>NC_084828.1:18578887-19203887 GCF_033115175.1 Lepus europaeus | reverse complement strand
TAACAATCACGGTACATATTTGTGAGCTGCAGTGTGATATTTCAATGCATATACACAACATGTGCTGATTGAATCAGGGTAACTGACATTTCCTTAAGAGTGGACACTCAGTGATCCTTCCTTCTATTTTCTCAAAATTATGTAACAGGTTATTATGAACCAAAGGCTTCCCATTATGCTTTGTAACATGAGGAACTTAATCCTTTGCTTAAACTCCGATTTGACAACCATTATCCAAACTAACGGTATACCCTCACACCTCTCTAAGCTCCAGTAACTCTGTGATCAGATTGAGATTATTTTTGGTTTCTACAGAGGACATGTGGTATTTGTCTTCATGTGTGTGGCTTATTTCACTTAACGTGGTATCCTCCAGTGCCTCCCATCTTGCTGCAAAGGACAGAATTTCAGCCTTCTGAATGGCTGAATTATATTCCATTACATATATATCACATTTTCATTATCCATTCATCAGACCTTTCACGCTTTGTTAATTTCTTATCTTGGCTATTATGAAAAGTGCTATGATAAGCACAAGGGAACAAGAATTTCTTTGATATAATTCTTTATCTTTTGTTGTGGGATTGCTGGATCATGTGGCAGTTCTTTTTCTAGTTTTTAAATGAATGTTCATATATCTTCCTTAGAGGCTATACTAATTGACTCAGCTCCAACTTGACTTTGCTGAGAATCTCACTTTGTTAGGTGTTGTGGAATACGTGCTGTGTGCCCTCAAGATCATGTGTTGAAGCCCTCTCCCACACCTCTCCCAGTGTGAAGGTATTTGTACACAGAGTCTTTGGAAGGTAATTAGGGTTAGATAAGGTTATGATGCTGGGACCTTCTTGAAAGGATTAGTGCTCTTATAAGAACAAACATCAAAGAAGCTGCTCTATTTCTTCTTAAAAAGTAAAGATTTATTTATGTTTGTGAAACAGTTACAGAGAGAGAGAGAGAGAGAGAGAGAGAGAGAGAGAGAGAAATCTTCATCCCCTGTTTCACTCCCTAGAGGACCATAACAGCCAGGGCTGAGCGAGTTTGAAGCCAGAAGACAGGCGGTTCTTCTAAGTCTCCCACATAAGTGCAGGGACCCAAGTATTTGTTCCTCCACTGCTTTTCCCAGGCCATTACCCAGGAGCTGGGTCAGAAATGGAGCAGCCAGGAATCAAACTGGGATGCTGGTGTTGCAGGAGGTGACTATACTTGCTACTCCACAGCACTAGCCCCATGCTCTGTTGCTTTATCTATCTCTCCCTCTCTCTTGGTACCATATGAGTATCTAGTGAGAAGGGGGTTATCTGAAAGGCAGGAAGAAGACTTTTACTAGAAATCAACCTTGCTGGACCTTGATCTCACATTTTCAGCTTCCAGGACTATAAGAAAATACATTTCTGTCCTGTAAGCTGTCCAACCTCTTGATGTTTTGTTATGTCAGTGAGTTGGCTGATAGAGTAGGCTGTTTGTGTTGCCCCCTTAAAAGTTTATTTTTAAGACATTTTGAATACTGGAGTTGTGATAGCAAAATACTGAGAAAATCAAAAGGCAAACTGCGAAACCAATGATTAGTGTGTTTGTAAATTTTGTAATATTCTACAGCCAAGAGCAAGGGTGTGCCTCGGTTTTCCTGTTTCATTATGCATCTTAATTGCTTGACACCAGTTTTAGATTAATTGGATGTTTGATCATCTTAAAGTAGAGATGAGAAAAAGTATTTTCCAGTATGTTTTTTATTTCCATTATGACTAAATAGGAATGACCTAAAGAAACAATGGGTTGCTATCTTGTTTCCAAAACATTAATTAACATTATCCTTGAAACTTTGTCTTGGAAACATATGCCTATCAAACTGTACTCATTGATACAGTCAGTATTAGATCACTCTTTCTAGCTGACTTATTTGATCAGTTTCATAAAACTGCCTGCAGGCACGAGGGGAGATCATGTTCTTAGAATGCGGTTTTTAATTTTGTTGCATTGTTGAGGTTGTTCCATTGTCCGGGCCTGCATGTGACAACAGAGGCTATCAACCTTTTCTAGAATGAAACTGTGTTTGTCATGCCACACTATGAGGAACTTTGAGTCTTCACCCAGGCATAGGGTTGGAGCTGGAAGAGACATGGGCTGGTGTGTCTGAGGGCCACCCCCGCATTTCCGGCATTTCAAACAGTGCTTGGTTTCCACACCTAAGGAACTTGAAATGCTGTCTGTAATAAACACAAACGTACACCTTTTCCCCCAGTCCTGGATATTCTGCTGCTCTGTCTGGCATAAAATTTCTATCAAAATCCTTTTAAAAAGAAGATATTTCCAGAAGGCAATTTAGGAGAAAAGCTATATAACTACTGAACAACTGAAATGTATCTTTTAATAGAAATATCATACATGGCTACAAATGTCAATCACAGCACTTGGGTGCTTAATAGAATCTCTTTCAAAGGGCCGACGCTGTGACGAAGTGGGTAAAGCCATGGCCTGCAGTGCCGACATCCCATATGTACACCGGATCAAGTCCCAGCTCACTTCCAATCCAGCTCCCTGTTATGGCCTGGGAAAGCAGTAGATGGCACAAGTCCTTGGGCCCCTGCACCTGCATGGGAGACCCAGAGAAGCTCCTGGTTCCTGGCTTTAGATTGGTGCAGCTCCGGCCGTTGCAGCCAATTGTGGAATGAACCAGCAGTTGGAAGACCTCTCTCTCTCTCTCTTTCTCTCTCTCTGTGTAGCTCTTTCAAATAAGTAAATAAATCTTTAAAAAAAAAAATCTCTTTCACTGGGCTGTTTTAGACTTCCTATCAAAACCATGCAAACTGGGGAACTGAATTACTTGTCACACTACCTTTTGAACATTAAGCATTGCATCACTTTATAGCTTAAACCCCGTGTCTCAGAAAAAAATTTGCAAAAGCATTTGGGATACTAAGACACCTTTGTATTGTCTGTAAACTGCTATATTTCCTTCTCTCAAATAGAGAATTATGAGATATCACGTTTTTCTGTTAATTTTGCCTCCTAGGATGTATAGTCTGGAAGTGTATCGGTATTAACTGATGATGTAACATATTGGCATTTCTCTTTTTGATTTTGTTTACTCCCTTTTCTATGTTGTTATTTTTATTATGCCACTCTTTTACAATAATTTGCCTCAAACCTTTTATTTTGTAATTGGAAATTATATTTTATGATAATTGAATTTTTAATTAATGGTGACAATAGAAATGTAAGTATAAAGTTAACTTGAGCTGCCTATTTTCAAAGGTTCAAATCCGCAGCTTCTTCCTAGGGAAGAGAGAAGTAAGCACTTCCTCACACAGACACATACAAAGAAGAACAGACATGATCAAATCCTGAAAAACCTTACTTGTAAGAGACAAGTTATTGTAATCTCCTCCTTTTTTTTTTTTTTTTTTTTTTTTACAGGCAGAGTGGACAGTGAGAGAGAGAGAGACAGAGATAAAGGTCTTACTTCCATTGGTTCACCTTCCAATGGCTGCTATGGCCAGTGCACTGCTGCCAGCGTGCTGCACCAATCTGAAGCCAGGAGCCAGGTGCTTTCTCCTGGTCTCCCATGTGGGTGCAGGGCCCAAGCACTTGGGCCATCCTCCACTGCACTCCTGGGCCACAGCAGAGAGCTGGACTGGAATAGGAGCAACTGGGACAGAATCAGGCGCCCCAGCCGGGACTAGAACCCGGTGTGCCAATGCCTCAGGCGGAGGATTAGCCAAGTGAGCCGCAGCACTGGCCAAGACAAGTTATTGTAACCTCCTCCTTGTTAGTGTGTGACATCTCATGAAATCTAAAGGCAACTATCAAGTAACTGCAAACACAAAAGTTATGACGTTGTATGAGTCAACAAAAAGTTTTAATATATACCTCAGCACTATGTTTGTAAACTTATGAATTGGACATAAATAACTATGATTTGTTATTTTAATCAAACTTAACATACTAACATAGTTTCAAAACATCTAGTGGCACATGACTTTCCAGTATTTTAAATATTTTAATAGGTTTCATGTGTTTATTTAAAAAAAAAAGAAAACTCTAGCTGAAAGTGAAAAAATAGAATTAGGCAAGAATTAATTTGCTAACTAGAAAATTTCTTTTTTAAAAAAAACTATTTCTCTATGATTGGATTAATTTAGTAGACTTGGTCTAATAAAGGCAGGTTTTTACAGCTTGTATCCACATCTGTGATGTTATACCACAATATCTAAACTGTTGAAGGAAGAACACATGAACAGTCAGAATTGTGCAGAATTCAAACATCTCGGTGAGGATCAGAATTAATGGAAAAGCCAACATAAAACAAAACCACATTTACCTAGACCTCAGGCTGAAATAACCAAGACCCTTGCATTTTCTTCTTCATTCTTTTACTTGACAGCTCTATTCTACTTTTTCTTTATATTACCCTCAATTGCTTACTGTCTGATGAATTCTGATTCACACATGAATTTTGAGCCTTTCCCAACAGAGGACCTAGCTACCAGCTGGTGAGGTGTTTTAAATAGAAGGCCAGACATCAAAGAGTTTATTTTCAGAACCAACCAACTGAACTCCACTATACAGGACAATAGAATAGACATGAGAGAAATTTATCTTTGTAATTGTCCCAGCCCCTGATACCCGATGCTTGGATGTCTTATAAACTGTAGTCAGTGGGACTTGAGGCCATATTTAATTGCACTGAGAAGACTCATTGTATGAACTTTTCTTTTTTTTTAGCTCTTAACAACCATGGGTTGAATTTGATATGTGACACTAAATCTTAAAGCCCATGTGAACTTAATTTGTTTGTGCTTTTTGTGGTGATAGTTTTGGTCCATTCCCAATGATAAAGCAAACGGAAGGAGTATAAACTGACTTATCTCCCCTTGCATGAGCTTGTTACCATTGAACAAAGATACTTAAAGATATATTCTTACATGTTCCCAAGAAAATAATCACTCCACATTGGAAGTAATCTTCCACCAAATTATCAATTTCGGGAACATGTAAAATATCAAAATAAGAAGCAGACAACCCTTTGGAAGTTGGATACTACAATAAAAAAGTATTAAGGTAATTAAGCAATACATATCAATAATTTTTATAATATTTGTATATGTTGGCAAAATAAATTTGCTTCTGGTAATATATATTAAAATCATATGCAGGGGCCAGCACTGAGGTGTAGTGGGTTAAAGCCCTGGCCTGAAGAGCCAGCATCCCATATGGGTGCCAGTTCTAGTCTCTGCTGCTCCTCTTCTGATCCAGCTCTCTGCTATGGCCCGGGAAAGCAGTAGAAGATGGCCCAAGTTCTTGGGCCCCTGCACCCATGTGGGAGACCTAGAAGAAGCTCCTGGTTCCTGGCTTTGGATTGGCACAGCTCCGGCTGTTGTGGCCATCTGGGGAGTGAACCAGCGGATGGAAGACTTCTCTCTCTGTCTCAACCTCTCTCTGTAACTCTGTCTTTCAAATAAATAAAATAAATCTTTAATAAAAATATGCAAACTATTTTGTAGAATTATTAATATTTGAGAAAAGTTAGGAACAATTTCAATGTCCAATGACGCAGAATAAGTACATATGTCACCTGTGGAGTCCTTTATTCCTTCTTTGCTGTGTCGGATTACTTATTTCATGGATTCCAAGTTCTCTTTCTTGGTTTTTCTCTTTTGTTTAGCCAGATCTTATGTTCCCATATCTTCCACAGAAAGAGTGCAGAGAAAGGATGCAAATCAGCCATTTTTCCAGAATTCTTTGTATGTCTGAAAATGGCTGTAATCCATATTGATACTTTATATCTTGGATACTTAATTTAGTTTGAAACACATTCCGTATTGGAATTTTAAAAGTATCATGGTTTTGGCTTCTATCTTCCGGTGTTGCTACTGAACAAGGGCAGCCATAGAGATCATAGAACAAACACTGGATGTGGAAACATTCTGGGCATATATATCTTATTAATATATAATGATAATAGTGTGGGTAGAGCCATGAGGATTCACAAGATATCCATGTGTTCCCACGTATTTTCTATGTTCTTTGACTTTAGGTGGAGCCATGTGATAAATGGACCATGAATAGAAATGATATGTGTTACTTCCAGGCCAAGGCAGTGAAAGCTGTTTGGAGAACATACAAGGGTTACTAGAGAATGATATTATTCAGCTTCTTGGTTTGGGTAGAATTTATAAAGATTTCATATCACTACTTTAATATATATATAATTTTTATATATGTTTTTCATTTGTATGCTATTTTCCATTTTTTTTTTTTGTAAATTATACAAACAAGGGACTGGCATCGTGACATAGAGGGTAAAGCTGCCATCTGAGACTACAATATCCCATATGGGAGTAGGTTCATGTCCCGGCTGCTCCACTTCTAATCCAGCTCCCTGGTAATTGCTTGCAAAAGCAGCAGGAGATGGCCCAAGTGTTTGGGCCCCTGCCACCTACCTGAGGGACCTCGATGAAGTTCCTGGCTCCTGGCTTTGGTCTGGTCCAATGAGAAGAAGAAAGATCTCTCCCTCTCTTTCTGTAACTCTGACTTTCAAAATAAATAAATACACCTTTAAAAAAATACAAAAATAAATTATACAAAATAGAAGAGGTGTCAGATGGCTTTCTTTAAATATTCTAAGCAAACTAATTTTTCAACATTCATTCCTGCTTGTAGCAGAGCATATTTTCATGTTCCACTACTTGCTACATAAACTATTCTCTCTCTCTTTTTTTTTTTTTGATAGGCAGAGTTAGAAAGTGAGAGAGAGAGAAAGAGAGAAAGGTCTTCCTTTTTCTGTTGGTTCACCCCCCAAATGGCCACGAAGGCCGGCGTGCTGCAGCAGGTGAGCTGCGCCGATCTGAAGCCAGGAGCCAGGTGCTTCTCCTGGTCTCCCATGTGGGTGCAGGGCCCAAGCACTTGGGCCATCCTCCACTGCACTCCCAGGCCACAGCAGAGAGCTGGACTGGAATAGGAGCAACTGGGACAGAATCCAGCAACCCAACCGGGACTAGAACCCAGGGTGTCGGTGCCGTAGGCAGAGGATTAACCAAGTGAGCCGTGGCACCGGCCAACATAAACTATTCTTAATATAATATTTTCATTGTTGAATTAACCTTTTAACAATATGAAATGACTTGCTCTATTTCCTTGAATGATTTCTTTAGCTTAAAACATCTTCTATCTGATATTATTTTTAAAAGATTTATTCATTTGAAAGACAGAGTGACAGAGAGAGGGAGAGGGAGAGGCAGAGAGAAAGAGATCTTCCACCCATTGTTTCACTTTCCAAGTGACTGCAACAGCTGGAGTTATGCCAGGGCAACATCAGGATGTAGCACCTCCATAAGGGTTTTTCATGAGTGGAAGGAACTCAAGTACTGCAGTCACCATCTTTCCCAGGTGCATTAGCAGAGAGCTGGGTCAGAAGCAGAGTAGCTGGGACTCAAACATACAATCATCCCAAGTGGTGGATTAACTGGCTGTGCCACAATGTCCACCAATCTGACATTATTTTCCTCTCTGGCTTTGCTAATGTGTTGCTAGTAGTGATTTTGTATCTTGGGGCCATTGTTGTGGTATAGTAGGTAAAGCTGCTGCCTACAATGCCAGCATCTCATATAGGTGCTAGTTCAAGTCCTAGCTGCTCCATTTCTGAACCAACTTCCTGCTAATGTCCTGGGGAAAGCAACAGAAGATGACCCAAGGGTTTGGATCCCTGACTCCCACATGTCGGACTTGGAAGAAGCTCCAGCCTCCTGGCTTCAGCCTGGCCCAATCCTGGTTGTTGCTGTATTATGTGGGTGATCCAGAGTATGGAAGATCTCTCTCTCTGGAACTCTGATTTTCAAATAAATAAATAAATATTTTTTAAAAAAGAATTTTGATTCTTGCTTTACTTTTAAATTTCGTTTGTACAATTTTTAATAAATATTATTTTTGAAAAGCATTTTATTGGATTTAAAAAATCTTGTTCTCAAATTTTTTATGGGCAATATATCCAAATTTGCTATCAGAATAAATAATATGGGTGATTATTTAAGTCTATTTATTTATCTATTTATTTATTTCCATCTTGTTTGAAAGGCAGATAAACAGAAATAGATGAGGAGAGCTATTCCATTCATTGGCTCACTCTCCAAAAGCCTACAGTAGCCATTGCTAGACCAGGCTGAAGCTAGGAGCCTGGAAATCAATCCAGGTCTCCCATGTGGATGGCAGGTACCCAAGTACATGAGCTAACAACTGTTGCCTTCCAGAATATATATTAACAAGATGTGGAGTAGCTGGAAGTCAAACCAGGCACTCTAATATGTGGTTCAGGCATTTACCAAGTGGTGACTTAACCACTATATCACACACGTGACCCATTATTGTTGTCTTTATTTCTGCTATTTTGTTTTATACTTTTGGGGCTCTGCATTTTTTTCTTTCTTTTTTTGGGGGGTTGGGGAGAGAGGTAGATGTATTTCTGCTTTTGCTGTGTAAGCTACTTTGTTTATTTTTGTTTTCTTTAGCCACTTAGAAGGTCAGCATCTTGCCTTGAATTTCACGAGTTTTTCATTATTGTTTTACAAAAATGTTGGGGTATGGGTGTAGGTGTGTATGCATATGCATCTTTACAAAATGAATGAATATGTAGTAAAGATGAAATAATGATAGATTTTCTATGAAAGGCAAAATTTATGCAAAGACCAGAGCTCAAAGAAGAAGGAATAGGTCTGACAAAGAAGCCATAGATCTGAAGCATTTCAGTGGCCTCCACCTTTCAGGACCTGGAAAAAGTAAGGGGAGCCTTTAGAGGTATGATGTGTTTCAATGTGCAGTTGTTCGTTGCTTAACTCATTCCACAGGCACTGCTGTGGCATAAATCAGATGGTAGGTAAGGCAGTCTCCAAACTTTTTGGATATTATGGGGAAGAATAATATTTGGCATTTCAGAATTTCAAGCTATTTTATTTCAATGTGCTTTAGTGGCTAAACAATGCTCAATTTATATTGTTAGAACAGACCTGGGTAGGCAATGGTACATTCAGTGCCCTTCATCCTGGCTTGAAAACAGGGGGTAAACACTGGTGGGACTAACTGTGGATTCATGTGACTTGCCCACAAGCTCTTGTCACCCACCACATTGTGTAGAAGACACCTGGGATGGACCAAATGTATTCACAGGAAGAAGAAATCTTCCTTAGATGTCAAGTTGCTTAGACATAAGCAATCTTCTACAAACACAAGAAAGAATCAGACAAAAGGCCCAAGATTGAAAACATAGGCGCAGGATGCACAGAAAGTGTGGATCTGATAATGCAGTGGCCACCAAAGCAAATTTCTAATATTGATCAAATAGGATCAATGGATGAAATACAACTGTGAGAGCGGTACAGCCTGCACAAGGAGCTGTTTTCCCTCCAGACATGACAAATACTCACAAAATTACACAACATTTACAAATATTCTGTAAATTGACCTCAGGACTGGGGAGACTTTTACCTTTTGAATGTAAGTTCTCAGCTTTTGGTTTCCAGAACATTGGCACTGACCAAATGGCATCACATTGGGGCTGCAGCCAATATGATTTATATGACTTTCTCCTCCTATCTAACATCTTGAGTGCTTGCTTTTGGGCAGCATTAAATAAGGACTAGTTGAAAATTGGAAGGTACTTTTGGTTAGGATATAACTAAAGAACTAGGGGATGGCTTGTTTTCTAAATATTATTGATATGGGGTTAATGATGAGATAACTTCTTGCCTCTTATTGGATCTTTAAACCCTTTACAAATGAGGTTTAAGAGGTATATAGCACCGAAGTAAACCAAACTTTCAGGCTCTGAAAAAGATTGTATACAATCCGGGGAGAAGGCTAGAAACTGAGAAAAGTAAGAACTTTGGGAGGATAACTGCTGGTCTTTGAGATTGTTAAACTCTGAAATTCAACTTATAAGACTGTTTATGGTTTGTATTTTAACTCCTTTGAATTTTGATGCCTATGTGCTTTAATTTGCAAACAAATTTAAGCTTTGAAATTTCTATTTTGGAGCTTGGTAATAGGGAGAGATTTGTTGGGCATATCTATAGGATATTTATATAATTTATAATTTATATATAATTATATATATATATATTTATAGGATTTTTGCATGGTCAGAGTGATTTTTTGCATGTTAGTGTTCAGTATTGCAGTGTCATTCAGTCTCACTTGAGACACTGGTTCCTGGAGAAAGGCTCATAAATTCTGTGGGCAGAAGTTCATTGACATTGTCTTTTTCGCTGTAAAAAAGAATGCTGATATGAAGTATCATAGGTATGTGGAGCTAGTGCGATGATGAATGAGACATTGGCTGAATCCACAGATGAAAGTAGCACAGTGAATGGGGAAGGCCAATCCACACGCAGAACGAATTTCCACTAATGTGAGAACAACCTTGAAGGAAGCCACTCAAAGTAATCAAAGCTTCCTCCAGTGAACTGACTGCTGCCCTTTTCCTATGGTACAAGCTTTGAAAATCAACACTGGTCCCTGCTACTGGAAATTCAGGCAATCAGAACTGCTGGTAGTTAAATTGCAATCCCACCCCTGGGAATTTATCCAAGGGAAATTAAATCATCATATGAAAGAGTTATCTGTACCCCCATGTCTATTGCAGCTCCATTCACTACAGCTAGGATATAGAATCAACCCAAATGCCCATAGACTGAAGTCTGGATAAAAAAATTATGGGATATATGTAATACTACACAGCATTAAAAAATGAAATCTGGTCATTTGCAACAAAATAGATGAAACTAGAAAACATTATACTTAGTGAAATAAGCCAGTCCCAAAGGGACAAATACCATATGTTCTCTTTGACCTGTGTTAAGTAATAGAGCACCCAAAAACGAATCTGTAGAAGTGAAATTGACACTTTGAGAAGCAATGACTTCAAATAGCCCTTGTCTGAACTATTGAGGAAAGTTTTTCTCCTTTTCTATTTGTTGAACTCTTTACTTAACATAGAGTTAATCATATGTGCACAAAGTTAATTGAAAATAGATCTTAGTAAAAAAAAAATTAGAGTGGGAATAGAAAAGGGAGGAAGTGGAAGGGAGGCTACAGTGGGAAGAATCACCACGTTCCTAAAGTTGTAATCATGAAATGTATGACACTTGTATTCCTTAAATATAATATTTCTGGGGAAAATACAAAAACAAGAATACTTCAAAAAGTGTGCTGAAAGAAATGAAAAAAAAAAACAACTATGAGATACCACCTCACTCCAATTAGATTGGCTATTATCAAAATGATGAAAGAAAACAAGTGCCAGCAAGCACATACAGAAAAAAATATCCGTGTACACCATTGGTAGAAATATAAATTAGTACAATAATTGTGGACAATAATATGAAACATCTTCAAAATCTAAAAATGGAGTTCATATGATCTAGCAATCCCACTACGGAGTGTGTATCCAAGGACAATTTTAAATCAGACTGTCAAAGAGACCTGTACACTCCCATGTTATTGCAATACTATTCACAATAGCCAAGAAATGGGAACAACCTACATATCCATCCTCTGGTTAATGGATAAACAAAATGTGGTGCATGAAGGCAATAGAATACTACTTACCCATAAAAAGAATGAAGTCTTTTCAATCTCAGCTGCAGTTCTTTATATGCAGTGAAAAAAGCCAAGCACAGAAAGACAAATATCACATGACCTCACTTTATGTGAAGTCTTTTTTAAAAAAGGTGATCTCATAGCAGTTAAAAGTACAATAGTGGTTACCTGAGGCTTGGAAAGGAAGTTGGGGGGAGATTAGTTACCCTGATTAAATCCTGCACTATATATACACATATATTGAAATATCACAATGTAGTGTACACATATGTATAATGTTTATGTGCTTATTAAAAAGCTTTTTTAACATACAAGTAATAGTTATCCTTTAGGGCTGGTACTGGTTTTATCTTGATTTTATTTTTAAATTTCTCTTTGATGATGGAGAACTGCTCTTTTCACAGTCAGCTTTGAGAGTTGGAGGATCAGATAAGAGCCAGTCTGTGAAGGGTAGCACGTAGCCTGGATTAACTGGAGATTCTTTTCTTGATTTGACCCACATTCAAAGCTGGCATCCTTACAGGGTGCTTGGTGAGTGGGTCAAAAGAACTCATCCAAAGTTTTTGTTTGAAAAATATTTTAATGAGAATTATACATATTTCTTAGAGGAAAATGATGAAATCTAAAATAAATTCTGTTTCAGATTGTATTGGAATAGCTTTATCTTCTTTAGTGTACTGGGTTTTCCAAAACTTCCCCAGAGATGCTGACTTTCAAGTTTTTTTTGGTGAGCTTTTATTCTGCTTCATATCTTCCTTACAAGGGACCAAGTAGAATGTTACTTATTGCTCACCAGGTACTGTTGACACATTTTCAGTCCTAGATTTGTCCTAAGGGAATCAAAACCATCAAGGTCCTTGAGAAGTAAACAGTAACAAATTCAGAGAATTGACAATCCTGATAAGAATTTTGAAAAGGCAATTTCTGTCATAAATAAATGAAAAGAAATTACTCTGGTGACTTAGATCTTATATTTGGAAGATATAGAGGAATAATATCTGTCTGGAAGGAATGCACAGTTGTGTTTATTTATTACAGCAAAGGGACAATGCAGTTGAAGTCATATCTAATTATTATGTACAGGACTTGGCCACCGATTTATCTTGTAAGTTTTTGCATTTGGTTTATTCATCATGTTTGAATAAATAGAATTGTTTGAGTCCTCCTACCATAATAGCTGTCACTCCATCTTTCAGGGAGTCAATAGTCCCAGGATTTTACTTTCAACTGTACATTTGGGAGCTGAGTTCTTCTTGGGGAAGACAATGTAGAAATTCTTTGAATGTCTGGTCCCATTGTAAGACGGACTTGATCAGAATGTCTGTAAACTTGAACACTAATTAGTGGACCATGTTGATATCTGCACTTATAGGGATTGCAATTGCTCAGAGCTTGGTACTAGCAATCACTGTACGTTGTAGCCTTTCTCCAAAGACTTGCCTCTTTGTATTAGGGTGAACATACAGTGGTCAAGGTCAGGAGGACTCTCAATAACATACACTAAGGTGGTGATGCATGGTCCCTGAGAGTATCCAGATTTCTCTTTATGCAAGGACCTACAGATTTATTATGTAGTATCAACATGGAAATTGGGAAAGTGCTGGGCCTCTCTATCATTATCACTCAAATCCAATCTCTCTTCAGTAGATGCAGAGATTTAAACACAAAAATCGGTAGAGTTTTTATACACCAGCAATGATTTTGTTGAGAAAGAACTTCTAAGAATAATGCCATCCACAGTATTTTCAGGTAATTAGATAATGTGGGACATTAGGATTTTTCCTGTCAGCTTCAGTTTTAAGAGTCCATAATTAAGTTACTGTCAATTTTCCAAGGCCAATGCTACAGATCTTAGAGGTTAAAACTTTGTGGTTATCACTATGGTCTTGCTGTCAGATACAAAAAGCTACACCTGCCTTGTCTCACACTTTTAGCTACATCCCCACTGAAAACATGGCACCCAACTTAATGACAACTTCCTTCCCTAAGGCAGATGCTACCAGTATTCTAGCCACATCCTTTGCTGATCCCTGACCTTTAAGGACAAAGTTATATAAGGTTAGGGTAAAGTGAGGTGATCACCTGGTGGTAGCTCAGAAAGGGCTGGAGTGCCCATAGAAATTTTTATACCTAATGCATGAATGAGTCAGCATGGTTAAAAGCATAGGCGCAGGATGCATCTACTTGAATTTTGACAAAATGTAAGGAAGAAAGAATCACAGGCAAGTTCCATTTCATAAGCAACAGAAGCAACCTGTGGGTTGAAATAAAAAACAAACTCCTAGATTGGACTCATCTAAGATTATGAAAGTCAGAAAGTAACATACAGATATGTGCCCAAAGCTTTAGAATCATAGCAACTAAAGAAGATCCACATCTCTTATCAGCAGGGTAATCTGATGTTATCAGTTGACAGGCTTGGCATGAAGAACAATGACATAAGACTTCAAAATACCTCAAGGAACTGTTTTGCCATGGCTCATGGAAGAGCATTTTTGTGTAATTTTGTATAGTGCCACAAGTCTCTACAGCACCACTTGGTCTAACCCCACCCTTTTGACATGGACATAATATATCTTATTATTATACTTGCCTGGGATTAACTTTCAGAATTAATTTGCTTTCTTAGGCACAGGATGATATGAACGTGAAATGTTTGTCTAGCAAGTCATAGAATTTCAGAGACTGAATCTGATGCAGCCTTCTGCTTATAGGCAAAAAGATGAGAAATCGTTTCTCAACTGCCAGGTTGAATTCTGTTTCACCTTACATATATTTTATTCATTTTTTTACTACATTATATAGTTGAGAAAATTGACATTGCATAGAAAATTAATCAATTTTTTAAAAAAATCATGTAGGATCTCTGTCCTTAATGTGCTGTACATTGTGATTTAATGCTATAACTAGTACTCTAACAGTATTTTTCACTTTGTGTTTCTATGTGGGTGCAAACTGTTGAAATCTTTACTTAATATATACTAAACTGATCTTCTGTATATAAAGAGAATTGAAAGTGAAAAAAAAAGAAAATATACAACCTAGCACTGATATATGGAATTTATTAATGTTACATTGAGAACTATGTTAGACTATATTTTAAGATCAGCAAATTGACAAAAGAAATGCACTATTTATATTAATAGAAATTATATACTGTAGATCATATGAGAACAATAGATGTTCAATTTTCATAAGCAGGATATGACGATCCGATCATCTCTAGAATGAATACAGGGGACTCTTTAAAGACAATTATCTTCTAATACATATATTCTTTGTAATTTGTTGTGCTGTGTAACAACTTACCACAAACTAATTTGTTTAAAACAACAGACATTTATTATCTCATGGTTTCTGTGGGCCAGGAGTCCAGGCGTGGTTTTGCCAGGTTCTTTGCAAGGCTAATTAAAGTTGAGTTTTCATTTAGAGGCTTGGTTAGAAAAGACAACAATAGAAATTCATTTAAATGTTTGGGAGACTTACAATTTCCTTAGAACTTCGCAGGTTGCTTCTTCAAAGTGAGCTTAGAAAAATGTGATCCTTAGTTTTAATTCAAATGGAAGATGTTTGGGGGAAAAGAATACGTTTTAAGTTGGTGAACATTATGGAAAGCAGATTGTCTTCCTCGCAGTGCATATACCTCAAACAAAAACATTCCCAAGCCAGAAAGAACTCTCAAACTGTCTTCAGACTTCATCAGCATCATCGGCTTTCCAGGGTCTGCAGCCAACTGGCCACACTGATTTGTTGCCACCAACCTCCATGACCATGTGAGTCAATTCTTTACAATAAATTTTGCATTCATATATATGGGGGGGGGGTCTTCAAAAAGTGAATGGAAATGCATGGATCTCAAAAAATATTTTTGCATCAAGATAAATTTAAGTTTTAATTCAAATTTTCTGAAGTACCCTTGTGTAATATACACAACTTCTTGGTTCTTTTTCTCTGGGGAACTCTAATAGATAAACTAGAACAAACTAGTTAACCAATCAGGGTCTTTCACAATTTAAGGCTATAGGAGTCAGGACACTGACAACACAATACATTGGGAAAATTCCATTAATTAGAATCAAGTTTAAGACCCCACCCATATTCTGGAAGAGGGAAGGATGGGTCTTGGACTACTTTAAAGTCCATCTGCCACATCCTCTAGACGCCTTAAAAGCTTGGATATTCCACATGGCCACAAACGTATACTATGGGATCTCTGCTCAATATCTATATCCCTTTGGGCAGTTTTTAAGTATGACAAATGGATCTTCAAATGACAGGAGTCAAATCTTCAGCCATAGTGAGAGTAATTTGGTGATTGTCTATGGGAACACAAGAATTTCCTGGTGAAGATAAGGGCAATTTAGCCTAGAGAGAGATAGAGGTGAAGATATCAAGGCAGAAAGTGTGAAAAAGAAAGAACCATTAGTACCCTTAGCCATCAGAATACACAGATGCTAACAGGCTAAAGGAGATTCAGTAGCAAAAAAAGGGAGGTCACCAGATTGCCTTTAAGGATCATGGAAATTGGTTTCCTTGCTTGCTACCCAGCCTAGGGAAGAAAGGAATTGAACCCTGGCAATATGGTTCCAAAAAAGACAGGCCTAGGGTGTGAAGCTTCCTATCTCAGGGCAAGTCAGCTGAGTTGAGGTCAAGAGAGCAGGAACAGAAGATGCTGACAAACCTGCTGGCACTGAAACTGGTATCCAAATTCCTATCACTGAGGTGAGAGGAGGTTAGAGGGAAACTGGAGCCACTTATCTGATACTTTTCAGTAAGGACTCCCTAGAAACTTGGTTTTGCTGCTGGCAGTGGAATGACCCACAAGTTTTGTATTGTACTTTTCCAGGCTGATGGAAAATGTGAAGACTTATAGGATTGTAATGAGGGTACAACAAGAGAGGCTGTAAAAGTTTCCAGCATATATTTTGTACTCATTAAACACCATTTCAACTCCAGCTGATGAAAAGAAACATCCAAACTAGTATCTACTTGATAATCCTGAAGTGTTTTTGAAGCTGACATTTTTAATTGACTAAAATATCATTCAAATTCAAACAGTAGAAGCAATTTGTACAATTTTTTGATTCTAAGTTAAGCTCTCCATTTTTTTCATGATTTGTACATGACTGAAAATTGCTTGGGGGATACATCAAATCACATGTAAACGAAGGCACTTCATGGAGAGTCTTGACCGTGTTGGAGTGGATAGGAGAGAGAACATGTTGCTGAGGTTGTCCATCAGGATTAGACTAAGAAATTGAGAAGCTAAATGCATTTGCAGTGGCCATCGATCTTGAGCCTCCCATTAACAAGCATAATTCAAAGACTGATTGGAAACCTACCAGAAGAAATAAGACGGAATAGTGTTCAAGGCACACTAACAAGCATGAAGTACGGCTTTTAACCAAGGGCTAAGAGCTAATTAGAACACAACCCAGTGAAGAACAGTAGAAAAATATAGGCAAGGCCAATTTCATGGATGAGCAACCCATGTAGTTGTACAGGATCCCACACAAACAAAGATATCAGGCTTGGTTTAACATCATCATCTGCTATCATTATCTTGAAATTCTTAATGAACTGTAAATGAAGGACTCCTCATCTTCATTTTGTACTCAGTCCTACAAATTCTGAGGAAACACAGATCACAGAAGGGTTTTCCTGCCACGGTGGCATTCAGGGTATTTGGAGTAAAGAACACTGCCACAAAGGCCACTGGCAGTAGGTAAATGTGACACGGAATTTGGGCAATCACTGTTAACGGTTCAGGGTACGGGATTTACCAACTGCAATATTTTCACTCATATAATTGGACCTGTACTTGTTTTCTTTTAATTGCTGCTACTGTTAGTTCAGGTAGTATTTTAGAAAGTGTTGCTGCTGTTCTTTCTGTGGCTTCCCAGAAGTCATTGGTGACTGTGGTTGTTAGACTTCTTATAAGA
Source organism: Lepus europaeus (assembly GCF_033115175.1). NCBI lineage: Eukaryota > Metazoa > Chordata > Mammalia > Lagomorpha > Leporidae > Lepus > Lepus europaeus. Next base: position 19,186,359 of record NC_084828.1, on the reverse strand, counting down.
CTTCGAGACTGATTATGTTAAAGGGAAAAGACATTTAAATATGCACATTTTAAATATGCACACACATTACACACATAAACACACAGATATACACACTAAACACACACATGTATCACACACATAAACACACACACATGCGCAAATATAAACACATACACATGAACACACACACTTTGCATTACCCTAGAAATAGAATTTTATTGCTTTCATTACGATCCACAAAGTAAAGACTTATTAATATAAAATACATTACTCTGTGGATAGATTTGCCCAATGTTTTGTGAAACCAAAACTTGCTGTTTACATGTATTTTTAGACCTATTATCCAGGGGTGTTGACATTGCCTGCCAAAGACAGTAAAAAACAATATCTAGGCATCATGAATAAAAGCAAATGAACAGGTAGGCTTAACTATTTTTTCATTTACAATACAGACAGTTGCAGCTGGTGATTCAGTTATTCACAATTTATTTTGAAAAGTTATAAATAATGTTAACATCACTGTTTTGACAAGAGTCTTTTTGGGCGTTCTGTCTTTGTCTCTCACCTGCTCTCATAGCCTCACACACACACACATTTACAATTCATCCCTCATCTGCCTGTCATGCTCTCTTTACCAGACTGAGCCAGCAATGGAAAAATAATAGGAACAAGTGGCCCTTCAGCAAGACCCATAAAGACCAGTCTGTGCTTTCCATCCAGGGCCAGGAAGAAGTGAGAGACTCACATGCTGTGCTGCGAATGTCCAGTCCCCTGGGGGTTGGCTGTGTCACCGTGGTGGAGCGGTGGTGGTGGGTTGTTTGGAATGCAGCATGTCTTTGTACACACCCTTTCCCTCCTGTGATCCCACCCAGCAAGGTGACCTGAATTGGCCTCCTGGGACAGAGCAAGGGTGGATTACCTATGTGGTCAGATTTCTTGCCTTGATAAGTACAAACTTAATGAGACTCCTTACCTCATCTAATTATTTTTCTAAAAATCAACAAATAAATATTTTACCTATTACATTATCTAGAGAAAAGAGACAAAGGATTCATTCAGACCAGTTTTTTTTTTAAAGCCTATCACAACCACCAACACAAAACCAAAGCAACATGCCTCAACCAGGTCGGTAATGCAACACACAGCAGTTCTATTACCCAGAAAGGTACAGAGGCAGTGCCTGCACCCTCTGAGAATGCATGGATGCTCTCCATGGTCTCCCACCCTTTGCAGGAATTGGCTTGGTGCAGCCAGTAAGGAGGCAGGCAGCAACTCTCACAGTGCAGGTGTTTCTTAGTCATCATAGCAACAGCCAGTCTACAAAGCTAAAGTTGGCTAGAAAAAGATTTTTAATCCATTTCTTTTCCTAAATAGTCTGTCAGGAATGTTTCCTGTGAAGTGAAATCAGTACTCATCAGCTTAAGGAGTACCAGTAGACTCCTCCAAATGGCTATGAATCAGTGTTTCCTGAAGCACGCAATGCCCTTCCACCGTGACCAGCAACGTTGTTCCTCTTCCTTCTCTGTGTACATGCTCTCCTCTCATCTGTACGCAGTATGGTCTGAAACTCAGAGACTAGATGACAGCGGACCAGATGCAAAATCTATCAATGCAGTAATATGCTATCTAGCATCAAAAAAGATACCAGAATAATAACAAGGAACAGGTTTCCATTTTAGCACTTAAGATAATTTTAGAAACATTCTAATGAATTTCATACTTTTTTTTTTCTAGGACCAAATCAAATTAAACAGTTTAGTAAGATAGCAGTGAACAACATATCCTCATAGTTACCCTCTCCTATACTTGGTTACTTCTATTCTATACATGTATACAATACATAAGAGGATATTAAAATATCCAAAGTTACTGATGTCTGGATCTTAGGTGTTTCCTAACTCAAGATGACTGAATTGGCTAAGTGATTCTAGGATCTGGTCATATTTAAATATTAAACATTTTGAAGCTTTCTTTTTATTGGAACTTGCCCTTCTGAAAACCTGACTGTTTACATTGGAATGGACAGCTTACAGAGATAATGTAACATAAACACTCAAGTCCACATGTGCACATACGCATGTATATCATAATCATATTATAAGAAACCTTCAGAAGTTTCACAAAGAAACATAAAGAACAATGGTTGGGTTTCAAAAATTTTTGCACCCAAACTTATCATTTAATTCCAATTTCCACAAACTTTTTGAAGTACCATTGTATGATACATGAGTATATGCTATATAATGTATATGACATGTAAGGTCTATAGTCTTGTAAGTAGGTCCCAACTTCTGGTATTCTGTTCTGTAGACAAAGATCATGTGACAGACTGTGCATCACAAAAACTAATTAAGAAAACATGCTCAGTGTCAAGCCACATATGTCAAGTCCCACCTTGAGAGTGTGCAGGTCAGGGGTCAAATTTAGCTCCAACTTCCCTAAATGATTTTTGTATGATCCCTAGAATTTTCTTAAGTGTAGGGCTCCAATTTTCACATCTCAAAGATAAGAATGCAAGGTTAACTTGCATACTTCACAGGATTATTTTGATTATAAATATTTTACATTTTGGAATGTAATTTTACATTTTGGAAGGCATTTTGGACTCTATAAAACATTTTACAGGCAGAAGTTTCTTTGTCTTTAATTGTATCTACCATTTTTAAAAGAATCTTAATGCAAACATGAATGGTCCAATGGAAAATTTGTCACAATATTGTATGTTAATGAGAATGTATCAGAATCTAATCTTTCTAACCACAGGAAATTATTGCATAAGAAAAAGAGATTATATTTTAAACATGTAACAATACCTGTAGCTACCTAATAAATGTTAAGTAATTTTTCAATTTTCATAGACTAATAACATCTAAAAATTAGGTTAAGAATAAGACAATCTTATCTGGGCCACCATGACAATTCAAACACAAGGGGGCGCCCCTAACATTTGTTTTAAAATATTTCCCAATGGCTTCCATCTACAAAGTGTTTTTTTTTTTTTATTCTTTCTCATGCTCTAGCATGAGCATGTGACAGAGCACACTTCCTAAAATGTATTAATTCCAAACCTCATAGTCTACAAACTATGATCTTCACAGTCTATGCATAAAATACTATAAGTCTATTACTTCACTTTGGCCTCCTTTTGGAATTATGGAATATATGGGAGTATACATTTCAGCAAGGAGAGAATGACTGTATGGTATGCATGTGCATGTGTGAGTATATGGGCATATATGTGCCTGTAGACATGGGTGTGCAGTGTCAGTTGTGGTAAGTGCTAAGAAATGAAGGCCAATGAACAGTGTGTTAAGGGAAGGCATTCCCAAAAATGTGGTATGACAAAACAAACAAATGAACTCTGAGAATACTCCACATCACAGAAAACAGATGTAAAAATGCTGAAGTGAAAGTGTAGTTGGTATCTTTATAGACACAAAGCTGTCAATGTAGCTAGAACAGAGGGTGTCAGAGGATCATCTTAGTCAGAGGATCAGACTAAGAAGAATTAGGGAGCAGATTAGGCACAAACTTGTGGTTCTTTGTAAAGACTTGGACCTTATTCTCTATAAATGAAAAAGAAAGAAACAAATGGAGAGTTTGGAGATGAGTGACTTGATTTGACATTTGCTTTTAGAAATGTTGCCATAGTCAAGTGCATGAATTGATTCCAGGCAAATAAAAAGATCATGCCAACATTGTAGATGAGGAAGGATGGTGATCTATCTCATATTAGTAGCTGTGCAAGCTATTAGAAAAGGTTAGATTCTAGATAGAGTCCATTATAGATGTAGAAAGTAAAAGAGAAGGTGAGCTAATAATGTCACTGGGAAAGAGAGTGTGGTCCAGTTAAGACACCAGAGTCTCACATCTAAGCACATGAAATTGATTCCCATCGCCTACTCCTGTTTCCAGATTCCTATAAATACAGACCCTGAGAGGCAACAGTGATGGCTTCAGTAACTGAGTTCATGCCAAACACAGGGGAAACCTGGATTGCATTCCTGATTTCCTGCTTCAGCCTGGCCCAAACTCAGCTGTTAGGGGCATTTAGGGAGCAAACCAGGAGGTGGGAACCTTCTCTCTGTCCATCTCTATCCATCTGCCTCTCCTACTCTCTCTCTCTCTCTCTCTCTGCCTCTCAAAAAATAAACATTTTTTAAAGAATGACTAATGTATTAGACCTGTTTGAAAATGTGGAAGACTCAGGGAGAAACAGATTCGAAAAGAAGGAGAAAATACTTTTTTCTATGAAATGTCTATTAGACCAAGTAAAGCTATCCAGTAGACAGAAGAATGCACGAGTTGGGAGTTTGAGCATACGGCCAAGCCTGGAGAGTTCAATGAGTCAATTGTGTAATGGCTGAATTCACAGTGATTGTACTGTGTAAAACCTCCAGGACCTCAATACAGAAAAAGAAAAGAGACACTTCAATGCTCAGAAAGTAAAGGGAATCCTTCAAAGGATCCTAGGAATGATTGATCATCGAGGTAAGAGAAGAACCAACAGAAAGGGAGGCATCTCAGAGAAAACTCGATAAAGGTAGTTCAAAAAGGACAGAATAATAAGTGGTGGCAAAATGTCAGATTGGTCAGGTAGGATGGGGATTTTTAACAATCATGAGCTTATCAGAACAGACTTGGAGCTATGGTATCAGAAAAACCAAGGACATTGAGTTCTACTGAATGACAACGGTTCTTTTTGTAGAAACAGGGTAGATTAAATACCCTGAAAAACTCTCCAAATGGGCTAAGAAACTGATAAAAATATTAAATATGATAACCATGTTGTAAAATGTAATGAACTAACAAGAAAGTAACAGTTTTTTCAAAGCCAACAATGAGCAAAAACAAATCAGAGAGAAAATAAGTGTTGCAGAAAATAGATGTCTTGGAAGCTTCTAAGCATAAATCTGCCTTTGGCTTTTGTCTTTGAATGTCATGTGAGAAACCAATGTCAAAGAACAGGGTATGTACAAATTGGAGCTTCTGATCCAAGATTCTTCCAAATAAGTTTATTTTCCCAAGGTCCGCTTCCTCAATATATAGGTGAACTGGGAAAAATCCTCAACCCATGAAGTGAAATGGTAGGATAATTTGTCTGCCTTGGCTTTTGCACAGTGTGTGACTTGGGGCCATAGGATGAGGGGAATTACATTTGAATATTAAAGAAATAACACTATTTGAAATGTCCTAATTATTTTAACCAAGACTACAACACTGCCTCACTCACCTGACAAATATAAATCTCCTTGGAGGAGCACATGTTCAACCCAGTCCTCAAAGTATTCCCAAAGCAATCATAGAGAAATAAAAAATAAATTTAAAAAGCCCACATAGCAGTATAACAAAACAAGATATGTTGAGAAAGAATCAACAAAAATAGGCAACAGAAAATGTGACCTAAAATCCACAAGTGGATTTCCAATACTAAAATGATTAGTCACAGAAAATAGGACATTTAACCTGGTGATTACGATGTCTGCATCCCACACTGGATTACCTGAATCCAATGTCTGGCTCCAGCTTCCTGCCTAATAGACAGCAGCAATGGCACAAGTAATTTGATTTCTACCACCCATGTAGTGGATCTGATTGCATTCTTGGCTCCTGACTGCAGTCTCAAACTGACCACTGTAGGCATTTGGGGAGTGAATCAGCAGATGGGGTCCAACTCTCTCTCTCTCTCTGTGTCTCTCAAATAAATATATAAGATTTAAAAAGTACAATTCCTAGTCAGAGATCATGAAATAACTACACAATTCATTCTCAAAAAATTAAAATGAAGAATTGAAAATATTATAAAAATTCTATTAAACTCAATTAAATATGTTTCAAAAACAAAAGAAGACTTCCAGAAATTAAAAGTATAATAATCAGAATTAAAACTTAGTGAACAAACAGTAAACTAGACATAGCTAAACAGAGAGTTAGTGAAATAGAAGAAAAATCAGAAAAAATTTCCCAAAATTTAGGGCAGGAAGGTTAAAAAAAATATGGAACATTTATAGAGAGGCAAGACAAATGGGCAAGAAATCTTGATAATACTTCAAGAATCATTTTACAAATAAGGGAAAAGCACTGATAGCACTCTAGAAACAATTTCACAAATTCACTATTATTTTGAAAGTTTCTTGGACAAGGAAATTCAGTAAAGATATGGAAGATTTAAATAATTAACCATGTTGAACAAATCAATATATATAATGAACATTATACACAATAAATGGATAATTGCTTATTTTTAAAAATGTAATTGCTATATTTGAATTTATAATAGAATATAAAAAGATTTTCACAAATTTCAAGTTATCATTTTTTTACTAACTACAAATTCTCTTAAGATAATGCAATTCAGTTAGATATTGATAATAAACACTTTAAGAATCAACCTGATGGTTATTTTTAAAATCAACTCTGTGTCAAGGAAAAAACTGAAAGTTATACTGGAAAATACTTAAAATTCAATGATAATAAAATTGCTCCATATATGCTAAAGAGTGATGCTAGGGAAGTGCAATGAAAACTGTTCACACAGACAGGGTCATGCATTGCCTTGAATGCTTAGGAAAATAAATGAGCAAGCATTCAATTACAAAGTTAGCCAGAGTTTCTCAACAGACTTGTGATTGGCCTTTGGGGAAGAATAATTCTTTGTTGAGCATGAGTGTCCCACGCAGTGCAGGATAAATATCCACCTGGCTCTCTTCCATTGAGTCCCAATTGCACACTAGAGTTACTGTGAAAATAGAAATGCATACACACATTTCTAAATACCCCCAGGTAGGTGGTACTACCTCCAGTGGAGAAGCATTGAGTGAGACAAAGAACAGATGGGTAAACCCACAGAGAGGAGAATTATGAGATAAGAGCAAAAATAGGGATAAGAGTAAAAATTAATGCACAAAATAGACACAATATAGAGATCAAAAACCAAAGCTGGGTTTCTTGAAAACGCAAAAATAAAATTAGCATGACAAGTTGAAAAAATATAAAATTAATTTAAATTTTAAAATTAATTTAAAAATTTTAAAATTAATTTGATCAATAAAATAATAGAAAAGAAATAAAAAGAAGAAGCAATATAGGACATATAACCACAGCTTTAGCAGAGACTAAAAGGATAATGAAATGCATTATGAATATCTTTGTGCAAATCAGTTTGAAAAGGTAAGTACAAATATATGAGATATATGAAACAAATAAATATAAATATGAAAAGGATAAACATATGAGAATGTACATGCATATCGTGTGTATGTGTGTGTGTGTGTGTATCTTCAAAAATCTCAGGAAGAAATAGAAGACCTAACTGTTTCTAAAATCAGTTACAAAAATTGAATTTGTTTTTGTAATCTTTTCCACAAAGGAAAAAAACTAGCCCATAATTGTTTTTAGGTTAATTCTACAAAACATTTAAGGACTCAACAATTACACACTTAACACAAAGTTGTCATGAGGGAAAAACAATAAAGAAATTTCCAACCAATTTTACAGAGCTGGTATAACCTACAAAATAAAATCAGAAAAGAACAGTGTGAGAAAATTACAGACTAATTCACTCATGACTGTCAAGGTGGAATTTGTAAACGGAATAGTAGCAAAGCAAACTGGCTAGGTCAGTTCAAAATCTGTGTTCAATGTTGGTTTTAACCTAGCCACAGCAAAACAGATCTACCATTAGAAAATCAAAGTTTTACACTTGTCCATTTTCTTACAGTTAAGTAGCCCAGTTTTAATCTTGGTTACAGTTTTGCTCCACTTTGGGGTATGTCCATCAAGCATACTTACATTGCGTGTAAGGATGGATGTTAGTCTGCTTCTATTGTGTCTTTGCTTTTCTCAACTTTTCTTTGCATGGGATTTCATTTTATGAGATTTTTGATTCTCATTTTTATTTATGTGAAATTAAATTTTCTAACTTTTAAAAAGAGAATATAAAGTAATTCATAACTTCTTCATCTTTTTAATTTGGGATATCCTTTTAATGGTCAAAAATATAGCAGGGGTGGGCATTTGGTCCAGCAGTGTACACACTGCTTGGGCACCTGCATCCCATGTTAAGGTGATGGAGTTTGAGTCCCAGGTCAGCTCCCAATCCTAGTTTTCTGCTAGTGTACACCATGAGAGATAGCAGGTGATGGTTCCAGAAATCCACATGAAATTTCTTGCTCCTGGCTTTGGTCTGGCCTAGTGCTGTTTCTGATGTTGGGGAGTGGATCAGCAGATGGAAGATCCATTTCTCTTTCTCTCTCTGTCTCTCCCTCTGTCTCTCTCTCTCTCTCTCTCTCTCTCTCTCTCTGCTTCTGTTTGCCTTCCTTTTTTTGAGTTTATTTTATTTATTTGAAAGGCAGAGTTACAGAAAGAGTCAGAAGGAGGGATCTTTCATCCTCTGGTTCACTCCCCAAAGGGCCACAAAGGCCTTGGCCAGGCTGGTCTGAAGCCAGGAGCCAGGAGCTACTTCAGGTCTCCCATGAGGGTGCAGGGGCCCAAACACTTGGTCCTCTACCACATTCCCAAGCACATTTGCAAGGAGCTGGATCAGAAATGGAGCAGCCAGGACCCCAACAGGGACTACAACAATTACACACTTAACACAAAGTTGTCTCGAGGGAAAAACAATAAAGAAATTTCCTCATATGGGATGCCGCCATTGCAGGTGGCAGCTTAACCTGCTATGCCACAGCACCAGCCCCTTTGTCTGCCTTTAAAATAAGTTTTTAAAATTAAAACTAAATACAACAAAAAATAGCAACTTTTTGGTGAACTTTTATTTCTGTTCTTCTGTATTTATCTGGAATTTCTAATTCTTTCCTCATTCTCAATACCATGCTCCTCAATACCTACTCTAGTCCCATCAGTTTCCTTTTAGCAGGGTCCTTGCCCTGGAAAGAGCTCTGGGCTGGTGCCTTCCAACCGTTCTCAGAAGCAACTGGGTTCCCAATCCTTTGGCATTATATTATGTTTCCTTTGCGCTAACCAGGATATCATTTAAGGAAAACTTCTCCTGCTTCCTCTATTTAGAAATTGACCCTTACTCACTTTCCTACCAATCCCTGTTAGGTACTTCTCAGATAATACTTCTCAGATAAAACAGACAATACTTCCCAACAACCCCATTATTCTTCCTACACAGTTCCTGTGGAGGGTGTGTTTTCACTTGCTTGTGTTTGGGGGTTACCTTGGAACTTCTGTTCGTGGAATCCAGATACACAACCTAATTCTTCTCTGTGGTTTTAGATGAGTATTTATAGAGATCCAAGAACAATGTCACTATCAGTGCTATCATCTATACAGAATCATGAGTCTGGAGTTTTTCTAAGGAAAAAGGAACATTTATGAATAGAATTTCAACTTTTTCATGAATAGAATTTCAACTTTTTCATGATTGTAACAAAGGAAAGTGGGTCAACGTTAAATTGTGAGCATTTTAAGATTACTGCACTTTTATTTTTAATAATTAGGCTATTCTGGTGAGCATGAAGGTATAGAAGGAGCTGGGATAAGCTAAGAAAAGAAATAACATATAGGTCATATATAATTGGTTTGGATTATTTTGAAACCAATTGCAAAAGTTTTGTAAATAACTGTTGAACTGTTATGCAGTGTTCTGCCCATTTCATTATTTTTAGAAAGACGCAAAGCAGCAGCAATGTGGTAGGGTGACCTCACACTTCCCCAGGGGGCAAACCAGTGGCCTTGTTGACCAAGGGCTCATAACCTCATCACCTCATCATAATAGACTCAATTCTCCAGGTCTTCTAATTTAGTTTCCTGTTACACAGGGAAGCACCACCTAAACTATTTTTCTTTATGCTTTCAGCTGAAACCAGTGACCTACCCTGCAACATATGTGGAACTTATAATAAACTTTCCATATTTTGAACACCATCTTTTAGTTAGTTGCACAAAGTTCTGGCCTAAAATTTCAAAATTTTATTTATATTTATTTTATTAGAGATCTCCCTCTGTAAGACTCTATTTTTAAAGAATTATTTAGATACCAAAATCTGCATTAGGGTTCTCTAGATAGCACAGATGCATTCTCTCTCTCTCTCTCTCTCTCTCTCTCTCTCCCTCACACACACACACACACACACACAAAATACACAATACACAATACACAATTGGTTAACATGACTTTGGAAAGTGACAAATCCAATTCTGCACTGTGACCAGCAAGGTAGAGACCCAGGAGAGCTATGGTTCAGATGAAGTCTGAAGACAACTGCTGGAGAACTCCCTCTTGTTCTTTTATCTTTCTTTCTTTTCTTTTTTTTTTTTTTTCTATGCAGGCCTTTAAGATTTTTAGATAAATCCACCAACATTAAAGAGGGCAATCTGATTTCTCAGTTTGCCATCCAACAATTTAAATGTTAATCTTATCCATAACATCTTTCTGTATAAATACACATATGTAATTATCACATTTATCTTGGGTTAATCTTTTAGGCAAGATACTTTCCCTAGTTTCTAACTGGGAAATTAATTAACCAAACAAATCAAAACCAAAACTCCTTGATTCTTGTAAATTGAATGATTTTTCTTCCATATATAATGGAGTAACTTCTGAATGCAATCAGAAAAGAGTGATCTATGAATTATTCTCAAGCTGCCATGTTCCCTGCAATATCTCCTTAATATATTATACTTATGTATTTATCTTGGGCTGATGCACAAACACTTTGTGATATGACGTTGTGGTAAAAAGTTCAATGATGGTAATTATGAAGTTTTGTTTCTTGGTTAGTAAATTCAAATATACAATAGTGCTATATCTTAACTATACCCCTAATCTCACCTTACATAGTTTATGAAAGAGCTGTACTCTCAAATGATTCTTTCCCTAAATTTGCATAATTTTCTTATTTTTATATCTGCACTAATTTCTTTGAAAAATCAAGTCTTTTTAAGATTCTCCAAAATAACCCAAAATTTATTTCTCATTCTTAATTTTTATATATTATTACTGTGTAATGAAAAAGTATCACTCTGAGATCAAGAAGGAAGAAATGATTCAAATAGAAAACAATACTATGTAATACTCAAAAACACTTACTACATTCCAACCACCTTCAGCACAATACTTTGGTTTGATGTTTTGCATTCGTAGTTGCCTAATTTGCATGAAATGATGTAATAGAAGACTGGTGAGGACAATAAGTTGAGGTTCAGTTTGAAATCTTTCTGAAGAGCTACTTAATGCGAACCATCCCATCATTGTAATGGCACCAGGCTGCACTTGGCAAAAACAAGACAGACTATACACACATTTCTAGTTTTACAGTGGTCATGCCTCTGTGAAGACATGCTTCTTGATTATTTGATTTCAAGAGAAGAAATTCAAATCATTGCACTGATATTAGAACATATTACTAACTAGTTGAGCTAACCAACTACATATTTAGTGTCAAATTAAGTACCTAGTTTGATTGATGTGTGTTTGGGGTGTGGGAGTGTGGATTGTTTAATGAAATAATTTAATAGGAAATCAAAAAGTAGAATAGAAAAAAAAATTAAAAACCCACCTCAATTCATGTGATACAAATCTGGGGGGGAATCACGAAAATACATAAATTTATTTATATTTGGAGGCTAAACAATTAAAACTTCTCACCCCATTAATTTTAAATTTACTTCCTTACAAACTCCAATACGTTTTTCAATGTTTGTGAATTCATCCTTTATATACCTGTTGGGAAAAAAAATGTCTAGTGTACTGGGTCAGAATGAACCATTGTGATTAATGACGTTAAGTATAACAAATCTACATTAAATAATTCAATTATGAGAAAGCACATTTGGGTGAATCTGGGAAGTGTACTATTTATTTTACTTAGTTAGTTTAATGTCAAGAGAGTTTCTTACAAAATTTATGAGGCCCTATAAACTTAATAAGTTTTCCCAGATTTCAAAATTACAAGGCAAGTATGAGTTTCATGAAGGATTGAAACATTTTTCCTCCCCACAATGGTATTAATAAGCCTCTATTCTCACAGCTCTATAGTGTATTTTATAAGTACTCTTTATTGATAGTTATTAGTCTTGGCCGGCGCCGTGGCTCACTAGGCTAATCCTCCGCCTGTGGCGCCGGCACCCCAGGTTCTAGTCCCAGTTGGGGCGCCGGTTCTGTCCCGGTTGCTCCTCTTCCAGGCCAGCTCTCTTCTGTGGCCCGGGAAGGCAGTGGAGAATGGCCCAGGTGCTTGGGCCCTGCACCTGCATGGGAGACTGGGAAGAAGCACGTGGCTCCTGGCTTCAGATCGGCGCAGTGCGCCGGCCGTGGCTGCCATTTGAGGGGGTGAACCAATGGAAGGAAGATCTTTCTCTCTCTCTCTCTCTCTCTCTCTCTCTCTCTCTCTCTAACTCTGCCTGTCAAAAAAATAAATAAATAACACTGATAGTTATTATCCACTTTCTTCCTACTTTAAAGTATTTTTAGAATGATATACTTATCTAAATTGCCATTTTGGTTCAATACAAAATAATGAATGAGAGAATGTTGCCATTCTTTTTATTTAGTCTAAATTTTGGCAGAAAGATTTCATAAGGATACAAGCATTCCATCTTCAAAGTAATGTTAGAAATTACTGAAGGATCAAGAGTTGGTTTCAACTATACAAATCCATTGGTACAAAATGAAAGAATCATAGTTTGATTATCCAAACTATGTGAAATACGGCCAAGTGCTTGGACCACTGTACCTCTGTAGGAGACCTGGAGGAAGCTCTTGGCTCCTGGCTACAGTTGGGCCCAGCTCTGGCTGTTGCTGAATAGTTTGAGTTTCTTTTAATCTGATAATGCCTCAACAAGACAAAACTTAAGATAAATTTTAAATGTTATCATCCATTAAAGTCATCCAAGAAACATTGCTTAGCCTTTAGGGAAAACTGCCCTAAAATCCAAGTTTCACAATCAAAGCTGAAGCAATCTGAAATTTAAGAAGCTGTTAAAGGAAGCTTTTATTCATAATTGCTCCCTGATTGAGAGGAATGGGGGAAACCTGGGGACTGGCACTGTGGCATAGTGGGCAAAACTGCCACCTGTGACACCAGCTTCCAATATGGGTGCTGCTTTGCATCCTGGCTGTTTCACTTTCAACCCAGTCCCCTGCTTATGGCCTGGAAAAACAGAAGAAAATGGTCTAAATGTTTAGGCCCCTGCCACCCACACAGGAGACCAGGATGAAGCTCCTGACTCCTGGCTTCCAAGTGGCCCAGCCCTGATGTTGTGGCCATTTGCATAATGAAACAGTCAATGAAAGATTCTCTCTCTCTCTCTCTCTCTCTCTCTCTCTCTCTCTCTGTCTCTCTCTCTCTCTGTATTGCTGACTTTCAAATAAATAAACTTTTTTTAAAAAATAAAATGAATTCATATTTTCTATACTAAGTTATGGAGCACACATATAATATTGAAAAAACTTCTCTATTTCTTTGCCTTTAAAACAACTTCTTCAGTTAACCTATTGACTAAGATACAAAAAATTTGAATCTCTAGCAAAGCAAAACTTGCCAAAGCGAAATTGTTGTGCCAATCAAATTTTAATCTCTGTTCTGAAACATTTCAGTTATCTTTTACTCAGTTAATAGGCTTTTGACATCAGTTAGTTCCTGCTGAGTAACAAATTAACCCAAAAGAGTTTCTTAAAGTAATAATCATTTATTATTTCTCAGAAGTTTATAGGGTTGACTGATTTCACAAGTTTACATGGTCTACTGATCTTGGGTAGCCAACACTATACTCACTACCACTAAATAATGAAGAAATACAGAATTGTTCCCATCTCTAGGAGTTCATCATGAATGCTCTCACATTCACACCTTTATCTACTGGTAGCTGGATGTTAGCTGATCTAGGATGGTCTTGTGTGGAAAATTTTCTGTTTCATGTGGCTTCCCATTCTCCAGTTTACAATCTGTATCAGACATCCCCAAGATTCCTTCCCAAATTCAATGGTTCTAGAAGGAGCCACCAGATTCATCCTATCGTCATACTCATGTTATTCTTTACAGGAAAATGATAGGAGAGCAAAGTCCTAAGGAAACCGGACACACATTTCCAAGAGTTATCTCCCAGAGGAATCACATAAATACTGGAATTACATAAAATGTGCCTAATTCCTCTAGCAATAAATTGTGGCAACACTTCTGAAGTGTTTTTGACAGGGAAAGTTAACTAGAGACTCATTGTCTAGGGTCTATCTTAGTGGCTGGCCATGGAAGTGTACCTTCTGTTTGGCTCATAGGTGAAAACAGGTGTTCAGCATAAAGTATGTTGCTTGTACAGACAGTTTAGGCACAGTGGGCTACTCCCTGAATCCAGGTTTCCAGAGGCCAACTAAAGACCCATTTTTAAAGTAATTCTTTCTAGGAACAGCAGTCTAAGACCTGCTAGCTATGTTAACTGTTTTCTAGATATTAAAACAGACTTATTCTTTGGCAAATGCAATGATCCAAGAAGCAAGTAGAAGCTTAGAAGACCTCCTGAGGCCTAGGTTAGGCACTGGTGTACATATACTCCTGACGGAACCCTCGAATCAAATTGAGCACCAAGATTCAAGAGGAGAGGAAGTAGACCCCAAGTCTTTATTGAACAGATGGCAACACCACATTTTGTGGAGCATACATTGTCATCAACTGGGACCATGCATGCAATAAGGAATCCCATTTCCCTAATTTCCAAATTGTGCATCATAAAGTTTTTATTTACTTGAGAGGCAGAAAAGCAGAGAGACAGGGAGAGACAAAGATAAAGGTCTTCCATCTGCTGGCTCACTCCCTAAATGGCCGCAATGGCCAGAGTTGGGCCCCTCTGGCCAGGAGCCAAGAGCTTCCTCCAGGTCTCCTACATGGGTACAGTGGTCTAAGCACTTGGGCCATATTCCACTGCTTTCCCAGGCCATAGCAGAGAGTTGTATCGGAAGAGGAGCAGCCAGGACATGAACCAGCACCTATATGTGATGCTGGCAATGCAGGTGGCGGCTTATCCTACTATGCTACAGCACCAGCTCCAGTTTTGTGAATCTTAAAAGTCTCCCCTTCTCATTTATGCAGCCCCATTACATAATGACCTTCAACTGATTTGTGATCAACTCTATTTTTGAGATTTATTTATCCATTTGAAAGACAGAGTTACAGAGAAGCAGAGAAAGAGAGAGAAAAAAAGAGAGAGAGAGAAATTTATTCACTGGTTCACTCCCCACATGGCTGCAACGGCCAGGGCTGGGCCAATCCAAAGCCAAGAGCCAAGAGCTTCTTCTGGGTTTCCCACATGGGTGTAGAGACCCAAGTACTTGGGCCACCTTCTGCTACTTTCCAAGGCAAAGTACTTTAGTGCGGAGCTAGATTATAAGTGGAGCAGCTAAGACTTGAACCGGCATCCATATGGGATGCTGGTGCAGCAGGCAGTGGCTTTACCTGCTACATCACTACACTGACCCCTGTGACCAACTCTGGATTTGGCTCATTTTCCAAAAGTAAATTCTCATCTTCAGTACACCATGGTGTCTTTGATAAAGACTAGTGCACTGGGGCAACTGTTCGGGATCTATAATTTCTTTCTTCACCCTTAACATGTAGGATTACAATTAGACTGCTTCTATATTTCTGGGTTATGTAAGATTATCTTCAGGCAATCCAGGAAGGGTCTCTGTCAACTCCACCTCCAGGGGCTCAAATTGTAAGTATTCCATTTCTGATCTGCAGTCATTGTCACACCCAAGAGGTTTGACACTCAACTGGATTCAGTCCTCTAAATAGCAGCCAAAGCCAGGACCAATCCCATCTCTGGGAGTCCAAGTCTATGACTTTCCAAAAGCTCATCCAGAGCACCTTGGGCGGCTGATGACGAACACTTCAGGGAAAATTCCAGGGTAGTCCAATACAGATCCCAAATTCTGAGTGTGAGGGAGAATAATTACATGGAAATTAAAAATAATTGATTCTTAACACCCATTCTTCTTGACATTTTCAGGTTTGCTCTGATCAAACCAGAACATATCACTAGTAGGAGGGCTTCATGGCTTTTATTGGTAAAGTGGTACAGATGTAGCAGTTTCTTTTCATGGAATACAGTTTTAATACCCAAAATAGCAGACTTTAGCATGGACTTTAAAGGAACATTCCTCTTAGGACACTTTCCCGGACAATATAATTCCTCTCCACGACATTTCCTTGGCAGGACAATCTGACCAACTTTGTCTCAGTCCAGACATGACAACACTAACTGCTCTTTCTCATGAGCTAATGAACGGCTTTCTTTGATTTCTTTCTTCCTATATTCATTTGGTGTTACTTTTAAAGCTAATTAAGTAATTTCACCCTGGCATAATGATTTTTAATAGATTATCATTCATTTCAATGCAGAAATGCTTGTAATATATTTCAAAGTTGAAATTTTGGCATAATTTTTTTTAAGATTTGTTTATTTGTTTGAAAGTCAGAGTTACAGAGAGAGGGAGAGACAGAGAAAAAGATTTTCCATCCACTGGTTCACTCTCCAGATAGTCTCAATGGCCAGGACTGGGTCAGGCTGAAGCCAGGAGCCAATAGCTCTTTTTTTTTAAGATTTATTTATTTAAAAGTCAGAGTTACTGCAAGAAAGGGAGGAGACAGAGAGAGTGGAGAGAGATCTTCCATCAGTTGGTTCTCTTCCCAAATGACTGCAATGGCCAGGGCTGGGCCAGGCCAAAGCCAAGAGCAAGGAACTTGGATCATGCTCCACTGCTTTCCCAAGTGCATTAGCAGGGAGCTGGATGGAAAGTGGAACAGCCAGGACAGGAACTGATGCGCATATGGGATACCCACATTGCAGGCAGCAGCCTTATCTACTATGCCACACACAGGCCCTGGCATGAATTTTTGACAGAAAGGCAAGGCCTTCCTAACAAACACCATAAAGATGGAATTTAATATCCAAAGTAAAGGCATAAAACTGAAGAGATATTTATAGCCAATCACAGCTAGTCTATTCTCAATTAAGACCTCAATAAGATTAAAGGGTGAAATGAGATTTTTCTCATCTAAATGTCATTTCTTATTTAATATTACTTGATAACATTGCCCAAAAGATAGTATGTTTATTAGTGTGCTTCAAGTTAATTATTTTAAAATCTATAAAGATCTAGTTTGTTCTTCATTACATATTATGCAAAAGGTATTCTACAGACAACTTTATATATTTTATCATATATATCAACCATATATAAAACAACCTTGCACAGGTTATCATTTTGCAGATGAAAAGCTAAGACTTGTAGAGATTTAATAGCTTAATCAAAAATGTATTGCAATTGATTAGTAGGGTTAGCATTGCAATTCAGTTCTTTCTGACTTGAGAGACCACTTCTGATTATAAATGGTAAATATATCTACAGGTACTCCCAAAAACTTGACCACAGTGTGCACACAACACACACATGCACACACACTAATGGATTGTGCTTGGACACTATGAAGCAGTTACCTCCAAAATAACTGTAGGATTCTCAAAACAACATTGTTTAATACTTAAATCATGTGCCATAACTAGAAAGAAGGCACTTAAATATGTCATACAACCCTATTTTGAATGTTCCTCTCATTCTAAAACTTAGAAGATTTTTAGCAAGATGTTATTAACCCTCCCCCTAGACGATAGTTCTTGGCAGGCAGAATATGATTTTAGTCACAGGATCATTGTCTTAAGGGATTTTTGATAGGACAATTTTGAAGGGAGTTTACAAAATATACTACTCAGAAAACTTTCTTTCCAAGGCAGTCTATAAGAGGACTGGTGCTATCAGAAAAGCAAAACAAAACAAAACAAAAGCCTCGGAAAAGATTCCAAAATGAATCATGGAGACTTTCTTTAAAAGATCTTAATAAATATTAGGAATATACACTCTCATGTGGGGATGATTTTAACTTGATTGGAATTTTCTCTAAAACAAAAGAGAGATATGCTACTATGGTTTCTTACTTTGCTGATTTAACTATTGCTTTCATGTCTTATCCTTGGAGTTGGGTCATGGGAACTAACATTTATTTAGCTAGAATAATTATTGGTGGATGGGCATAATCGGAACAGTTACTCATCAAGCCCTGACACTATAAAGTCATTTTGGACCATGAAAATAATGCCCTGGAGATGAGAGCAAAGCAAAGAGTCTCTGGGTTCTTTTTTGTTTGTTTGTTTTTTAGCAAATCATCTTAAATGAGATTCTGTGAAGGAACAGGAGTGGTAACCTCCTCCCAGACACTTTGATTTTAAGGTGCAAACATTTCCAACAACTCCTAGGACTGTGAGTACTCCTGTGAGAGGACTTCCCATTACACAGGGTATGAAAGGTGTTGGCAGGGCTCATAGAACTAAGAGTGTGTGATAGTTCTAGAGTACGAAAGCAAGGCTTTCATTCCACCTTGACGTAATAAAATACTAATGACTACTCATTTGAAACATGTTGCAATTCAGACTTTTTATTAAATGTGTTGCATGTGTAAGTCAGTAAATGTCTTACAGATTAGCAACCTGAGGCAACAGAGGTTAGGTAACCTGTCCATGTTAACACGTGGGTCCATGTAATATACACATTTGAACACTGCTATGATTTCTCCAACTGTTTTTCTCCCATCTATGGTACTGCCCCGGTTCTGAGGATAAAACTAGAGTTAATGGGATTGAGCACACATCCTTGGAATCACATTTCACTAGAAGAGGCCCCTTGTGCTCTCTGCCACGCCAGTGACTTGACACAGGTCCTAAAGTTAAGAAGCGAGAAACAAACTAAGAACTGGGCATCCCTATCAATCCAAAATTGGAGTCAGTGCAGTCATAATCCATGTAAGATGATTGCAATTAGTGCAGTGCAAATAGCTTTGCAAGAAATGAATGCGCCTACAGCCTTCTCCAAATCTTGCCCAAGTTTCTCTACATCACCAGCAGGGAGTTAGAAAGGGAACTCAAGAGTAAGGTTAGGACTGCCCAGCACAGCTTCCTTCTTATCGCACTTGTCTCGTCATTCACAGCCTTCTCTCTCTCTTCTCCCTAGGATGGTTTGAGTACTGCCAATTCTATCTCTTTCCAAAGTCCTTCAGTCCTTGGACCTATTGCCAAAAAGTATTATTAAATGTGCTTTTCCACACTGGAACTAAGAGGGGTGCAAATCGGAAGAAAGAGTTCTCAGCCTGTCTCTTTCCCTTCTGGTATTTTCCCCTTGCACATACGAGGACTATTTTCAATCTTATACTTTCCATGACGGCTTCCTGTGCCAGTCCTTCACTTCTGCCCATATCCTACCTTGAGAATTTAGGACTTGGGATTTTGCTTGAAAGGATTCTGGAAAACAACCTATCTGCCAACATTCAGGTAACTGATTCAATAACCAGAAGGCAAACATAAATAATTCAACTTTCTAGACATAGTCTTACTTTAGGAAAGTCCAGTGTGGAGCATAGACATCTCAATCATGTGACGTGCGTGGTGCCCCTTAGCCACTGCCATTTAAGGGTGCATTGAGTGCATACTTTCAACGAGTAATTCCTTTTTTTTTTTTTGTTTAGGATTTATTTATTGTTTTGAAAGATTTGCACACAGATAGAAGGAGAGGCAGAGAGAGAGAGGTCTTCCATTCTATGGTTTACCCCCAAATTGGCTGCAACAGCCAGAGCTGCGCAGATCCGAAGCCAGGAACCAGAAGCTTCTTCTGGGTCTTCCACATGGATGCAGGGGCCCAAGGACTTGGGCCATCTTCTGCTTTCCCAGGCCACAAAAGAGAGCTGGATTGGAAGTGGAGCAGCAGGGACACAAACTGGTGCCCATATGGGATGCTGGCACTGCAGGCGGTGGCTTTACCTGCTATGCCACAGCGCCAAACCCTCAAAGAATAATTCCTGCATGACAATCCTTGGTGGGACAAGTCTTTAATTTTTTTAAGAAGGCTGACTTGGATGACTGTGGGTTGCATTCTTGGCTTCCAGATTACTATGAGTTTCAATTCATTCAGATTTCTTTCCTAGGAATTTTGTCCATGTTTATACCAAGGCTTTTATTCAATCCAATAACAAGGACATTCAACATGTAATAGTAAAGGGACATGTGTTTTAAACTATGTTTAAATCTCAACTTCTGAAATTTCTGTTGAATAATTTGCAAAATGAGCAGCTGATATCTCACCATTCCAGTTTAGCACTTTAATCCATACACAGGACTTGGGAGATGTTAGAAGGACAATGTTGATTTTACATTTTAAAGAAAAAAAAGTATATGAAAAGAGAGAAATGTTTCCACTTCGTTGAGTTGTGTGTAGGATTGCAGCTATTCAAGCATTACTCATGCCTGAGTAACTGTGAGTTCTTAATGCACTATAAAAATGCTATTATGAAGACACTCCTAAGGAATTTTGCTTTACATGCAAAAACTAAGTACATATATTAAAATTTCTTAATATGTAGGGAGTTTAATTTTTTTTATTTAGTTTTGATTATTTAAAGCAGAATGACAGGAGAGAGAATGCTGAGGAATGAGCCATCTAGGGCTGGGTAGGTTCAAACCAGCAGCTAGGAGCCAGGAACTAGTATGTCCCTCATGGGTGGCATGGCCCTACGCCCTGTAACAATGCCACTGTGTCTAAGGGTATGTTAGGAGCAGGAAGCTGGACTAGAAGGCAGAACTAGGACTCAAACCTAAGCACTCCAATATGGAATATGGGCATCCCAAACAGCATCATAAGTACTGAATAAAATGCTTGCCCCAGTGTGTGGGTAGTTTGAAACTGCATTGAGTTCATATACTCTCTCTCTCATTGCTATATTAATTATTTTTTTAATTTCTAGTTTTTACCTTTTTTTCAGATAAAATTCTAAGAATGTAATGATCCTCCCCCACTTACCTTCCTAGAAACAAGAAATTAAAACTCTAAAGATGTTAAACTTCATCCATTTCACACCTCAATTTATTTTTATTTGCCAACATATTGTGTGATCTTTACTGAAAATCTAAAGATGTTTTCTATCATTAGTTCTTTCTGAAGTTGCTGAAAAATTTTCTGTATTTTCAAGTGTAATTTTACATAATTTGCTCTTTGTGTGCACAATTCATTTCATGATGATTTTTTAGCTATCAGACTCAGCATCTCTGTAATCAGGGTTTGAGTAATGATTTACATTTCTGAACACATAAACTTATCAGTAATTAAAATGCAACTCCACATTTGCCCTATATTGTGATATTTTGAAATAATGGTGTCAAAATAATATTGTGAGATGAAAAATTCCCTGTGTTTGAAGAATTGTTCAAAAGTTAAATTATCATAGAAATCTCTTTTTAAGCTTTGACAATGACATATAACGTCTTCTGGAATATTTCTAGAATTTCCTTACTTGGTGAAGCAGTTCTGATTTGTAAGACTTTTCTTTGGACTGAGGACTCAATATCTCTTCTTGGTTAGAATTTTGCTTTCTGGAACAAATTTCAGAATAATTTTTATACAAGATAACACTTTAAATTTTTATCGATGACTCTTCTTTTTTTCTTATTTTTTTTATTTAAGGTAAACAAATTTCATATATGCAGATTTAAGAACCTGGTGATACTTCTGACCCTATTCTTCAGTTCTTCATAAAACTCTCCTGTACAAAATGTTTGTAAAGTTCTAGTAAATAAAAACTAAGAAAACTATAAGCTTATGATCTCTTTAGAATCATGTTTTATTTTTCATATGGAGAAGAAAATCAGAAAAAAAGAGAAAAAAGATCAGAACCAGGAAAACATTAGTTTAATAAAACACATATCTGTTTTTAAGGCTAAATTTCTCCACTAAATATTCTGAAAATATTACATCTGTGTTTAATATTATGTAATTTGAAAATATGCATTACAATATTAATGTCATCTAAACATGTTTTAAGATTTTCATTTGAAAATCACCAGATAATAGCCTTTATGTAAGGTAAAGATCTACCAGATCTACCGTATCATTTTTATCTTTATTGATGTAACACAGGATGTGGAAGTAGATCCATTGTTTTGTGAAAATGATTTTTTTTTGAGATTTGACTGTTTAGTTTAGTCTAAAATAACAAAGCTAGTCTTAAAGAATATAGCAGACTCGTCTATTGGCTTTGCTACAAAAATGAAACAATATATTACTGAGGATGTATTTGTTATTACTGAACAAAACAGAAAGTTAATGAGATATTGTCTGTAAGAGATAAGTAGAGCTCTCGTGACAGTAATGAATTTAGATTTTAGTCTTTCTGTTTGTTAGACTCTCACATCTTGGTTTGTTTTGAATTTGTCACTACTTTCTTATGAATTAGTCTATTTGACAGATAATTTTACTTAAAACTGTACCTTGACAAGTAATATACCAGAGATGTAATTTTTATAACATTAAGTGTTTAAATGGTGGCCTCTTACACCATTTCTGTGGAAAAAGTAATATCATTATTAAAATAAACGTTCTTCTCTGGCCCTCAAAGTTATGGGTTTCCCACTGACGCTGCTGAGTTACCAAAGTACTATTTACATTGTTAGCATTCTTGATAATACACAGGTTGGCTGAATTGAACTACAGCCTTGAACCATCTTCTCAACAGTCCATATATTCTTCCTATTTTCCTTGAAAATCCTTTTCTATCTTAATACATGTTAATTTATGCATATTCTTTTTATGTTCACTTGTGTGTGACATCTACTGCTAACGCTTGAGATCTGAACAGTGTCATTTATTTATATTTTGTGTTCATATTGTATTTGGCCCAGATTTCCAAAGCTAGTCCTAACTTGAGCTGTCTTGGCATCAGGGGACAAGCTGGAGAAGGAGATTATCAACAAATTACACTGCTAAAAGTAGATGCATTCCGTTTGGGACAAATGTTGTCCATCAGTTACTGCCACATGTGACCTCAGAATCAGTTCCCACCCTCCTTTTCCTACGCAGAACTGTCATGGAAATCAGCATCTATTCAGTTGGACCCAAGAGGGAATGTCCTGGTTAGGATCTGGCTTGGAAGTCACTGACGACAGAACTTTGTTTAAATAGAGTGCCTCAGGTTGGACTGGAGGAAAGGGAGTGGGGAAAGAGAAAATAAAAGACACTTCTGCCTGTTTTTGGCAGGAAAAAATCCTTAAAATCTGGTGCACAAAACACATGAATGTACAAGGACACTTAAATAAGTTCATGGGAATATGAAATTAGAAGATGCACTTATTTTGTGCATTTTTTTAAATCTACAGTTTTTTTTTTCCATAATGCTCATTTTCCATGACCTTTTTGAATCCCTCCTTAGAAGACTTTACAATGTGATATAAATTTTATTCTTTTCAATAAAAACCACCACTAAATAATAGATGAGGAAGCAAATTGATAATTTTATGCATTTATTATCCATGAAGATTTCCTCATATGTTTAAATCTACCCAAAGGCCTCCTCACAACACAACTGTCCTCCAATGACTCCAACTTCATGCAGCATAAAGGTGCTCATACCTCCCCTTTGTACACACCCTGGACTTAACTTTTTGCATGATTTATTTTCCTTTCTGTAACACATGTGAGAGTGTCTTGTTAAAGAAAACTCACTCTAGTTATTGACTATCTCCTTTTTTAATGAAAGTAAATCTTTATCAAGATACAGTGGGTGAAATCCAACTGTGTTTGTATGTTAGAGATACAGCCACACTAAAAGATTTAGAAAGCTGAAAAATTAAATATATACCAGGGAAATAACAAACACAGAAAGCAGGGATGGATATATTAACATCACATATTGTAGAACTCAACACAAGGGTCATAAAATCATGAATGAGGATATGTTTTAAGTAAGACTTACAATACAGTGAAGAAAACATTTGTAAATGTCTATATACCAAATAATATGGGATCCACTTTGTATGTGTATATATTTTTCAACTTCCACATATGAGGGAAAATATCTTTCGGTGTCTGACTTATCTCACTTAGCACAATGATTTCCAATTCCATCCACTTTGTTACGAATGTCAGGATTTCGTTCTTATGACTGAATGATATTCCATGTGTGCATATATATATCACATTTCCTTTATTTGTTCTTGGTCTGAAGGCCATCTAAGTTGTTTTCATACCTTTGCCATTTTGAGGAGAGCTGCAGCAAAGGAATGTGAATTACATTGTCCATATGCTGGCATTATTTCCTTTGGGTATATTCCCAGAAATGGGATCACTTACTCTTTTGTTCTGTTCTTTCCCAAATCTTCTTGCACATATAGTTCTCTCATTATCCCTTTGTTTCACTCTCTTACTTAGCTTTTGGAACTTTAATTAGAATTTTGAGACTGCCAGTGGAGATTGATGAAGGAGCACTCAGGAAAAGGTAATGCAATGTGCAATAATATGAAAGCAGAGAAAGTGGAAGGAGCTATGCAGCTACCCATTGACCTCGAAGGCAGAAGCTTGTGAAATCTTCACTGGGGTCTTGCAACAGCTTGATTTTCCTACTATCTCTGGGATTCCTGTTCATCTTGTTTTCCTCAGCTCTTTTTACCACAGGCTTTTTGTTGTTGTTGTTGTTGTTGTTCCCAAAACTTCAGCTCACTTGGCTTCACTCACAGTCTCTCTTTTACAAAAATCACTCATCTATAAGGATCCATCCATCCTGTATTCCTACTGCTAGCTACATGATTCCCTGGGCATCCTTAATTGGGATATTTGAGAATGAATATCTCTCCAATGTCGTTGATCCCTCACTGGAAGGAAGATTTTGTCTTAGATTGCATCATAAGTTGTTGCTACACTGTTAAATGTTTATCTTTGATGCCCAATTTATTTTACTCACTTATGGTCTGAATGAAAAAGATTATGTCATAAGGAGCATTGAGAACCAAGTATTGTGCTCTCAGACCTCCAGAACTGTGGTCAAAATGAACCTCTTTACTTTATAAAGTACCCAGCTGAGGTATTCTGTTAGAGCAACACAAAATGGTCTAAGACATTGGACTCACAGCTAATCTTGATTTCATTTTTTCTCTATTTTTCTACTTTTCTTCTACCCTCTGTCTTGTTTTCTGGCTCTCCTTTAGCCTATTTCCTTAACTATTGCTATTGTTCACATTATTTACTTCTTGGCTTCAAACCTATGATTTCTTCCTGGTATCCCATAATAAATATAATAACATAACCCTCTAGGTCGTAATCTGGCTATGTTATCCTCTCTTCATTAGAAACCATCCCATAACTTAGCACATTTAAACCATAACAATTTTATTTAATTTTTAACTTAGTTTTCTTCTAAATTTTCTAGGATATGGCTCTTTTACTATCGTCCCTACATAAATTTGAAATGTTTGTACCAGTTTACATTCCCACAACAGTGGATTAGGGTACCCTTTTCTCCACTTCCTCTCCAGGAAAAGGAATTGGCAGTCAAGAGAGGAAGATGGTTTGGCTATGCATCATCTGTTGTTACCAGCAGATTAACCACATAGGGTGATCTACAAGAGTGTCTCCTATCTTCCTCTCAGTCTCTTGAGGGAGCTTCCCAGTGTTTATCTCAGAGGATGATTTTCTCCCAGAATGAATTTTATTGGTGTCTACTGATGCATGTTTCTCCATAAATGAGGACTCATGGCTGTGAGGAGCAGGGTCTCTTCCAAGACCTTAGCCAGCGTCTCAACTACCACGGTGGAACTCCCTCAGTACACCCCTGTCTTTCAGAAAGATAAAAAATTTTCCTCACAAAAAGGGTTATGCATTTGCTTTTTTTAAAGCTGTCATGTACACAATTTTTGAAGCACTTAAAAAATGATTAGAAAGAAATTAGAGACTGAAAACCTCTTCTTTATAAACTAAAAGCCATAAAGACAATGCAGACTGTGTAATGACCAAGTGGCCCTCACTGTAGTCAAAAGGAACAAGACTGGGTGTGGCGTACAAAGCAGGGACTGTTAAGTGTGAATGTTGCTGTGTGGGACTGAGGGACCAGTGGAGAGGGTTTATGGAAAAGTAGTGGGAAGGCTGCCCAAAGCGTTCTTTCTCTAGAGATAGCTAGAAAAAGAACATAAATAAACAAAACAGTGACTCACTCTTTGTGATGCTATAAAGTTCGTCTAGCAGGCCTTATTTACGTAAGAGAGAGGCCTGTGATGACTCCAGTTGTTCGTGAGAGCAGGGAAAGATGATTGAATTGAGCCCTAATTTGACTCATATTACCAGTTCCTAGCATTGTCAGTTTTATTTTCTTTGGGAAACTTTAAACAGAAAAAAAAAAATGTGTAAGACCAACAAAGAATAATATGAAATGATGGCAATATGCAGAAACTGATATTTACCATTTCATGAACAGCTTATCAAATCAGTTTCTAAATCTTTGAAAAGCATACTGTTTTTAATTGCAGATTTCTGAACAAAGATATTTATTTTATTCACTCAGATAAATCATTTGTAAACTATATGCTGAAGGACACTGTGTTCTTAAAATAACTATTGACAAAATATTGCTGTCTTTCTACCTATTATACATGTCAAAGATTGGAGAACATTTTGACATTTTCCTGTATAAATAAATACAGCACATGTTTCCATTTCTTTCAAAGTATCTCCATGAAATTATGTCAGAAATAGATCCTTGAGTCTGTGCAAACAACAAATCAAATCATTATAAACACTCTTTTTTAATGTTTATTTTTTTTTTATTTGACAGGTAGAGTAAAGAGAGAGAGAGACAGAGAGAGAAGTCTTTCATCTACAGGTTCACTCCCCAATTGGCCACACCAGCCAGGCCTGGGGCAGGCCAAAACCTGAAGCCAAAACTTCTTCTGGTTCTCCCACAGGAAAGAGAGGAAGGGACACATACACAGACACACACACACACACATACAGAGAGAGAGAGAGAGAGAGAGAGAGAGAGAAATCCATCCGCTTGTTCACTCCCCAACTGACCACAGTGTTGGTTATTGGGCCAGGCAGAAGCAGATACTGGATAACTCTGTCTCCCATGTGCATGGCAGGGGCCCAAGCACTTAGGTCATCTTCCACTGCTTTCCCAGACCCATTAGCGGGGATCTGGATGGGAAGTGGAGTAACTGGAACTCCAGCTGATACCTGTATGAGACGCCTGTGTCGGGGCAGTGGTTCAATCCAGGGCGCCACCAGGCCAGCCCTGCAAATATCCTTCTCTATTCACATTTATTCAATGCTTTCTGTGATAGCATTGAAAAATAACAGCTTCCGCTGTTCCAGAATAATGAAAAGATGCTCCTTCTTTTACCTAAATCCTTTCTTAGAAAGTTCCGAGATCTAAGAAAGAAGTTACAAACATGTCCACACTCATTAGTTACTCACTGATTTGCTAGTTTAGTGCTGATGATAGCAGTACTTTTTTTTTTTTTTTCATCAAGACGGGAAACATGAAATTACAAAGCAGTTCAAAAAAGGATTCCATGAGTTGGAGGCGAGGGTCCTTTCCGGGTCAGCATACAGCCAACATTGGCACTATATGTCATTCTGACTATGTCCCCGGTTCGGTTCTGCAAACTGACTTCTGTGATCTCTATCTATCCCAACCATAAACTGGTGTTCAAGATTCCTCTTAGAAATTCTATTAAAAATGCAGAGAACCAGGGAAAGAAGGATAATTTTAAACCTTGAGAAGTCTCGTGATTTTCTTTTTTCTTGATTGTTCTTTCATTCTTGTAGGCCAGTGGCTACCAAGATGTGCTGTTTCCTCTCCCGGACAAAGATCAGAGCTGGGAACACATCCTTCTATTTTAAGAACTAGTGGCCTGGGAATCTACAAATTATTCCCTTGAGCTTTACTGTCATTTGTGTGTGTGCTCCAGCCTTAAGATGACACAGACCAACCCACAGATGCCTACACAGTCACACAGGTAAGTGCATGGATTCACACAGACACAGACATATACACCCACTTACACACTCTGTCTCTCCCTTCCTCGCCCTCTCTTTCTCACACACACTTACACACAAACACACACCTTCCAGAGAAAAGTTTCAGGATCACCAATCAGTGTACTTTTTCCATATCCATTTGGTCTATGGCCTGAGCTGTCACATTTCCCTCGCACTATTGCCTGGTGAAGGTCCTGATCCTTAGACAGAGTGACTGGGTTTGAATAACCCTGGCAAGGTGTTTTTATTTGCTCTTTGCCTAAGTGCTGTCAAAATGAATACCTGCCTGAAAGGATTTACAAGGAGTGAGTTAATTCATGGAAAGTGTTTAGGACAGTGTCAGTGTTCAGGAAAGAACACCTTCCATTTTGTGAGGGTGTACTGGTTTTATATTTATGTTACAAGCTACTACAAACGTATCGGCTTAAAACAACACAAGTTCAGGGTGGGCATCTGGCAACGTGATGAAGCATCTTTGTGGGAAACCTGCAAACCTACACTGGAGTGACTGGTTTGTGTTCTGGCTCTGCTACCAATCTAGCTTCCTGCTAATGTGAACCCTGGGAAAGCGCAACATAGTGGCTCAAGTAGATGGATCCCTGACACCCACCGGGGAGACCTGGATGGAGTTTCTGACTTCTGCCTTTGGCCTGGCCTCCCCATAGCCATTTTGAGCATTTGAAGAATAAATCAGTAGATGGAAGATCTCTCTGTGTCTCCCTATCTCTAAAATAATATGAAAATAAATAGATAATTTAAAAAAAAACACACAGCACAGGGACAAGTGCTGTGGTGTGGTGGGTAAAGCCTCCATCTGCAGTGCCGGCATCCCATATGGGCACTGGATTGAGTCCTGGCTGCTCCTCTTCCGACCTAGCTCTCTGCTATGGCCTGGGAAAGCAGTAGAGGATGGTCCAAGTCCTTGGGCCCCTGCGCTGGAGTAGGAGACCAGGAAGAAGCTCCTGGCTCCTGGCTTCGGACTGGTGCAGCCCCGTCTGTTGCAGCAATCTGGGGAGTGAACCAGCGGATGGAAGACCTCTCACTCTCTCTCTGCCCCTCTAACTCTGCCTTTCAAATAAATAAATAAATCTTAAAAAAAAAAACACAACACACATTTTTTACCTTATGTTTTTGTGGGTCAAGATTGTGATGGGGTCTCACTGGGTGACATTCCCTTCTGGAAACTGCACAGAAGACTCTATCTCCTTCCATTTGTCAGCCTCTGGAGACCATTCACATGTCTTGCTTCATCGTCCCCTTGCTCTGTCTTCAAAAGCAAGGGCATTGGATCTCTCTGACCCTCCCATTGTTATGTCTTTTTCTGATGGACACTGATAGAGGTTCTCTGCTCTTTAAGACTCGATTAATTACACTGAGCCCACTAGGATTATCTAGGATAATCTCAAATTCTGTAATCTTAATTACATCTGCAAAGTCTCTTTCCTCATAAGGTAACCTATTACGGATTTCAACATTAGAACATGGATATCTTTGGGAGAGAGAGCATTATTCTAATCACCCCAAGGAAAGTTATGAGCGATTAAAGTCTGAGTGACAAATGTGAATTTGTTCTTATCACATTGACAGAGAAAGTTCCCATGGTGAGCCACCCTGCACTCTTGTGGTGCTGGTAGCCTCACGGAGCAGCACTACCATTCCAGTCCAAAAGGCACAGCAAATTATTTAAACTAGCATTGGCTTTGGAGCAGATACATAACTGTAAGATCTAGGTATTGCACATTCACTTATTTGTTTATTTCAATCACTCAGCAAATATTTATCAAGTGCTTAACATGAAAACACCACTCCACGAAAGGAAATCTCAATTTCTGGCAATCTTTCAAAGCTTTGAACAATGACATCATGCTCTCTTAAACAAACTGTCTGTTATAAACATCCCAGAAGAGGCTTTATGAAGACTTCTCAAGAGAAGGGCTC
Organism: Lepus europaeus; assembly: GCF_033115175.1. Taxonomy (NCBI): domain Eukaryota; kingdom Metazoa; phylum Chordata; class Mammalia; order Lagomorpha; family Leporidae; genus Lepus; species Lepus europaeus. The sequence continues at coordinate 19,156,577 of NC_084828.1, read as the reverse complement.
TTAACGTAGGGATTGTGCCGTGGCTCCAGTAGTCTGGGGCTTCCTGCCAACTGCAGGCAAAATTGTGCATGGCTATTCGTATGTGTGTGTGTTTGGAGGGTAGAGCAGAGGGTTCATTGTTTTCATGCAATTTTCAAAAAGGTCAATAAGACACAAAAAGGTTAAACAAGGCTAGTCCAAGGTATTGCAGTTTGAAATGCCAAGGATTTTCCTGATTAGTGTCTACATTTGGTGTTAGCGGTTGTTTCAATGGAACAGAGTGAATGATGCTGTTGATTACTTGGGCTCACACTCTTCAAGTTACTGACATACCGTCGTGTCTTCCTCCATCATGATGAACTCTCTTCTGTCCACCTAGTTCTTATGCTGTTAACAACCACAGCTTGCTCTTCTTGACCATGTACCACCTGACAAAGGAAGATTAAGAGTTAGATATTAGCAGAACTTTAAAGTCAGGTTTGGGGTTGGCGCCACAGCTCACCAGGCTAATCCTCCGCCTGCGGCGCCAGCACCCTGTGTTCTAGTCCTGGTGGGAGTGCTGGATTCTGTCCTGGTTGCTCCTCTTCCAGTCCAGCTCTCTGCTGTGGCCCAGGAGTGCAGTGGAGGATGGCCCAGGTCCTTGGGCCCTGCACCCACATGGGAGACCAGGAGGAAGCACCTGGCTCCTGCAGTGCACTGACGGTAGTGGCCACTTGGGGGGTGAACCAACGGAAGGAAGACCTTTCTGTCTCTCTCTCTCTCACTGCCTAACTCTCTGCCTGTCAAAAAAAAAAAAAAAAAAAAGTCAGGTTTGGAAGCTCCTTTCCTTTTGAAAATCTGGAATATTGTCCTTTTTTTGAGATTTAATTCATTTGAAAGGCTGAGTTACACAGAAAGAAGGGGAAAGAGAGAAAGAGAGAGATCTTGCATGTGCTGTTTCATTCTCCAAATGGCCCCAATGGCTGGAGCTGGACAAAGCTGAAGCCTGGAGCTTGGAACTCCATCCGTGTCTCCCACCTGGGTGCAGAGGCCCAAGTACTTGGACCCATCTGCTGCTTTCCCAGGCAAATTAGCAGGGAGCTGGATTGGAAGTGGAACAGCCAGGACACAAACCAGTGCCCATATGGGATGCCACACCATAGGTGGTGGCTTAACCTGCTATGCATAATACCAGCCCCATTGAATATATTGCCCTCTTGATAATTCTCCTCCTTTAGCTATCTACATGCAGTTATATTCTGTAATTCGTGTGTGCAAAGAAAGCATTAAAACAGAGATGAAACGAAGATCATCTGCCCTTTTGATATCAAAAACAAGATGAAATCAATTAAAGAGAGAAGTAAAGAAAATGCTCTCCACCTACATTCGTTGAATGTAGGTGTCCTTTTGTCAAAGCTGCACATTAGTAAAAAGCATTACGCTTTCAGAGAATACATTTGACTCCTGTAGGTCAAGGCCAGCTGTGGGTGGTTTGTGCTGTGCTCACTTTCAGGAATGCCTCCAGCCTTGACTCCTCAGATGAGCTGCTTTAACTGTTGAATCCTCTCTTTCCCTCTGCTGCCAAAAAAAAAAAGCATGGTTTTATATCACAGAGTCCCTTTGGTGAATCGTTCAGTTGTCCTATACAGAAGGTGCTGCACCAGCAGATCTTAGAGTAGTAGGGCTATTGACTTATCTTGAAGAGCCTTTCACAGGTTCCTGGGTTGCTTGGCCTGTGGGTGGTGGGTGGGTGATGTGGCTTAGAGAGATACCTAAGCCCATGCTCTCATGCCGTTGCATATGATTGTGAGCTAAGCTTATTTATGGTTTTGGTATGTATTTTTTGTTTCTTTATTTAAAAGAGTTCCCTTGTCTCTCTTTCCCAGTCCCAGTCATTACTCATCGCATCCCTCCCCATACACCTAACCTCATCTACCACATTTCCTGGGAATGACATGAGCTGAAACTGTGTCTTCATCTATTGATTCTATGTCTTCAAATTCTTCTTTTGTATTGATGTTGGTGGTTTCAGGAACAGGCAGAATGAGGAACAGAGAGTGCATAGTGGCCATTAATCGTCACATGAGAGCATGCTCTCCTAGTCACCTGGCTGAACAGAATGATCAGAATCAATTTATAAAACATCTGATTTTGCAGTACCTGGGGATTATGAAAATAATCCCATATTGGATAGATTTGTCTTTGTAGACGACTCTGAATCCTCCAGATGGTCTCTATTTAACAGCTGATCTCTATCTCCAGGATCACATGATCACAAATGCAATTTTTCATTGTAGTCAATTAGGAAAGAGTCCAGAGGACCGGGAGATGGAAAATGCTAAATCAGGAGTTTATGGAACATCTTCTAATTTTGTTTTCCATAGAAAAATGGACCTGGGGAAATGGTTACAGGACAGGACCAGGTCAGGGTCCCACTCTCTGTTAAAGTTCTGTTTTCTCCTGTGTGGTTGTCTCATGACAGAGCCCTGGAGAAGGACTATATTTGAGTGAGCTTCCAACATCACATCTGCTAAAAGCAGAGGGAGACTTGAAGAGGAAACTACTGTGAAACAAGGATGCAATTATCTCAAATTAAAAGCAGTTACTCGATTAATTTCATATCCTGCTTACCACAGCCTCAGAACACATTGCAAGGCTCGGATGATTCACTACTATTCAAATGTTCCATCCAAGTGACAAAACGTTTCAAAAGAAAAGGTTACAGTCACAAATTTAAAATATTTTTCTTCACTGTTCAATTCCTGATTTGAAAGAGCATAAAGGGAAAATATCCAATAGAAACTGAATGCATTGGCAAGCTAGAGATTATCAAAAGACAGAAAATGAGAATTTTTTATGGTACTGGTGGGGAGAATTATGCAACTTCCCACTACGCAAACTTTTGTAATTGTAAATTCTGCTACCTTTTAAGGAGAAAAGACCATCAGCCTGAAACTTGAGAGCTTTTATGAGAACCAGGAAAGGGCTTTTCCTTCACTCACATCTGTCTTTGTTAGCTGGGTGTATGCTGCAGATTTCATGCTGGTTTAGCTGAATCTAGGAGGAGGAAGATGGCTTATTAAATCAGGAAAACTCATGTATTCTTAGGTCATAAATAATATAGATTTTAAACTACAAGGACTATATGATCTTTATGATTTGGGTCCACTGTTCCCAATACTAAGATAAAATAAATATCAGTCTATGCAAATTCACAGATTCTAAGCAGAGGTTTGAATGTATTTATTTGGCTGAAATTAAAACTTTTCTTTAGATATTTATCCAGATCTGCAGAAATGTGACTATAGTAAAGGACTATGTCTAAAGCATTATGTTTTAAGTTTCACTTTTAGATATCTTCACCATAGACACAATTTTTTGCAGAGCTGGGTAAAAAAAAAAAAAAAAGCATTTAGATTCCTCCTTTTTTTCATCACCTTCCATTCCCAGACATTTATTATCTTGGAATTGTAGAAACTTTGGTTTTATGATGATTTCACCAGAATCTGAAACACATTTTGATAATTGCCACTTTCACTTCTGTCAATTTTCCTTTTTTTTTTCTTTTAAAGTTATTTATGAGAAAGAGCACTCCCTGTCACTTGTTTACTCCCACAACAGTTAGGGCTGGACTGGGGCCAAAGTCTGAAGCTAGGAATTCAGTCCAGGTCTCCCATGTGGGTGGCAGGAAGACAAGCTATCACTGCCTCCCAAGGACAGCAGTAGCAGAAAGCTGGAATCAGGTGGTGGGGCTGGGCCTGGAACCTAGGTCCTCCAAGTATGGGACGCTGGCATCCTAACCATCTACATGGCTGCTAAGACAAACAATCACCCACATTTTTTGCTTCATAATCCACATTATAAATTGTGCTATTTCATTTTATTTACTCATATCAAATATATTTTTTAAAATATCTATTTATTTATTTGAAGGACAGAGTTATAGAGAGGCAGAGGCAGAGAGAGAGAAAGAGATCTTCCATCCACTGGTTCACTCCCCAGTTGGCTGCAATGGCTGGAGCTGCATCAATCTGAAGCCAGGAGCCAGGAGCTTCTTCTGGGTCTCCCACGCCCGTGCAGGGGCCAAAGGACTTGGACCATCTGCTACTGCTTTCCCAGGCCACAGCATAGAGCTGGATTGGAAGCAGAACAGCTGGGATTTATGGGATGCCAGCACTGCAAGTGGCGGCCTCACCTGCTACGCCAACAGCGCCGGCCCCTCAAATGGATTTTTTAAATGAAAGTGTAAGTATTCCCAATGGGAATGCACTCGTTGACACAGAATGCCTGACAGCCAAAGCTATGCGTAGATGTATACTGATTTCTAGTGGGTGAATATTCCATGGCATTTATTATCTCCTATACATTCTGACCCCTATCAAGTAAGATGTAATTTGCATGCTGACAATTAGAATGAAAAATGGAGACTTGAATCAACTAGACAATATGCCTGATCTTGGGTACTATGATGACCCAATCACAGATCACTACAGATTAAAGGGCTAATTTTGTGAGAAAGTAGGTCAGAAGTTTGTGGGTATCCAGCTATTAATTATGAAGATTCATCTTGAGGAAATATAATTTCTCTGCAGAAATATAATTGTCCTTTTATACATAGTTGGAAATGCAATTTGAGTTTTGAAATATTCTGATTTTAGTTTTTGTATTTAATCATTGCTTTACATATTTGAATCCAACATATATGTCCAACTTAATAATATCTTGTGCATTTCTCTATTTGGCATGGCACTACTTTAACTCCGGAATTAAAGAAATGTCTTAGAATATTGGTAAAAATCAATAATGTATTAACAATAAAACAGCTGAAAAACCCCATCCTCAGGGCTGCTCCATTCCTCCAACTACTTTTTCCTTTGTTAATGGTCTTCCATCCTTATTTTTCTCTTCTTCCTTCCCCTTCCAACTTTGGTATCACCTACTTCCTAGTTGTTTTGTGAACTGGAACGAAGTGCTTTGTTTTCTTTCTGGAATGAATTAACCCTTCTAATATGACTAGATTCAGCCTAGAAATAGCAAAATATATTGTGTACCTGCTTTTTCTCATCTGTGACTGAAGTTTAGAGGCTGCTTTTGTAATCTTGTGGGACTTTGATTTCTTTTCCTGTCTTGCCTTATCTCATTGTGTCACATTTTTCCACAAATGTCTTACCTCAGTTTAGCAAAGGCTATCTCATAAGAAACAAACAAACATAAACACAAAAGGGGAACAATGAATTTTGGAGGAATGAATTCTGGTCAATTTTTTTTAAATTTGTAATATAATTTCTGAGACTTCTTCTTTGTCAATATCCAGAAAACAGAATTTTCTCTTCTATTGCAAAGGACATCTTTTGTAGTACTCTGTTCTACAATTATAGACAACACTTATTTAATATTTCAGTGTGTCAGGCACAGATCTAAGTTTGACATTGAATCTTCACACAGCCTTAGGAAGTAAACCCTGTGACTGTCACCATATAACAGATGAGCAAAATGGGACTTTGACATGGAAAATCTTGCTTAAATTCATACAGTTAATAAGAGATGTATCTCAGATTTCCACCAAGTTATTGAAACTGCTTAGTGTTTGCTATTAACTGCTACTTTTTTCCAGTGACTTTCCCGAGATAACAAAGTGGTTGATAGATTAGAAATGTTATCAGAACTCTATGGCTTCTGTCACTGGATTATTTCTCCCTTAAAGTTTCCGATTTTGAGTTTTTATTATTATCTATGGTAAAATTAATGGTTTGGTTCCTTTTTTTCCAAAATGAACAAAATCAAGAGTAACACTGTGGACCCTTGATGCTACCTCAAAGCCTCTTTTCACTTCAAAGTGGAAAATACACTTATAATCTCTTGGTTTCCTTCAGCTTGGTAAGAAGTTTACCTCCTCTGAGGCTCACTTAAGATATCTATTTAGGTAAGCAAATTGCTGTATCACTAAATGTAAAAATCTAGAAGAATTAATGTACTGATTGAATATCAGGCAAGTAGGAGGGTTCAAGAAATAAATACAGAATTAATGAATTGACTCATATTAACTCAAAAGAACGATTTGCTCTGCATCTTAGTAGTTCTGGCACTACAGAACCTAAGATCTTGAATAAAGTGCAAAGCAAAGCAAGATTGAATATCTAATCTAATCCCTGGGAAATACTGAGTCTTCAAGATGGAGCCTGAGTGGGCAACTTGGGCTAAAATTCCAAGAAGAGCAGAACAGCCATTTACTGATTACAGATACACATGTCCCTGGGTAACCGACCTTATGACCCTGGCTCAGGCACGCTTCCATCAGCTGTAGACCTACGCTGCCCCTGAAAAGTCCCACTTCACCCCTTATACCTGACCAACGAATTGTGATCTGTAGTTGGTTTTAAAAATCAGTGAATCAGGACTGAGTATTTCTTTCAAGCTTGCATTCCTTGTTGGCATGCATGGTAGACAGCTCCTTCAGAGCTTCACTTCCATGTTATGCAAAAGGCTGCGCCTCCCCAGTTTGCAAACTGCTTCCTGAAATAGTCTTTCTTTTAGCTTACATTTTTCCTACTGCATTTTTGGTGTCATTAAGCACGTACTGTAGAGCTGTTCACTCACTGAGTTCTCTGTGAGCATTTGAGGGACAAAGCTCAATTCCCATGAATTCCCCATCTTAGATGTCTTTGGCTATTAACTGGATCCACCTATTTTAATCTTCCAAGGAGTCTTACCAAGGCCAACATCATCAGTTTGTGCAGGGAGCGCTTGAGCCGCTCAACACTCAGAATGGGCGACAGCCAGCACAGCTGCACTGGGAAGTACGCTCTGAAAATCAGCACTGCCTGAACGCCCTGCCATCCCAACTCCTCGGTGAGGTCCACTGGTCTCTAAGAGGCTCCTCTTGCTTGCTTGTGAACAGCCTCGCCCCTAAACATTTTTTTTTTTGTACCAGCCATCTCAGAGAATTCCTGGGAAATTTGTCAGAATCTGTGTAATCATCATTAATTTAGAAGTTCTCAAAGGTAACCCAGAGTTCATCCAGCTGCAGTTTATTCCATTGATCACAATAACCCACCCCACCCAGAACTTTCCTCATGAAAGGAATCTTCTTGGGGTGGCCATCTGGGTCTTGTTATCTTCATCAGGGATGCCTTGTGCAGAGCATGCTTGGTACACGTACGATTTCCACTCTGGAGCCCGGCCCATTCATCCTGGGATGTGCTTCCCCTTCCTTTCACTTCTCTGTCTTTTATCTCCCAAGAATTATTATTTGACAATTTTGCTGACATTAAAAATAAGATTTCAGTAAATTTTATTTTGTGTGAATAATCCACGTGTCTGCAACAGCCGCCCTGTTTATGCACAATAGGCCTAGAAAGGGAGTGGGGCTATGGTTAAGGCTACAAAAGTTCTCACTGTGTAATAAGCAAAAACTTCAACAAAGCTTGGATGGGTGAAATTAATAAGCCAGTGGTACCATATTTAGCTTATAGTTTTTCTCTAAGCTTGATTTTTAGTATTTTTGCATGGTTATCTACATACTTTCATATATGCACATGAATAAAAAAATTGGTTATCAATAAGGTACAGTGAGTGTGAAAATTCAGAGATACTGGCAAACATGAATAGGGAAGTGGGATATTCAAGTATTTATCTCATAGTGTTTCTAATTTAGTATCTCCAAATCCATGGAATTATTGTTGCTTATAACTTAGATTAGGGATCAAAACTAATATTTATCAAGTGCCAAATCAGTTAATGCATTGCTACTTTTATCCCTGTTTCTATTGAATTGCCACTAGAATAAAAAAGAAATATAAGGCAATAAAATGCAAATACAGTGTTCTGCCTTTCAAATTGGCACTTTGCCTTCAAAGGATCTCAAATAATTGATGAACATTTGGTCTTTGCTTTCTTTATTTGAAAGGCAGGGTTACAGGTAGAAAGAAGGAGAGACAGAGAGGTCTTCCATTGGCTGGTTCACTCTCCAAATGGCCACAATGGCTGGAGCTGGGCCAATCTGAAGCCAGGAGCCAGGAGCTTCATCCAGATCTCCCATGTGGGTGCAGGGGCCCAAGCATTTGGGCCATCTTCCACTGCTTTCCCAGGCCATTAGCAAAGAGCTGGATCAGAAGTGAAGTGGGTGGGACTCTAAACAACACCATGGACCAAGGCTTAGCCTACTACGCCACAGCACCAGCTCCTGGTCTTGACTTTGTACCAAGTGGATGAATCAACAAGTGTTGTGTGTATGTGTTTGTGTGTGTGTATATGTGTGTGTGCGGGAGGGTCTTTTTTATGTCTTTCTGTGGCTAATTGAAAAAGAAGAAATATAGATTTTTATTATTTAAGGTCCAGAAAGACAGCTTATTTTGAATAGTAAATTATCTTCCAAACATATAAGTTAGAATGCATTAGGCTATAAAGTAACAGAAACACAAATAGTCATTTAAGTAAGTAAAGGGTTTTCTCATAACCCACAAAGTCTAGAAGATGACAGTCCACGGCTATTGCAGATGTCAAAAGTGTCATCAAGAAACTAATATCTTACAAAAAATACCTATTGCTTCATTTGATCTGGTCACAAAATGACTATGACAAATCCGGCCATCACAATCCCATTCCAAATAGAAAGAATAGGCCGGCGCCGCGGCTCACTAGGCTAATCCTCCGCCTTGCGGCGCCGGCACACCGGGTTCTAGTCCCGGTTGGGGCACCGATCCTGTCCCGGTTGCCCCTCTTCCAGGCCAGCTCTCTGCTGTGGCCAGGGAGTGCAGTGGAGGATGGCCCAAGTCCTTGGGCCCTGCACCCCATGGGAGACCAGGAGAAGCACCTGGCTCCTGCCATCGGATCAGCGCGGTGCGCTGGCCGCAGCGCGCCTACCGCGGCGGCCATTGGAGGGTGAACCAACGGCAAAAGGAAGACCTTTCTCTCTGTCTCTCTCTCTCACTGTCCACTCTGCCTGTAAAAAATAAAAAATAAATAAAAACCAAATAGAAAGAATAACAAATGTCTAAAAGGCGAAAGCTTTCTTCTCATAAGACTTTGGCTCTCTCATTTTAAAAGAATTCTGTGAGTCTCATTGACCAAAACCATTTCATATGGTCACTGTCTAGCAACAAGTGAGAATGAGAATTTTATTTTCAGTTTTGGTAAGGAAGAAAGATGGGGTTTGGAACAGGAATTGAAAAGAAGCCAACTCCCAATATTTGCTCCATATGCTTCCGATCAACAAATAGACAGCTCCTTATGCTTGTAACATGTGTTGCCTCAGACCACACAGGTTTGGGGGGAAAATGTGAGTAACTGTCTCCCTAAAGTGTTTCTCTGACTCCTCCCCCATGTGCTCTCCCAGGCCTACAGAACCTTCAGCGTCTCTCCTAAATATTCGGTAAGTCTCAGAGGATGTCTGTATATACTCATAAAATCAGCCCTGAAATATACCACGTGTGTTCATTTCTCGGTTTCTCTGCGCTGGTTTCACATAGTAATCAGTGATGGAGATGTCTGATACAGCACAAAGTTGGAGAAGCCATGGTTAGCACCTCTGTATCCTGTCGTTCCCTATTGCTGCTGCCATTGGCAAGATAGATACTCTGTATGGGAGAAGCTGGTCCCATACCATCCAAGCCAACCGTGCAGTTAGTGGTATCTCAGCTGTTGTGTTCCAAGTCCATGTGGTGAAGACATGTGTATGTGGTCAGGATCTTCCCCATCATGGCAGTGATTCCTCCTTTGTGTTCCCTGTTCCTTGCAGAGTTTTGGTTGTAAATACTCTTCCACTTCTAGTTTTGTCTTTATACATATCAAGCATGGCATGAAGCTTGGCTGTGGGACTCGCTATGTTCCAATAGATGGTCCCTTCAGTCCTTGGGACGTTTTCTCTTTTGGACCAAGGTCATATGCTTTGAATTTTCTTTCTTTCTTTAGATTTTAGGCAGCTCTCATAAGCCTCCTGCAAACCTTGCACAGATACTTGACACCCTCTGATATATCCATATCAAAGGAAAGTTCAATTTAAATGGCCAAGTTGGTATTATGAAAAGGAAGAAGATAAATTCTTAGTGCAACATATCAGTCTTCATTTTCATCCCTGTCCATAGCCATCCCCATCTATCCATATTTTAGGTTGCTACAATTAAAATTGGTTTACTATTCAAATTCCAGGCTTCAGACACATTTGTATTTAACTTTGCATACTGCTTTAGCTCTTATATTAACATATTTCTACTATTTCTAAGGGCAAATTTTTATGTTTATTTTTTCCACTTTTTTAAAAAGATTTTTAAAAATTTTTAGTTAGTTTTTAACAGATTCAATGTAGTTTGTAGGTAAAATTCTAAGAATGTTATGATATTCCCTTCCTCTCTCTTCCTCCTCACTCTCCTGAAATTAAATAAGCCCAGCAGTTTAAAGCATGCTTACTTCTGCAGAAAACCAGTTACTGTTTTAGACATGCTTATACTGCTCTGTATGGAGAGCAAATTTGGTGGGCTTCTTAGACAAGCCATCTTAGTTTTGGAAAACTAGAGAGGTCTCACTAGGGGATATTTGTAACAAAGAGAAACTGCAATTTTGTTTTTCCTCCTATTCCCAAACCTGAAGTTGAAGTGTCAGACAGAATTTCTGCATGGGGTAGGGACAAATCTGGTAGTGGTTTTTAGTCAAACCAAACCTACAGATGGGAAATGGAGGGAAGTAGAAGCCAGAGTGTCACAGTGTCTCCTTTTCTCCACAGCAGAACTTTAAAACAGATGGGAAGATCAATACCAGTAACGGATACCCTTGAATTGTCACCAAATTCAGATAGGAAAATCGAAATCAAAGTGAAAATACATATAGGAAGCAAACTATCAGCAGAATGCAATGGCGGTTATGGGCCCAGTATTAAGACTGTGGACCGACTCCATGTATAACCTGGGTTTTCAGGTTTCCCGAAATAAGGGAAACCTGAATAGGAATAAATAAGATCCCACCTTTTAACTTATCATACCAATAAGTACTCCTGAAGGAGCTAAGTGTTATTGCCTCTACAAAGATTGGGAGAATGTGTAGGAACTGACAAAGTATGCCGATACCGAGTTGGATGAGGACAAAGGTTTGTCCTGACACTTATTTAAAAAGCCCCCCTTAAAATCACCAAAGCCTTAAAAATGGTAAATGCAAAAGAAATGCTCAAGACTTTACATCTCCCGTCAGTACTGGATTATTGGTATTCATTCAATTCCTGTGTTCCCAAGGGGTGGGAGACATTGCTGGGTCAAGAGTCACACATTTGCTCCATTGCCACCTGATGTGAATTATTTCTTCTAAGAAACAACTTTCTTTTTTTGGCAAGGAACTTTCAGAGATGGTAACAGGAACTGGAACTTTGAAATAGATAATTCACCTCAGATGGGTTATGCTATTTATTTCCAGAAAACAGTTTAAATTTTTTTCCTTCACTTTAGCTATTGGGTCAAATCCTTATTAATAAAATATGTGCTACTGGAAAGGAAAGACACCTTTGCTTTTGAATCTATGCATGGTCTTTTCTATTTGGCATGGATAAATGTCATGGAGAAAAGGAAAAAAATATAATTCATGAACAAAATGCGTTTTTACGCTACTGTTCCCTTGCCAAATTTAGTATTTTGGTAGGAAATTTAGGGTGGAGGTTCACTTTGGAAAAGAGGAATCAAATTGTCCAGAGTTTGCTTTCATCATCAAAAGGCTTTTCTGCATTTGGATAGGTCATCAACTCTTGACTTGGTGGGACAGAATACTCTTACTTTGCACAACTACTGCAGAATTCTAAAAAGCTTGCTTGAAACTCATCCTCTTGACTAGCAACTCCACTCACGTTTTTTCAAAGTCCATTTGGAGGCAGTAAAAACAGGATGGAAAAATACATTAGGAACAAAGCTTTTCTGTACTTATCTAAATGATGCTATCTTGATGGGCCTGCTTTTCCCTTCCATATCTATTTATAAAAGGTTCATTAATCTCCAGATTTTAAAACAGAGAGGAAAATCACAATATTTTATTTTTTGAAGCGATAAAAAAATTGGCCTGAAGTTAATTTGTCATTAGCTTTGCTATAAGGACAGTGCTGTTCCAGCCACCACCATTGAGAATCTGAGAATAGGTGCTACAATCCTATTGAAAAGTGCTACTTAGTTTAAAAGTCAAAGGAAGAAAAAAAAATGCAAAAGGAAAATTAAAACCAATTTTGTATTCATAATTTATTTCACTGGATATAGTCAATATTAAATGCACTTTTTAAATTTTGGAAAGCACACACAGTTTCAAACATTTTATTTTGTAGCTGAAGTTAACAATACACCAATGTCACTTATTTGCATAATGATTTGTATCCTGTGGTGACAGACTCTGAGATGGGTCAATAAGAAATAGTTACCAGATTTAGCAACTGGTTTTGTGTTTAAGTTGATAGTCTCTAATAATAATGGTCCTTTGCTTAGAAAGTCATAAAGAATTTTCTATCACAAATATTCAATAAAAAAATACTTCTTTCACTCTTTGGATACATTCTTCAGATATTCACAGAGCAGTTTTCACCTTATGGTCTCTTTAAAAAGATAAAAATATCGGCCGGCGCTGCAGCTCACTTGGCTAATCCTCTGCCTGCGGCGCCAGCACCCCGGGTTCTAGTCCCGTTGGGGTTCTAGTCCCGGTTTCTCCTCTTCCAGTCTAGCTCTCTGCTGTGGCCCTGGAGGGCAGTGGAGGATGGCCCAAGTGCTTGGGCCCTGCACCTGCATAGGAGACCAGGAGGAAGTACCTGGCTCCTGGCTTTTGATTGGCGCAGCACACAGGCCGAAGCAGCCATTAGGGGGGTGAACCAATGGAAGGAAGACCTTTCTGTCTGTCTCTCTCTCTCTCACTGTCTAACTCTGCCTGTCAAAAAAAAAAAAAAAAAAGATAAAAATATCAGGGCTGTGGCTCAGTGAGTTAAGCTGCAGCCTGCAGTGCCGGCATCCCATATGGGTGCTGGTTCCAGTCCCAGCTTTTCCTCTTCTGATCCAGCTCCCTGTAAATGCATCTGGGAAAGCAGCAGAAATTGGTCCAAGTCCCTTGCCTCTGCACCCTTCTGGAAGACCAAGAAGAGGGTCCTGGCTTCAATCCTAGCTGTTATGACCATTAGGGGAGTGAACCAGTGGATGGAAAAATCTCTCTCAGTCTCTCCTGCTCTTTCTCTGTAATTCTACCTTTTAAATTAATAAATAAATCTTTTATAAAAGAGATAAAATATCATATGAAGTCAGACAATTCATCATTAACATTTTATTGTTTAGAAGTTACCTTTCATCTTCATTTACTTTTATGCAAGTTTTAGTCTCCTCATTAAAATTCCCAGAATACACACCGTAAAACCAAACCTAACTGAAACAAACCATTGCATTGAAAACAACTGGCTGACATCGTCCACTCTTCTCAGCTGTGCTTGTTATTTATTTTTCATGTAAATTGTGAGCAAGATTAGGTTTTTGGATGTTTACTGCTAGCCCATGTGGTGTGCAAATGTGATTATTGCTTTAAGTATGCATCACCATAATCCTGTATACATGTCAATTCTGTGTAAGAAAAATAAAATCTCTGTGACTCTTTTACTTTCTTTTTTTTATTTTTTTATTTTTATTTTTTGACAGGCAGAGTGGATAGTGAGAGAGAGAGACAGAGAGAAAGGTCTTCCTTTTGCCGTTGGTTCACCCTCTAATGGCCGCCACGGCTGGCGCGCTGCGGCCGGCGCACCGCGCTGATCCGATGGCAGGAGCCAGGTGCTTCTCCTGGTCTCCCATGGGGTACAGGGCCCAAGCACTTGGGCTATCCTCCACTGCACTCCCTGGCCACAGCAGAGAGCTGGCCTGGAAGAGGGGCAACCGGGACAGAATCAGTGCCCCGACCGGGACTAGAACCTGATGTGTCAGCGCCGCTAGGCGGAGGATTAGCCTAGTGAGCCGCGGTGCCGGCTTTACTTTCTATATAATAGGATGATAGTACCTGTTTTAATTGTCTTTGGGTTTACTTTGAAGATGAAGAGACTTTAAAAAGTAAGTGAAGAGGGGACGATGCTGTGACATAGCAGGTAAAGCTGCCACCTGCATCCCATATGGGTACCAATTCGAGACCCGGCTGCTCCACTTCAGATCCAGCTCTCTGCTATGGCCTGGGGAAGCAGTAGAAGATGGCCCAAGTCCTTGGGCCCCTGCACCTGCATGGGAGACCAGGAAGAAGCCCCTGGATTCTGGCTTCAACTCAGCTAAGCTCTGGCCATTGCGACCATCTGAGGTATGAACCAGTGGATGAACAACCTCTCTCTCTCTGTTTCTGTCTCTGTCACTCTGTCTGTCTCTGTCTCTGTCTTTCTCTCCTCTCTTTCTCTCTCTCTCTCTCTCTCTGTGTGTGTGTGTGTCTCCTTCTCTCTGTGTGTAACTCTACCTTTCAAATAAATATATCTTTAAAAAATAAATAAAGAGATCATTAACACAAACACCAATACATTAATCAAAGTTTTATACACTGCATGCAAAATCATATCTGATTTGCTTGGCAAATAAATATGATCATGTTTTTTACCACCAAAACTCTCATTGTCATGGGTAATGTAATCCAAATATTTCAATTCCCATGAAAGATTTAGGAATAAATAAGACAAACACTGCATGCTAATTCTGGTCAGAGAGCCTGGAAGTAACAGAGGTTTCAATGAGAAAATGTGGTTTGGTGTCAAGCCTAATAAAATGAGGAGATGTTTGCTGATGGGCAAAAGGAGGAGATGGGTTGAAATATGCTGTGTTCCCTGCTCCCTGCTCCCTGCTGAGAGAGTAGTTTGAATCTGAACAAAATAATATTCAGTTTCTATTTGGATTTATTATTGCTCCTGGACTCTCTCTAATTTGAATCTCGTAGGGGTCGTCAGTGCCTCTGTCATCACAAATCCTCTCACATCAATGAATCACACATCTTGCTGCCAGGATGACCACCCAGAAAGTCCTGTTTGTGTGAGACTTGGCTTCTGCAGAGGAGCTCATCTTGAATCCTGAACAGCTGAGCTGCGAGTTCCACAATGGTTTCCTTTTCGTTTTGGGACATAGA
This sequence comes from Lepus europaeus, assembly GCF_033115175.1. NCBI lineage: Eukaryota > Metazoa > Chordata > Mammalia > Lagomorpha > Leporidae > Lepus > Lepus europaeus. The sequence continues at coordinate 19,141,544 of NC_084828.1, read as the reverse complement.
TGAACATAGGATCATCCATGAGGTCTAATCACTGTCCCTGACTTAAGCAGTTGGAATTCTTATTTTGTCACTGGATGCAGTGAACTGTGATAAAGTAAGTATGCATTTTCTAGATACTCTCTTGCCATATAGATATAGATATAGATATAGATATAGATATAGATAGATAGACTGACAGACAGATAGACAGACAGATCAGGAAATCAGTCTACATATGATGAAGGCAGTGAAGATTAAGCCAGTTTGGAAATGGGCTATCAGCCAATGTACACCGTGTTGCCTGTTGCTTCTACTTGTTTTATCTGATTTTATAATCTTACTATTTTAACCACTAAAATATTAGAAAACTAACATTTTAGTTAGTTTTGTTAGTGTTACTTTAGTTTAGCCCTTTTAGTTAAATCAATAATGATGGCATCTTGGGACCAGCACTGTGGTGCTGTGGGTTAAAGCCGCCGCCTGCAGCACTGGTATCCCATATGGGCACTGGTTGGAGTCCTGGCTGCTTCACTTCCTGTCCAGCTGTCTGCTGTAGCTCTGGCTGTTTCGTCTATCTGGGGAGTGAACCAGCAGATGGAATCCCTTTCCCTCTCTCTTTCTCTGCCTCTGCCTATCTGTGACTCTGCCTTTCAAATAAATAAATAAATCTTTAAAAAAATAATGATTTTCAAATGATTTATTCATTTGAAAGGAAGACTGAGAGAGAGAGAGAGAGAGAGAGAGAGAGAGAGAATCTTTCATCTGCTGCCTCACTCTCCAAACGGCCACAACCGTGAGAGCTGGGCCAATCTGAAGCTAGGAACCAGGAGCTTCTTTCAGGTCTCCCATGTGGATGCAGGGGTCCAAGCACTTGGACCATCTTCCATGGCTTTCCCAGGCACAGTAATAGGGAACTGGATTGGAAGTGAGAAGCTGGGACTCGAATATGCACCTGTATGGGATACCAGCTCCTCAGATGGCTTCTTTACCCGTTATGCAACAACACCGACCCCAGTGATGGTATCTTAATCTTTGGGATGATTGTGGAAGATTTTCTACAGAAAAAGAGAAGAAAGTTTTATTAAATATTCATTCTGTGAAAAGCAAGAGCCTTTGACAAATATGTTTTCCGATAGGGATATTTGCCTTTATCTTTGAATATGCTTTTTAATAACCTTGTAGAGACAGAAGTTGAGTGATAAAAAATTCATAATAGCAGAAATAGTTCCTGTTCATAAAAATGCAAATTTGGGTTTCTTGGATTGTAATTGATGATCACCTGTGGATATTGAGCAGTCTGCCAGTTCTGCATTTATTCATAAACCCATTTCTTCATTCCTGCCATAGATCTATGGTCTTTAGAGTTCTTTGAATGTGTTATATATCCCATTGGTTCCCCCATTCATTGATGAGTTAAGTAAACTCTTTGAGATATGTTTATCTGATCTTTGTATAAGAGTCAGAATTCAAAACATATCCTTAAACAAGATGTATCTAGCAAGCTGCCAACCAGTATTCTGTTGAGAGTCATTAAGTTGGTACAGCAATTATTTGAAAGGTTCACACTGAGGTTTGGGATTAAGATTAAGGAGTTAGAGATAGAGGGAGGATAATATGACACTATCAGCCATGCTAATCAGAGGCCACCTCCAATGATATCAGAAATGATAAAGCCTCTAGAGTACATATTTTAATTTTATATTTAAGTAAAGATTCAAAGTCCCAAAATACTGACGGGTATAGAAGGAGAGATTAAGTTAAGTACCAAGTGCAAGCTCAAGTTGATACTATCACTTTTAGCAGACCCCATATATTTAAGAATGATAATCATTTAAACTCAAGCAAACCATCAAACTTCTAAAATTTGTATCTACCTGAATTTTTTCTTCATAATTTCTTGTACAGAAGAGTGTATTTTCCCCAAATGACTGCAACAGTGTCTCCTCATTCATATATTCCATTCACAATGATGTTAACATTTCTGCTCTTGAGAGGGGATGGGAGGAGGTCTATGTCTCTTCCTTCATTTCTGAGTCTGAGAGAACGAGAACCCATGAACATGGCAGAAGAGGCGCTGTATGACTTCCAAGGCTGAGTCATAAAGTGTCTTCTCTGGAGACTATTGCCCTTAGAACACAGCTATTACATTGTGAAGAAGCCCAAAGCACTTAGGCAGAGGCCCACCTGGAGAGGCCCATCTGAAGAGGAACCAATCCACAGTTTCCAGATGACAGCCACTACCAACTTCCCAGCCATAGGGGCCAGCCATCTTTGATGTGGCTTCTCATGTCCTGAGATTTTCCAGCTGATGCCACATAGACCAAAGAGGTGAGCCCATCCCACCTAGCCACGTCCAAATTACACAATGGTGAACTAAAGAAATGATTGCTATTGTTTTAGGTAGCTATGCTTTTAGGTGGTTTGCTTGTAGCAATAGATAATCAAGGTGCCTTATTATGATGTTTCTGAAGATGTGCATTTTGAATATGTCAAATGAATTAAAACCCCTCTGGCATAAATTAGTTAGAAAATGACTAAAATATATTAGATGTATCCATTCAATATGAGAAACAGAGGCAAATGGAAAGCCTGCATTTCTGGATTCGATTGGAGCTCAATAAATGCTTTCACCTATAGTCATATGGCCATTTCAAGAATAAATTCAGAAAGATTGTTTGCAATCACCCCTGGTATTCACGAATAGAAACTTAGATGGAAAATTCTGTGTGTGTTTTGCATGGGGGTGTATCCCTGTGGGATTTATGCTACTCACTACAAAATGTGCTTTGGCTCATTCGACTCGTTCTGGCTGAAGATACAGACACTATCATTGTCTTGAGACCCTGAAGTTCACAGTCAGCACATTTCTTTAACTTCTTTTCATTATTAATCCCAGTCTCATCATGTTTCTCTTCCTAAACTCAGTACATCTTTATGAAAGGGGTCCAAGCACTACTTGGATGGCTACTAATTTTCTTCAGCCGAATCCTTAATCCTTTTTCAGGTTGACTTGGCAGACATAGCATTTTTATTGTGGCAAAAGTAGATAACATAAAATTTATCCTTTGAATGACATTTGAGTGTACAGTTCAGTGGCATTAAGTATATTCACATCATCAGGGAGCCATCAGTGCTACTTACATCTAGAACATTTTTATCATCCCCCAAAAAAACTTGACACCATTAAATAATAACTATAAAATTCTCCCCTCCCCTAGTCCTTGGTAATGACCATAAGTCTATGAATTTGACTATTCTAGGTCTCTCAAAGAAGTATGACTCAATAATATTTGACCATGTGTGCCTGCCTTATAGTACTTTAGATTAATATCTTCAAGTTTCATCTATATAGTCATATATATAACAATTTCATTCCAGTATTTCTTTGGCTGAATCATATTCTGCTGTTTGGATATACCACATTTTGTTTATCCCTGCACACACTAATGGACATTTATGTTATTTCCATGATTTAGGTGTTGTGAATAATGCTACCATACACATTGGCATACAAATAACTATCTATTCATGTCCTTGTTGACAATTTTCTCTAATATACACCCAGAATGGACCTACTGGATAATATGGTAATTCTAAGTTTAATTTTTTAAAAAAAGTATTTATTTGAGAGACAGAGTTATGGACAGAGAGGGAGAGACAGGAAGAGAGGTCTTTCATCCACTGGTTCACTCCCCAAATGGCCACAATGGTCAGAGCTGGGCCAATCTGGAGTCAAAAGCCAGGAGCTTCTTCTGGGTCTCCCACATGGCTACAGTGCCCCAAGCACTTGGGCCATCTTTCTGCTGCTTTTCTAGGCCATAAGCAGAGGGCTAGATCAAAAGAGGAGCAGCAAAGGCGTGAACTGGCATCCATATGGGATGCTGGTGCCAAAGGTGAAGGACTAGCCTAAAAGGCTGCAACACCAGTCCTAAGTTTAAATTTTTAAAAAAGCTTAATTATTTATTTAAGGGTGGAGTTACAGAGAGAGGGAGAGACAGAGAGAAAGGTCTTCCATCTGCTGGTTTACTCCCCAAATGGCTATAATGGCTGGAGCTGGGCCAATCCTAAGTCAGGAGCCAGGAGTTTCTTCTGGGTCTCCCATGTGGGTGCAGAGGTCAAAGTACTTGGACCATCTTATACTGCTTCCCAGGCCAAAAACAGAGAGTTGGATCAGGAGAGGAGCATCCGGGACTAAAACCCAAGCCCATACATGAAGCCAGCGCCACAGGCAGAGGCTTAGACTACAATACCAGTGCTGGGCCCCCAAGTTTAAATTTTTGATGAGTCTTCATTCTAGTTCAATCCAAAACTATCCGTATAAGAGACAAAGACCATTTTCTCATTGGTTTCCTCCCATTTCAAATCATGCTTGGAAATAAATTTTTCATCCCCAAGGAAAAGAAAACAAAGCAAAAACAACCCAAAATGCATCTGGAGAAGCTTCTCACATGCTATATTCTATAACATCTAACAACCTATCATAATTGTATTGGGGTTCTCTAAAGATACAGCATAGGGTGTGCTCCTGTGTTGTGGAGGGAAGTGGAAGAGACATTTGTTTTAAAAATTTGCTTACATGACTATGGAGGATTCCAAGTCCAAACTCTGTAGGGTATACTATCACGCTGGAACAGTTGATGCTGCAAGTGAGTCTGCTAAAGATTTCTGACTTCTTGGAGAGAACTAGGTCTCTTTCTTAATACTGCCAATTGATTGGATGAGGCCCATCACATTATGAAGGATAATCTACTGATTGAAATCTTAATGTTTTCTAACAAGTACTTCCACAGCAACATCCATGTCTGTTTGACCAAATGTCTTGCTACTTACTTTAAAAAAAGGGATGGGTTTGCATAAAGATTAAATTGTACAATTGTATTTAGTTTGTAATTTTCTAGGTCCTAATATATTCAAGTCATTAGCCAGATTTCGTATTACTCATAAGCTATTTCCTTTTGTTTCCAGATATTTTTGATTACACATACTTGACAATTGAATTCTGTTTTCATTACAGCATTGGTCAAGATTTTTTTAAAGATTTATTTATTTATTTGAAAGGCAGAGTTACAGAGAGGCAGAGAAAAAGAGAGAGAGAGAAAGGTCCTCTATCTTCTGGTTTAGTCCCCAACTGGCCTCAATGGCCAGAGCTGCGCAGATCCAAAGGCAGGAGCCAGGAGCTTTTTCTGGATCTCCCACACTTTCCCAGGCCATAGCAGAGAGCCGGATTGGAAGTGGAGAAGCCAGGACTCGAACTGGCTCCCATATGGGATGCTGGGACTGCAGGCGGCGGCTTTACCCACTATGCCACAACACTGGACCCTTTTTTATTTTAATACCCTACAGATATCAACTATTGTAACACTCAGGAAAGTCAGTTCTCAGCAATGCTATTTAAGTACTTAAGAATCATTTGGGGTATTGTTCTAACACTGACTTTGTTCCTGGCATCACCATCACACCTTGTATACCTTAGGCTTTGATGGAATCTTTATGGCTTATAGTTATTTCTATTTTATCCCAAGTCCAAAATAGTTTAACAGGCCATTTTGTAAACTTTTTCTCTCATGATTTCTCTGAAACAAATCTTTGTTCTAAACTCATTTCTACCTCTAAGATTTTTCTCCAGTTTTTGCCATACCTCTAGGGATGCCATTCTTTGCCTATCCCAGTCCCACCCATTGTTTAGATCATAGTTCAAATTCCTTTCCTCCAGAAAGTCTTTCTCAAGCATCCCTATCTCCATTACTCTGTGTTTGACCTTGTAACATTTGCTATAAAGCATATACTACATTTTGTTATTGTTCAATGATTTTGTCTAGGAAGTTGATTTTCCAAAGGAGAACGTAAAAGTGAAAACATTCATTCTGTTGTCTTTCTCAACATTCCCACAAAAGGAAACAAAAACTGCTATATGGGAGAGAATTAGTAAATAATTTTAAAGGGGTAAATTAATAAAAATCATATTGGGACTCGTGTATTGTAAGGTCAACCTCATGTGCTTCTAGACTTTAATTTGGGTTTGTAGTCAATGTATGCACACATGTTAGATGTTTTTGGCTTTACATTTAAGTACAAATTTGGAAACAGTATTTTTTTTTCATTCTGAATTACTGGAATTTTAATAATTATGTTAAGACTTCTATTTTGAGAATTTTTTTCCAGTTTTAATTGAGAGCTGTTTCATTTGACCATGGTGTTTACCGTGCTGAACAATCTCATGACCTCTTGGACAATGTCCAACCAGTGTTATCTATGACACCTTTGGGACCCTCTTTACAAACCTAATCTGGCTTTCCTTATACAATGCAAACAAATAAAACCTCAAACTAAAATACATGGAAAAACATATGAGCTAAAGTATTTCCATAGCTAACTCATATACAGCTGTTTAAATCTATGCAGACCACTTGGCTCTATTTATAGCCCCAATATCAATTTGTTTTGTAGAATCTTTAGCCATTTCTCCTTTCCTAGTTGATCTGATACTTTTGGTGGTACATTGCAGCATTTATCACTTTGTTTGGGACAGTGACACAGTATTTCAAAACTGCTTTCATGTCCCTTTATGTCAGTCTATAAATGTCAAGTATTTTTAGTCTCTGCATCATCATTGCAGGATTCTAGATTCCCACTGTGCATTTCATCCCCAGGGTACAAAGTCTCAGTGAGTCATTTCACTAGGGAATGAGATTTCCATTCAAGCACTGCTAGAATTTTCATGCTTCAAATTGTATGTGACAGTCCCTAAAGCACATTTCCAGTCCTAACAACTGGGTTTTCAAATTCTGTATATCATCATTTTAATCATTAAATATTTAAGATAAAATATGTAGTAAAAAGTTGATAAATATTCAAGGAGTAAATATACAGGCTTTTAAAGTTATTGAAACCCCTACATTTTATAGGGGATAGTTTGTTACTGTTTGAGATTAATACAAGCAAGCAGTTCCAGTTTAGTTCCACTAGAGGTCTCAGTTTTGTTTTGTTTTATTTCCAGAGATAGCTAAGATACTGCCTTTGTAGATGATCTGATAGTCAAGCAGTGTGAAGAAAACAATCACCATAGGAATAACAGTACTTTTTAGAATCCATTGTAAGTAAAAATGAATTTTAGTGCCTTTGTTTTTCCAGTGTAGAAGCTTTTGTTGTGATTTCCCATTACAGCATTGTCTTTCATTTTTTAAAAAAGTCTTTTTTTAAAGCCTCAATACTCTTTGTGAACATAGACAAAAAGGAGTAATGGTAAATATTTGGGGGGGGGTGGTTTGTGAACTAATTTTAAAAAACCACCTCAGTGTTCACTTTCTTATGACCCTGATTTACATTTCTAGAAACGACTTTGTCACTAAATTCATTGATCAAAAGTGTCTGCTGTTTGCTTTGTAATTTATTTTGAAATCTAAGCCAAAGAAAGAGGGAACATGCGATTTTTGTTTCAAGAACTTAGGCAATGTAAATCATAGTTCAGGAACTTGGTGATCTAGGATAACTATCCTCATTATAAAGTGTTTCATTTCATTATAATGAAAATTAAATTCCCCAGAAGCATACTTGTGAAAATTAGTTAAGTATAATAGTAAAATACAAATCTGTATTTTTAATCTGAAGTCAATACTTTGGAAAAACAGATTTATATATGATAGAATTCGCCATTCATATTGCCCATTGCTATTGTAGCACTCTCTACATTATAGATAGTTCTAGCTTGTCTAAGCTGTTACTGGGACCCATCAATCTGTCTGCTTTTAGGAGTTTCTGAGGCCAGTTACATTCATATCCGTTCCTATCACTGAGAGCATTGTAAAGTAATTGAGTTGAGTATAAGCAGGGTGGGTTGGGGACCCATGGGATCATCAAGAAAATGACTCTGGTCTGCCATGTGCTCCAGATATACTATCAATAACAACAGCATTATTTCTCCGATGTGCCAGAAGCTTTCCATATAGTATCTCATTTATTTTAAAGTAATCCTTCAGGGTAGCTCCCCATTTTACAAAAGATGAATCAGAAATTCACAATGATTAGGTAACTTTTCAGCTTCTAAACAAATGTTTAAGCACAGGTTTGTCAGTATCAGGAATAGCAAAGGTACAGTTTCCCCTATAATGCTGCTCTAGGTGGGATGGGATACCCATAGAAATTTTAAACCATAGATTGTTCTTACAGGAAGCCTATGTGTTTATCAATGACTAAACCTTTTATTAAAGTACTATTATGTTCTAGTTCTATGATCTTAACAAGAAAGCAAGCTATATAAGATAGAGACATGGTTTTACTATTAAGAATCATAAAGTCTGCTTAGAGAATGGTGGTCCAAAGACAATAAAATCTGGATGAACACTTTTATAGGAAATTCATGTCTACTGTAGGGGTTAGCACAAAACGAAGCAATAGAGTTCAAACTGAAAACCTTCCAATAAGTCTGTGTTAAATAACTTTCATTTAAACCAAATATGACATTTCTTTTTTAGTAAACAATTAAAATAAAAATATAAGGGAGGAAATTGAAAAAAAAATTATTTAAAGGAAGTTGCCTTGAATATCATGATGATATCTGCTTTTGTGTGCATCTCTGTCACTTGATCCTTAACACCAGGATATAATTAACTACATGTGGCTGTTGGCTTTCCAAGTTATTATCCAGTGACATGTGGTATTAAAAAAAGAAAAGGACCTTAGATCAGAAAGATAGGATAATCCAATTCTCTTTGTTCCATAAATGTCTGAGACTTGGAGAATTATGTGATTGTCTAAGGTCACATATTTAGTTTATAAAAGACTCAAGAGTTTAAACTTGATAACTGTAAGCAGAAATGATTGAGGCAACTTTTTCTGATTCATTTTGAATACGAAAAAGTATAGTATGAAAACATAGCAAGACCCTTATGCTGAGAAATTGCAATTGCAGGAAAAGCAAGATTGTATGCAGAAAGAAGGATATTTTCTATATAAACTAAGATTTTGACGAGATTATGGGTATAATATGAAAAGTTTTAAAGAGCACTAGACTCAAGGGAGAAAAAAAAAATATGACTTATTGCATACGGTGTAAGGGGCTTGGCATTCTCTGGGACTTGGTCAAACATATGGTAGTTATTGTAAGTGAATCCCATCTCTTTCCAGTACAGATCCAGAGATATGTGTGTATGTCATGCATTCTCTAAGTATGCTTTGTCTGCCCATATATTTGTACTCATGTTTGGTAGGACCAAAGATGTATTTTATGACTAGATGTTTGTGTCAGGTAAGAGCACATCAGTCAGTATGGAGAATATAGTCCAGAAATTCGGATAGTTCACTGAGAAGAAATATCCGCTTGGTCATGGTAGACAGAGTTGTGTGTAATCAGTAACAGCGTTGATATCAAAGTCTTTGTCAGCCGACAAGAGCATGCATGCCATTATGTACTCATTTCCTTCATCCTATTTAATCCTTGGATGTACTGTCCTACTCTAAACTGTTAATATCTACAAACATATAAGGAGTAATGGTGCTTACTGTATATCAGAAACTAGGTAAACACTTTGCATTTTAAATTCTACAGTTTACTTCTTCAGCCAAATCATAGATGGAAGGCAAGATTGTCTTTCCTTCTTCCTTTTCCACCTTCCTTTCCTTAATTTCATCCTTTCTCGGTTTTCAGGTATTAAAGAATTGGATCTTTTTTTTTAATTTTTTTTTATTAAACTTTTATTTAATGAATATAAATTTCCAAAGTATAGCTTATGGGTTACAATGGCTTCCCCCCTCCCATAACTTCCCTCCCGCCCGCAACCCTCTCCTTTCCCGCTCCCTTTCCCCTTCCATTCATGTAAAGATTCATTTTCAATTCTCTTTGTATACAGAAGATCAGTTTAGTATATATTAGGTAAAGATTTCAACATTTTGCCCATATAGCAACATAAAGTGAAAAAACTACCATTGGATTACTAATTATAGCATTAAATAGCAATGTACAGCACATTAAAGACAGAATTTGAAAGAATTGGATCTTAAGATCAACTGTATGAAGTAAGTTGCCATTATCATTTTGTTTTACAGATAGAAAATTGATAGAAGGCAAATTAAAAGTAAGGAAATAAATGGGAGAACTGAGGGAAGAACTGAGATTCAAGTCCAAGCAATCTGATTCCAGCTTTTGTATATTTAACCCACAAGTGAATGGCTCAAATCCACATTTGAAAGCACTCTGGCTCTTTTAAGGTCCTCATTTAGGAAGTGCACACACCTTTCTTAGTACTGCAGCCCTGGCTTAAATATTTCTGGAATGCATGCACTGAAATTGCCTTCTGAGCCTGCAGCTCATTCTTTGAATATCTCCTGTGGTGGCAAGTCAAATCTCTCTTTGCAGGAAAGTTTATTTAGAATACAATCTAAGTCCTTTGTAGCCAAATATGATGACTAAGGGGGGCCTTGAGGCTGGGTGATGCCATTTTTGGTCAAAAAAGTGAAACATATCTTGGAAGCAGTGAGACAAGCTGCTTCTCTGAATTGGTTCTGAAGATAGCTCCAAGACAGAGCTCCTGAGTCTTCAGAGTGATGGTTGCTCTGGGCTTATGACTTGTAGTCCACAACACTTTGATTTGGGGTTGAGGATGGTTAATTTAGATAGTCTAGTTTTGGTACGTTTATCTTCACAGGTCACTTTACTTGCCTCTGTATCTTTGACCTTTTTTTTTTTTTTTTTTTTAATGTGCTGTCAATAATCTCTCTAGAACACTTTTAGAAAACTAAGTTGACCTATCAAGTTAAGTGAATTGGGATGAAACTAGCAGCAAAGCAGGAGACATCTTTCTGGGTCTTCATTTTTGCTCCATGCCGGAAGGGGCTTCTTGTTCTCGCTTTCCCCAGCTCATCTTATGATGTCATCTGCATGTGCCACCAGCCTTATGAGTAGCTGGACTAGATTGGGCCACAAGGATCAACCACTTTTGCTCCTGCTGTATCTTCTCAGACATCTGGAACATGTCTCCTGTCTTCGTCCGGGCAGGGTACCTGGGGATGACCCTAACGCCCCTACTGGATTTTCAATATGCACAGTTTCTCAGGGTTGTGCTGTTGTAGAAAGCTGACCTTGCAAAACCACCTTGCTGTGACGAGCCGTGAGCGCAGAGTTAGGAGGGACACAGGATCTGGACTCCGGGCAGCCATACCTCGGAATCTTAGGTTTTTGTTGATTGTCAATAAAGGTTAACCCTGATTAGAGTTGACCACAGCAGCATTGGGGAACCGTGGCTCCTTTGGGGAGTCTACTGTGAGCTCCAGGTGCCCTCCCCAGAGGCGGGCGTGCACTGAAGAGGCAGAGAGAGGAGATCCACTGATCTGCTCCTCGAACGGCCACGGCACCAGATTGGGACCAGGCTTATGTTTATGTCTCTATGTCTTGGTAGACCCTCTCACTGGAATGTCTTCCTTCTCTATTCTCAAGTTCGTAGTTGATATGCATGAATTCTTTAGACTCATTTCCTTGCACTGTAAATTTTTCATGTGTATTTATTTTATTTCCTCAAGTACACTGTACATTGATGATTGCATTCCTTTCTTTCCCTTTCTTCTTCCTTACTTCTTTCTTTCCTTCATGTTATCTTTTCTTTTTTCTTCAATCCATAGGACATTGCCTCAAGCAAAAACAAATGGAGGTCATGTTTTAGGGATATTCACTGATTGTTACTCAAGCTTGTTCTAAGAGCAGAATGAACCATCTCATTTCCCACCTTGCTGATTTACCTTCCTTTTCATAGTTTTCCTAAGTAAATGATGAAGTCCCTCCCTCCTTCCCTTCTTTTCTTGATGTATACCGCTTGAAGGGTTATATTTCAGGGGACAAAAAGTCTGAATCATTATTTATTCAAAGTGACTAAGGTCAAATTCTTAAAGATATACTGTTAAAATTTAATTAACTCTTTCTACTATATAAAGCCTTTGGAGTTGGCAATTGGATTCTTCCGCTGTCTCTGAAAAAACATGATTTAAAAATAAGCTTTTGTTTTAACAGAATTCATTTCCTACCTCCTTTGGGTTCTGAATATAAACACATGTAATAAGTATAATCTGAAGATAAACAACTGTACTGTTATTGACGCTCTGTGATCAGCAAACATCCACATTTGAGATTGTACCTTTTCTGTGGTTATTGATAATTTAAGTCACACATGTCAGAAATAACTATTGGTAAGGTTCCCTTCCTCACAAATCCAAGTCTTTGGATGGCATAACCCCAGTTCTCTAATTCTGGACTGTCATTAATGCCTTTCTTTTATTGTAAAGTTATACCTTTTGCCTTTTCCTAGTCACACTAGGAACTGAATGTTACTGTCTCAACTCTGTCTGTAATTTTTAATGGATCCCCAAGTGAAGTTTCTTAGAAATGTTCACAACTGGGGCCAGCACTGTAGCATAGCGGTTTAAACACCTCTTGCAGTGCTGCAACTCCTTGGGGTGCCGGTTGGATTCCCGACTGCTCCATTTCTGTTCCAGCTCCTTGCTAATGTGCCTGGGAAGGCAGTGGAGGATGGCCTAAGTGCCTAGATCCCTGCACCGATGTGGGAGACCTGAAAGGGGCTGTGGCTCCTGGTTTCAGTCTGGCCCACCTCTGGCCATTGTTGCCATGGGGAGTGACCCAGTGGAAAGAAGCTCGCTCGCTCTCGCTCTCTCTCTTTCTTCCTTTCTCTTTCTGTGTGCGCGTGTGTGGTGGGGCGTGTGTGTGTGTGTGTGTGTCTCTCTGGAACTCTGCCTTTCAAATAAAATAAATAAATCTTAAAAAGCAAAAAGAAATGTTTATAACTATATGGGATCAAAAGCATTTCCAGGTGTTCAGTTTTGCTTTATTTTGATTCTTTAAATGTTTAAAAGTTAAAGAAAAACTACAATGCTGTGATGCTTTAGATAGAAAATCGGTGTATTTCATTTTGAGAGGAGATCTAGGGAGATCATAGAGCAAAGATGAACAGAATATGCTATAATTTATTAGCAATCCTATGCAGTTGTATGTATATTTGCAAATTAAATTTAAAGTCAGGCAGAAGGTCCATATAAGGAAATTCTATCATCCCTACTGCCTACTTACAAGAAATTGTAGGGTATTTTAATTAGAAAACCACAGGGTTTAACTAAAATCTAACTCCTAAGGGAAATTGTCCTAGAGTTATAGGGAGCATTACAGAATGTCTCGTAGTGTGAAAACTGTTGTCATCTCTGTTGATCTTTAAAGGCAAAGGATCCTGTGTATATGCAGGATACAGTTTGTGAGATTAGGGGTACTCATTGTTTAACATGAAGGCCTGCAGCCAACTACTGTTTATTCAAAATGTTTTTGTTCAGCCGGTGGATGACGTATGCCCCTGATCTTTTTACCTTTCCCCTCATCCTTGGAATAAGTCCAGTTTTTATTATTATCTCTGGCATACTCCAAGAAGAGAGGAGATAAAAGCCAAGCCTGCTGATTCTACTCCTGCTAAAAGCTTTGGTGAAAATTTTGAAGGTGAAAGGTTCTGGAACATTCAGAACTGAGTAAACGAACTTGAAATAATTGAAAAGCCAGAGCAATATTCCAATGCCTCTCATTGCCAGCAGCAGCCCAACTCCTCTTGTTCTTTATTTGGTGCAAGATGCAACAGGGAACTGGTACATTCTTAGCCTACTTTAAAGAAGGAAAAAAAGAGAGAAACAGTCACACAACTAATCTAATACATCTGGTGAAGAGCTTCAGATAGAAATCAAAGATCTTTGATCCTTACTGGTTTATTTAATCTTTCAGCTGAGTTCTCTCATCTGCAACTTCAAGGTTGCCAAATGTGGCTTCTACTTGGGCCAACAATTGTGCTCCTGCTTCCCCAATGGTCTCTGTCTCCATCAACTTTGAGAACTGAGAATCCCTTTGAGTGCCTTTATATTAATTTCCTTCTCTTCACTCAGCTTTTCTTTCCTTCAAAAAAAAATAGTCTCATATATGTCCCATGGAGCCATAACACATTTGGTTTTAATTCTTAAGACTGAATTCTGGGGGCCCTCCCTGTGGCATAGTTGGTAGAGCTACCGCTTGCAGTGCTGGCATCCTATATGGGTGCCAGTTCAAGTCCTGGCTGCTCCACTTCCGATCCAGCTCTCGGTTTTGGACTTGGAAAGCAATAGAAGATGGCCCAAGTCCTTGGGCCCTCGCACCCACTTCATTCAGGGGGACCTGGAAGAAGTTCCTGGCTCTTGACTTCGGATAAACCCAGCTCTGGCCGTTGCGGCCATTTGAGAAGTGAACTATCCGACGGAAGACCTCTCTCTATCCTGCCTCTGCCTCTCTGTAATTTTGACTTTCAAGTATAAATAAATCTTTAAAAAAAGACTGAATTCTGAATACATGCAGACAAAAAGAGACTGTATTTTCATTCTCTTCACTTAATTTTCTTTCACTTGGTGCAAAATAGAAATCCTTGGAGTTTGTAATACGTAATAGTGAATGTATTTGCAGTCTATAATAATATTTAATTCATGCTTCTATAGGAAAAGTGATAAATTCATAGCCCATTGGCTACAGTTAGGATTCCCAAATATTTATATGTTGGAATCTTGGTTCTTAGTACTACAATATTGTGGGGTGATAGAACATTTAAAGAGGTGGGGTTTAGTGCAAAGTAATTAGGTCACTGGGCATGCTACCCTTTAAAGGGGTTGAAGGGGTTAACAATGTTCTTAAGGGACATCACTTAGTTCCCACAAGAGGGCTTTCAATAAAAGAACAAGACTGTCCCCCACCTCTGCTCTTTGGCTTGCTATCTTGCCATGTGGTTTTTCCTTTTCACACATGTTGTCACCATGAAGCCACCTTCCACATGATACGGCCGAGGGGACCCTCACGAAAACAATGACCTAAAGAAATTTCTTTTCTTCACCAATTATCCAACTTGAGGTGTTTTCTTTTGTCTTTTTTGCATGCACAAATGGACTACTCACCCTTATACTAGCAAATTTATTTAACTGCTTTATATTTTTACACAGCTGCATGCTGTGAGAAGAGATAAAAGCCAAGCCTGGGTAATGATTTTTGTTGTTTTGATAAGCTTCATATGGCCTCTCCCATACAGAGATCAGATAGATATTTATCTATATTTATTAATACTCCTTAAGGTTTTGTGGTGGTCAATTTTCTGTGTCAACCAATTTGGGTCATAGAGTGCTCAGGTATCTGGTTAAGCGTTATTCTGCATGAGATTAATATTTGAATTGGTAGACTGAGTAAAGCAAAGCATATTGTTCTCAACAGTGAGCTTGGGCCTCCTGCAATATGTTGAAGATCAGAATAGGACAAAAAAGCTGGGTAAGGGAGAATGTGCTCTCTCTGCCTATCTTTGATCGGTGACGTTAGTTTTTCTTCTTCAAATTCCAAATCCAATTGGAAGTATACCACCAGCTCTTCTGGGTCTCCTGCTTGTAGACTACAGATCTCGGGCTTTCTCAGCCTACATAATCATGTTAGCCTGTCCATTATGTGTTTGTGTGTGTGTGTGTGTGTAGGGTAGATCTAGATCTAGATCTTCCATTGCTCCTGTTTTTGTGGAGAACTCCAGTGAATGCACATTCCTTTTAAAGGCTTCAACTTCTAATACTTTTTTAGTTTAAATTGCACAGTGGTTTGAATGAAGGTTCTAAATTTATTTATTCTCTTCCAAATACATCTTTAGGAGCAATGTTGGAATGGTGTTTTTCTGTTTATAGATTTATGTGTCTAACTTTGTCATATACTAATGTTTTATGGATGAGCCTACTAAGATTTTTCTTGGGCTAATTTTCTCATTCATCAATGTGCTTATCAGTGATGCTACAGACATTATTTTCTTTTCTAATTGTAATTTTGGGGTGAATTTTAAAACCAGGTCAAAGAAAAGAGAATTCTCTTTCATGTTTTCTTTTTCATTTGTGCTTCTTACTGTTTACCATTACTAAATTTATTATTTTTAGATGAACTCTAGAATCATGTTGTTGGGTTCCTAAAGTTTTTGACTTGTTAGCTAATGATTGGTAAGTCATCGCATTTACTGTTTTAGAACAAAACAACATGCTTGTAATCTGGAGTAAAAGAAATTTGTACATCACATACTTTAGTCAAGTCTTCTGTTATGTCTTTACAACATTTTTCATTTTCCCAATATTTGATCTTTCCTTAGCTAGAAAGAGATATTAAAGACAAATACAACAGTGTTTTTTCTATTATTATAATTTCTATTTCTAAAATTTAAAAATCTTTATGCAGATGTTCTATATCTGGGACACATCTTTTATTGTGGATTGTATCTTTTTAGTTGTTTCTTTGATCTCCAGGCTCCTACATCATGAAGGTTTAAGGTTTTTTCTTTTTTTTTTTTAAGTTATGTATTTATTTATTAAATTTATTTGAAGGAAGAGAGAGACGGGGAGAGATCATTCCCATTCACTTGTCTGGCTGCCAATATTTCCAGAACAACTGGAACTGGGCCAGGCTGAAGCTGGGAGCTGGGAACCCAATCCAAATCCAATCCAAATCTCTCACATGGGTGGTAGAGATTCAACTGCTTGAGCTATCACCTACTACCTCTCAGGGTCTGTCATAGCAAGGAGCTGGAATCTGCAGTGGAGCCAGGACTTGAACCCGGCCACTTTGCTATGAGCTGAAAACATCTCGATTGACATCGTAACTACTAAGCCAAATGTCTACCCTAGGTTGTATCTTTAATCCATAAGAAATAATTTTGCCGGCGCCACGGCTCAATAGGCTAATCCTCTGCCGGCTCACCAGGTTCTAGTTCTGGTCGGGGCACCGGATTCTGTCCCGGTTGCCCCTCTTCCAGGCCAGCTCTCTGCTGGGGCCCGGGAGGGCAGTGGAGGATGGCCCAAGAGCTTGGGCCCTGCACCCGCATGGGAGACCAGGAGGAAGCACCTGGCTCCCAGCTTCGGATCAGCGCACTTCGCCAGTAGCAGCGCGCCGGCCATGGCGGCCATTGGCAGGTGAACCAATGGCAAAAAGGTAGACATTTCTCTCTGTCTCTCTCTCTCACAGTCCACCACTCTGCCTCTCAAAAAAAAAAAAAAAATTTTGCCTTGTGTTTTTCCACCTTAAATATAATGTGACTGGACTATTATTCTATTTCAACTTTCTCTGTGTTTTCCTGTTAAATCTTTGCACTTATTTGGAAAAAAAAAAGGTTACTTTGATTTAGATAGTTCCTTTTAACTAATCATGTCACTGGACTCTATTTTTAAGCACTTCCTGAAAATACTTGTCTTTTATTAAGGAAGTTTAAACAATGTATTGTTATAATAATGTGACTGGGATTTTGTCATCTCATTTTGTGTGTGCTTTTTTTAAACTTTCCATTCTTTTTTATGAGTTTTCTTTTATGTACATCCTCTTTCCATGAAAATAAATTCTGTGTACTTTTCCCAATAAATAGCAATCATCTATGTTTATGTAATTATCAAATGCAAGAATAAAATGATACATTTTGATAACTCCCAACATAATAAGCAATTTCTGGTCCTCTTTTATGATTTTGTTAATAGGACATCAAATTTTGTACATGAATTATTGCTAAAACATTTTATATTGTAAGACAAGTCTTCAAAAACATTATGGAAAATGTGTGTTATGAAGAATCTATGAGTGGATTTTAAAACAATTGCAAAAAACATCTTTTAATTCCATGATGTTATAAAATCCCCTCATACAGTTTCTTTCTTTAAAAAAAAAACAGATTTACTTATTTATTTATTTGAAAGGCAGAGTTACAGAGAGGCAGAGGCAGAGAGAGAGAGAGAAAGAGAGAGAGAGAGAGAGGTTTTCCATCCGCTGGTTCACTCCCCAAATGGCCGCAATGGCCAGAGCTATGTTGATCTGAAGCCAGAAGCTTCTTTCAGGTCTCCCACGTGGATACAGGTACCCAAGAACTTGAACCATCTTCTACTGCTTTCCCAAGCCATAGCAGAGAGCTCAATCAGAAGAGGAACTGCCGGGACTCAAACCGGTGCCTATATGAGATGCTGGCACTGCAGGTGATGGCTTTACCAGCTACCCCACAGCACCAGTCCCAGTTCCTTTTTAAACTATGATTTTTAAAATTTCCTGTTAATTTTGAAATCATATTTTCAACAATTATCATATTTAGCTATAGATTTAACTGGTTCCAATATTTGCTAAAAATATTATATCATTAATTTTTGTTGGTCTGAAGTAAAAGCATTACATATTTATGTTGTATAAACTGTACACTGCCTCCCTCTTAAAAAAATGAAACAGAAGCATAAAACACCATTGGATTTGTTTCCCTTTCACTTTAGGCATCCATCTGCAAAGCTCATCCCCTTCAACTACAGATTTGACTTTCCTTATCAGCTCCCTTGCTGTCAGCCTAGTCCAACCCATCCTTCCGATTCATTGCAATTATTACAATAGTCTCCTTTTTGGCTTCTTTGTGACGCTCACTGGCTTCTCATCTTACAACAAAACCGAAGTCTATTTCCTGCTATTGTGGAACATGCTCTCCACTCCACTGACTTCTCCTTATGTTGTCCTCATTGTTCCGGTCACACTGTTCACTGACCAAACCAAGAAGCTGAGCTTGTTCCCAGCCATGGTGATGTCTCCTCTGTTGTGCCTTATCCTTCTGAGAGCTGTCCTCTCGCATCCCTCTGGTTTCCACCCAATTATCTCCTGTAACCTTCCTGAATTATTCTCAAGAAAATAGCAATCTCCACCACCTTCTTCCGCTAGCAAGCAAAGGGAGTCACATCTTCTGTTAATAGCACCAAAACACAAAATAGTGACCCTAAATAAAAAGAAACTGCCATAGCTGACAACACATGCTAAATTTCAAAGACATAATTATCAAAATGTATCCTTAAATAAAGACTATAAGATTGATAGAAGGAGACTGTAAAGAGAGGTTCAGATTTCTGTATTATGGAGACAAGAGTACTTGGAACAAAGGTTACATTAGAAATTCCCAAGATTGGGGCCAGTGCTGAAGTATAGGAGGTTAAGTCTTCTGCCTGCAGTGCCAGCATCCCATACGGGCACTGGCTCCAGACCTGGCTTCTCCACTTCTGATCCAGCTCCCTGTTAATACACTTGGGGAAGCAGCGGAAGAGGACCCAAATCCTCAGGCACCCGCACCCATGTGGGAGACCTGATGAAGCTCCTGGCTCCTGGCTTCAATTTGGACCAGCCCAGGCTGTTGCAGCCATTTGGGGGGTGATCCAGTGGGTGGAAGTCCTCTCTCTCTCTCTCTCTATCTCTCTCTCTCTTTCCCTCTTCTCCTTCTCTCTATATTTCTTTCAAATAAATAAACAAATAAATAAATAAATAAATCTTTAAAAAAATAAATTTCCAAGACAGTTGCTGGTTCAAATGGAGACAAGTAGGGGAGAGGCATCATTATTTATGACTTTGTATTCTTCTGTGCCTATTTGTGTTCTGAAATCAATTAGTATACTTTATGTTCTGTTGATCTTAAGAGAATTTACAAACACTAATTTTTTGGTAACACTTTCTGAATTAAAGCATCTTTTATCTTTTACTGACACCAAAGTCACATAGAGATATATGTGTTATGTAACAGACTATAAAAATAAGAAATATTATTTTTAAAAGGTCTTTCTTTTTTAGAGGTTTATTTATTTGTTTACTTGAAAAGCAGAGTTACAGAGAGAGGTAGAGAGAGAGAGAGAGAGAGTGTTATCTTCCATTCATTGGTTCACTCCCCAAATGGCCACAATTGCTGGAGCTGGGCTGATCCAAAGCCAGGAGTCAGGAGCTTCTTCTGGGTTTCCCACATGGGTTCAGGAGCCCAAGCACTTGGGCCATCTTCTGCTGCTTTCCCAGACACATTAGCAGGAAGCTGGATGGGAAATGGAGCAGCCAAGACTCAAAATCATGCCAATATGGGATGCTGGCATCTCAGGGGGTGGCTTAACCCACTAAGTCGCAGTGTTGGCCCACATACTACACTCTTATGCTTGATTGGTTGTGTTCAATTTCCTCAGAAGTTTGAACACCCCCAACCCTTACACCACTTTTTTCCCTTTTGGAAACAAAATGAGGTTAAGCCATGGCGGCTCCTTTTTTTATTGTTCCCATTATATGACAACTTGTAGAACCTTCTGCAAGACAATTAAACAAAGAACAAGAGTTAGAAACTCTTTTAACAATTTCTGGTGAAATCTCCGTTGCGAAAATTGTGATTTTTGGTGAGTACTGAAATGAAAAATAGAATAAGAAGTTATTTGTTGAGTGTTTCAAGAACATTATCCCGTCTTGTTGTTTGTATCTGCAGCAGGAGAGGGCACAACAGCTGTAGTCAGGTGCCAATCCACAGCACCAGGATGTGATTGTGAACCAACCTGTCTGTGCTGTCCACGTGGGTATCTTAAGCTGCTCAACCCAACCTTATGCTAAAAGGAAAAAGCTGTTGAATATTACTTTGTGTTGAGAGTAAGGAAGACAGGAGGAAATCTTTCATCTGGCTTAATCTCTTCGTGTCCTGAATTTTAGACTTGTCATTTACTTATACTATATAAAAATCAATCTAAATCTCACAAAAATTGTAAGAAACCTCTCATGGCTGAAAATGACTTTTTCAACAGTATGGGTTATCATTCTAGGTATTTGTATTTCATTCTGAAACAGCATACTTATAGCAAATGAGGGCCAGAGCTTAATTTTGTGTTCAAGCATGTGTGTATGTGTGTGTGTGTGTATTTTCCATGTCACTTACTATGGGGATCTATGCTGTGCTAATGTAGGCTGTGAGTAGAGGTTTTGGTTCAAAGTACAAGACAAATCCCTGCATTGCATGGCCAAATCCTGTGTTTAAATGAGTTCTATGGAACTAAGACTAGTTCCTGCAATGTGAGAACTGACTTAACCTTTACCCTTCAGTCCTGAAGCCTAGTGGATTGAAAAATGTCCACCAGAGACTCACATGACTCTCTCCACCCTGACCTCACCCTTTGCACATTTACACCTGCCTCCTGGGAGTCATGTTCAATTGTTCAGGAGAAGAATCCTTTGAGCAACTCTGAGGGTAACTTTGAAGTTACCTTCTGAATCTGAAATTAGTACATTATTTTATTCTATTTTACAGAGGGTGAAAAAAAGGGTCAAAATGTAAAATTTCATGAAAACAAAAATGTCTGTGGTTAACCACATAATATATATTTTCCAGGAAACGAAGTGTTTCCTCAAAAATATATAGTTATTTTGGAAGCAGTATGAACTTTTAAAGTCATTAATGTACCATTTGTGATTTAAAATATAATGATTTACAAGACTACCCAGATGCCTGGGTGTTTCCAAGTTTCTCCAAACCATGTCTGGTATTCCTGATGAGCAAGTGAAACATTTGGAGAGAGTGACTCACCATGTATATCTATCCCAAATGTAACTTATGAGGCGTCATTGTCTACTCAATAGCTTAAATACCTTCACATAGTTTTACCTAAGTAATATAATTGAGAAGCGGTAGAAATTCAGAAAGCACCCAGAACCTCACCATCTATCCATTTAATCAGAAGTAGAGAACGTCTGGCCCACGGGCAATATAAGTTCCCAGACATCATTTGGTCTGGCACTGCCAAGGTGTTTGTAAGCCTGCGTCAAAAATTCAGCAAATCTACAGCAGGCCGGTTTTTAAACTGATAGCTTTTCAAGGCCCATGAATGATGTTGTGATTATCCAAATGGCCTTTGGCAGAAAAAAAGTTCCCCACCCATGACTTATGTATGGTCCACATTAGGGCACAGAAAACTAAGCCCACAGAACAAATCTGAGTCTGTTTCTATGAATAAAGCTTTATTGGAACACAGGCATGACTATACATTTATGGTGTTTAAATATACTTTTAAATATAGCAGCACAATGAGTAGCTGACAGAGGTGGTATGAACCAGAGAGTGGTATATAGGAGAATTACTAACTGGCTCTTTCCAGGAAAATTCTGCCAACCATGGAATATTTATGAGGATATTTTTAAAACCTTCATGGAAAATAGAATTTAAAGATAAGTTTATTTTGGCATAAAAATTTTTGAACCCCATGCATACAACAGTCTTCAAAACGGTCGTGGAAAATGTGTATTATGATTAAACTATTCATGGACTTCAAAAAATTTTGCAGCAAAATAAGCTTATTTTTCTTCTCAAACTTTTCAAAGTACCTTCAGACTGTTAGATACATTAGTTATAACTTTATCTATCACTAAAGTATCATAGATTCCTTTCTTTTTAGCATTTCATAAACCAAGGATATGTGGAGTATATTTCATTAGAACCAAATCTCATTTCCAAGGAATTTAAGAAAAAAAAATCTATCTTCACATTCTGAGATTTCCCTCCCAAGAATTAATCCCCATTTCAGAAAATAAATACACACATGCACACACACACACATTCAGAAAGTGTTCTTTTATTATATCTAGTAACATATATTGTATAAATACTCTATTTTATATGCACTTTTACAAAAGCGATATAACTTAAAAGTTTTATCATTAGAAATAAATGTATAAAAATAAATATGTTATTATAGGCATTTATTAACAAACTATAGTCCTTCTTAGAAGGAACACCAAACCAATACTTATAAAGTACATATAATTTATAGTAACATATTTTACTATATACACATGGAAAAAAGTCATATTCTCTCTTAGTAGAAGAGCTGAACAGACATTCACCAGGATAAGACTGTTGAACTAGCTGCTGGGGATGGACCTGCTACCCCTCAGCTGCCTCCCCACAAGAGACAAGTGATCTTAATGTCCCCAAACCTGTGGGACCCTGCTCTGTACACCCCATTCTTTTTCTGGCATTCCATCATTTTTGTCCAATCTTACTAACTTTGTTGAGACACAAATTGTGTTTTCACCTCCATGTCTCCAAAGTAGGCTTCCATAAGGAGGGAAGTAAGGTCAGAAGTACCAAATGCATTGTGCCTCTTCTAGCTTTTTCCAGCATCTACTATGTTGCTGCTTTTTTTTTTTTTTTTTTTTTTTGCCATTGTAGACTTAATGTACTTTCATAAATACACGGAACTGCTTCTTCCTTGAAATGAATTACACAAATGCAGACTGAGATGGTACCAGAAGGTCAAGACAAAGCCACTTGAGTCATTTCACGTTGCTGAGGGTTTTCTCTCTTGTTGAACTATCTGAAGTCCTAACTCTGGAGAAAAGTGGTTAACCATGCTCTGAAACCCTAGCGGCCGTGAGCAGCGCTGGTCTCCTGTCCTGTCTGTGCTCCTCTGACCCTCTACTACAAGTGAGGTAAAGTAAGCCGTGTCTTCTAATAAAATCTCATCTTTCTTTTGCTTTTCATCTCCCAACCTCATAAAGTATTTAATCAGTACCAAGAAACGCGTGTTGTAAGACTTCTTACTTATTTTGACAATTGTTCCATTTTTCAAAAACTTGCAATCGATGTAACAGAAGAAATAATAAAAATAATGCCCTGGGGCGTTATCATACTACTCATCTATCTTTGCTCGGACATTAATAATCCTCATTAACTAGCCTATGAAATGTGTAACTGGAAGGCTATTCTGATGATCTAACTCCTTCTCTCCCTACGTCTATACTCCCCGTTACCCACACACCTCACTGGTCACCAGGTTACATTGGATCCATCCAGCCCTATTGATTCCCCCATCTCAGCCCTTCCACCCTGCCTTTCCCTTAAAACTGGCCCCACTTAACTGCACTCTGCCACCGTGCAAAAGTCTATATAATGTTTAGGTTTCTTTAAGGGATCGCAGCTCTCATGCGAGAGCACCCCTCCGTCGTGGGACAGACACTTCAAGGTTCTCTTTTTGTAACCTTTCCCACAAGTCTTGGAACATGGTGACCAATCCCCCAGCTGCCAACGTGGGCAAGGCACTTCCGCGCAGGGCCTGGTGCTGTCTGGCTTCACCTCCTTGGCACACTCGGCAGCAGGCTGCCCGTGGATGTCTCGACATTCCACAAGTCTCCTCTGCCAACCCGTTCCACAGGACTTAGAGCATTCGCCCCACTCTTCAATGACCCACTCTGAAAAAGTGGGGATAGCATTGAAAGATTCCTTCTTCTTCTTCACAAAGTATGTGTATTTAATTTTAGGCCGGAGGGCATTGCCCACTGTGAGAACCTGGATGGTTAAGGGCTCTTTGAGAGGGCTAAAGCTGCGGATTCTTTCCAGCGCTGCAGAGGAGCCGCTGTATCTCAGGACGACACCTTTGTACGTAATATCTTGCTCTAAAGTGGAGAGAGTGAAGTCGCCGTTCAGGATGTATGTGCCATCGGCGGCTTTGATGGCAAGAAAGCTTCCATTGTTTCTGGATCCCCTCTGATTCCGCTGTTTGACTTCAATGTTTGTGGCTCCAGTTGGGATTGTGACAATATCATGATATCCAGGTCTATATGCAAGGAAAATAGATAGAAATCTCTCATTGGCTGATTAATTATTTAAAAACGTGCTACTCATTTCTAATACATTCCCCACCCCCAGACCTGTAAAAAGGTGCATGCAGCTGAATGATACGATTTCTGAATGTGCTTAAAAACTCACTTTGCACTAGTAACAGATCCCGATATTTTCTTGCATGTAGATCCATTTCCTCCACAAATACCACATTTATCAAACTTCTTTTTGGAGTCTATGATGCGATCACAGCCAGCTTTTACACACTGCCCTTGTACACAGACAGAGGTGGAATCTGGACTACAAGGAGTGCCATCCACAACCTGCAAATGAAAGAACAGGTGTCTGGTGTTATATACTAGCAAGGGAAGAGACCTTATTACAGTATCTCTCAGCTTTTCCTCTCTGTTTTCCCAACCCTGCTAAGGAAAGTAGAACTATCCACACATGTCCCACATGTCTCACCTTAGTGTTCTCTTGGCTTTTTTTTTTTTTCCCAGAATAATGTACAAACTTAAAAGAAAAAAAAAAGTGCTTTGATTGATTGTTGGCCTATCTATTCTGTATCTATATTTAATGAAAGTAGGGATCTTGGTCAATTTGTTTGCTGCTACAGCTACAGTGACTAGAATAATAGGTGGCAATAGCAGGTGCTTCATAAAACATTTCTTGAATGTTGAGTCTGCAACCTAGGAATATTTTCACAGCCTCGGTGCTAACAACAAATGATAATCTCAACCAAATTAGCTTCATTTTGTATTTCAGAGCCAGCCTTATCCCTTCATTAGGATAGCAAAAGAAATGACGCTTCTCTTTGCTCAATATATGCTCTCAAACATAAAAATTGTCAAAGCTCAGAGCTCCATCGCATTAAGTCTTTTTTGCAAGTGTCACTGCTGGTCCAGGGTCCAGAAACAAGTACTTTGGACCATTCCAAAATGATTATCTAAAACTGCTGGTTGCTATGTTAATAAATAATTTATCTAACCACGAGCTGTATGTGAACCCTGGCTCACACCTGATTTGTCAAACGGTGTTTCTTTGTGTATAAAGGAGTACGTCTAAGCAACTGCAGCAATTTTAAGTGCTGGACTTAAGCTTTGATTCCTAAATGGACATAACAAACTCAAAGCAGGCAGTCGCCAAGGTCTATACAGGAAAAGGAGTCTGAATTTGAAATTGAATATGCTAATATATAAAATAAGAAAGTGTGTCGAAGATTGCACAGCAAGCTGTGGCCTGAGCTCTTAGGCAAAAAGTAAGTGTGGTAGAAAGTACCTTGGGCTGCAAAACGAAGAAGTAACCAATGCCTTTGGCTTGACAGATGAGTTTGCATCTGTCCTTCGGCGAAACGCCAGCATACTTGGGCGTCCACTCCACTGCCGGCCCACTCCCAAAGGAAGCTTTTGAAAACTCATTGTGAGCCTCACATTGTTCCTCTCTAAAGGTTTTTCCTGGAAAGAGACAGGATGACATTACCGGCTTCCAATTTCAAAGCTTCTGTTATAGGCACATCTTTTTCACCCCACCTCTAGGGGTCAGAGCCCACTGCTACTCACCACTGTTATCTGGACAGTCCTCGATGTTACATGACCTGTAGCGCACTCGCTTTCCTTCGCAGTACTTCCCTCCATTCTTCGGGACTGGATTGTCACATTCCCTCATTGTGTACTGAACTCCTCCACCGCAGGTTCTGGAACATTCTCCCCAGGGCCCCCACAGCCCCCAGCTTCCATGAATGGGTGTCTAAACGGAGACACATACCACCAGCATTAGGCTTGTCTACCGAGAACTTTTAGAAGGTCAAAGAGAAAAATACAGGCCAGTGAGTCAATTCTAAAAATAAGCTATCTTGCATTCCCACGAAAGGACACAGATGGAGGTGTCTGGAATGCGATCTTTGGGCATCACTTTGTTATTTTTAATTCTCAATTTCAAAGGAGTGTAAATGTGTTTCGGTAGAAAAACTCACATCAAAATGCTTCTTGTCGGTTTGGTTCACACACTTGCCGTTGACACACCATTTCCCTTCTCCGCAGCTGGTGCCGTCCGCCCAAGGGAAATGTTTGGTCTGGCATACCAGCAGGCCACCAGAGGTACCAGTGCACCACAAGGTGGCGCACGTGCTGGCTGCATCAGGGCAGTGTTTGGACTCCTCCCCAAAAGTGAACTGGCACTGCCGGTTGGCATCATACAAGGTACCAGGGAGATCCGATGGGAGCTGTATGGGATTCTGGGGCTTGTCCATCAAGCATTCCCCTGAAAAGGAAATGCCAGCCAATATTAATAAATAGTTAATAAACTCACGCAGAGGGTATATCACAGTTTCGGAAAACATTGTATAAGATGATAAAGAGCAAATGGCGGAAAACGCCCGAAAGATTTGCATGACCATTGATATTACTCCCAAGAGACTAGCTCTGTGTTAACAATGACAGGAAATTACTGTTCTGCTAAAAATGTGAATGAATGGATGTGGGGAGCTACTTAGAGCACCATCATGTATTAGGAATTCAGATCTGGACGTTTTATGACCTTGACAGTGAAAGGTAATTTTGCAGGAGGCAAAAGTAAAAGAAAAAAAAGAAAGCGCTGGTGAAGTTGTAATGCTATCCATGCAATGTTGGATGCCGTCTAGAAAGAACAGCTTGAGCGTCTCACCATGACCATTATCCAGAAACGATGTAATCATGTAAGCACTGCACGGAGACCAAGGCTGACTCCGGTCCAAATTGGAGAGCATGGACGCCATCATGTGGGAATCCCGGTTCATGCCATTGAGGCTGGCACACTGTTTTGCATCATCATGCGGCATGTTAAACACGTGGCCTAGGAAGCAATCCAAAACCCTCATTAAAATATGGGGTCATTTGCAATATTTTTTCCCACCAGGAATTCATACATTACAAAATGACGTTTTTAGAGGAAGAAAGACATTTAGGAGATACTGTCTACTTTTTACGGGTATAAACAACTATGTACATTTCCAAACCCGCACAGTTCCCCATGTCTATAGATGTGTCGTACCCATGATAGTAGAATAAGCTGCAAACTCTCCCTCTGACATTAGTCTCTATTTATCATGCTGAGTTTGTGAATAGGGCTTAATTCACTCTCACTCTGAAACACACCTACCTAATTCATGGGCTGTGGTGAAAGCAGCTTGCAAACCATCATCTTCTATGACTGAGCAGCTTCTGCCTGGATCACACACAGTTCCAACATCAGCCATCCCAAGAGTGTCACAGGTCTGAGCCCCACACAGATCCTACAAGGAGCAGAAATACATCTTTAGTAATGCGGACAGTCTGATTCTCAGGAATCTAACTTCCTGGCAGGGTGTGAGTTCATGTGTTTTGAAGAATCTACATTTATTAGCGTTGAACTTATTAGGACTTTGCATGACTTTCACTAAGCTTCTTCCTAATGCAACCATTAAGTTCAAGATGATAAAACTGTGGTAGAAATAAATAAGATGAGATCGTGCTAGCTGTTAAAAAATTGGGTGCACAAACACTGGTGCAGGTTGGGGCATTCAGCCTAGCATTAACACACAGGTTAAGATAGAAGCTCGCATCGCCTATCTGAGTGCCCAGGTTGATCGCCAGCCCCAGCTCCTGACTTTAGCCTACTGCTAATGCAGTTCTTGCTTAAGTAATGAGTACCAGCCACCCAGGTGCGAGACCTGGGTTGAATCACTGGCTCCTGGCTTTGGTCCAGCTCAGTCCCGGCTGTTATGGGTGTTTCAGGGAATGACCTAGCAGAAGGGAGCTCTCTGTGTTATCTGTCTCTACCCCTGAAATTAATTAATGAATTAATTTTTGGAAAAAAAAAAAAAAAAACCCTGACGAGGTGCCTTTCGGTACAGAGGAGATTGCTAAGAGGACAGCACATCCCTGGGGCCCTCACCTGTCTGGTGAAGAGAATCGTCGTGTCGTAGTGCTCTGCGTCCCTTTCGCTGGGGGGGTTGTGCTGCTTCTGCCAGTTGCAGAAGTTCCGCAGAGTGAGCGCCGCATTCGAGGTCACCTCTGGCCCCTTTTGCTCCTCATAGATGACCAGAATCTTCACCACCACCAGGCTAATCGAGTTCCGAATGCTGGGGTGTTTGTACAACCTGGCTGCCACCGAGAACAAGGTGAGAAGGTAATGCTTTAGCCCGCTGCCGTGGAACTCTGCCATCGACTGGTCGGCCACAAGCATGGTTTCCACATAACGGGGGCTGGACACAAACCGCTTCTTTCTTACACTTCCAGTTCCTGTAAAGACACAAGAAAGACATTTTGCTCTTGGGCAGTCTCTCCAAGAATAGATACCTTCCCAGGGCACATAAGGAAAGCACTCACAGCAAATAAGACGAAAATACACCTTGGAACAACAATAACAAAACTATTTGCAATCTCTTTTCCCTGAAAACGTTATTAAAAATGTAGTCTGTTGCTATAAATAAGGTATTTTTGTGTGCGAGAGAGAGGATTTCTTTTGTCTTCTTTGAGAGCCCGAAGCATGAGGGAGGTGTGGGCACATCCTGCTGCACGGCTGTAGTAAGCCTTGGAGCACAGGCAGCAGGCAGAGCGCCCTGACTCACTCTGCACAAGCCAGGACGCAAATCCTGAATGAGATCATCGCGCTCCACGTGGAAGGCCCAAGGCAGGGCCAGGGCTGCCGCCAAGGGGCCGGGCCTGAAGGGCTCTCAGCCTGCATGGCTCAGCTCTCTCATTCCAGGGGTCCCTGGGGCGCTCTGCTCTTGCCAATTCCGGGCACAAAGACCACCCACTGTGTCCAGCAGCCATTGCCCTAAGCTTACTATCCCAGGGAAACAAGCTTCTGCCTCGAGCCACGCAGGATTATTTGGAAAAGAGCCCCCTGACTCCTGACTGAGCCCCAAACCCCAGGGAAGTCCCCAGACAGGGTTGTGACCACGTAAACCCTTCCAGGAGCAGGAAGAAACCTAAAACAAGCCCAGCGAGCAAGTTAAAGAGAAAAAGGCACCAACGTAATAAACAAAAGACCTGGACAGTGAGCAAAGCAGACTACAGTCAGGCGAAGGCGTAGCAGAAAGAGCCCGCGGGGGTCCACACTCCGCAGGGCTCTGGGCCCAAATGATGGCCTAAGAGAGGGAGCGCACGCAGGGAGGCGGGGTGGCAGGCGCGCGGAGGCGGGGCAAGCTGGGTAGAGACCTCCCAAGCAGGTTCTGCAGAGGGGCCCGTAGGCAGCCGTCCCCGTCAGCCTTTTAAGGAGGGAAGAGACCAGCAGGGCCCGGAGCAGAGATCGCGGTGCGGCTGGCGCGGGCACAACCCGGGATGACCATCGCTTCTCTGCCGCCTTCTCCAGCTCCGCCCTCCTCTTAGTGCAAGGAAGGGGTGGCCGCACAGGCAGCGGTTACAAAACCCAGTGAAAAGCTGCTACCCGGCCAGAGTCCACACAAAGTCATTAAGAAACAGCTGAGAGGGATGGAAAGCAATTGCTCACGCTCACGCTCAACTAGCATGTAAGAAGTCCCATTTCAAACCCTCCCTCCCCGGCGGAACCGCTTCGCCTCAGTCTGGAGAGAATCGCTGACTTTGGATCCTCTCCGGGTTGCTCATTATTCAGGCAGGAGGAATTAAGTTTTCTAGCAGGATCTGCTTCCCCAACCCAGTCCTCACCCCACGTTCTTTCACTGTGCATCTGCGTCCAGAAACAGTCGGGTCCCCCCCCCCACCCCCCAGGGGCGTGGGAGAGAGAAAACGGCGAGGGGATGAATGGAGACAGTGGGAGCAGCTCTTCTACCTGTTGGTTGTCCAGCGCGCTCTGGCACTTGGCCCCGCGGAGGCCACTGCACCCCGGGCTCCTCGCCTTCCAGCCCTGCGCCTCCCTCCGGCAGGGTTTCCTTGTCCACGACCCCGCACTTGACACCGCCGCCGCCCCGCCGCCTGCGCCGCAAGAGATGGAACTGTGGCTGCGCGGGAGACTTCTCCCCGGCGGCGGCGCTGGCGGACAGATGTTCGGTGCCGGCCGCAGGCGCGGGTTGAATGATGTACTCCTCGCCTTGCAGGTAGAAGGCTCCGCGCACGCCCTCGCAGAGGCTGAGGGCGGCGGCCGAGCTGGGGTCACCATTCACCGTGCCGGAATAGAAGCAGTGGGCCAGGTCGCCGGCGGGGTCCAGACCGGGCGCCTCGGGCGCGGGTCTGCGCCCCACGGTCTGGAGTGTGAAGCCGGGCGCCAGGAAGCCGCGGTCGGGCTGCAGCTCCAGGTGCAGACGCCGGCCAAAGGCATCCAAGCTGAGCCGCGTGGTCCCGGGTGGCTGGGCGCGATCCAGCGCCGGCAGCACGAGCTCCTCGTCCTCCTCCGCGGGGCGCCCAAGCGCGCCGGGAACTGCGAGTAGCGCGGCGGCCGCGGCGAGCAGCAGTAGTTTGGGCGCGGGCTGAGATCTCCAAGACCTCTGCGCCCGCTCGGCGTTGCCCATGGAGCTGCCCGGCGTGCGCCTTTGGGGCCGCTCAGGGACCGCTCGCTGCATTGGAGTCTCGGGAGATACTCGCGCGCTGCACGCCCCAAGCGAGGGAGCTTTTGCTCGGGTCAGGAGAGCTGAGCCTCGCTGGCCTCGCTTTGGATCGTTAGAGTTAAGTTACTGTGACTCTTTGCAAGTGCGCTTAGAGCCGGCCACAGCCGAGGCTCCCAGAGACAGGGGAGCAGGCGCTGCCGGAGCGCGGGAAGTGTTCCTTCCAGCGCAGAGTTGGGCGCTGCGGAGGGGCCGCTGCGAGGACAAGAAGCGCTCCGGGGCGGCTCCGGGTCCGGAGGCCACGCGAGGATCGGTGCCTGGCGCCCCTCTTCGGTCTCTGCTGGCCGCGCGGTGCTGCTCAACGCTGAGCAGGGCTCTGGCCTCTCCCGCCGGCTGTGCGCCCCGGCTTTGCAAAGGCCCTTGGCTCCGAACCGCTTTCCAGCCAGTGCAAGAATCGGGCAGCCCGGGCCGCCCTTTTATAGTCGCCAGACGGAGCCCCTCCTCCCTCTTGGCTGCCTTTCCAACCTAAAGACGCCGCCCCCCTGAGCTCAGCCGGTAATAAACCGCGCTCAGCGCCGCGGGCCCTGGCGGGGGAGGGGGCGCCCTCGGCGCTGGCTCCGCGCCACGGCTCGTCAGTCCGGGGGCGGAAGACGCGAGGGCGCGATGACGAGTACTTTGTGCTGCGGGGCCGCTCGGGGGAGAAGGTTCTCCCTTCCCGCGGGCCTCTACCCCCGCCGGCTTCCTGCGCGGCCCTCCCTTCCTGCGGCCCCTCGGGTGCGGGAATACAGTTCCCGCGCTGGGCTGCAGTTCCTGGGGGCGGGAGGGGTGGGTAGAGTTGCGGGGTGGTGGCCAGCTGAGTCCTTTCTCCAAAACTCGCCGGCGCTGGAGCTGTCCCTCCTCCTCTCCCCTCCTTCCCCCAGCAGCCCCCACTTTCCTAATCTGGGAGATAAGCCAGGGCTGCCCTTTCTAGAAAAATACTCCGCCCTACCTCGCATCTCCGTGTGCTCTGCCTTTTCCCCAACTCGTCCCCGGGGAAGCAGACTGGCCCTGGCACTTCTCATGGAAGGCATGCCCGAGGGAGGGGGCCAGGGGACACCAACCTAGCCGCAGACCTTTAAAAGTTCATTTGCGTTGACCTTCACCCTCTCCTCGTCCCCCCGGACTACCCGGGCTCACATTTCCCGAATAGGTGATCTGGAACGGGGTTCAGCTCCTGGAGCCTAAGAAAGGGCGGTACGCCGTCCTGGCTTTGCTGGGGAACCCACTCACTGCCGCCTGGGTGCCTGCACCCACCTCTGGGGACTGCAGGCCCCAGGCCCGGCGGGCAGAAACGTCAGAGTGCAGGGGCCCCCAAGGAACACCCTCCTACCCCCGTTTCAGCACTCGGAGCCCAGGGGCGATGTCTTTAGGGAGAAAGTGTGCAGCAGGAATTAGAGAAAATCGGCCTCCTTCCGCGACCCCTCCCTTCTCTTCCTACCAGGAAGGGAAAAGGCTACGTCCGTGTTACGAAAGCGCCCCAGGCTGAGCCTTTCCACCTCCTCGGCCCTCAGAGGGGGCTGAGCGGCTCTGCTGTGCAGACAGAGGGAGGGGCGGCGTGACCCATAGGAAGGAAACGCTCCCAGGCGGAACGCCACCCGGACAATGGTGAGAGCGGCCGCCCAGGTCCCAGGCAGACCGGCGCCCCGCACCGTCACACGCCGGCGTCCCGCGCCCCACCCGCAGACGCCCCCGACGCGCGCCTGCCCGGGTCCTCGTGCCTCCCCACCACTCCCTACGTCTGTCCGCTTCTGCCACAAGTGTCCCCCTGAGAGTTCTCCAGCGAGTTCCCCTTCCAGACCTTTCCCTGGGGGGCTGGGGGGATGCTTTGCAATTTCGTCTTCCTCCTGGCGTTCTAGATTGCCTACTTGAGACACAAAAAACGCAAAAGCTTTTCCAACTCTACAAGCAAGATCAAGTGAGAAACAAGGCTAGAGAGAAACTCGGTAGCACACCCCTCAAAGTGGCGTTTTCATAAATGCTGGTTTGGTCTCCTAAGAGCAGGCTTCTAGTGCAATGTTGAAGGATCCGTCCAGGACTTGACTGTAACAGCGGCCTCAGAGATCTGCATCTCCAGTTCTCCTCTTTACTTTCCCCACCATGCTAACATTTTGATGGGGTTTCTGCCGGCCTCCTTTTATTCATTCTCTGCTCTTCTGCCCTCTCTCATCCCGTTCAGTTTCCCCTTCAGAGTCAGCCTTGACTCTCTCCACTCGCTCCCGTTCCTTGTCCAGCCTGTTTCCTTCTTTGAACCAAATGGTTAATCCTCTCCGTTTCCCTAGTGGGCTTTCCCAAAGGTCCAAAGATTCCCTACTTCCTTTATTGTTCACAGTAGTAATAGAACTTGAATGTTCTGTGTGTGTGTGTGTGAGAGAGAGAGAGAGAGAGAGAGAGAGATCTCCTCTCCTCTCCTCTCCTCTCTCCTCTCCTCTCCTCTCCAATCCTCTCCTCTCCTCTCCTCTCCTCTCCAATCCTCTCCTCTCCTCTAATCCCTTTCCCCTTTTCCTTCTCCCCTCTCCCCTCTCCAGTTAGAAGAGTTGATGGTTTAGACTTACAAGACCTTGACCATGGAGTCTGAAACCTTCATGGTAAAGCCGTCCTCAATACACCCTCCAACTCTGACTTAGAAGGTGACTCAGAAAACTGTGTATGGTGACCAGCATTGGAAGCCTCCCTTAGATTGGTTTTGCCAGAGAGATTTCAGATACCTGAGTGACTTATGCCACATCCAGTGATGGTAAATGTGATTCACTTGAATGGGGTCGGAAGGAAACTTCAAAAGGCCAGCAGTAAATGCATAACTTAAAAAGATATATCAAATATATTCCAGTCTGTCAACTCCCCTACATAAAGTCAAGCTTTTAAAATATATCGATGCAGGCTTGGCCCTGAGTGCGTTTCTGCCTCCAGTGTGTTATTAGAAGTTTGAATTCAAGGCATACATTTGTAATCTTGAATGGGTTACTTCAAATCCATTATACATTTTTTTCATCTCTCATGTTATATATCCAAACAGAACTGAAAATTAAAAAAAAAAACACACAGTTAATTCAAGGCAATAGGACAGCCAGGAACATGGCTTTTTTATTCTCTGGATTTCTCTCCAGATTTCTGTTCTTTTGCATAATGAGTCCAATCTGTTGTGCACCTGTAGTTCTGGGAAATGATTCCTTTTTAATCGCTTCAACAGAGACATGGATGTGGGGGTTGCCAGTTACTAAGCTGAAAACTCCATCCATGCTCAGAAGAACATTTAATCCACTTACATTTTTTTAAGACCAGCACTCTTCAAACATTTTTGGTGTTCTATGAATCTATAACATACATGTATGTTTCTAAGCAAAATGTGAATTATGGAAAACATTTGAATGTGGAAACAATGCAAGAACAGAATTTATACATGGCCTCAGATTCATATAAAATGTAAAAAATGGATCCTTGTGGGACGTTTCACACTCCCATCCTTATGAAACACTTGGTTCTTGATTTAAATGTCCATTCAGAAGATCACATTTTGTTATCGTCCCCATCCTCCATAAGTCTGATTTTCTTTTATAGAATACATGAGGATTTATATGCACACTAATCTTAATATGTTCAAACTTACAGACTAATACTTTTTATTATTTGTAGAGACTGTCAAAAGTTAAATAATTTGATATAAAACTATTCATACAATGATCAGTTTTAAAAGCATTTTAAAAATCTTTTAAAAGGATTCTTGTTCTTTATGTACAGAAGAACTTCCTGATATAGTATTTGTGCCTTTTAAAGTGAAAAATATAAAATTAAGGTATTTCTGTTTACATCTCATGTGTTTGTATTTGTTTCACTTATTTGTGTGGTATAAACACACTATTCTACTTATAATTCTTATCAAGTCTGTACCAAAGCAAATACTCAACAATAACCATGAAATGAGGAGATCTCGTAATATCCATAAACTATTAGATTATTTTAGTGCTAACATTGTCTACAGAAATTACTAAAGTGCATATTTCATAACCATGGATGCTTTTTTCTAGACTACGGGATTTACCAGTTAGAGATAGGAAAGCTGTCTAGCGTTAGTGCTGCTTTGGGGAAACACATGTTCATAAAGTAATCTTGGACAAATAAATATTTTAGTTGGTTATAAGTGAGACAGTAGATACAAAACACCGAGTTCAGGGACAGGCACTCGTGGTTCAGTGGGGTAAGCTCCCACTCGGGACCCAGGCTTCACAGCTGAAGGGCCTGGGTTTGAGTCCTCCCTCTGCTTCTGATCCACCTTCCTGCTGATGTGCACGGTGGGAGGTAGGACCTATGACTCAAGTACTTTGGTTCTTGCCACTCACGTGGGAGATCTGGATAGAGTTCCAGGCCCCAGCTTCAGCCTGGCCCCGTCCTAGCTGGTGTGGATGTTGTTTGGGGAGTGAAACAGTAAACTGAAGAGCCATTAATATCCCCTTTTAATATCCCCTTTTCTTTGTGACTCCATGTTTCAAATAATGAAAAGTAAGTAAATACATATATATTTAAGTAAGTTTTATTTGCAGGAAAAAAATGCAAATATTGATGACAGAAAATTTTCTGTAAATAGTATTTTGACAATATTTCTATACCCCAAAACTATACATTTGAAAAACTTAGAGGACAATGATTTGATTAGTCCACTTTTTTTGTTTGCTTAACAGATGTGGAATAGAGTCCCCAGAAGCTTTAGTAACTTGCCCAAGATGACATAGACAGAGTCAAATTGGGGGCTTAGAAATAAATTACCCTGTTATAATTCCTAATTTAATATCTCTCAGTGTGTTAGTCTACATAATTATTGTGTTTGGAAGTACTTGTCATAATTATGATTGATATTATTTCAAATTACTAAATTTAATTTTAGTTATAAATAGGAATTTTCCTTCAACAAAAATTTCCACCTTAAAAGATTCACAGCCTTTAGTTCCTCTGTCTCAGCCCACAAGGTGGCGATAGTCTACAACAAATGATGTGTAAGTCTGTTTTTTTTTTTTTTTTTTTTTTCTTAGTAGTTCAAGAGGCAGGAACTTGTGAAGGTTTTACATCGTTTTAATCATTTTCAAGAAATTTTAAATATATTTTCATCTTCTTTGGGATTATGGAAATATTTTAAAACAGTGTAATATTAAATATATTTAAACTCTTAAAATATAGTAAAAATACTTTTACCAAGTCCTAAAACAATAGCCAACTACTTTTTAATCATTGCTCTATTAGCTTAAAACAAAAGTCAGTTGAATAAGAGGAATCAACTTCTGCTTAGATAATATTGTAACCTAATTTTGCTATTTTGTGCTTCATGTAATTTAAATGAAAAGGTCATAGACACTGTAATCCACAAAAACAGAATAAAATTCATGCATTCATTCACCCTACAGATATTTTAAATACATGCTGTATATTTTACATACATTGATAGTTAACTATCATTGCTAAACCTAACTGGTTTTTTCTCCTTTAGAGATTTTTTTTCCTTAGCTACAGTAGAAAATTTAAAGCAGAGAAAAGTGAGAAAATGTTGTACCACCAGGTGGCGACAGAAGATAAAATTTAAAATAGTCCTGACGCAGGGAGTACTTCATGTATGCATTCCCCCGACACAAAGGGCCTCCAAATGTCACATGAATATTAAAGCTGCATTCTGGAGATATTTTAGTACTTGAAATAAATCAATAATATCAGAGTTTCTCCAGGTTAAAACAATCTAGAATTGAAAACATAGAATTTTAAACAGCAGGAGGCGCATGAAACCACAGAATGAGAAATTTTAAACTAATTTCCTCCTGCTTTTCCCTCATCCAGTCTATATTTTATTGAGAAGTTCATTAAGTTAGGGGATTTTGCTTTCTTTATTTTTAAAAGCATTGTTTATTTGAATGAGCTGCAGAGATAGAGGGAGAGACACACATGGATAAAGACTTCTTTTTTACTCTCCAAATGGCTGTAATGGCCAGGGCTGAACCAGGCCAAAGCCAAAAGCTCGGATCCTGGAGTTTTGTACAGCTCTCCCAGGTGAATGGTATGGGACCAAGCACTTGGGCAGTCTGCTGCTGCTTTTCCCAGGCCATTAGCAGGAGGCTGAATGGGAAGTGTAGCAGCCAGGACATGAGCCAGCACCCATACGGGATGCAGCTTTAGCCATTTCACCACACCAACCCTGTTTTGTGTGTGTGTGTGTGTGTGTGTTTTCTGTTATTTCCTCCCTCTCACTATACAGCTATTTAAGTAGAGGCATGAATTCAGTTGTCCGGATAGTTTCCAAGTGGCTTAGCCCAAGACAAAGAGATTTAAACATTTGCAGGGCTCTGTCCTAAAGGGAGGGTGTATTACTCTGTATGCTCCTTTCTAATCTATTGATAATCAGTAGCTGGCTGATGAATTCATTAGAATTCATAGGCAACCTACTGGGGTAATTCATGCTGGTCGACTCCCAGAACCACTTATATTTGACAATCTTCAAAGTCCTAAAGCAGGCTTTCCAATCTTGTAGAATACAGGGAGGTCAAACATCATTTGCTTCATGGGATAAAAGCAGAAGAGGAGCTGAGGAAGATGATTTCAAAAATGCAGTGAAGGAAGCTTATGAATTACTTTAAAGTGAAAGATATTGTGTTTTAATATTTTTTCTTTTTGCCATGGAGCATACCATTTGTGTCCTGGCCTCCTTGCCTCTAATTCAGCTCTGTGTTGATGGCCTAGGAGAAGCAGTGAAAGATGGCCCAACTACTTGGGCCCCCGTCACCCATATGAGAGGCTTCGATGAAGTTCCTGGCTCCTAGCTTCGGCCTGGCTCAACTATGACTGTTGTGCCACTTGGGGAGTGAACCAGCAGATGGAGGACTTCTCTTTGTCTCTCAAATCTCGTGTGGGATGTTGGAATTGGGAGGTGGCGGCTGTACCAGCAACGCAACAATGTGGACCCTAATAAATAAATCTCTTTTAGAAAGTGATTACAAGGAGTATGTCAACTGGATGGCTTTTTTTTTTTATAAGCATCTTATACTTTATTTTTTCATGTTGATTTATTAATACAAACAGAACAGATTCAATGTAGTTTATACATATAATTCTAATAATATAATGATATTTCCTTCCTGTCTCCCTGGATGGCTTGTTTAAAAAAAGATTTATTTGAAAGGCAGAGTGACAGAGAGAGGGGGGGAAAGACAAAGAAAAATTGATCTTCGAAGGCAGGAATCCAGAACAACTTCTAGTTCTCTCTTGTGGGTAGCAGAGGCCCAAGTACTTAGATCGTCTGCTGCTTTCCCAGGTGCATTATCATGGGGTGGAATCAGAAGCAGAAAAGCCAGGACTCAAATCAGCACTCCTACATGGGATGCCAGCATCAAGAGCATCAGCTTAGCTTGCCCTGCCATAATTCCGGCCCTGGTTGGATGAATTTCGATAGGTGCTTCAGAGCAAGGTTTGACAATCTGAGGCCCATAAGCTCATCATCTGTGTTGGTAAATAAAGTTTTACTGGGAGAAAGTCATAGTCATTTTTAATATATTGTTTATGGCTGCTTTTGCAGAGTTGAGCAATTTTTTAAGAGATTGTATAACCACAAGTTCAAAATATTTATCTGGGCCTTTAAGAAAAAGTTTGCAAATCTCTTCTTTTGAAGTCTTATGGGGAGAGAGAGAATTGGGGATAGGGAAAGAAATTATATATAGTGACTCAATATCCAGGAATGCTGTGAAAGTCACCTTTATCTCTGGCATCCAGACAGCAGACAGTGCTGAAAAACTGAAATTTCATATTCTTGGAGTTGCTTTAGACCAAAGTCAGAGTCCTAATAGAAAACGTGTGGGATCCTGAGAGAGAGAAGAGAACAACTGGGTCAAGAAGCTCACATTTCTCCAGGGCTCTGCAGATTAAAGGAAGCTGCTGTCACCCATTTGCTGAAAGGGAACAACCTCCCATGCACGGAGACTCAAGTTCTCAGCAGCAGCAGGTGCTTCTAGAAGGATGCTTGCCCTGCCCAAAATCTGTCCCCTCTCCCCTTCCTTCCTGACTTCTTAAACAGAGTCCACAATTCTCTGGAGAAAGTGTTTTTAAAATATATATTCAATTTATTTGTAAGTCAGAATTATAGAGAGAGATGGACAGAGAGAGAGAGAGAGAGAGAGAGAGAGAGAGAGAATCTCCTATTTGCTGGTTTACTCCACAGACAGCTACAATGGCCAGTGTTGGACCAGGCCAAAGCCAGAGTCCAGGAGCTTCATAAGGGTCTCCCATGTGGATCATCTGCTGCTTTTCTTAGGCCAATAACTGGCACCCATATCATGTAGCTTACTTGATAGGCTATAATATTGACACCTGGAGAGAGGTTTTAAAGGAACATTGACTATGTGTAGCACTCAGAGTTCTTTAGAGAGACAAAGCATACATTTCTGTATATATGTTTACATTTCAGAATATATGTTAACTGAGATTATGAGAAATTGACTCACATGATAATGGAGCCTGAGACATCCCATGATCTGTCATGCAAGCTGGAGACCCAGGAAAGTCAGTGGTACAATAAATACAGTACCAATCTAAAGGTCTGAGAACCAAGGGAGCCAATGATGCAATTCTAAGTTCAAGGACAGGAGTAGACTGAGTCCCAGCTCCAATAGGACAGAAAGAAAAAGGGGCAAAGTCCTTTCTCTGCCTTAGATTCTATTCAGGGCCTCAATGGATTGGGTGATGCCCACCTACACTGATGAGAGCAATCTATTGAGTCCACACACTTAGATGCTAATCTCATCTGGCAAAGCACTCACAGACACATCAGGAAACCAGGTGTAATCTGGGCAACCCTTGACCCATTTACACTGCGACACAAAATTAACCATCACATTGTATAATTTAGTCCCCAAATATCACCTACATTTTATGAATGGAAGCAATTGGATGAAAAAGCACCGTGTAGCTTGGTGGTGGTTGTACATTTGGGCATAACAGCAACGGGGATGATACTTGTCAGGTGCTTGTCTGAGATTTTCAGGCTAGCAGCAATGATTCAAGGAATCTTTCTGTTTGTCCATCTATTTTAGGGAGATAGGGAGATGGGACTGGGAGAGTACTGTGTGTGTGTGTGTGTGTGTGTGAATGTAGTGGAGTACTTCACATTCCATGGCCCTCTTTTCTGCAGCCTGAGAAATGGCTGTCTGTTGCTCCCTGTCAGGCTATGCTTTCTCTTAAGTTGCCGCTCTTCAAGCAAGAACTCCAGCCCATTCAGCCGGGAAAGGAAGCCGATTGCCAACCATGATATATCAATATGCATATTTTTATAAGGTTTTGCTGTAACAGTAATGCTGAGGCCTAGAATTTGTTATTTATTTATTTGTATTTACTTTTTGAGAAGCAGAGAGACATAAAGAGAGACACAGAGGGTTCTTCCATCCACTAGTTGACTCCCAAAATGCTCATTAACAGCCAAGACTGGGCCAGTCCGAAGCCCTGAATTCCCATTAGAATCTCCCATGTTGGTGGCAGAATATCTAAGCGGTTGAGCCATCACCTCCTGCCTCCCAGGATGTGTTGTAGCAGGAAGCTGAATCAGATGGCCAGTAGCAGGATTCAAATTATGCACTCCCTGAGGGGTGAGGGTGCTTGAGGCAAAAACTTAACCACTGCACCAAACACGTATCTCAATGTCTGATATTCATCGAATGCCTAAGATATACCACACATACTTCACATACATGAACTAACTACTGTTCACATGTAAATTTATTGATAGCTCTCTTTCACAGATGAGATAGAGACACAAAGAAGTTAAGAAATTTGGTAAGGCTCATACAGGCAATAACTGATGGCATTGGATAATCTCTTAGACTAACACAATTACAGTTTCATATGTACATATTTCTAATTTTTTAAGGGTGATGAGGTGTATGGAAAAAACAGGACTGGGTTCAGAATCAAGGTGATCAATTTCAGACATGTAGGCATCTGGCTCAATAACCTTATTCACTAACTCTTAAGTCTTAATTTCTTTCTGTTTTTTTTTTTCTCTTTAATTTTTATTTGGAAGGCAGAGTGACACATAAAGAGGAAGAGAGAGGAAAAGAGAGAGAGAGAGAGCAAGCTATCCACTAGTTCACTTCCCAAATGGCTGCAATAGCTGGTGCTAGGCCAGACTGAAGCCAGGAATCAGGAGCTTCATCTGGGTCTCCTACATGGGTATAGGAACCCAAGCACTTGGGCCATCCTCTGCTGCTTTCCAAGGCACATTAGCAGAAAGCTGGATAGGAAGTGGAGCAGCTGGGACTTGGACCAGTGCCCATGTTGGATACCGGTACTGCAGGCAAGGCTTTACCAGCTATACCACAAGGCTGGCCCCAGGTTAGCTTCTAAATCTGGGAAACAAGCAGTTTGGACAGCTCCACCCTGAATATACTCTAGCGGTTGGTGTAATTTTAGCACTTTGAATGATGAGAGATGTGCAACTTTGATGCAACTTTGTTTTAATTGCCTGTCTGTGTCGTATCAACGACCTACCCCATGATCAATCCTTGGTGAGGAAATGGTTTCTCATTTAAACCTTGTCTCAGTTAGAACATTATCCTTCAGAATATAAGAGATACACTTTTGTTTATTTCTAGGAACCTAAAATGGTTGTGGCATTGTTATCACTGTTTGTGAGGAAACAATGAAATAAGAGTACTTAAGTCTCTATTTTTTAATGCAATTCAGTCTGTAAAGGAACTAGGAAATATAATAGTATAAAAATATTTAGTTTTGACCGGCGCCGTGGCTCAACAGGCTAATCCTCCGCCTTGCGGCACCGGCACACTGGGTTCTAGTCCCGGTCAGGGCACCGATCCTGTCCCGGTTGCCCCTCTTCCAGGCCAGCTTTCTGCTGTGGCCAGGGAGTGCAGTGGAGGATGGCCCTAGTGGTTGGGCCCTGCACCCCATGGGAGACCAGGATAAGCACCTGGCTCCTGCCACCCAGTGCGGCGCGCCAGCCGCAGTGCGCTACCGAGGTGGCCATTGGAGGGTGAACCAACGGCAAAAGGAAGACCTTTCTCTCTGTCTCTCTCTCTCACTGTCCACTCTGCCTGTCAAAAATAAAAAAAAAAATTTAGTTTCTAAAAAAGATTTAGTACAATATTTGGTGGATTCTATAACTTAAAAAATAATTTATATATATTTATATTTAACCAGTGAATAAATGGATTCCAAATTTCCGTATTTTCTCACTTAGGAAGAAAATATAAAATAACCACTTGACTTTTATGACATTTCAGTTGAGTAAATATATTGGATTCTGAGTAGGTAAATATAACATTTTCTGGAACCCAACATTCTCTCATCTTAAAATTTATTGAACACTTATACACAGACACTGGTTTATATATTTTACATAGATTATAGCTTGACCAAAAAGCCAGTCTGAAATTTGCAAGGGAAAGTTTCAACTAAGGAAACATAACTCTATGGCAAATGGTTCCATCTTTACATTACAGTTACATGAATCTCACTACCTTGAAGAAGAATGTGATACTTGCTCAAACTTGTGGAGCAGCTGGTGTATATCCCAACGCAGGGCAACTGCACAAGCTATATTTACCTCACATTAGACCTTAGAGATCAAATCAGAGGAAGCAGGTGAAAGTAAAAGGAACTTTACAAAGTAGCTTCAGACACACACGTGTTAAACACATGCTTTCTGTTCCGAACACCTGTGCAACCAGGGAAGCATGAGAGTATGTGGTGCTGATGAGAAATACTGTAGCCAGGCTCAAGAGAAGCGGTTTTTATATTTTTGTAAACTTAGGAATAAAAAAGAAAAAATTCAAGACATCCCATGGACTGAAATAAAATCATAGAGGGGAAAAACAAACCAAGATAAGCCCTTGGGAGAATAGAAAATATAACTAATAAACTAGGCTTCTTCCCCAGAGGTCCATTCTGAGTACTGGGGATCTCAGGACATGGTGTTTGAGAGACAGTTGAGGCTGTCAGTCATCCACATTCTCTCATAAATGCAGACGCCAAGATGAAAAGTAATCCTTGCCTGTAGTTTAAAAGCACATATGAAGATATGGGAGACAATGGAAAATTAATAGCATAAGGACGAAAAAGACAGAAAACAATAGATTTTTTTTTCCATCAGCTGCACATCAAGTCACAGATGTCTGCTTCATTTGCATTTAAAAAGTAGTGCATGAGAAAAACTTCTCTTAAAATGATGACTCTTCGGGCCGGCATTGTGGCCTAGCAGGTAAGGCCACTGCTTGCAGTGCCAGGATCCAACATGGATGCCGGTTCAAGTGCCGGCTTCTCTAATTCCGATCCAGCTCTCTGCTATGGCCTGGTGAAAACAGTAGAGGATGACCCAAGTTCTTGGGCTCCTGAACCCACATGGGACATCTGGAAGAAGCTCCTGGCTCCTGGCTTTGAATTAGCCCAGCTCCAGCCGTTGCAGCCAGTTGGGGAGTGAACCAGCAGATGGAAAACCACTCTCTCTCTCTGCCTCTGTAACTCCACCTTTCAAATAAATAAATAAAAAATGATAACTCCTCAGTCATTTTCTTAAGAATTTCATTGTGCTATTCCTCCCCCATGCCTTAATATTTTTCTGTTGACTCTATGTTGGTTTTATAGGTACACAGATTGTGCTATTTTACAAGAATATTATTTGCTGCAAACAGTTGATGACAGCTTCAAGAAATTCGCCATAGGCAAAAATTCCTTGTTAAGGAACTGGAGGAAAAGAAACTATGTTACAGGGCCAGCGTTGTGGCGCAGCAGGTTAAAGGCCTCGCCTGAAGCGCCTGCATCCCATATGGACGCCAGTTTTAGTTCCAGCTGCTCCTCTTCCAATCCAGCTCTCTGCTATGGCCTGGGAAAGCAGTAGAAGATGGCCCAAGTCCTTGGGCCTCTGCACCCGTTTGGGAGACCCAGAAGAAGCTCTTGGCTCCTAGCTTCAGATTGGCTCTGGCAGTTGTGGCCATCTGGGGAGTGAACCAGCAGATGGAAGACCTCTCTCTCTCTCTCTACCTCTTTCTGTAATGCTGTCTTTCAAATAAATAAAATAAATATTAAAAAAAAGAAACTGTGTTACTAACTTATTAAAGGTTATATCATGAGTCTCTCTGTGACTAGGGGTGATCCCAGGAGGCTGCCTGCCTAGTTCATGCAGTTAGCCTGACTGCTGGCAGGAGGCAGGAGCCCCAGGCACATTTCCCCCACTCCCTGGCTTCTGCCAATCAG
This sequence comes from Lepus europaeus, assembly GCF_033115175.1. Classification (NCBI taxonomy): domain Eukaryota; kingdom Metazoa; phylum Chordata; class Mammalia; order Lagomorpha; family Leporidae; genus Lepus; species Lepus europaeus. The sequence continues at coordinate 19,097,417 of NC_084828.1, read as the reverse complement.
GCAAACTGATCCTGGGTGTTGGCTAGACCCACCTGGAATGCTACCTTAGCTATGTGACCCTCAAGCTGATTGGAGAGGCATATTGGCGCCAGTATCGATTCTGTCCTATAGAATTAGTGTTTTCCTGAATTAGTTACGCCCCTTCTACCTGCCATTTAAAAGTGTATGTGGTCGTGAATAAAGCAGACATGTTCACCGAAGCCTGTCCCCCGTGCTTCTTGTGGAAGAACACCATTGCCCCCGCTCTCTCTGACTGTGAGGACTTCACAGGACAAGTCCACGTGTGACTTTGTCAATTCCATCCTCCCTCCCTCCCCCCCTCTCCCTCCCTCTCTCCCTCCCTCTCTCCCTCCCTCCCTCCTTCCTTCCTTCCTTCCTTCCTTCTTTCCTTCTTTCCTTCCTTCCTTCCTTCCTTCCTTCCTTCCTTCCTTCCTTCCTTCCTTCCTTCCTTCCTTCTTTCCTTCTTCTCTCATTTTATTTTTGAAGTTTATGAAGTTTCAACTTTGTTGTACTGGTACTAATGATATACAGGTTGCACCCAAGACTTCAAGTGCTATTAAAGGATGTCTAAATAATTGCACTGAGAGTAGATAGTGCTCCCTGAGGAGAACAGAGAGGAAGGGGATGGTGTCACAATGACCTTGACCTTGTCGGGGAGCATAAGGTGGATAGGGGAATGCACAAAAGATTTCACAAAGGGAAATCTGCTTGGTCAGCTGTTCTGCATTTCATTATTTTGAGATGTCACAGACACATCTTGCATGTGAAAACATTGTGGTTTCCATTCCTTTTCTAAAAAGTCAAGAATAAGAGAATATTCCATTGCTTTGAAATGCATCAGATGTTCTAGAAAAGATTTTTTTTTGTTTCTGTACTACTTAGTTTCCACATTTGACTAATTTGTCCTTAATCATTACTCATTGGTGTAGAGGCAGTATAACCTGGTTGGCTCTGCAGAGGGGAATTCATTACTAGAAGAATGTATGGGAGACACATTATCTACTTGGTAACATTTTGTTCCTATTTATTTATTTATTGTGATAGTGATGTCTTGAAAAATTAATAAGCTTTGACCCTTGTAAGAAGCTAAATAATGTGGGTTTTTTGTTATAAGACAAAATCATCTTGAATTTCTTATATATGTACTGATAGACAACTAGCAGAAGAAAACATATCATAGATTCAAATCTGTAAAAGCATCAGATTCTGGAATTATCAAGCACAACATGTAAAAAATGGTTTGAAAATAAGTTAAATGGAAAGTCTACAAAATAAGCACATAATCTAAATGAGATGGATTTATTGACAAGTTAGACAAAGATGAAGAGCAAATTAGTGAACTAGAGAGTAGTCTAGAGGTTTTCCAGAATGCCAAAGTTTATGGAATAAGAACCACAGGTGAAAGTTTAAGAAATATAGAGGATAGAGTACAATTAAGAATAAAAATAAAAATTCAGGTGCCTAAAGATTAATGGAAGATTGAGAACCTCAACCAGAGTATAGACAACTATGTTAAGAGAAATGACAATTATTATGAGAGGGAACTTTAAAGAAATCATGAAAGAATAAAATTAAAAGAAAAGTTTATTTTGGTGTAAAATATTGAAATATATGCATATATTTGTCATAGTAAATATTTTCATGATTTTCTTAAGATAAATCATGTTTAATGTTCTGAGAGAAAATAATTATCAATGAAGAATTATATACTAGAAAATCAACAGCAGTTGTTACACAATAATGACATTTCCAAAGAAAATCTGAGCTTGCTAACAGTAGCTACAGTAAGAAAGTAAACTCTCAAGTATATACTTCATACTTTTGCAAAGAATCAAGCAACTGCTCTACTCACTTAAGTGATTCTAGAATATATAACAAGAAAGAACATACCAGTCTGTTGTATGAAAATAGCTTGAATTTGATACCAAAAGCCTCCATAAAATGTGAACCAGAAAGAAAATTTCAGATCCTTTCACTCATGACAATCATGTAAAATTGTTTAGCCAAATAAATATTAGCAAATAGAACTGAGAAATGTGCAAAGATGATAAATATTTTTGGTCCAGTGGTTTAGCTCAAGAATGTGAGAAGAGTTGAACCAAAGAAAAAACAGGGAATGCAATTTACTATATTAACAACTTGAAGGAGAGAAATTTGTCAATTGTATCAAATAATACAAAAAAACCAGATAAATTCAACATCAATTAATTAAAAATATATTCTTAAGAAATGAGAGATATAAATGAACTTTTGTTATATTTGATGGAGAATGTTGGACATATTGCTCATATAATCATGAACTATAATCATGCTCATATAATCAGATATACATACCATCTGTACACATTCTTTTTGGAGAATCATTATATGAAAATGATGTGATTATCCTTATAGGAATCTTAATTTGTGAATAATTAGGATTAATAACTGTATATCACAAGTTTTTAACCAAATAACAGTAATATGCAAAATCCATCTTAATTTCTATAGTTCATTAATAAACACATAAAATGAAATCAAATAAAATTGGAAAGTATCATTATGCTCTTAAACTTGTATACATGAAATACATAAAATTTTTTTACCTTATGCAGATAAAAATTGTTAATAACTAAATAAAAAATAAAAAACAAAATATGACATTTATTGCTATGTTGTAAATACATTGTATGTGGGAATAAATCTCATAGGAGATACACAAATATTCTATGGACATAAAAATTTAATGAAAGACATTAAAGAAGACCTAAATAAAGAAATATAATATATAAATGGATTAAAATAAAACTATTGGTCTTTGAGTTGATTTATCAATGCAGTGGAACTAAATTTAAACTACCAACAGCTTCTTTTGTGGATTTAACAGACTGATTCTAATACTTATATAAAAGAAATGAGGGGCACATGCCATGCCTGTAAAATACAAGGTTAGTTGATAAAAAAAATTGTGAACCTTTTTTCAGATAAGATATAGAAAGTAAGCAGCAAACCATGAATTCACCATACTAACTATTAAAACGATTAAAAAATAAAAAAACAAATGCATCTCTTGAAACATATTAGAGAGCTATGGATGCAAAGAGTTCTAATATGGAAATTACATTTCAGAAAATGAAAAGTAATTCTTAGTGAAGTAGGCATCAGAGGTAATATTAGCCTGAAGGATTTGCTGAGAGTGTGCATGGGGTAAGGATCAGACTGGCCATAGGCAAAGAGATTCTGACAGAAAACAGAAAGACACAGAGGTTCTCATAGCTGCTTTGGATTCAGTAAAGGATTTGCGTCTGGAAGAACCCTGAATATTTTCCTGCCAAATTTTTCTTGTGATACTATTTCTGAGTTCTGGAAGATGGAAAAGTTTCAAAGCCAGAAGTTTTCTAGTAGGAGGGTTTTCAACAAAAACATGGCAAATCTTTTCTGAGAGATAAACAAAACCAGAGTTGAACTGAGATTAAGCTCTGCCCAGAAAAACCAATCCATTTTTGATGAGATAGAGGTAGTCAGCCCTTCATTCTATCTGCCTTACAGATGAAAGTAAATGTCTTCACTTTGGGTAGTAATACTGATTTTGATCTTTATTTTAAACACAGTGTTTGGCAAACAAGGATAAGTGACACTATATGTGTATAAGTGCAAAATGCCTCTAGGTAAAAAGAAATAAATTAGCAATTAACAGAATCAGATCCACAGTGGCCTAGATCTTAAACCGCTGGACAATGAATTAAAAAGCACATTAAAATAAATATACTTGAATAAGTAGTGTGAAGCAGTTTTAATATTAAAATTGATATTTACTATGAGAGAGAATTCATGAGAACAAAGTTGATCTTGTACATGTAAAAAATAATGTATCTGACATTCGAAATGCATTTGGTTTAGCATTAGACTATGCACAGAAGAAGAGAGAATTGAAGAATTATAAACCAGGACAATAGAAATTGTGGAAATGTAAACACCAAAAGAATGAGAAAACAAAAAAACAAGACAGAGCATAGGAAATAGTGCATTTATCCTTGGGATGCAAAAGTGTTTCAACATTCACAGATCAATAAACGTTATAAATATCATCAATACAATGAAGAACAAAAATACATGATCATTTCGATAGATGCAGACAAAGCATTTGATGATACTCAGCATTCCTTCATGATAAAAATACTCAACAAATTAGGCATAAAAGAAACATAATTCAAAAATTATAAACCCTAAACATAACAAACCAACAACCATCATCATACTGAGTAGGGAAAAGCCAAAAGCATTTTTTCTCAGATCTGGAACAAGACCAGGTGTCCATTTTCACCCCTCTTATTCAATATAGCATTGGAAGTATTAGCAAAAGCAGTTAGGGAAGAGAAAGGAAACATTTACATCAAATCTGGATAGGAGAAAATCAAAATATTCATGTTTGTGAATGACATGTTTTTGTACATGTACAAATCTTCATACCCCACCAAAAAGCTGTTAAAATTGCTAAACCCATTTAGTTAAGTAGTAGGATAGAAAATTAACATATGAAAACACTCACATATTTATGCACCAATAATGATCTTGCTGAAAGAGAAATGAAGAAAGAAATCCCACTTACAATAACTGCAAACGTTAAAATATTTAGGAATAAATTTAATCAAAGAAGTGAAAAATCTCTACAATGAAAATTATAAAAACTGATGAAAGTAATCCTCAAAGACACACAAAAAATGCAAGGATATTTTGTATTGGAACCACAGACGACCCAGAATAGCCAAAGTAATCTTGAGCAAAACTCAAGCTGAAAGCATCATAATACCTGATTTCAGAGCGTACTATAAAGCTAAAGGAATTAAAATAACATGGCACTGGCATGAGAATTGACACGGTAGCTCAATAGAACAAATGAGAGCTCAGAAATCAATCTGTGCATATACCACCAACTAAGTTTTGACAAAGGCACCAAGAATACATATTGGGTCAAAGACCTAAATATAAGATCTGAAATTATGAATTTGCTGAAAGAAAACACAGGGGAAACACTTGGTGTAGGTGATGGTTTCTTTGGATAAGACCCCCAAAAGCACCGACAACAAAAGCCAAGCTAGACAAATTGGATTATATCAAATTCAGAAGCTTCTTTATAGTTAGAGAACAAAAATATCATCTATATACTCTTTAAAGGAGACTCACTTTTACTAAGAAGCATAAAATATAGAAAAGGTAAGGATAAGGACTGGAAAAATCTTCAATAAAACTTGCAATCAAATGTATGTACTGGAAGTATTTGCTCCAATCTATGGAAAACCTCTTAGAATTCTAAATGGTATCTTTAGAAACCTAGTAGTTATAAATTTTAATATAGTACATTTATGACATTTCTCTTTGATGTTTACAATTTTCTTAACCTTGTTTAAAGAATTTTGCTGAACCTCAGGTCATGAAGATCCTCTCCTCTTTTTTCTAGGTGTTTATAGTTCCATCTTTAACATTTTGAAACATGATATAATTCAAATTAATATTTGGGTATAAAAAATAAAGTAGGTGATTTGCATTTTCCTAATGAATAGCAATATTGAGGATTTTTCATATATCTGTTGGCTATTTGTATTTCTTCTTTTTTCGCATTCAAGTCTTCACACATATCTTAACTGTGTTGATTGTTTCTATAATACCCAGTATATTCTGGGTATTAATCCTTTGTCATATAAGCAGTTTACAAATAGTCTCCCATTCTCTTTGATGTCTCTTAACCTGACTGATTTTTTTCTCCTAACTATAAAGAAGCTTTTTTTTCTTTGTCCCTTCTGTAATTGTAATCAGAGAAATATACAAATCTTAAAAATCATGTATGTTTATCTCTGCTTTAACATTTTCTTTTTTAACTTTGGCTTTATGATATGTCTATGTGACATTTTCCTATCTTTATAGTGTTTTGGTTTCACTGATAGTATTTTGTGTTGGGTATTATAAATCCTCAACCATTGTCTCTCCAAATGTTCCTTTTCCATTCCCCCTTTTCATCTCCTTCTGGAGTTCCAGTTAAACATATGTTACACTGTTTTATTGTGTCTCACATATTTCTTTCTAACTTTTAATTTCAGAACAGTTTTAAATTTACAAAACAGAAATTGTAGAGTTGTATAGAGTTTCCATATCCCCCACACCCAGCTTTCCCTATTATTAAAATGTTAGTATATTTTTCAGAATCCCAAGATTTATTTATTGTTTATTTCAGTCAAAATTGCAAAGAGAAAGGAAGAGACAGATGGAGAGGGATCTTCCATCTGCTCTTTCACTTTCCAAATGGCTGCAATAACCAGGGTGGGGCCAGGTGGAAGCCAGAAGCCCGGAGCTTTCTCTTGGGGTCTCACATGGCTGGCAGGGGCCTAAGTACTTGGGCCATCCTCATCTGCTTTCTCGGGCCATTAACAGGGAGCTGAATCAGAAGTGCAATAGCCAGGACATAAACCGGCATCCATATGGGATGCTTATGTTGCAGGCAACAGCTTAACCTGTGGTACTACGATGCCAATCCCACCTCCTAAGAATTTTTTTAAAGATTTATTTATTTATTTGAAAGGCAGAGTTTTAGAGAGGGAGAGGAACACACACACACACACACACTGAGAGAGAGAGAGAGAACCTTCCATCCACGGGTTCACTTCCCACATAGTTCTAATGGCCAGTGCTGGATCAGGACAAAGCCAGGAGCCAGAAGCTTTATCACATGGGTATAGGGGCTTAAGCACCTGAACCATTCTTTGCTGCTTTCCCAGGCACATTAGCAGAGAGCTGGATTGGAAGGGGAGCAGCCATGACTTGAACTGGAACCCAATTGAGGTGCTGGCACTGCAGTTGGAGGCTTAACCCATTGTGCCACAGCATTGACCCCTTCACCCCCCAAATTTTTAAATCCAGACTCCCTCTATCCTTCCTACTTCTCTCTGACTCTAGAAAATAACATTCTGCCTTCATATTGAGGTTTTACTTTTTTAAATTCTCACAAATGAGGGATAACATGTGGTATTCGTCTATGTCTGACTTATTTCACTTAACACAGCGTCCTCTAGTTCCATCCAATGACAGGATTCCACTGTTTTTCATGGCCAAATAGTATTGTTTTGTGTGTGCATACCACCTCTTCTTTATCCATTCATCCAATGATGGATATCTTGGTTGATTCTGTATTTTGGCTATTGTGAACAGTACTGCAGTAAACATGGTGAAGCAGATATCTCCTTGATCCAGCGCTGTCTTATCTTTTGGATATATACCTAGTAGTGGGATTACTGCATGGCATGGCAGTTCTATTTCTAGTTTTTAAAGAAATCTCCATATTTCTTTCTATAGTTATTGCACTAATTCATATTCCCACAGCGTGTAAGAGTTGTGGCCATTTGGGTAGTAAGCCAACAGAATGAAGACTTTTCTCTCTGTCTCTCCCTCTCACTGTCTCTAACTGTACCTCTCAAATAAATAAATAAAAATCTTAAAAAAGGAGTTGCCCTTTCTCCACAGTCTAACCAAAGTTTATAACTTTTCCTTTTTTTTTTTAAAGAGATTTATTTATTTGAAAGTCAGAGTTACACAGAAAGAGAAGGAGTGGCAACGAGAGAGGGAGGTCTTCCATCCGCTGGTTCACTCCCTAAATGGCTGCAATGGCCACAGCCACACCGATCTGTCAGAAGCCAGGAGCTTCTTCTGGGTCTCCCACATGGGTGCAGGGGCCCAAGGACTTCGACCATCTTGTAGTACTTTCACAGGCCATATCAGAGAGCTGGATCAGAAATGTACCAGCTGGGACTCGAATTGGCGCCCATATGGGATGCCGGCACTGCAGGCGGAGACTTTACCCACTACACCACAGTGCCAGCCCCTCTGTCTTTTTTTATAATAGCATTCCAACAGGAGTTAAGTGATATTTCATTGTCGTTTTGATTCACATTTCCCTAATGCTCAGCAATATTGAGGGTTTTTCATATAGCTGTTGGCCATTCATGTTTCTTCTTTACAGAACGGTGCATTCAAGACCCTTACATGTATCTTTTTTTTCTTTTTTTGACAGGCCGAGTGGACAGTGAGAGAGAGACAGAAAGGCTTACACATATCTTAACTGTTGATTGCTTTTGGTTGTGGTCCTAATATATACCAAATATTAATCCTTTGTAAGCAGCTTACAAATATATTCTCCCATTCTGTTGGATGTCTCTTCACCCCATTGATTTGTTTTCCCATGTGAACCTATAATTTTTGTAACACTATTCCAAGTAATCAATTTCTGTGAAAACAAACAAAACAATCCCAAAGTCTAGTAATCTAAAACACAAATTTTATTTTTCTCATAAACATTTGGACCAGGAATTCTGGAAAGCTTAAGAAGGTGGGTCATCTCTGATCTATATTATCAGCTGGGGGCACTTGGGTTTGAGCAACCTTCTAAGATGGCTTCTTCACTTGCATGTCTGCTCCTCTAGCTTCTTGGACCCTCTGTCTTTTTTATCTTCACATGGTGTCTTATCCTCAAGGATTTCTAAGGTTGGCTTGGGGTTCTCATAGCATAGTGACTTCAGAGTAGTTGAGATTTCTTCATAGTAGGTCATGGTTTTAAGAGATTGAGGTGGATTCTGTCAGTCTGTTTATGGCTAGGTCCAAAAATGGTATACTGTTACTTCCGTTTTTCTACTGGGAAATCAATCATAAAGAGGTCTAGAAGGGAAACTGATGCATCTCAGTAGATGGATTTTCAACATATTTGTGCTCATTTTTAATTTACTAGAGCATCATATTGAAGACATCATTCTTCCTTTCATTGAATTACATTAGCACAGTTGTCATAATTTAAATAAACATGTGTGAATCTATTTCTAAACTCTTTATTCTATTTTTACAATGTTAAATATATTTACCATATGACCCACTAATCCTATCCGTTAGTATTTACATAAAATAAATGTAAAGCTATGTTAACATAAAATTCATTTAGATGAGTATTTATAGCAACTTTACACATAAGTATCTAAAACTGGAAGTGATTCAGATGTCCATTAAACAGTGTATTGATTAAAAAAAGGTAGTACATCCATACAGTAGAATATTTATTGGTAATAAATGGAAGAGACTATTGATTTACACAACAACATGGATAAATCCTAAATACATTTTACTAAACAGAATAAATCAAACCCCAAAGCTACATAATGCTTGATTCTGTTTACATGGTATTAGAGGAAAAGTTATAGAGATGTGTATTTGCCAGGTTCTCCTGAGAAACAGAACCAGAAAGGTGTATATATATATATATGTGTATACATATATATACATATATATATATAAAATCTCAAAGATATTTATGATGGAAACTGGCTCATGCAATTAGAAGGTCAAGAACTCCCACAATATGTGAAACTGAAAAACCAGGAAAGTAAGTGATATAATTCAAAGTCCATAGGATTGGGAAGCAGGGAAACTGATGGTATAATTCCTACTTTTACACTGTAGGCCTGAGAACAGGAAAGGAGGACAAGGGTGGATTCAACACTGGAAACCAGATGTTCCAGTACAAAAAGCGAGGGGGAGAAAGAGAGAGAAAGGGAATGAAAGAGGGAGAATTAGAATGTATCCTTCATGCTAATCAGCTTTTCATTATGACAAATACCTGAGAGAAGCTAGTTAAGAAGGATGAAAGTTTATTTTGTTTCACAGTTTTGGAGGTTCACAGTCCAACATCAGATTGTCCCCTTGGTTTGGTGTCTGATGAAGGTGTGGATGGTAAAATGTGTGCAGAGAAAGGATCACATGATGAGCTGAGAAACAGAGTGTATGTGTGTCTCTTCTCAGACAACTACCATGATTCTATTAGGGGGGCTCCATCCTAGCAATCTAATCCAATCCAACACTTACCAAAGTCCCCACCTTCAGAAACCATAATTGGATCAAGCCTCTACCCTTAATCCATAACCATGACTTTGGGATTTGGCCACCTGTGTGAGTTGGGGAACTGAATATTTGAACATGATTCTTCTGCCTTTTTCTTTTTTTTTTTTTTTTATTTTTGACAGGCAGAGTGGACAGTGAGAGAGAGAGAGAGACAGAGAGAAAGGTCTTCCTTTGCCGTTGGTTCACCCTCCAATGGCCGCCGCGGTAGCGCGCTGCGGCCGGCGCACCGTGCTGATCCGATGGCAGGAGCCAGGTGCTTCTCCTGGTCTCCCATGGGGTGCAGGGCCCAAGCACTTGGGCCATCCTCCACTGCACTCCCTGGCCACAGCAGAGAGCTGGCCTGGAAGAGGGGCAACCGGGACAGGATCGGTGCCCCGACCGGGACTAGAACCCGGTGTGCCGGCGCCGCAAGGCGGAGGATTAGCCTACTGAGCCGCGGCGCCGGCCGCCTTTTTCTTCTATTTAGGCCTATCCATACTGAAGGTGGATTTTCCTTACTCGGTCCACAGGCTCAAATGCGAGTATCTTCTGGAAATGACCTCACAGACACATCCAGAAATATTTTTTCACTACCTATCTGGCATCCTTCAATCCAATCAAGTTCACACACAAAACTACCCATCATTGGATAGAAAATACATATTTAAGTGTTAGGGAAAAGATGTGTGGAAAGATGTTGATAGAAAAAGGGGCAGCATGAGGGAATTTGGTGTTTAATGAATACCTTTTGTATCACAACTATAATGGTGACTCGATTCATTTTTCAAAAACCTATAGAACTGCATGCCACAAAGAATGAGTAGATAATTTAAAAGTAAATACAGAAAGAATTTTGCACAATAAGTGCATTGTAGTTAGTAAATTTGTTTCTTGTGGATGTATAGGTTAGTAAATCTGAAGCTACACTATGTGTACATTATGGTTGAAAAAAAGAAGTAAATAGATTGTAGTAAATGAGAGCCAGAGTTTTCTCATGAGAATGAAAATTGCAAATGAGTAAAAGGGGAAGGCTAGAATTAACTTTGTGATGTTGGAGATGGAGATATCTGTATAAGTTATTTAAATATGTATATATATGTATATATGACTGCATTAATACACAGATATAAGAATACATGTGTGGGTAAGTATATATATATATATATGTATATATATATATACATATCTTAATCTTCTATATGCCAAAAGTATCAAAAATCAAAGAAAACCCACTATAGATAAGCATACTTGGAGCCAAGATCTTCATTTTTAAATAAATAATACTTTTAAATAAATAAATATAAGGAAATGGGACACTTTAGTGAAGTGGTTAATTGGCCACAGAAAATATAAGCTATTTTCCTTGAAAATAAGACAGTTATAAAGTGGAGTAATTATATGAAAAGTTCTGAGAAAATAAAATATATATTACAGAATACATGCAATATTATTCTATTTATATGAAGTATGGAAGTATTCTTCAGGATAGAAGTAGGTGTATTTTTAAATCAATTAATTAATATTTTTTAATGAATACAAATTTCATATGTACAACTTCAGGAATGTAGTTATTCTTCCCACCATGCCTGCCCTCCCATCCACACTCCTACCCCTTCTCCACCTCCTGTTCCCCTTCCCAGGCCCATTATCCATTAAGATTCATTTTCAATTGACTTTGTACACAGACAAGCAACTCTACTAAGATTTCAACAATTTGCACACACACATGCACACAAATTGTTTGAAAACAAGTATCACTGTTAGCTCTCATATATAAAACTCACAGAGGACAGAGATCCTGCATGGGGAGTTAGTGCACAGTGTGACTCCTGTTATTAATTTAACAATTAACACTCTTATGTATGATGTCAATGACCACCTGAGGCTCTTGACATGAGCTGCTGAGGCTATGGAAGCCTTTTGAATCCACAAACTCTGTCAGTGTTTAGACAGGGCCATAAGCAAAGTGGAAACTCTCTCCTCCCTTTAGAGAAAAGTACCTCCTTCTTTGATGGCCATTTCTTTCCATTGGGATCTCACTCACTGAGATCCTTCATGTAGAATATTTTTTGCCGCAGTGTCTTGGCTTTCCATGCCTAGGTGTGTTGTTACTATGCAACCATACAAGTTGAGAATCTAATGAAAAGGATATACAATTCAGAATGCTATTTCTCTTATTTTCTAAAAAGAAAAAAACACTGTTGAACTTTCAACAGCTTAATAGCTTCCACAATCAGGAAGATTTTTCCTTTCTTTATCTCACATCTATCATTCTTTTGGTACAATTACTTCCATGTGTTTGAGGTTCAGATCTTGTGATTGAATCCCCTGGGTAGTAGCCAAATTTAAAACTGAAGATTGCTTTTAGTTTTCTATCTCCAGGGTAAATAATTCCACAAGTTCAAGTTCTCTAATCATATAACAATATTTGCTTTTTTCTTCAAGTTTTTCTTTCCCTTTGTTATAATGATGAAGAATTGAATATTCCAGTATGCAATGAGTTGATGGCTTCCTAATTTCTTTGTACTTTATACACTGGATGATATCAGTTAGCAAATCCATACACATTGGTTCCAAATTCAATTTCCAAAAACAGGCCTTAATAAAGCTCTTTACTCCATAATTCCATGTAGATACCCAAGCCCTGAATGATTTCACATTTCTTCCTCTCCCCATATCTTCCTCTTTCCCTCTTCTCCTCTCTCTATTTTCTTAACATTTTGTAGTAGCATCTTTATTTAAGAAAAGGGTCTTTTTATTTAAACCAGATAATTTCTACTCATAGACACATATTTTCTGGAAATAGTACAAATAATGATATTTGTGCTTGTTTTTTTTTTCAGCTAAATGCTTGTCATTTCAAAAACAGACATTTTTATTTTATTGGTCTTTGGTATTTTTTTCTTAGTCTCAATTTTATTGTTTCTACTCTGCTAGCTTTCTAACAAGGTGAGTGGGTTTTTTTTTCCCAGCCATTAAAAATTATTTATTTGAAAGGAAGAGTGACAGACAGTGATAGAGATCTTTCTTACCTGGGTCTACTCCCTGAATGATGGCAACCACAAGGGCTGCTCCAGGCCATAGTCAGGAGTCAGGTACTCCATCCGTGTCTCCCACATGTGTGGGAGCTAGCATCTGCTGCTTGACCTATCATCTGCTGCTTCTCTGGCACATCAATAGGGAGCTGGAATCAGAAGCAGAGTAACTGGGACTTGAACCGGTACTCTGATACAGGATGTGGACCTCCCAGGAGGCAGCTCAAATTGCTGCAGCACAGAGCTTACGCCTACTCTGATATTTGTTATTATTGCCTTTCTATAATTTTAGGTATGGTTTGTTATGGATCAATATCCATAAAATATAATGGTGGTTTTCATCTGAAATTTTTCCTATCATTTCTAGGGGCCAGCAACTCAATTCAGAGCTCCCATATGGGGGATAGGGACACAGCCACTTGAACTATCATCTACTACTTTGCAGGGTGTGCAGTAGCAGGAAGCTGGACTTGGGGTGGAACTGGTATTGGAACTCAGGCACTCCAACTTCAAATGCTGAAATCCCAACCTGTATCTTAACCCCTGCACAAACTGGTGGCATGGAGACCTGAGTTTGATTCAAACTCCACCTCTTGAAAATCCTTAAGGAATTAGGAATGCTGCTCCCTAGGCAGCCAGAGTTGCCCAGTGATGTTTAAGTTAGTTAAAAGGGAAGGAGTGAATGTTATTTAGATTCAAAATTTATATGGATGGGGTTTGTATTGGGGAATGAGAATACGATGTAGGAGGTTGAGAAGGGTTGAATCCCATGATTCAACAAACTAATAATAAGGAAAGCTTGTAACTCCTATTTTATTGAATAGCATAAGTGAATAGTGTCTCTGTTCAAATGAACTATATGATTAATGTGAAAAGCTAAGTATCTAAACTTAAACTACAGTACAATCAAAACACGTACACAAACTGAATTTCCACAGGTTTTCAACTTTGATGTTATGTAGTAACAAGACTACCCAAAAGGTGGCACTAAAAAACAGATAGTCACAATGTGACTTTCAAATAAATATATTTTAATGAGAAAAAAGAGAGATGGTAGATAAGCTGTAAAGGCTTTCTTTTGTGTTTAAATACTTGTCTGCTTAGCAATTTGCAAATATTGAACAGTAGATGTCTTGAAGAATGACTTCTATTCTCAATCCAACATAAAGCATTTGGAACTGGTTTGCATTGTGTTGATATTTCTTATTTGATATCTTTCACCTTATAAGAATAATGGTCTCTTTTTTTGAAAAAATCATCAGAGATATCAATGTTTATAGACTGCTTTGGAGTCATGCTGTTCCATAAATTTCAAATGAATTGATGCTCTTATCTGAATCCAAATTCACTCTATTGCGTGTCTCATAGTTATATAAAATGACAATGGGAAATATATGTGAAGGCTAATATTTATTTATTTAGTCTGTGTTAGTAACTAAACCACACATGTAGATTAAGAATATAAAATATTCATATATTATAAATAATGTGAACACATTAGTGTTATGATTTGAATCCTACCCTCCCCCAAACTCATTTGATATTTAGTTGCCATTGTAACAATAAGAGAGGAGAAGAGCCTACTGAGTGATGAAAACTCTGCCCTCACAAATGGATTTATGCCATTACTGGGAGAGTTGAATAGTTATCATTCTTTTTAAGATTTATTTGTTTATTGAAAGTCGGAGTTATAGAGAGAAAGGAGAGACAAAGAGCAAGAGAAAGAGCTCTCATCTGTTTATTCAGTCTCCAGATGGCTGCAACAGCCAGTGTTGGGTCAGCCTGAAGCTAGGAGCCAGGAACTTCCTCTGGGTCTCTCACATGGGTGCAGGGACCCAAGCACTTGGACCATTGTCTGCTGCTTTTCCCACGTTGTTAGCAGGAGGCTAGCTCAGAAATGGAGCATCCAGGACTTGAATTGGCACCCATATGGGATGCTGGCCAACCAGGGGGCAACTTTACTTGCTAGGCCACAACACTGGCCCTGAGTATTTACCTTGACATTGTCTTTATTATAAGTTCAGTTTATTGTCTTATTATAAGTTCAGTTCCATCGTGCCCCCTCTCACTCACTGTTTTTCACATGTGCTCTTGCCATGTGTTGCCGTCTGCTCTGTTATGACACAGCAAGAAAATCCTGGCCAGAAGGCAATGCCATGCCCTCCGACTTCTCCGTTTCCAGGACTTTGAGCCAAATACACTTTGTAATTTGTTTATAAATCACCCAGTCTGTGGTATTCCATTAGAGCAGCAGAAAACAGACCAAGACAGCTACTTTTTGTGGTTATTTGGGAAGGGCAATGGATCATGCCACATCCATGCACTCTACTTCTTTATCAATTCAAAAATACAGTAAATGATTCTACCTAGGAGGAATAGCAATAAAAAGAACCATGGCTGTTACAGTTAAAACTGAAATTAGAGAATGTGTCTAGTATCTGGGAACACGTGGGCTTCTATGTACTGAGCCCCTGGTTTCCATAGCTTTGCTTGCCCAGTGACAGGTGTGCTTGACCAGGCCAGCTCTACCTATGCAAGCAAAGCTGGTCTTAGAGAAAGGAAACAGAGCTGGTGGGCAGCTGTTTCCCAAGAGAAACAGAGCAAGAAGATTCTGGCTCCACTCACCCAAGTCCTTCCAACCTTACTTGTCACTTTATTTCATATTTTAAAAGATTTATTAACTTATTTATTTATTTGAAAGACAGCATTGCAGAGAAAGAGAGAGAGAGCAAGAGTGAGACCGAGAGAGAGAGAGAGAGAGAGATCTTCCATTTGCTGGTTCACTCCTGAAACGGCTGCAATGGCTAGAGATGGGCCAGTCCAAAGCGAGGAACCAGGAGCCAGGGACTTCTTCTGGGTCTGCCACGTGGGTGCAGGGGCCCAAGTACTAGGGCCATCCTCTGCTGCTTTCCTAGGCAAATTAGCAGGGAGCTGGATTGGAAGTAGAGCAGCTGGGACTCAAACCAGTGCCCATATGGGATGCTGGTGTCACAGGAGGCAGTTTTACCTGTTACTCAGCAATGATGGTCCCTTTATTTTATTTTTTTAAATGTTTATTTTATTTGTATTTTAAAGGCTCTCTCTCTCTCTCTCTCTCTCTCACACACACACACACACAGTGTGAGAGAGAGAGGGGAAGAGAGAGAGAGAGAGAGAGAGAGAGAGAATAAGGAGAGATCTCCCATCCACTGAATTACTCCCCCAAATATCCCAACACTGTAGCTGGCAGCCAGGAACTCAAGTTAGATTTCCCACATAAGTGGCAGGAAGTCAACTAGTTGAACCATAATCTGCTGCCTCAAAGGGTGCACATTTATGGAAGCTGGAATAGAAAGCAGGGCTGGAATGTGAACCCAGACACTATGACAAGGGGTAGAGGTATCTCAAGAAGTGTCTTAACTGCCATGACAAATGCTTACCCCAAACCTTACCTGTTTGTTAATCCACTCCTACTGATGTAACAAATAAGAAGCTCTCAAACTTGGGAGTATGATAAAAATGTCAACCTGTCTACATACAAGGAAAGGCCAGGAGTAAAGCAGTCTACTCCATCCACAAGTAGTTTTTCTAATGAATAGGTTCTTGTCCACTCTGAAACAACAACAAAGTGCTGAAGTACAGGGGAATTTATGTTGTACAATGCCTGTATCTTAGAATTTTCTCTAATGTGGAGAATGCACTGATACTTGAAGCAGTGATATAGCAAACAAATGTAATGCTGATGCTTGTGTCCCATCCTCCCTTTATACATTGGAACCTGATTCCCTGATGTGGTAATATCAGCAGACAGGTCTTGCGGGGGTGACTAGGTCATGAGGACTCTGCCTTTGTGAATGAACTTGGTGCTCTTATAAAAGACACCTCAGGCCAGCGCCACGGCTCACTAGGCTAATCCTCCTCCTGCAGCACTGGCACCCCAGGTTCTTGTCCCAGTTGGGGCGCTGGTTCTGTGCCAGTTGCTCTTCTTCCAGTCCAGCTCTCTGCTGTGGCCCAGGAGGGCAGTGGAGGATGGCCTAAGTGCTTGGGCCTTGAATTCACATGGGAGACCAGGAGGAAGCACTTGGCTCCTGGTTTCGGATCTGCGCAGTGCGCTGGCTGTAGCGGCCACTTGGGGGGTGAACCAATGGAAGGAAGACCTTTCTCTCTGTTTCTCTCACTGTCTAACTCTGCCTGTCAAAAAATAAAAAAAATAAAAAAATAAAAGCACCCCAGGGGGCTTGCTAACTCCTTCTATCCATGTGAGATCACAGTGAGAAGATAATCATTGAAGATCTTAGATATCTCTGTCTCCAGAACTGTGAGAAATAAATTTCTGTTGTTTATAAACATAATACAAGGGATTTTCAAAGTGTTATGGAAAATTTATATTATGAAAAAACTGCATGGATTTCAATTATTTTATACACAAACTGTTTTTTTTCTTTTTGAATTTATATAAAGACAACAGATTTCATTTATTTTGTATATAGAAAACTTATGTTTTGAATTTCATTTTCCACTAACTTTTTGAAGTACCCTGATATGAGAAACTCTTTGTTGGCATCGTGTGTGATATGCAGCTACCTGTTGATCCCCATGGGGCATGTAGGGCATATAAGAAACTTTTCTTCAGGCATTTATACTCAGGGGTTGTCAGTAAAGCATGAATCAATCTATCCAGAACTAATACAGTTATTCAGAGCATTTGCACATTAAAAAAGCCACTTTGCAACTTTCATTTGGAAGCACTGCTGTATTCTGGGAAAGCATTTAATGTTGGAACTGTGGAAATTTCCATAAATGTGAGATTAGAGCAAGCCTTTAGAAGACAGGTCAGATTGGGGGTAAATTGAGAAAGCCATGGAGGTATACTGAGCAGGGGATTATGAGCGAAAGTGTGGGAAAAGAAATATTAATGGTGATGGTGCAGTGCAACTGGCTTGGACAGAACAAGGAGAGTTAACTTACAGAGTTGTATAAGATGAAGTTTTATTGCTGTGAAGAATCTAAAGTATGAAAACACTCTGAGAATCCATATGAGGTCTTTAAGGAAGATAAACAATGGGATTGTCAAGATAAAAGAAGGAGACAGTAGGTCAGTTGCTCAAAATACCTTGATAAGGGCCAGCGCCGTGGCTCAACAGGCTAATCCTCCGCATAGCGGTGCCGGCACACCAGGTTCTAGTCCCTGTCGGGGCACCAGATTCTGTCCCGGTTGCCCCTCTTCCAGGCCAGCTCTCTGCTGGGGCCTGGCAGTGCAGTGGAGGATGGCCCAAGTGCTTGGGCCCTGCACCCCATGGGAGACCAGGATAAACGCCTGGCTCCTGCTTTCGGATCAGCGCGGTGCGCCGGCCGCAGTGTGCCAACCGCGGCGGCCATTGGAGGGTGAACCAACGGCAAAAGGAAGACCTTTCTCTCTGTCTCTCTCACTGTCCACTCTGCCTGTCAGAATATAAAAATTAAAAAAAATACCTTGATAAGAAGATGCTTCACCTACATAACAGATATCAGCAAATTCTGGCATGTGCTGGCTACTTCCTAACAACATTAATGAATTTACTGTTTCATTCAGAAATAGGAGAGGGAGGGCATGAAGGCTCAAAAAGCAGGTGAGAATGACATGGTATTGGACGAATAGGTGGTGAAAAGGAGAATGAATTGAGGTGAATATAATTTATCTTCTCTTGAATAAATTTTGTTCTCAATAAGGGAAACTCACTAGCTGCATACAAATAACTGAAACATGATTAGAAGATATAACAGATGTTGCAGATGTGAGATTAATGCCAACCGACAATAATTAATACCCAAGATTATGATTATAGGGATAGAGAATCATCTTGTTTTGAGAGAATGTATACAGAGAAATGGGCGAAGCCCTGAAAGCTGAGAATATTTCATGGTAGGGGAGGGAAATAAGCTTTTAAAGGACTGTATCAGGTGTCTTTTTTGACTGGCATACCAAGATCTTTATCACATGCAGCTTTTATTTTTTGGTATACATGCCCATGGAACTATATTTCTGTATTTACAACTTTGATTGCACTTGACTTCACCCTTGGAAAGTATCTTTTACCATAGTCCAGTCATCCTCTGGTTTTTCTTGTAAACTTTTTCATTATTTTGGATGGAATTAATGTGTTCAAAGAGAATCTTCATAAAATATTGCATATTTCTTCTTGACCTGCAATGAACTGGCTTAGTTTACCCTTACTCTTTTATTAAACCAACTCAGTTGAACTGAGTAATGTATCAATATATTGCAAATTGTCCCACCAAATCCATAGCTTTATGAACATAAATAAGCTTTGTAATGCTTCTATTTAAGTTTATAGGTGAGTTGAGTAAATAGAAACCATATTATATATATATATATATATATATGCGCACACACACACACACACATATATATATATGCAGACTAGTTAGACCCTGTTGTAATATTTTGTAATTAAAAGTTGACATTGTTACATCCCTGAAACCCTGTAACATATCAATACTAATATATTTCCCATGAGGGAACTGTTCCAAATTCATTCTATGAGGTCAACATTACCCTAATACTAAAACCAGGCACAGTCACAACAACAAAACATAAACCAATAGATCAATCTTCCTGATGAACATGGATGCAAGAATACTCTCCAAAATACAGGCAAATCTAATCCAACTGCACATTAAAAAGATCATTCACTATGATCAAATGGGATTTGTCCCAGAGATCCAAGGATGGTTTAACACATGAAAAGTAATAAACATAATATATTGTATCAATAGAATAAAGATTAAAAAATAATAGAGCTGTCCTATGATATAATAAAATAATATAATACATATTATATAATATTATATAGTAAAATATATTTGTTAATTATATTAATAGATTAATATATAATATAATAAAAATATAGGACTGTGGCTTAGTGGGTAAAGCCACCCCCTGTGGTTCTGGCATCCCATATGGGTGCCAGTTCGAGTCCCAGCTGTTCCACTTCCAATCCAGCTCTCTGCTATGGCCTGGGAAAGCAGTAGAAGATGGCCTAAGTCCTTGGGCCCTTGTACCCACATGGGAGACGTGGAAGAAGCTCCTGTCTCCTGGCTTCAGATCAGCGCAGCCCTGGCCGTCGCGGCCAATTGGGGAGTGATCCAGTGGATGGAAGACTTCTCTCTCTTTCTCTGCCTCTCCTTCCCTCTTTGTGTAACTCTTTCAAATAAATAAATAAATCTTAAAAAAATCATAGGATTGTCTAAATACAATTAGAATTCCTTAAAATGTGTTCTATCCAAGCTTTTTCTATTATTTAGATCTATTAAAAAAAAGATAATGCATGTATTGCTTCTAGAAGCGTTTTCTATATATTTACTCAGACAACGCACAATTTATTGGATGTTTTCACATACTAGATGTTCTACCAAGCATGAGGGGTACAAAAATGATTCAGGTATAGTCTTCAAAGGACAGAATTTTACTTCTAGAAAGAAAGGAATTCCAAAGAAGAAAAGAAAATTACAGTATTTAGCAATAAATTTTTTGTTCAAAATTTGTGTTGCACAATGCTCCTTTTTAATAACTTGAAGGAGGAACAGCTCTTGTAAGCTTGGGAGGTGAGAGAGTAGGAGTTTGTCAGGTTAAAGAAGGCAGGGAGCAAGAAGGGCATTGCAGGCAGAACATTCATGTCAAGGCCAGGAAAGAGGACCAGTACCTAGCTCAGTAGGCAAGTAGCACAAAGTGGAGAGATAAAAAAAGAACCAAATCTTGGTAGGCCTAGATTCTTCCATTGTTTGTTTGGTTACAACTTCCTTTGTACCAGATGAATTTTCAAGTGCCTTGAAGAACTGTGAAAAGCTAAGATGGAGAACTCTTGGTACAATCCTGGCAAGTGTCAAGAGGCAAGCAACATGATCAGATTTGAATTTTCAGAATAGCAGAGGAGAATGGTCACAAGGAACAAAGGCAGATATATTAACAAATTACTGAAGTTAGTTGGAAAGTGCATCATGAGAGTCTCCGTTAAAGTAGAGACTTTGGGGAAGAAAAGATGGAAGAGATATAGAAAAAAGCTTCAGAAATTCATGGAAAATTAATGTTCTTAAAAATGCATGAGTTTCAAAACTTTTTGCACCAAAGTAAACTTGTCTTTCGATTCCACTTTCTCTATATGTTGAAGTACCACAGTGAAGAAAGCACAATCAACATTCTAATATTTGTTACTATTTTATCATTGGATGAATTGTGGCTAATTAAATGTGTAGAGTGAAGAAGGTGGAGAAGTCAGAGATGAATGCTTTGTTCAGGCTTGGGGAAGGAACAAGGCAGGTGACATGAAATGTCATTGCTTAGCTACTAAA
This sequence comes from Lepus europaeus, assembly GCF_033115175.1. NCBI lineage: Eukaryota > Metazoa > Chordata > Mammalia > Lagomorpha > Leporidae > Lepus > Lepus europaeus. Next base: position 19,076,166 of record NC_084828.1, on the reverse strand, counting down.
TGTTTTCCTTTTGAATTCGTTGTATACATGGGGATCATAGTTATTGTATGTAGATTGATCATAACTATGTAGTAGGTATTCTGAGAATAAATTGATGTCTTCCCCTTTTCTTATAATTTTTCCATCAGCAAGAATGGTACTGAACACCAAACTGACTACAGTTCAGTGAATCTTGAGTATAGTGTGAAGAATGACTGACAGATTTTAACTAATATCATTTGGTATTCTTTGGTTGCATGTAACAGAAATAGAGTCTATCATGAGCCAAAGAGAAATGTGATAATTGATTGAGAATTCTCAGACTTGACATGAAGTCTGCAAAATCAGGCTTGGAGATATGAAAGAAAAAAAAAAGCAAATGCAAAGAATAGAACAAGAACCACAGGAGATGTCCTGTAAAATGAAGGCTTTCATCAGAAAGCCCCCATGGAAATGCATAAACCATATGACTGAGCTTGTTTGTTCCTTTACTCAAGATTCAGAGTCCAGAGAGCTATGAATTGTTGATCATCCTGAGTAGATCTCCACTGCTTTGTGGGGGAAGAGTTAGTCCTCTAATTATAATCCTTCCTCCAAGGAAGGGGTTGATTCCTCGAGCACTTGGAAAACATGGCCACTGAGGAAGAGAAAAGGATGCTAGCCAGCCAGATCATGACAAATGCCCACTGCAAGCTGATTCTAGTGTCCATTGCTTTCTGTTCAGGAAGATTTTTGAAAACCAAATCAAGCCTTTATGAAGTCTTAGCATAAGAAATTTATATTTATAAAAGGAACTTGGATCCTTCTCTCCTGGACAAGAAAATTAATTTTTAACTTAAGGTCCAGGGTTTCAGATATATACTTTTAAAATAATTGGACACAGGGATTGTACTTATGAGACACAATAGGAGAATCTACACTTGGTGGAAATTTATTGAGATTCTGTGGAGAAAATTGAATTGATGAGAGAGCAAGCAAGTGAAGCAAGTGAGAGAGGGAGGAACACATGTAGGAGAAGCATTCAGCATTATTTGCATAAGCTTCAGAACAACATCCAAACCAAATCTCCAACTCTTGAGCATCCGGAGGGAACACCCGCCACTAATTACAGGACTGAGATATGCAAGAAGCCACTGCAGGACTGTGGGGCCTGAATCCATCATCCTAATGGTAGTTTTTAAAATCTTGCTGTGGTTGTTTGTTTGATGGGTGGAGAAAATTTCAATTTACTTCTACAGGCCTGCGTTGATGTTGAGATTTCTTCCATCTCTAATTTCCCTCCAGAGCAAAGGAGATACCTAAGCCAACTCTGGCCTTATTGGCTGTGCCAGGCAGTCATGGTGATGCAAAGTCAAATCACTGTGAAGGATATTTATCTAAATGTGGAAAAGGACTGGGATCTTGTTTGAAGGTTTGCTAACAGTTTACTGTGAAGCCTCCCTATTCAATTCCTTTTGAGAAAATAAGGGAAAGAATTTCTTTTATGATTGATTTTGAAAATGATGGAAAGATTGTTATGTTGGTCTATATCTGAAACTACAGTTTTCCCAATTTTCTTTCATTTTTGTTTAAAAATAACAATTTCTCTGTTTCTGCAAAGAGTACTCCAATTCTGAGAAAATCCACATTCCTTTATAGGGTGAAATAGAGAAGAAACATAAGATGTGATGAGTAAAAAGCATATCTTGGAACTTAACTAGCATTTTCTGGGAGCAATCTGGCTCCGTAATAGAGACTAGGCCTATTACACACATCCTTAGCAACTCTATACCATTTGATGTTTATAGTTTACCTGACAACCTCTAACACCTTTTCTTTTCCCAACCCCAATCTAGAGAGATGTCCCAGAAAATAAAGTGAGTGTCGTTCTACTGAGCATGATTTTTTTCTTTCTCAATGTAGAAGAAACAGTTATGGAACAGTAGATGAGAAAGGGTAGTTCCTTAAACTGTGGCTTTAATTGGAAATTAGATAGCAGAGTTGCCTAAAGAATAACCGAACTTTTTTAACCTACCACAGAGAAAACAAAGATCTGATATACTCCTGCTTCAGAAATGTTTTCCTATCCTTACTTATAGTATAGTATAGTGTGAGTCAGACTGCCTGGGTTTGAATCCTAGATCTCAACTATAGCATCAGTTGCTATCCTGAAGTTGCAAACACATGATTTTTAGAGAGCTATCTGAGGAGACTTCAAAAAGTTTGTGGAAAATGGAAAAATTAAGTAAAAATTTTTGAAATTCATACCTAGTATTTTCATCATATGCATTTTCATAAACTTGTTTTAAGACACCTCATATTTATATATACTAGTTAATGAAGAAAAGCCTGGAAATTTAACTTTGTCAGTTGTGTCTTTGATGGAGAAAGGTAGAAGATTGTGTGTGTGTGTGTATGAGTGTATGTGTCTGTATGTGTGTTCATACAAGTACTTGTGTATAAGTGAGTGCCAATATGTATATATTTATGTGCTTTCTGTATGTATCACTAACAAAGAGCCAGCAGCTGCCATGAAGTTTGATTCAATGATCTTAACAGTACTAAGTCATCCTTAAGGGAAAACCATAGTTGAATATCATAATACTGCTATCTCAACCCATTTAACATAAAGAACAGCTACAGCACCATTCAAACACTTTACTCTAACTTTTTGTCTAGCATCTTCTACTTTCTGTGGTATGGTGAGGTAAGTAGGTAGGTGGAGCCCAAGCAGAAACCAAGTTAAGCTCTTATTTATCTCATAAGCCTTTATTTCAAACTGGGAAGGAGGGTGTGATTGAAGTGAGTATTGAGATATTGCCCGATAAGTGGCAGTCAAGACTAGCTTCTAAATGTTTTTTTTGAAGATTTATGTATTTGTTATTTATTTATTTGAAAGGCAGAGTGACAGAGAGAAGGAGGGAGAAAAGGGGAGAGGGAGAGAGGGGGAGAGGGATGGAGACAGTGAAAGAGAGAGAGCTTTTCCATCTGCAAGTCCACTCTCCAAATGGCTGCAATAGCCAGCAGATCTGGTCCAAGCAGAAGCCAGGAGTCAGGAACTCCATTTGAGTCTCCCACATTGGTTACAGGGGCCCAAGTAGTTGGACAATCATCCATTGTCTTCCCAGGTGCTTTAGCAGAAAGCTGGGTTGTAAGCAGAAACCCAGCCTCAAACTACCTTTCCAAATGGATGTAGTCATTGTGAGTAGCAGATTAACCAACTGTGCCACAACACTGTCCCCTAAAGTAATATCTGATACGTAGAATCGCATGCTGGTGATAAATTCTTTTTGAGTCTTCCCAGCTAAACTTTCACAAAGGTTTATTTTTAGCAATTTCTTAGTCATCTCTACTTGTCTTTCAGCCTGCCATTTGTTCAGGGTAGTTAAATGTGATACCTTGAAGAAATTCCTTGAACTGAATTAATTCAGACTACTAATGATTGTCTGTGTATTTGGTGTTATTTCAGGAGCGGTTTGAAATGGAAGTTACTGGATCTAAAGCTAAAAAAAAAAAAAAGTGTCCTGGAAAGTACCTACAAAATTGAACTAAATTCATGATTATATTTCCTGTGCTTTTTTTTTCATGTAAAGTAGAAAACATTGATTTAAAAACAGAATAATGCATTCCCAACTGCCAAAAAAAATGTCAAATCCAGCTTTATTCTGGTTTGTCATACATTGGCTTCACATAATTATCTTGGTTTTAGGGAGGTGGGGAGTGTGAGAAAGAATCATAATAACTAACCAGAAGAAAGCTAGCCAATCTTGTTTTATTTTAGAATTTATAGTTCCTTGATTTGGGTAGGATAATACCAATGACATGATGTCATCTCTTTTAGATTGATTTTTGATATAGTGAGAGATAATGGTTTAGTTTCATTCTTCTCCGTGATATTCAATTTTCCCAGTATCATTTACTTAAAACATTGTTCTTTCTCCAGAATCTCTATTCTTTGCACCTTTGTCAAAGATCACTTGGAGATTCATGCCTGGGTTTACTTCTAGGATCTTTATTCTGCTCTATTGGTCTATCAGTTAATTTTAATGACAATATCATGCTGTCTTAGTTATTGTAGCTTTCTGATAATTTTTAAGACCTGGTAATGAAATGCCTCCAACTTTGTTCTTTTCACTAATGAACTTTTTGACTATTCTGAATTTTTTCTGATTCCATACATAAAAATTTTAGTAGTATTTTTCCTAATTCTGTGAAAAAGACATTTGGATTTTGATAGGGATAGTGGTGAATCTGTAAATTGCTTTGGATAATTTATACATTTTAATGATATTGATTCTTCCAATCCATGAAGATGGAATGTCTTCCAACACTTTTGTATCCTCTTCAATTTAGTTAGTCAATGATTTACTGTTTTCATTATAAAGATTTTTCACTATATTGGCTAAATTTATTTCCAGGTAATTTATCTTTTTTGTAGTTATTAGGAATGGAATTTCCATCTTGATTTCTTTATCAGGTAATTCACTATTGGTATATAACCATGTTACTGATTTTTGTACACTGACTTTGTATCCTACAACTTTGAAGAATTTGCATATTAGTTCTAACAGCTTTGTAGTGTTTGGGATATTCTATATGTAAGGTCATATCATATGCAAATACTGACAATTTGAGTTCCTTCTTTTAAATTTGGATGCTCTTTCTTTCTCTAGTATAATTGTTTTAGCTAGGACTTCTAGTATGAGGTTGAATAAAAATGATGAGAAGGGATTCCTTATCCTGCTCTAGATTTTAGAGAAAATCCTTCAGTTTCTCCCTACATAAATGGTTAGTTCTTGGCATGTTACACATATTATGTTGATGTATAGTCCTTCTATGCCTAATTTTTTAAAAAAGTTTTTATTATGAAATGAAGCTAAATTTTATCAAATGCTTTTTCTAAATCTATTGAGATGTTAACAGCATTTTTGTCCTTCATTCACTTGATGTGGTATATCACATTTATTGATTTGTATATGTTGTATCATCCTTGCATTCCTGGAATGAATCCCAATTAATCATGGTGAATGATATTTTTAATGTACTGCTGGATTCAATTTGTTAACATGTTGCTGAGGATTTTTGTATCCATGTTTCATTTTTGTAGATTGCTTTTCTTGTGCCCTTGTCTAGTTTGGGGATCAAGGTCATGTTGACCTCATAGAATGAACTTGGAAGAATTCCTGCTTTCTCTAATTTTTGAAAGAATTTAAGAAGTATTGGTGTTAATTATTTTTTTAAAAAAAGTTTGTTAGAAATTAGCAATGAAACCATCTAGTCCTGAGATTTTCTTTGATGGAAGAATTTTTATTACTGATTCAATCTTGCTATCTATTGTTCTGGTTAGGTATTCTATTGACTTATGATTTAATTTTGGTAGGGTTATGTATGCAGGAATTTGATCAGTTCTTCTAGGTTATGAAATTTGTTGACATAATTTTTAATACTAATCTCTAATAATCCTTATTTCTGTGGTGTCATTGATAATGCCTCCATTTTAATCTCTAATTATATGTATTTGAAATTACTCTCTTTTTTTCTTGGTTAGTCTAGCTAACAGTTTATCAATTTTATTTTTCAAAATAATCAGTTTATTATACTTGTTTCTTTTTGTCTCTATGTCATTCATTTGTGCTCTGCTTTATAATTTCTTCTGCCAATTTTGGACTTCATTTTTTTCTTGTTCTTTAAGGTCCAACAATAAGTTATTTATTTGAGATATTTCTATCTTTTTGTTGCCAATATTAATTGCCATACACTTCCCTTTTAGTACTGTTTTTGCTAAATTCTATAGGTTTTGATATATTGTCTTTTCAATCTCTTTTGTTTCAAGAAATATTTAAATTTACTCCTTAATTTATTCATCTATCCATTGGTTGTTTAAGAGTGGAGTAAGTTGTTTAATTTCTATGTATTTGTGCAGTTTACAACACTTTTCTTCTTGCTGTGATTCTTAATTTATTGCATTGTGTTTAGAAAAAATACTTGATGCAATTTTTTTATTTTGCATTTTGGGGACTTGTTCTTTGAATTACCAGATGGTCCTTCCTGGAAAATGTTCCATAAGCTGTTGACAAAAATATTTTATTTTGCAACTATTAGACAGTTCTGTAGATTTCTATTAGGTACAATTGATATAGAGTGTAATTTACTCTGCTATTTCTTTTTTGATTTTCTGTCTAGATGATCTATCCATTTCTGAAAGTTCAGTATTAAAGTCCCTTGCTATTATTATATTGGAATCTATTTTGCCCTGTTAGTCTATTAACATTAGCTTTCTGTCATTGGGTGTTCTACTATTGGGTGCATATATACTTACTAGTATTATTTACTGTTGTTAGATTAAACTCTTTATCATTATACAATGACCTGCCCTAAAAAATGAGTTTGCTGATCTTTTTTTTACTGCTTTTTTACCTAAAGTCTATTTTATCCGATGAAAGTATGACTACTCCTGTTTCCTTTTGGGTTCCATTTGCATGGAAAATCTTGCTCCATCCTTTAATTTTCACTTTCAGTCTATGTGTGCCCTTAGAGAATTTGATGTTGTTGATAGCAGTGGCAGGTAATTTGACTTTTACTTACAAATTATTGATCTTTTCCCATAAAAATATATCAGGGCTGGGGAGCACAGATATTCTAATTAGTTTTGGCATCATCAACTTCTGGTTCTCTATGTATGAGCTTTCTCTCCAGGTTGAAAAATCACTCCAGTAGCAGTGCCACCCAACATCCCCTATGGGCACTGCTTTGTGTCCAGCTGCTCAACTTCCAATCCAACTCCCAGCTGAAAGCCAGAGAAAAGTAGCAGAAGATTCCAGAAGTGACTCTGCTATCCTCATAGTAGAGCTAGAAGAAGCTCCTGACTCCTGGCTTTGGCCTGGCCCTGGCACTGATTGCTGCGGTTATCTGGGGAGTGAACAAGCAGATGGAAGTTTCTCTCTATCTCCCCCCAGCCCCAACTTTATAACACTGACTTTTAAATAAATAAATGAATCTAAAAAAATCACTCCAGCTTTCTTGGTGTTTTGACTCCTCCAACAAACTCGACACTACATTGATGTGGCTGCATATAAAACAAGCACTCTCTCTATCTCACCATCACTTAAGTTGACTTTTTCTTTCCTAGATCCAAAATACACAAGAATTTCTCAGATGAGTTCAGTTAAGCAAGTACCAAACTGGCACCAACCTTGGATCACTCAGAGGTAACATGATACAGTATTTGAAAGCATTCATAGAAAGATATGTGTACTATTTTATGTATAAGGAAATATTTTCATTTGTCTAATGGCTTGGGATTTTAGAAGTGTGTATCAGGTCTTTAGAATATGTTGCTAACATATCTGAGATCACCATTTAAGCTCTGATCACCTTCTCTAGTTTTAGATCCTTCACTAAATTCAACAAGTGAATAATAAATGGGTATAGGTTGAACCAAGGTTTAAAACTGATTAAGAGGATCGGGTTGTGACCATTTTCAAGATGTGTCTGCTGTGGACATGTTATTTCTGTTTGGTTGTTTTTCCTTTCTTATTTTCTTGTTGTTATCAATCCATTCATCTGGTTCAAAACTAATACTTTGATGTGTTTGTGAAGCAGTAGTAATAAAAACAGAGTGAAATTAATAAAAAAAATTAAAATACATAGCTGGTTAAGCTGCCCTCTGCCTTGCCAATATCCCATGTGGAAGCTGGTTCAAGTCTTGGCTGCTCCTCTTCAGATCCGGATCCCTGCTAATGTACCTGGGAAAGCAGAAGAAGATGGCCCAAGTGCTTGTGACCTTGCACCCATATGGGAGATCTGGATGAAGCTCCTGGCTTCTGGCTTTGGTTGTTGTGGCCATTTGGGGAGAAAACAAGCAGATGGAAGATATCTCTCTGTGTGTGTCTCTAACTCTGTCTCTCCCTCTCTCTCCGTAATTCTGACTTTTAAATAAATACATCTTTTTTTTGTTTTAAACAGACATAATTGAGGCCTCAGGACTTCACACGAGTAATATCTAGATTCTATTTGAAATGAGGTTTTGGGTAACGTTGTCATTGTGTGCCTGTTCACTCACTTGGATAAGTCTAGTTCATATTTGAATTGAGTGCAGTTAACCTCATGTTCACTTTATGACTTTGAACACTTATTTTAGTGATAAATTTATCAACATTTTGATGCCAATAAGTGGTGCCAATAATTACAAAATAGATGTAAATGCAATGGGAATAAAATAAAGGTTTCCCTTCTTAATTTTTCCCTACTTAATTTTCTCAAATAATTCATTTTCGGTGTAAAAAATATTTGTTAAGTTTTGTTACAGGAATCATACAAATAAACATTAATTCTCAGACCCCAAATTTCCTTCTGACATTCTTTCAGTTTTTACTCTGCCATCTTTTTTTTTTTTTTGACAGGCAGAGTGGACAATGAGAGAGAGACAGAGAGAAAGGTCTTCCTTTTGCCGTTGGTTCACCCTCCAGTGGCCGCTGCGGTAGCGCTCTGCGGCCGGCGCACCATGCTGTTCCAATGGCAGGAGCCAGGTGCTTCTCCTGGTCTCCCATGGGGTGCAGAGCCCAAGCACTTGGGCCATCCTCCACTGCACTCCCTGGCCACAGCAGAGAGCTGGCCTGGAAGAGGGGCAACCGGGACAGGATCGGTGCCCCGACCGGGACTAGAACCTGGTGTGCCGGCGCCGCAAGGCGGAGGATTAGCCTGTTGAGCACGGCGCCGGCCCTACTCTGCCATCTTTCAGTCTACAATTTTAATCATAATTTGATTTTGTTGGTTTGTTATTCATTAAATGTTAGTGGAAGTGAAATCTCACTAGAAGTTAAGCACAAAGATGACTGGTTTACTTCAGGGAAGCCCATAAATATAAGGTGGAAAAAAATTCCAAAACATTATATTTACTGAAAAATTTGCTAAGAAGCTCTTGGTTACTCAAAGGCTCACTCAGAATGTGCAATTTGGGTGTTGGGGCCTTTTTGGGTAGAGAGAAGACAACGTTTAATAAACACAACAGACATTCGCTGGCATTAAATTGATTGCAGTGCACTAGGGAAGCAAGTTATGAGAGAAATATGAAAACAGGCTTTGTATGCTGTGAAGTGGAACATTTCAGAGATGCCGATTACTAAGATTGGAACTAATAGTAATGTCCCAAAGCCAGGTTTCTGATGCAGGCCTACGCATGCTCATGTTATTCTTCATTCATGAAGAAATCTTAGTTTGCCAACAGGATGCATACTAGACCCCCTCAAAGACTTAAGAATTTTATTTACATAGAGATTAATATAAACACATGCCCTTCATTTACAGCCAGAGGGAAATAAATGGCATTCAGCTTATCTGTCTTTTTAAAAGAAGAAAAAAGTAGGAATGAAAATTAGATTCTTTTTCAAACATACTTTAGAATAAGTTTTTTTTAAAAAATTTGCTTATTTATTTATTTGAAAGAGTTTCAGAGAGGGAGAGGTAGAGGCAGAGAGAGAGAGAGAGAGAGAGAGAGAGAGGAAGAGAAAGGTTTTCCATCTGCTGGTTCACATACGAAGTGGCCACAACAACCAGGGCAGGGCCAGGCTAAAGCCAGGAGCCTCTAGCTTCAGCTGGGTCTCCCACAGGGGCTCAGGGGCCCACAACTTGGGCCATCTTCCTCTGCTTTCCTATCAGCATTAACAGGGAAGTGGATTGGAAGTTGAGCAGCTGGGAAACAAACTGGCACCCCTATGGAATGCTGACATCATAGGCTACTGCTTTACCCGCTAAGCCACAATGGCGGCATGCTTGTTTTCTTCCATTTGTTGACATCACCATGAATTTAAAGAAGTTTTTTTGTGTCCTGGCTTAATTTGACTTTTACTTCAAGAGGTCAGGAGATCAGTTTCTGTCTCTAACTTTGGAACAATATCTTTGGACTGAGACCCTCCAAGATTGCTGAAGAAAGCAACAGTTAAGCTGACTACTAAGGGACATGATTTCTTTTTTAAAAAATAGATTTATTTATTTATATATTTATTTGAAAGAGAGAGAGAGAAAGAGGGGAGGAGATATATATATATATATATATATATATATGTATATATATATATAGAGAGAGAGAGAGAGAGAGATCACTTCTATCTACTGATTATCTCCCTAAATGCTTGCAACCACAAAAACTGGGACTGGCCTAGAGCTAAAGCCCAGGTACAGAAATTGAATCCAAGTCTTCCACATGGGAGGTAGGAACCCAGAGCTTGAGTCATCACTTTTGCCTCCCAGGGTCTGAATACTAGGAAACTGGAATCAGGAATTTGAGCTGAATATCAAACCCAGGCACTCTGGTATGTGATATGGACATCCTAACCACCAGATCAAACCATGTCTGTCCTTGACAGTTTAAAGTAGAGCTCCATGAAACAAAATTTGGTAAGGAGAAAAAAAGTCGTGGATCTATCACTCTATGCTATCTTTTAGACAGACATGTTGCACTCATTATGCAAAGGGAAACTAAGGCTCAGAGGTGTTGAGACAGGAGTGTGTATTAGTCAGCTTTTCACAACTACAACAAAATATTTTGGGCAACTCTCTTTGGAAAGAGAAATAGTTTATGTATAACACAGTTTTGATGTGTTAAAAATCTAAAGAATGTGATGCAGGCTTTGGTGAAGACACCATGGCCAATGGTGGAGCATTTGCATAGGATCACATGATGAGCCAGAAGGCTGGGAGAGAGACTGGGACTAAACTCAGCTTTTATAATAATCATCTCCAAAGAGCTACCTTCAAATGGCACACCCCCACTGACCTTCTGATGTACCCATAAACCCCACCACCTAAAATTTCCCCAAATGTTAGTCTCCAATCTTGAGGACCACAGCTTTAACATAATGCCTTTGAGGGACACATAATATACTTAAAGCATAGCAGAGTGCAATTGCTGTTATCATATAGGAGCTGCTGTTGTGTCTTAGCAGGTTAAGCCACTGCCTTCAGTGCTGGTATCCCATATGGGCTCCAGTTTGAATCCCAGCTGCTCCACTTCCAATCCAGTTCCTAACTAATGTGCCTGAGAAAGCAGTGTAAGATAGCCCAGGTGCTTGGGTCCCTGCACCCACATGGAAACCTGGAGGAAGTTCTGGCTCTTAGCTTTGGTCTGGCCTATTCTGGCCATTATGGCCATTTGGGGAGTGAAACAACAGATGAAAGATAATCTCATCTCTTTCTCCCTCTATCTCTCTTTCTCCATCTCTCTCTCTGATTCTGCTTATCAAATATGAAATAAGTAAGTCTTTGGATCATAGAGTGAGTGTATTTTTTTGTAAGAATCTGTCAAACTGTCTTTCAAAGTGACTATACCATTTTGCATGCCTACCAACAATGAATGAGAATTCTTGTTACTTCATAAATAGTTTTTAAAAATAACCCAAATGACCGGGTTTCATTGTTTTTGACTTTGACTGCTGTATAGTATTCTATAGAGTACATGTCCCATAATTTCTTTATCCAGTCTACTGTTGATGGGCATTTGGGTTGGTTCCAGGTCTTAGCTATTGTGAATTGAGCTGCAATAAACATTAATGTGCAGACAGCTTTTTTGTTTGCCAATTTAATTTCCTTGGGTAAATTCCAAGAAGTGGTATGGCTGGGTTGTATGGGAGGGTTATATTCAAGTTTTTGAGGACTCTCCAGACTGACTTCCATAGTGTCTTAACCAGTTTGCATTCCCACCAACAGTGGGTTAGTGTTCCTTTCTCCCTACATCCTCTCCAGCATCTATTGTTGGTAGATTTCTGAATGTGAGCCATTCTCACTGGGGTGAGGTGAAACCTCATTGTGGTTTTGATTTGCATTTCCCTGACTGCTAGTGATCTTGAACATTTTTTCATGTGTCTGTTGGCCATTTGGATTTCCTCTTTCGAAAAATGTCTATTGAGGTCCTTGGCCCATCTCTTAAGTGGGTTGTTTGTTCTGTTGTTGTAGAGTTTCTTGATTTCTTTTATCTGTTGCATACTTTGCAAATATTTTTTCCCATGCTGTCGGTTGCCTCTTCACTTTCCTGACTGTATCTTTTGAAGTACAGAAACTTCTCAATTTGATGCAATCCCAAATGTTAATTTTGGCTTTGACTGCAGGTGCTTCTGTGGTCTTTTCCAAGAAGTCTTTGCCAGTACCTATATCTTGCAGGGTTTCTCCAATGTTCTCTAATAATTTGATGGTGTCAGGTCATAGATTTAGATCTTTAATCCACGTTGAGTGGATTTTTGTGTGAGGTGTAAGGTAGGGGTCTTGCTTCATGCTTCTGCATGTGGAAATCCAATTTTCCCAGCACCATTTATTGAATAGACTGTCTTTACTCCAGGAATTAGTTTTGGGTCTTTGACCAAATATAAGTTGGCTGTAGATGTTTGGATTGATTTCTGGTGTTTCTATTCCATTCCATTGGTCTATCCATCTGTTTCTGTACCAGTACCATGCTGTTTTGATAACAACTGCCCTGTAGTATGTCCTGAAATCTGGTATTGTGATGCCTCTGGCTTTGTTTTTGTTGTACAAGATTGCTTTGGCTATTCGAGGTCTCCTGTGTCTCCATATGAATTTCAGCATCATTTTTTCCAGATTTGCAACAAGATGGAGGAATCTGGAAAACATTATGCTGAGTGAAATAAGCCAGTCCCAAAGGGACAAATATCATATGTTCTCCCTGATCAGCGACAACTAACTGAGCACCAAAGGGGAAACCTGTTGAAGTGAATTGGACACTGTGAGAAACAGTGACTTGATCAGCTCTTGTCCTGACTGTTGATGTACAATGCAATACTTTATCCATTATAGTTTTTATTTTTTGTTCTAGTACTATTGTTTGAACTCTGTAATTAACACACAATTATTCTTAGGTGTTTAAATTTTAACTGAAAGTGATCTCTGTTAAATATAAGAGTGGGAAAAAGAGAGGGAGGAGATGTACAATTTGGGACATGCACAATCGGACTTGCCCCAAATGGTGGAGTTAGAAACGTGCCAGCGGATTCCAATACAATCCCATCAAGGTGGCATATTCCAATGCCATCTCAATAGTCCAAGTGATCAATTTTAGTTCACAATTGATCACACTGATAGGTCTAAGAGTCAAAGGGATCACATAAACAAGACTAGTGTCTGCTAATACTAACTGATAGAATCAAAAAGGGAGAGAACGATCCAACACGGGAAGTGGGATACACAGTAGACTCATAGAATGGCAGATGTCCTAATAGCACTCTGGCCTCAGAATCAGCCCTTAAGGCATTCGGATTTGGCTGAAGAGCCCATGAGAGTATTTTAGGCATGGAAAGCCAAGACACTCTGGGGAAAAACAAACAAACAAACAAACAAACAAACAAAACCTAAATGAAAGATCTCTGCGAGTGAGATCCCAGTGGAAAGAACAGGGCCATCAAAGAAGGAGGTACCTTTCTCTGAAGGGAGGAGAGAACTTCCACTTTGACTATGACCCTGTTGGAATAAGATCGAAGTTGTCGAACCCTAAAGGCTTCCATAGCCTTGGCAACTCATGACTAGGGCCTAGGGAGATTACTGACGCCATAAATAAGAGTATCAAATTGTTAAGTCAGCAACAGGAGTCACTGTGTACTTACGTCTCAGGTGGGATCTGTCTTTAATGTGTTGTCCAATGTAAAGTGATGCTATAACTAGTACTAAAACAGTATTTTTACACTTTGTGTTTCTGTGTGGGTGCAAACTGATGAAATCTTTACTTAGTATATACTGAATCGATCTTCTGTATATAAAGATAATTGAAAATGAAAAAAAAACTTGGTTTTAAATTGGAAATTACATAGAAAATTAATCAATTTTTAAAAAATATCATGTAGGATCTCTGTCCTTCATGTGCTGTACATTGTGATTTAATGCTATAACTAGTACTCCAACAGTATTTTTCACTTTGTGTTTCTATGTGGGTGCAAACTGTTGAAATCTTTACTTAATATATACTAAACTGATCTTCTGTATATAAAGAGAATTGAAAATGAATCTTGATGTGAATGGAAGGGGAGAGGGAGTGGGAAAGGGGAGGGATGCGGGTGGGAGGGAAGTTATAGCGGGGGGTGGAAAGCCATTGTAATCCATAAACTGTACTTTGGAAATTTATATTCATTAAATAAAAGTTTAAAAAAAAGAAACAAAAAAATAATAACCCAAATGAGTCCTCTAATGAAGTCAAGAATGAGAGCATACACCTTGGATTAATAATGTCTCCCAGAAAAACATTTTCTTCTCACTTGGTCTTCAGTAAATCAATGAATCCTTATTTCTTTTCCATTTCCTTGGAAATGTTATTTTTTTATAATGCTAATATAAAATCCTCCAATATAATATCCACATTAAAACATGAGGGCCAGACAGCAAATTAGATAGTCTGAATTTGTATATGATCTAAAATTATTTTGTACAGCTTCTTTATTTTAGAGTGTTGTTATCCAAGATAATTGAGAGTTCAGTCTGATAAGGAATGGTATTTATAAAGCCAGGAGCGTTGAACTGGTGCCAGTGCATGAAAATTTTTACATGGCTCTGTTGATGGCCACAGACCCCAAACAGCTACCTGATGAAAGTCTGGTACTGCTAACAATAACAAAAAAAAGATGTAAAATGTGATGCCTCCAGTACTTTCTCTGAAGTTTCCTGGTCTTCAGGTGCTAGCTTTGTCTTTCAAATAAGGAAAGTAACCAGGCTTGGTATTGCTGACAGAAAAGAAGTAAAATTGCATGGGCCTTCAGAACTTTCTCCTAAACTTGGTGGTCTTCAGATGCTAGCCTTGACATTAAAATGGGAAGGATGGGTGGTGTAACTTATAAGCTGCCTTACTGTTCTAGGTATTATATTACATTATAGTGTTTCATTATTTGATTATACTTTAGGGCCAGAAATTCATTAGCATTGAGAACAGCAAAAAGCATGGTGTGCTAAATTTTCATCAGCTACTTTAGATTTAGTAGATATCACTGTACTGCATTATGATAAAGTAAGTGAAGAATTTACTTCTGGTACTAAATTTAAAGGGGATACACAAGACTCAGTTATCAAAAAATAATATTTCAGTGCTATATTTAAAAACAAATCAAAATTAATGCAAAGATCATGATGAATAAAATTTCCATATTCTAAATACATATTGCATTTTCCAATTATATTTGATATTAGAAACTAATGGCTATAATGCTTTCCCAAGCTAATATAATAACAGGTGTCCACGTACTCATTCATACAATAAATTACAATAAATTTGTATTGGTTGTAACAGTAAGGGTATTTAAAACACGGCCTTTTACCTCAAAGGACTTGTTATCTAATGCGGGATGGAGAACTCAGTTGGAGAGGAAAAGAAGCAGACTTATGTAATTAATTTTAAAACATGTTAAAAATAGAAGAGTATAATAATGTAGGAACCCACAGTGTGGGCATTTAGTAGGCAGGGTAATTAATTTTCTGGAAATGAGTCTGTGTGTGTGTAGTAGAATGGGTCAGTGTTCATGGAAAATGTGATTTTATTAAGAACTGCACAAAAGGGATATTTTAAGAGAGATGAATTGAAAGACAAAGTAGGCTGAAGAATAACATGGCAAAGGTACAGAGACATGGGCATATAAAGGAAATTCAGGAAAGAAGGGGGCCTTTGTAGCAGAATCATAGGTGTGCAAAATCTATAATGGTTGGATATGTGACTGGAAAAGTTGGTTGGAATCTGAATGTTTTGCATGCCCATTTTCTCCTGGAATCCATAGCCAGGCACTATGGGGTGAATAAATGAACTGCAAATATTCTTCAAAGGGGGGAATCCCCACAGATGAGAATCCTGTCTTTCTGAATGCAATAGTGTTTTGTACCTCTGACCTAGTAAACTTAAGCCAGGAAGATTAAGTTAAATATCCAGGAAAACTAGCTGCTTCAAGAATTTAACTTGGAACTGAAAAAAGGAATTATTTACACCCCATCTCTGTCACGTGCACAGTGAATCAGAACCAAGGTAGCACACTTTTAGAGATTGCCCGCCATTTTGATGGCTTGAGTGCTTTGACACACCAGACCCCGTGTGTTGGGCTTGAAATGGGTCAAAGTTGACTTTTATGACTGAAGATCATTTCTGAGAGAGAAAAATGAAGCACATCAAAGTGCAATCATTTTTCAAATTGTACACTAGATTCTGGAGATGTTGCGTCTTTGGCCTTGACTTGAAAGCTGTGGTGTTGAGTCTTTTAGGAGGTGGAAGGTAATGGATTTAGACAGCAGAAATAAACGGGAACCTCAGGAATCCTTCTGGTTTGGCATGATGGAGTCCAGTGGCAAGTACACTGTATATATCTGAAAATAAATAATAACCTCATGAAAATATAAGCAGAATTTTGTAGCACGTCCTCCCTTGATCTTACCTGCTTTAATCCACAATGTTTGTGGTCTTCTCCTCTCTCTCTCTCTCTGTTTCTCTTTCTCTCTCTCTGCCTTTCTCCATTTCTCTCTCCTTGTCCTCTCTCTTCTTAATCTCTAATATTGGTTATTGTGGTTCCTTTCTTATTTATGCCAAATTTCTAGCTATTGTATAATTGGTGATTTCTTTTCTAATTTAAAATCTGTGGTTGGAAACAAAGAAAGAGAAAGTATTTCCTTACCTTTTTACTTTTAGTTAACCAGAATACCATTAGGACCATTCTAAACAGTCAAGCTTAAGAATAAATATTTTGGTATAGGCCTTCACATACAAAATTTCTTGTAATTCTTAGTGTTTAGCAATAGCTTAAGAATTCTTAAACAAAGAGCTTCTTAAACTAAAGAACAAATTTCTATAGTGAATGACTCACATTGGAAACTGAATTGGTATTGTCTGTTGTAGTATCATGTTTTTTGTATTTCCTAAAATTTTCTAAAAACTAAAACATGCTCATGTATAGCAGTTACTACACAAAAATACCATTTGCACCTAAAATAAAATGCTCTTGAAGGAACAACACTTTTATTCTTTTCATTTGGCTATACAGAAAACATTTGGCTATATGGAAAAATAGCTTATTCAGAAAATGTGCAAACCTGGCTCTGGACATAACACTAATTTTCAAAAATGGATGGGCCAAGGCTGTTTACCATAAGTTTTGTTGCAATCAGTAACGTTCTGCTGGAAGTAGCACCAGCAGTGATTTATAGTAATTGCTTGCCATTGGTCTATGCTATGCTTGCCTGTATAATCCATCAATTGTCCCTTAAGTGCTCAGGGCTTATAATCTACCTGAGGTTATTTAGTTCTCAGGAAACACGCACTACATGCCAATATCCTAAGAACGAAACATTGATTCTCGGTTTCTACTGCTCCAATCTATATGGCAGCAGAAAAGAATCTCAGGCATGTTGACTCACCCCTGTTAGATGATAGGAGATAGTCTATGAAGGCAAGAAGTCTCAACTTCAGCACCACCGCCATCCAGGATGGGCTAATCCTTCGGGGTTGCGGCTGTTGTGTGCATCGCAGCTTCCTTGGATCTTTCTGACTGGATGGTAGTGCATCCCCTCTACCACGGCAACAATCAAAAGTATCTGCCAACATTGCCAGATGTTCCCTCACAGCAAAAAGCTCCCTTGATTGACATAAATAGTAATAAAGAGAAGGCAAAATGAAGAATTTGCAGTTGGTAAATACTGAATTCTCAAGGCATGAAGCATGTCACAATCTATTGGATGAAAAAAATAACAGGACAAATAGTTTTTAAAACAAAAATACATTGAAAATTTTAGAAACTTTTTAACTGGTGGACAGGAATGATAAAAATTAACCTCAACAGTTTGAGACTTCTGAAGCATTTGGATTTGGCATAAAATTTGGAATGGGAGAATGGTAGACTTTTTTTTCTCTACATTGTTTTATTTCATTTTATTTATTTATTTATTTACCAACTCATTTTTTTGGTTAAGATTTATTTATTTATTTGGAAGTCAGAGTTACACAGAGCGATAAGGAGAGGCAGAGAGAGAGAGAGAGAGAGAGAGAGAGAGAGAAAGGGGGAGAGAGAGAGAGAGAGAGAGAAAGGGAGAGAGAGAGAGAGATCTTCCATCCACTGGTTCACTCTCCAATTGGCCACAGCTGTCAGAGTTTGCCAATCTGAAGCCAGGAGCCTCTTCAGTATCTCCCACATGGGTGCAGTGGCCCAAGGACTTGAGCCATCTTCTGCTTTCCCAGGCCATAGCAGAGAGCTGGATTGGAAGTGGAGCAGTCGGGACTCGAACTGGAGCCTATATGCGATGCTGGCACTGCAGGCAATGGCTTTACCCGCTGCACCACAGAGCCGGCCCCCATTGGTTTTAATTCTATCCCTCTGGTTATGTAAAAGATTTTAATATGGCCGGTGCTGTGACACAGCAGATTAAGCCACAGTTTGCCATGCGGGCATCCCATATTGTTACTGGTTCAAGTACTGACTGCTCCACTCTCAATCCAGCTCTCTGTGATGGCCTGGGGAAACAATGGAAGATGCCCAAGTCCTTGTGCCCCTGCCATCCTCGTGGTATACTGAATGAAGATCCTGGCTCCTGGCTTAGACCTGGCCCAGTGCCAGTGGCTGTGGACATTATAGGAGTGAACCAGAGGATAAGAGATTCTCTCTCTCTCTCTCTCTCTCTCTCTCTCTCTCTCTCTCTCCTTCTCTTATTCTGTAATTCTGCTTTTCAAATAAATAAGTAAATATTTTTTAAAAAAATAATTTTTCTTCTCCATGATAGCACTTCAACTATTTGAAAACATGTACTATATCATTCAGAAGCTCCTTTTCCAACCTGTTTTTATAGATTGAACAATTTGTAAATATTTTACCATATTCACTTAATATATAAATATTATATACACATATATATTTTATTTTCTTGAAAGCAAAAATATTAGATCATATGCGATACATAACAAAGATCATAAAATGAATAAAGAAGGTTATATTATTATGTAAAGCTACAATTTATAATTATCTTTATACCAAACAATATGATATCCACACAGTTTTTATATTGTCTCCATTAGAAGACATGTTTTAAGTCCTCCATTTTCCCAACCTTTCTTTTAATTTCAGTGTATTTGTATTGTTATTAAACTGAGATTCTCAGGACTAAGAATCCCAATCCCTGGAGAACTTGAATCAGTCAGAAATGCTTTTGCTGTAAGACTCAGAACATCCAGCAGTTATTTAAATCTTTTTTTTTTAAAAAAGTGTTCTCCTGTAACAAGAATCCCAAAGGTGGTTGATGGTTGGCATTGGCTCATCTGCTCAGACTGTCTCAGTTGATTTTTTTTTTTTTTTGAGAATCACAGCGGAGTATTTTATTGAACAATGTTATAAGTTGTAAGAGCAGAAATCTGTAGTCAATTAATTATTTTACAAAAATCAGGCTGGTTTTAACTGTTTTTGTGTGAATGTAAGAAGTTGCACTTGAAAAAGTATAGGCTCATATTGGACAAGATGCATCTAAACTTTATAAATTGCTGCTATTTTTAATATGAAATATACATGAGTATGTGTTTTAAACATAAATATAATTGATCATAAAAGCTTTTGTTTCTACTCAAATGCACTTGTGAAAAGGAATTACAATTTAGCCATAAAGTAATTTAGCACTTCCTAATATTATCTAACTTAAACAATGAAGTAAAACATCCTAAAACATCTTTTGTTTGTGTAAGAATTACAGTGCCTCATATTAGCATTTTCTGTCCCAAAGGTTATTAAAAGTGTTGATAGGGAGACAAACTCTACAATCCTTATATACTCATATTCATTCTAGTCTCTTATTTTAGAAAAACAAGGGTTGATGATTTATGACTCCTCCTAATCTATGATGGTTACAAAGTAAAACTTCTAGTCAAGGTATGAATTTGTAAATTTCTTATCTGGAATCAAGTTATGATATAAGAAAAATTTCGTGGCACTAAGTTATAATAGTATTTCAATAATTATAAATTAAGAGAATATTTAGCAACTTAAGAACATCTGGCTATCAAAACAATTCAGATTCAGACAAGATAAGATTCCTTGTGGGGAAATCACATTCTAAACTCCTGGCTTTTTAATTACATGTCTCCGTGTCACAGGGGGGACAGCAACAAAACTCAGTGATCAGATGGACGAGCATTAGTCTTTTAGGGACACAGGTTCCCTGCTAGGACATCACTGGCCTAACTGTAGATGTTATCGACGCAGGCCCTTTTAAGGAACCATCCATACAAAATAATCAAAAGATGAAATAGAACTCTGAAAGAAATCATACATCATCTTATAATTACGTTATGAGAAAAGGACTCAGAAATAAATGTGTCTGATTTAAAGTGAATTGCAACTACTACTATATGTTTTCTTTCACAACTTCAAGTAGACATAGCTCATAAAGTAAAAGAAAATCATAGTTTTATAAACACTAAAGCTTATCATAGACAATTGGGAGCAACGAATAGCGTCTTTTATAGTCTGTCTATAGAAATAATTAACAAATGAATTATTTTCTCCCTATTCTGCAAAGCCAGTCAACGCAACTGATTTCAAACTTAGTATTTTGTAAATCACCCAGAAATGTACAATGTTAATGTTTTTGCAGCTTTATAGGAGCATAAAATAGCAGTTTTTAATTCTTGCAATTTTTTAACAGTATAGAATTCTGAGACGTTAAATGGTATTTTTTTCTTTCTACTCCATGTAAGACTAACAATGGGCAGAAAAAAATGAGAATTTTTGTTATGCAGGTAAATAATTGTGCTTTGCTTAGACTTGTGTTTCAAATTATGCTATTTTTCCTCTGTAGCAAAGCCAGGAAGCAGGTTCTAGTTCTCTTACATGATAACGTCCCTGGTGCTCTTAATTGATAACTTTTTGTTCAGGAACTTCCAAGCAGTCACACCCCTGTCACAGTGAGGGTCTTTTCTGTGGCTGGGGTCTTCTCTTCCCTTTGCTTCTTCAGGCAGACCCCGTGAGGCCAGCTGGAGATCTCAGGGGAAGCACACGTGG
Source organism: Lepus europaeus (assembly GCF_033115175.1). Taxonomy (NCBI): domain Eukaryota; kingdom Metazoa; phylum Chordata; class Mammalia; order Lagomorpha; family Leporidae; genus Lepus; species Lepus europaeus. The sequence continues at coordinate 19,055,215 of NC_084828.1, read as the reverse complement.
GGACAGAGAGACACGCTTCTCTGCTGGAGGCAGTTGTGTCTGAAATTTTCTTCTCATGGCCAAACTGACTGGTCTCTGTCCAATGATAACGCGAAGACTCACAAAAATTAGAAACACAAAAACGAAGCATTGAAGTTTCTTTTTTTTTTTTTTTTTTTTTTTTTGCCCCATGCAAGTGGAGCAATAGCTCTCAGAGTAAAACAAACAGGCTGTAAACAGTCTGTGCAATATTGCATTCTAAGGACGGACCTTAGAAAACTTGAGACTGTCTCTTGATGAGTATCTGCCCTGCCATCCTTAGAACAGAGCAAGAAAAGCATCCAGAAGTATTAGTGGTATATACCGATAAGCTCACCTTATCAAAGCAGAGTGGGAAGAGCATCACAGTCTACAACCATGAAAATCACGCTGACAGTCTAGTGGCTTCTTTAACAGTCAGATTCCGTTATTGACAATGTGTTTACCTTTCTCACGGCCTTGTGATTTCCTTGTACAAGCATCGCCCTAGCTTTAGGTCACTGACTACAGGAAGAGTCATAGTCACTATTGCGTCTCATGATTTTCACAAGTCATGTTACGTAAATGTTCAGGAAATATTTTTGCATGATCAATGCATACCAACCATGTTTGACTCTGAAGAGCATAATATTTATTTGTAGGAGGTTATTTCCTAGAAAATTTCCTTTTACTACATTCTACATTGCTTTTGTTTCTGTAACTTGGGTTTTCTTATTTAGCTTATGTTTATAAATTATTTAGAATTACATGTATTTTCTACATAGGAATTTATTATGCAAAACATGGTTTCAATCGAATTCCCAAAGAAGTATTTTTGTGTTTCTATATAGTATAGATTTTTCAGAAAAAGATAAATTGAAGATCAAATGTAAAGTACTCAGACAAAGGCATATTTTCTGGAAAATGAGATAGGGCCTCTTTGAAGAGATTTTTTTCTTCCTTCCCAAAATAAACAAAAAAAATCTGTATTTATAATGATTTTCCAGAATTTTCTGATTCTGTTACTGAACTCAAATAATGGGATGGACTATCAATACCAAAATTCCCAAACACAATTTAGGAGTCCATTTCTCATTGATTATTGGAAAAATCATAATGGGCTTCAGAAACACTCTATCAAAATTGAAATAATTTCATCTTTTTTTTTTTTTTGACAGGCAGACTGGACAGTGAGAGAGAGAGAGAGACAGAGAGAAAGGTCTTCCTTTACCGTTGGTTCACCCAACAATGGCCGCTGCGGCTGGTGCATTGCGGCCGGCGCACCGCGCTGATCAAAAGCCAGGAGTCAGGTGCTTCTCCTGGTCTCCCACTGATAGAAGAAGGATGCAACATATAAACTGTCTCTTCTTTTTTTTTTAAGATTTATTTATTTATTTGAAAGTCAGAGTTACACAGAGAGGAGAGAGAGAGAGAGAGAGAGAGAGAGAGAGGTCTTCCATCCGATGGTTCACTCTCCAATTGGCTGCAACGGCCGGAGCTGCACTGATCTGAAACCGGGAGCCAGGAGCCTCCTCCGGGTCTCCCACATGGGTGGAGGGGCCCAGGGACTTAGGCCACCACCCACTGCTTTCCCAGGCCACAGCAGAGAGATGGATCGGAAGTGGAGCAGCCGGGTTTTGAACTGGCGCCCATATGGGATGCCCGCGCCTCAGGTCAGGGAGTTAACCCACTGTGCCACAGCGCCTGCCCCTAAACTGTCTCTTCTATAGTCTCCAGGCTCATTTTCAGCAGTATATACCTTTCACAGGCTGTGTTGGTGGATTTACAATGTTTCATCCATAATCTCTCTTTGGCTCCCTGTAGGATCAATGATAGAGCAAGTTGTAGGGCTTACAAGTGAGATCTATCACTCTAAAGGACCAGGAACATGTTTGCAGTTTCATTAACTAGAGCCAAATTAAGTCGTCATGCACATTTCCTAAATAGCACATTTGCTACATTTTCTTCCTAATTAGAATGGTTTTAGTTGCTCATGAAGTGACTCAGGAGATGACTGAACAATTCATGACATCATTGTATACAGCTGCCTTAACATATTTTGGAAAATGAAAATATCTGTCGAACTTCACCCATACAACTAATAAAAACTTTCTTCACCATCTTAAATTTGGTGCCTCTTTATATCAGACACTTCTGTTGCTCAGAATGATGACAACTTTCAGAAATGCTGAACTTTTTCCAGAGGGAAAAGAAAAAGACACACAGACGAGGAAAACAAAACAAAAACAATAAGGATCAATTCTTATTCCCCACCCAACCTGAAGACTTCCCAAAGTCGGGGCTGGCGTATCAAGTAAATTACAGCTTGTGAGACTTATTGTCTGCAGCTTGCTTATTTTTATACTCAAGTGAATATCATTTCCACTTAATTGTTAACAATTATGCCTTTGTAATTCTAAACATTGTTGTTTCTGAAATGAAAGAGCCCATTTTTTGCTTGTAGAAATGGCATGTTAGCAAAGAAGAAACAACTTTAAAATGTTGATAATTAAAACAAATGAATGACTTTTTTAAAAAAGATTTATTTATTATTTGTTTATTTATTTGAAAGGCAGAGTTACAGAGAATCAGAGAGAGAGAGAGAGAGAGAGAGAGAGAGAGAGAGATCTTCCATCCACTGGTTTGCTTCTCAAATGGCTGCAAAGGCCAGATCTGGGCTTATTGGAAGCCAAGAGCCAGGAGATTTTTCCAGGTCTCCCACGTGGGTGCAGGGGACAAAGGACTTGGGTAATCTTCCACCACTTTCTCAGGCACATTAGCAGGGGACTGGATCCTATATGGGATGCTGGCACAGCAGACAGTGGCTTTACCCACTATGCCACAGTGCCATCCCCAAGAGTGACATGTTTTCTAATTTCTCAACTCCTGGAAGTATTTGATTCACATACTGTGAAATTTTTAGTGAGTTGTGTTAAGGAAGCATATTTTGGAAGTTCAAGCACAGTAAAAAAGACATCTTTTAGATTCAGCTTTGTTCTCTGGAAACAGCTGCTCTTAAAACATGAGCCATTTTGTGAAAAGATAGAGCATACTACAGAGAATCCACACAGGTTACATGAAGACAGAGGGAATTCAGCTGAGATTGGCTTTCTAATCACAACTTGCCAAGATACCAGACATGTGAATGAACTGGATAGGTTCACTCTAGTCCAGGCCTTTTGATGTGTGGAGTAGAAATATCATTCACTGATTCAATGAGTAAGTTTTTGTGACTATATCCCACATGAAATTATACCCTTCCTCTCCCCATGCTGTGATTATTGTCATGAATCCCTCACTTTGTGATATGAATATCTCTGTTTTTAAGAAAAATTCTGGAGTTAGAAATGTGCCAGGGGATTCCAATACAATCCCATCAAGGTGGCATGTACCAATACCATCTCACTAGTCCAAGTGATCAATTTCAGTTCACAATTGATCACACTGATAGATCTAACAGTCAAAGGGATCACACAAACAAGACTAGTGTCTGCTAATACTAACTGATAGAATCAAAAAGGGAGAGAACGATCCAACATGGGAAGCAGGATGCACAGCAGACTCATAGAATGGCAGATGTCCTATATAGCACTCTGGCCTCAGAATCAGCCTTTAAGGCATTTGGATATGGCTGAAGAGCCCATGAGAGTATTTTAGGCATGAAAAGCCAAGACACTCTGGCAAAAACAAAAACCAAAAAACCTAAATGAAAGATCTCTGCGAGTGAGATCCCAGCGGAAAGAATGGGGCCATCAAAGAAGGAGGTACCTTTCTCTGAAGGGAAGAGAGAACTTCCACTTTGACTATGACCTTGTCTAAATAAGATTGGAGTCGGCGAACCCTAAAGGCTACCATAGCCTTGGCAGCTCATGACTAGAGCCTAGGGAGATTACTGACGCCATAAACAAGAGTGTCAAATTGTTAAGTCAACAACAGGAGTCACTGTGTACTTACTCCTCATGTAGGATCTCTGTCCTTAATGTTTTGTTCAATGTGAATTAATGCTATAACTAGTACTGAAATAGTATTTTACACTTTATGTTCTGTGTGGGTGCAAACTTATGAAATCTTTACTTAGTATATACTAAATCCATCTTCTGTATATAAAGATAATTGAAAATGAATCTTGATGTGAATGAAATGGGAGAGGTAGCGGGAGATGGGAGGGTTGTACGTGGGAGGGAAGTTATGGGGGGGAAAAACCATTGTAATCCATAAACTGTACTTTGGAAATTTATATTTACTAAATAAAAGTTTAAAAAAAAAAAAAGAAAGAGGGAAATCTAGATTCATACCGAGCAGCAGGAGCCAGCCATGTGGAAGAGCATGCAGGCCAGAAAACTAAAAAAAAAAAAAAATTCTAGATATGTGTTTGTATATAATATCTGCATTTAAAATTATTTCCTGCCATCGGATCAGCGCGGTGCGCCAGCCGCAGCGCACTACCGCGGCGGCCATTGGAGGGTGAACCAATGGCAAAAAGGAGGACCTTTCTTTCTGTCTCTCTCTCACTGTCCACTCTGCCTGTCAAAAAAAATTATTTTGGCAAAATGCTAAAAAATTGTTGAATTTTAAAACTAAAAAAAACTGCAAATGAATATAAAAGAAAATATTAACACTCACTGAGTCCCAACTCATGAAATCATATAGTTCAATTACTTGCTGCTTTAAATTTTGGGATGGATTGTGAACTGCAATATATGAGCAGAACGACTTTGTTTAACTTTTAATTTATTAAGCCTTTACTTGTGGGACTGGTGCTGTGGTGCAGTGGGTTAAAGTCCCAGCCTTCAGTGCTGCCACCCCATATGGACGCTGGTTCAGGTTTCAGCTGCTCCACTTCTGATACAGCACCCTGCTAATATGCCTGGGAAAGCAGCGAAGGATGGCCTAAGTCCTTGGGCCCTTGCACTCATGTGGGAGACCCGGAAGAAGTTCCTGGCTCCTGGTTTTGGATCAGCTCAGCTCTAGCTGTTGCAGCCATTGGGGAGTGAAGTAGCAGATGGAAGACTTATCTCTGTCTTTCTCCCCCTCTGCCTCTCTCTGTAACTCTTTCAATGAATTAAATCTTTAACAAATGACAAAAAGAAAAAAAAAACCCTTTACTTATGTATTTACTGGCAATAAAACTGCATTTTGGAAAACATTGTTCTAGGTAATAGATAAATGCATCCATTGACTCCTTTTGCTTTCCTTCCACTGTTCAGTTGAATTTGGTTGTTATTACTGTGTCTGTAGATTCTGCACTCTGCCCCAAGCTATTAGCTAATGCCATCTTTGAATCAGAGAGTGTTTAGCAGCTCAAGTGACTCTATATCACAGTTGGCTTAGATGATGGTTGTATTCCAAGTTTTTGTGCCAGATGTAGTAACTCTGATTCTGTTATTCTTGTGTTCCCCCTTGTATTATAATTCCAGTAACTAGGTCTTAACCTTGTTCATTCTGATTACTGGTTATATTACAGGGGTGGGGAACAGTAAGTCCATGGGCCATATAAGGCCTGTGAAATCATTTGGTCTGGCCCTGCCAACGCAACTGCAGCCCAGATTCGAAATTCAATAAATCGGTACCAGAACAATTTCTAAGTTGATGATTTTGTATGGCTCATGAATGATGTTATAAATATCCGAAAGACCCTTGGCAGAAAAAAGTTTATCATCCCTGAATGACAGTTATATTGGTCAGCTTTTCAATCCCGAGATAAAATACCTGAGTCAGCTCACCTGATAAGAAAAAAATTATTTAGATCACAGTTTTGGAGGTTGAAAATCAAGAACATGTGGTTCCATGGATTTGGACTCTGAGGACAGAGATGAAGGGGGACAGAGCCACATGTGTAAAGGAAGGATCACACGGCAAGCTGGGAAGCAGAGTGCAAGGGTCAGACCCAGCTTTTATGATCAGTCTCTGAAGAGAACTATCCCTGGAGGACACCTGCCCCCTGTGACCCACTGACCTTTGCTATGCCTACCTTCTTTTTTTTAACTTTTATTTAATGAATATAAATTTCCAAATACAGCTTATGGATTACAATGGATTCCTCCTCCATAACTTCCCTCCCACCTGCAACCCTCTCCTTTCCCGCTCCCTCTCCCCTTCCATTCACATCAAGATTCATTTTCAATTCTCTCATATACAGAAGATCAGTTTAGTATATATTAAGTAAAGATTTCAACAGTTTGCACCCACATAGAAATACAAAGTGAAAAATACTGTTGGAGTACTAGTTATAGCATTAAATCACAATGTACAGCACATGAAGGACAGAGATCCTACATGAGGAGTAAGTGCACAGTGACTCCTGTTGTTGACTTAACAATTTGACACTCCAGTCTTGAGTTGCCAAGGCTATGGAAGCCTTTTGAGTTCACTGACTCTTATCATATTTAGACAAGGTCATAGTCAAAGTGGAAGTTCTCTCCTCCCTTCAGAGAAAGGTACCTCCTTCTTTGATGACCTGTTCTTTCCACTGGGATCTCACTCGCAGAGATCTTTCATTTAGGTCATTTTTTTTTTTTTTTTGCCAGAGTGTCTTGTATGCCCACCTTCTAAATATAGCAATTGGATTAAGTCTAAGTACCGCTGACTTTCTTGGCAATTTAGAATGCAAAGTATTTTATTTTTAAACTCCTAAATTTGAAAACAATATAGCCTAGTTAAGTCATAGTTTTCCAAAGCTGAATGTATTTCTTTGGAGCTGTTTTTCTGCTTGACACACAAAAATCACTTCCTAAAATGCCTAGGTGGGAACACTGCTATTTGGATGACCTGTGATTGAATGATTGAATGATCAGTCTCAGTTGCTAACGTCCATTTTTCTCCTTGGTCAGGATCTTTAAAAATCTAGAGTAGATGCATTGCTCTGGTCCTGCATTGACAATTTCATTCCAAGTGTCTCGTGGGAGGCACGCCTCTTATAGAGGAATCCATCTTCATCCTTCTCACTCTCATACCTCTGAGATCAGCATGGAGATGCTCACCACGCTGTGCCCATTCATCAAGGGGAAGAAAGCTTGATTAGCGTTGAGCTGTAAGTGCCTCCTAATTATTTTGATGAGTTCACTCATGTTCACATGATCAGCTACAAAGAATTAGGTTTTTATTCAGGACAGAAGCTGCTTCTCATTCTTGTATCTTTCTATTGTCACTGGAATTCTGGTAGAATGATGCTCTCAGATAAGCAGCATCTGCTGCTCTTTGTTCTACTCCAAAAGTGCAGAGCTGCTTGAAGGTTTTCTCTGAAGGCGTGGAGGGGGCGGCTGGGTGGTGACGGCAGGAGAGTCCCCATGGCTCTGTACCATTGACTTGTGATTTTGGAGTTTAAAGTGAAGCATGAATTAGGGAGGCAATCATGTTCAGACCGCAGCAACACCCTTGCTAATACTCCACTCAAGAAAGGGACCTTGGTTTTCATCTGTGTGTTCATTTTCTATTGGTACCGTTGCAGATGCAATTGTTCAGAAGCTTTAAACAACAACTGTTTATTACCTCATAGTTCCAGAGATGCCCAGGAGCAGTATGGCTCAAGTGGATCTCTGCACCAGGTTTTTCAAGGCTAGAATCAATCAGCAGGAGTGGACTCTTTTCTGGAGGTTCTGAGTATGAATCTCACTCCAAACATGTCCAGTGTGTTTCGTATTGCTGTACTAGAAAACTCTAATAGATATAACAACTTGTAAAGGATACAAACGTATTTCTCACACAGTCTGGAGGTTGTGAGATTCAAGGTTAGGAAGCCAGAATCTGATGAGGGCCATCTTGTTGTGTAATAACCTAGTGGAGAATGTAGTATGGAGGGAAAGATAGAGAGAGAGAAAGAGAGAGAGAGAGAGCGTGCGCATCACCCCCTTTTAGAGGAATTCACTCAATAACAACCATAATGCATTTATTAAAGCAGGTCCTTACAACCTAGTCATCTCTTACGGCTTGCACCTCTCATCACTGTTGCACTACGGATCATCTTTCCAACACATGAACTTCAGGGGACAGACTCAAATCATAGCAAAGCTCCTTTTGTTGGTTGGCGTCCAGTTTCTTAAAGTTGTACAACTGAGGTCCCTTTCTCCTTGTTAGCTATCTGCTAGGAGTAATTTTCTCAGCTACCAGTGGCTGCCTGAATTCATTATCTTGTGGCTCCCTTACTCCATCTTCCATGTCAGCAACGGACTCTCATGCTTAGAATTTCTCTTTCCTTTCTGCTTTTGCATTTCATTTTTCTGGAAATATTTATTTTATTTATTTGAAAGGCAGAGTGATAGATTGGGGGAGATAGAGAAAAACCTTGCAACTGTTCACTCCTCAAATGAACTCTACAGTCAAGGCTGGGCTAGGTTGAAGTGGGAGCCTAGAACTCCATCCATACCTCCTTTGTGTGCAAGGTAAAAGGAATTTTGCCACCTTCCACTGCTTGCCCAGGCTAATTAGCAGGGGGCTGGATTGGAAGAGGCGCTGCTGGAATTTGAACTGGTATTCGGTTTTGTTATGCAGCATTATAAGAGACAGCTTAACCCACTCTGCCAGGTCACTTGTCCTTCCCTTCAGTTTTGAAGAGTTCATGTCATTATATTGTACCTTTCAACTTAATCCAGAATAATCTCCTAATTTTAATGGGTGTTGCTTGGTAACATTAATTCCATTAGACAATGTGTTCACAGCAGTACCGGGATTATTGGCATAATCAAGGGATGAAAACTATGGGAGGGCATCTTTAGAATTCTACCTTCTACAATGAAAAGTTCTAGGAACTAAAGTTCTCTTTGTTAATCCAATACCCATGTTCTTGCTATCATGACACTACCCTTACTCCCCTGACCTAACCTGGTTTGACTTTTTCCTAAGATATTAAAAAATAGTGTTATGGTTTAAAATATTTTCATTGCCACATTTTGCCCACATTCTGAGACATTCTTGACCATTTCCTGAACCTCTTATTATGGCTTTCTGCCTGAATTGTCATTATTTCATTTGCTGACTTCATTATTCAAGTACTTATTGAACTCATGCTATGTGCCATGTAACTTCCTAGGAGCCGATGACAAAGGAGTGAACCAAAAAGATCACGTTCTAATATATACATCTGCATATCTGTGTAAATGATGGAGATAACAGACATAACCTCATGGCTACATAAAGATCTCTCAAGTGGTGATAAATTCCATGAAGAAAACCTAGAGGAGGGAAACATTAATTTCATTTGGGTGATTAGGCACAGGAGAGGAAACTCATGTATAAGAGAAGAGTGTTCTAGGGTAAGGACTCTGGACCAGGTTCATGCTTGATATGATGAAGAATAAAAGGGAAGCAGAGTAGCTGGAACACAGAACAGAGGCAGGAAATGAGAAGACATCAGAGAAGTAGGTGGGAGCAAAACCTATGGGGCATTCAGGGCCATGGAAAGACCTCACAGTTTTACACTGAGTAAGATGAAAAGTTTTGGAGAATTTTTACCAGCATTAAATGATCTGACATACAGTTTTCCATGAACAGTATGGCCACTGAAGGAAGCATGCAGCCCCATTAGGAGGCATTCACTCTTGCTCAAGGTGGGAAAAGTTGGTGGTTTGGACATGGGAGGAAGCAGTGGGGGAGGTAAGACTTGACTGGGTGTAGCAAAACCTTGAAGGAAGGACTCTCCATTGCTTGTTCTCACATACTAGCATTCTCTCTGATTTTCTGGTCTAAGCTGCAAGGACCTTTTCAGGCTTCTGCCCATGCAGGCTCTTGTGTCTCCTCTATCTTCTGGATCCTATCCAGCTCTAAAATCTGAGCTCCCATCTTGAAATGCCTAAAAAATACAATGAAGATACAAGGAGCAAGAAAGACATTTTTGAAAGACAGAGGGACAGTAAAGGAGTTTGAGAGTGAAGAAATCGTCTAGACCATTTTTTTTATGATGTCTAAAATGTATCAGACATATTTGAAAGGGGAATAGTTAATGGTTGTCAACATTTTTTGTAGAACTATTTTTAACCTAAAAGTAGTTCATTCACCATTTTTGGACAGAGTCTACTTACAAGTGATTAATAAATACGTTTTTTTTCCTTTCTTTTTAAAAATTTGTTTATTTACTTGAAAGGCAGAGTTACAAACAGGGAGAGGGAGAGACACAGAGAGAGAGGTCTTCCATGCAATGGTTCACTCCTCAAATGGCGGCAACGGCTGGAGCTGGGCCTATCTGAAGCCAGGAGCCAGGACCTGCTTCCCTGTCTCCCACGCAGGTGCAGGGGTCCAAGCACTTGGGCCATCTTCTACTGCTTTCCCAGGCCATGGCAGAGAGATGGACCGGAAGTGGAGCAGCTGAGACATGAACTGACGCCCATACGGGCTGCAGGCACCACAGGCAGATGGTTAGCCTTCTATGCCATAGTGCCAATCCTTGCTTTATTCCTAAGATTTAGATGGCTTTTAATCTTAAATAATAACAACAAAATTCAAATGATTTCAATTTAAAGCTAGCCCCAATGAATACTGAAAAAAATCCCTTATATGAAATGTAGCGTTTTCATGTGACCTTTGCATATCAGCCTGTGTACTTTAAAGCATCTTTACATTACATGTAATTCTTCATACAATGTAGATGGTGGGTAAGCAGTTGCTCTATGGTGGTATTCAGGAGATAATGACAAGAAAGGAAGTCTGTACACATTTACAGTGGGCACATTTTTTCCTTCAAATGTTTTCTTTTTATTTATTTATTTGAAAGTCAGAGTTACAGAGAGAGGGAGAGGGAGAGGGAGAGGGAGAGAGAGAGAGAGAGAATGTTCATTTGCTAATTTACTCCCCAGATGGCTGCAACAGCCAGGGCTGAACCAGGATATGGCTAGGAGCCAGGAGCTTTTTCCAGGTCTCCCATATGGGTAGCAGGGACCCAAACACTTGGGCCATGTTCCGCTGCTTTTCCCAGACCATTAGCAGGCAGCTGGATCAGAAGTGGAGCAGTGGGGATGCAAAACAGTGCCTAAGTGGGATGTCACTGTCACATGCTGTGGCTTTATCCACTATGTCACAATGCTGGCCCTCTTCAAATGTTCTCAGTTTGCAGTTAGTGGTATACATAGATGTGGAACAAGAGGGTTTGGAGGGCTAATTGTATTGATTCATTGCTTGGGAAAACATGAACTTAATTGAAAAAATTCAGTAATATATCAAGAAAGACATAATGGAATGCAGGAATAAAGACAATTTGAACTTCACAAACACCTAAAATTCCATTTCCAATAATCTCCTTTGTTTATTCTACTCCTAATCTAAAAGCCAGTCCCGGGACACTTTTTGACTTTGACCTTGTTAGAGCCAACTCATTGTTAGTGGTGAAGGAGTTTGCAAGATAAAATATTGATGTTTTTAAAGCCTTACTAATGTTTCCAGGTTTTCCAAATCAAATTCCCTTTTCTGTCCTTAAGCAACAATCTTTCGCACTGCTGTAAGTTCCTGCTTATGTCGTTGTTGCTTGCCTGGATCTCCATCTTTTCCACCTGTCTTCGTTGCAATTTCAGAACTACTCTTGCTGTGACACAGAGAACCCATCCACTAGGGCATCTAAACACTCTCTCCAATATCATACAGTCCTTCACCCTCCGTACAATCCTCCCTGATATGCACAGCCTACAGGATTGAAGACCCTCAGTGCTTAAAGAAGCCACAATTTGAAAATAAAGTGCTCACAGCAGTGTATGGAATTGGTAAGAGCCAGATAACCATTAATGGTTACTATATTGTGGCTACCATCTGTAGTTTTGGAAACTCAAGACTAACCAGAGAGGAGTATGCTTGAAGTCGGGAGGCTCTTACCACAAGATATGGTCTAATAAGATATTCGAACACTTTTAGCTATTTTATGATGACTAAATTTATATGCTAATGTGCTCCATTAACAACATGTTGTTGAACAAAGGACTGCATAGTTGATACTGGCTTCATAAGATTTTATTGCCTAATGACATCATAAACTGTATAAACACACTCCCTGATGTTCACACAAAATCACTTAATGACTCAGATCTCAGGATGCATGCCCATAATTTTAAAAATTCATTTATTTATTTCAGTGAGAAAGTTGGAGTTTAGCGCTCAATCTGCATCTTTGCCATAACTGCTGCCCTCCCCTCCCCCCGGGGTATGACATAGAAGGAAGCAGAAATCAGAATTGTGCTGAACTCAAACCTAACACTCTGTTATGGCATGTGGGAGTTCCAACTGGTGGCTTAACCACTATGTCAAACTCTCACCTCTGTATGGTGCTTTCAAAAATGTCTTTTAAAAGTATGCTTTGTACTAACTAGAAAATGTAAGTGCCACAATTCTAAAATATTATTTGATATGAGGGAAAGGGAAATTCAGTGTTTGGAATGTACACTAAACACTTGTGATTTCAAGTTTAAAAAAAATTAATGTCCTTAGCAAACTTAATGCTATAGAATTACTTTAGCAAAAAAAAAAAAAAAAAAAAAAAGAGAGAGACTTTTGCTAGTGAATTGCAGTTTATCTTTTACTTCCATGTTTGTATTATTATCTTTATTCTTGAATTTTACATATGGAAAAAATTTATGTATAAAATAGAAGTGAAACAGTTGACCATGTAATTTGTTGTTTGTAATTTAACAGAATTTCAGTACTAGGCAGACTTTAGAGAGCAGTAGCCTAGTAAGAAGAAAGTGAAGCAATAGTTTCATAGTATTTTAAATCAGATGAAGTATTAAATGTCTATAACAAAATGGGCCAGTGCCGTGCGTAGCTCAATAGGCTAATCCTCCCCCTGAGCCGCTGGCACCCCGGGTTCTAGTCCTGGTCGGGGCGCCGGATTCTGTCCCAGTTGCTCCTCTTCCAGTCCAGCTCTCTGCTGTGGCCTGGGAGTGCAGTGGAGGATGGCCCAGGTCCTTGGGCCCTGCACCTGCACGGGAGACCAGGAGAAGCACCTGGCTCCAGGCTTCGGATCAGTGCAGTGTGCTGGCTACAGCGCACCGGTCACAGCGGCCATTGGAGGGTGAACCAACGAAAAGGAAGACCTTTCACTCTCTCTCTCTCACTGTCCACTCTACCTGTCAAAAAATAAAAATAATAAAAAAAGTCTATAACAAAATGAATGAGAGATGATAGAAGTCATGGAAAATATAAGGGTCTCCTTAAGACCTGGCTTCGTGCTACTAGTGGGATGAAGAAATTAAACATAAATGGACATGTGTTCCCAACTTTAAAACATATCTTGTACAGTACATACTTTAATCTAGTTTATAATTTAGATTTATTGTGTCCACTAAAACCACAAAAGCAATGTTTAATTTTACAGTTTAACATCACACATAGGGAAATGTCTTACAAAATAAGATATTGTTCCTTAATGAAAAATATACAGGCTAGGTCCCACACAACTCAGTTCAAGTAGTTTACCTGAACCACAGCGCTATTGTGGAATGCAGGCAACAAGACACAGCAATGCTTTAAATAGCTGATTCAGATTTGAAGTTTGCCAAAGCTGAAGAGATGTTTTAAACAAGACCTGCTTTAGTTTTCCAAGCTTTTCTCGTTCTTTCTACTTCACTATATGCTAGCACTTCTGTAAAATTGAAATTCATAAGTAGTGTGCATTTTACATCTTATAAATAGTGTGCAAATCTGCAGTATTTTTCTATACCATGAAAGCATGTTTTAAGATTTTAAATTTTGGTTAAATTGACTTAGTTTTATTATTTGAATTTACTCACATACCCTAGTGTAGGAATTTAATATTTGTGCAACTGCTTACATCAAATGGAGCATATTTTTGTAATCTGTTTAGTTATCTGCACTATTTACAAAGCACATGCATGATTTCCTCTGACTAATAGGTCATTCCAAGATGTAGGCAGTGTTTGTCAACTGCTAATGGTAGCAAAATGAACTCATATTTGTCAAGCCTGGTGTATAATGTAAAAACATCACCCAGAGACTATATTTCTTAATCAAAAGTGTAGCGTCACAAAGTCACATAACAATATGAACTTCTAAATATACTCTCAGTATAGGTAGCAATGTTTGTAATATATTGTAAGTTGTGGAAGAAAAGGCTGAGATGCAGTCAGTAATGTTTACAAAAATATTGCGATACTTAAAAAATGTCAGGCCAAATGTGCACAGATGTTTAAATGGAGTAGTGAGAGCTTAGTAAATACTGAAACATAACTTCTAAACCTGACTGTGGCCTGACACTCTTCAACTTTTGATAATAGCTTAATTGTCTTTAGAATATGTATAGTTTATATTGCTTGCCACAGTTGGTCAGAATGACCACTGAATGTGCTTATTTTCCAGACTTTTGAGTGTCAAGTTGTACCCAGCTTTGACAAAAACCTGAGAGGTCATTCTTTAAAGTTATTAAATCACTTAGAAAGAAATAGTAATTCAGAAATGTTGCATTTGACAGTTGACCACTGATGATATTAGCACCTTAATAGGAATTACAACTGATTGTTGGATGTGCCAAACAATCAGGAAAAATGTATGCACTATTGTACTTACAAATCACAGTTTTCCTCCCAGTGTTAGACTTTGGGTCATTCTGATGTGGCATTGCCTTATGGGATGATGGGATATTAATTCATTTTTTTCACTTGACCTATGCAATCTACATGGACTACTTAGTGGAAGTATATGATTAAAAATAGAAATAGAAAAATTATTTCTAAAGTGGTATTATATTAATAAGATGCAATTAACTAGGTTAGCTAATGTACACTTCTAGGTCTTATGCTAAAGTCTTTCAAAACCAGTGTCTTTGTATTTTTTTATTTCTTCCACAAAACCTGCATGGACAATTATATAACATGGCACCAAAGAAATAATTGCCAGATTACTTAATCTGCTTTCTGAGATGAATACCACCCATATTCCCATTTTCAGTTGTGTAAATACATGGTTTCATATTTCAATATGTTCCCATACATCAGTTGAATAGAACACAATTACACATTACAGACTAATGTGCTTCATGAAGATATAACTAGATAAGTCATTTCTACAGTTCATGCTAACATGGGCTATTTGGCAATTAGGTTGATCTGTTTATTTTGTAATCTACAACTACAGATTGTTGGCAAATGAGAAAAATTAATAGTGAAAACATTCAAGTTTTTTTCTGTGTCTAAATGATAAACTACTTTGAATTTGTCTCTATTATAACTTTAGATGACCATTTCAGTGGTCGTCTATTTTGTAGCTTTGAAATGTTCGAAAATATAGAGTTATTTGTTTGGCTTGAAGTTTAACTATGAATATATTAGTAATATTCCCAATTGGGCCAGTGAGATTTCACACTCAGCCATAGACTGCTAGCAAGTGTCAGCCATTATTAAACATGACCTTATTGTACAAATTGTGACCCCTGAGTCATAGCACAAGTACTGGACTTCTGAATCTAGTGGCTGCTCTCATCCAAATCGTTACAATGAGATTGTTTAAAAGGGAGGAGTTGATAGGAAAACATCAGAACCAGAGATGGACCCAGTGCATTGTGCTGTGAGGCAAAGGTGCTCTCTCTTATTCTTGCAATCAGACAACTAAATTATAGTCAGAGGCAAACTGGTATTATCAGACATGTCCCTACCTGTCCCAAGTTGAATCACCACTCCAGGGGATTTAACAGTAGTAATAAAAAGTCACATTCTATCAATGAACACACCATATTTGGAAACAGTTACAATTACTAACATCTGAATCGTACGAATCCATTTGTTTGTGATCATCCATGGAATTCTACAGATACTAGGGAATAAATGATATTAAAGTTATTAAGTGTTTCAAAAGCAGCAGAAGACAAGTTTTATTATAATTTACATCACTCAGAGGTGTGTGTACACAAATTTCACATAATACATCAATAGCTCCTTGTCTAGATTAATCAATGAGGTGCGTGGACCTGATTCTTGACTGTGCTACAGCTACTATGGGAAGCTTTCTAGATGCTCAAGTTTAAAACCTGCACCTTAAATGATCAAATACATGTTTCTGTTATCTGTGACTTTAAAAAATTAATGTTAATGGTATGAAAATACCTATTAACATAGCTACAAGTAATTAATACTACTATTCATGAATGATTAAATTTAAAATTTCCTTAGAAAGGAAGATGATAGTATCAGTAAAGATACATGAAGAATTATATATACATATACACCTGTTTCACACAGAAAGCTTTCTGTAAAAAAATACAAAAGCAACCAGTGTTGTATATTATGTAAACTCACAAAGTGTACTTTATACACAAACATGAAGCATAAATTAAAAGGTAGGACAATAGCAAAACATTTTAAATATAGAAGAATTTGCACATATTTTTGTTAAATAAGAATAAATAATTTTATCACACAAATTCACATACAAGTTGCAAAAACAATAAATTACTTTTTTTCAGTGCTGCAACTTTTTTTCTCAATTGTGATTTACCCCTTAATTCTTAGATTAATGGGATAAAACTGTTTCCACAGGAAGGCAAAGAAAGTTGAATTTGTTGAATAAGTTATAACAATGCCCTTGTACCTCTAAAGACCAAAGAAGGGCTTACTTTAATCTTTTCCATTCTAGAATAAATACTGAGCTCTCCTAGACTTCGTTTGTAATTGAGATTGACTTTTTATAAACCTGAGCATTTTCAAATATTTTTTTCTGAAGGAAGTAATCCCTAGCATCTTGAACTGTAGACTTATTAAAAATTCAAGATGCAACTTTGAGAAGGTGAAAGATGAAGTACCAAGTCAAACTGGACTGAACTGGATTGAGCTATGGAGGATTTCCACCTTGTTCATCACTCTTTATATTTATTGATCATTCTATTTATTTGAATTTCAGTTTCAAGTTTGTCATTTTTCTCAGAAGTTCATGCATACATTCCTTGGTCAATCTAGTGATAATCACAACAAAAAAAAGTAGAGAAAACTCTTTAAAAACATGGAGTAGTGGTTTATTGTTCTAAGTTCTCTAGGATTATTTCAATGAGAAGTGTACAACTTCATTACTTTGGGGAAAAGATATCATTAATTAATCCTTTGAAAATTTTATGAATACAGTTGTAGAGAAGTAGAGTAGAAGACAATCATGTTTACCCTTCAATTTTTTTTAATATTGTTGAAATTTTAATCTCAAAAGATAAAAATAAATGTTGGCACATTTAAGTTACTTGACTTTAATTATTTTCAAAGCTAGAAAAACTAAGATTGACCTCTGTACTAATTCTCTTTGCATGGTCAAAAGGTTAATGAGGTTTGTTCAATAGTTCTTTTCTCTCTCTCTCATTCTTTTTTTCTTTCTTACTTTCTTTCTGCCTTTCTTTCTTGTTAACCAAGTTGGTCAGCTTTTATCCCTGTCCTTGGTATCTGGCTAGCTCCATCTAATATAGGTTACCAGTCCTGTAATGGATCTCATTTCTCAAATTGTAAATTGTTAAGAAAACATTACCATGTCTAAAACAAAGTCAATGTATGAAAATGTAAAGGATGACTACTGATTTTGTATTCTTAAGAGAATACAATCTACTAAAATTTCTTAAGAAAATAAGAAGTGCTTAAAACAGTGAGATCCATTTTTCTGCCCCACTTAAAGGAACGTGATATAGCAAGATTAATTACATAATTATTTTATATTAAAGGATTTTATAATAAAAATAAACTCATGAGTTCAGTGGAACCCAAAACAATGGTTTCTTATCAACCTTGTATGCACATCTTTAACAATAGGCACATTTGGTATTATTATCAAATTTTATTTTTTAAAAATTAGTTTTGTGGCATTTCATGAAGAAAATGAAATCTGAAGAAATGAAACACCTAACATTTTCTGAGCTACAGAGTGGAGGGGATGCAGTTTACCATCAAAAAATAAATTTTTAATGCATATGATTATAAAAATTTCAATTTCTAACTATTCAAACTTAGAACTCACTTAGATAGGGCATGGAAATAAAAGCAATAAACTTCCTAACAAATGTGATAGAAAATTATTTCATATTTCATCATTCAAACAGTCTGATACAGCCAAATGCTTTCCATTTGGGAAAAATTGCTAGTACAGTTAGAATAAACTTGCAGTAAAAATAATTGAGGAATTATTGCCTATGGTGTGGAAACAGTCTTATTAATATTAACCACTGATTTTTGCATTAGCCACATTAATGATGATAACCACTTTTAGATGTGGTTAACTACCAAATGATCTTTAATATTCCTATTAAACCAAGTCAGCAAGTACAAATTATGGTAGGTCTTATGGAATCAATGAACAAAACAAACAAGTACATGAAAACAAAGACATTTTAAAGGCTTACTGGTAAGATGTGTACCAGTGTTGAAAGTGTTGGATATGATAGAAAACTCTTTGCTGTGTGTTTTGTATCTATCTATATTACACATTGTAAAATATCAGCTGAGAGCCATAGAGAGAAAAAGCAGTTGTGAAGACAAATTGACAATATGGTGAAATAGATGTTTTCTCTTTTACAATCCAACATAAGGAGTCTAACTTTTAGACTGTTGAATACTGATCACACACACACACACACACACGCATACACACACTACTTCTACATCCTGACTATGCATTAATTTGGCTAACTGTCTGAAATAAATACAGTCACAAGTTTGAGTAAATGGACCCATGTATGTATTTAAATGACTAGATACACTGAGATCCTTTCTCTTTTCAAAATTTCTCAGAAGATGATTGCTGTCAAAGTGGTTTTTGACTTAAATTTATCTCCTGTAGTCGGCAAATGCATTAAATCTTATTAAAACAGCAGCAAGTCCTTAATTTCCAGTAAAACATCCACAGCTCTTTCTGGAAATTAGAAGGGATTGAAATAGCTGCAGACCTACTTTGGTCAAATATTTTCTATAGAAATATATATATGTATATATTATAGAACCAAGTGATATAAAGTGACATATCAAGGGAGAATGTATTTACAAACAGTAAAAATAAGCTACTGTGTGTCATGGGTGACAATGATTATGATGCCTTTAAAGACATTCTATAGAGGTAGGTGACAAAGGGGAGACTTCTTCCATTTTCAAACGTCCCCTGAATCTACATTCATCGCTGCTTCTTTTTCTTTTCATTCTTGCAGGTCAGGGGATAGTCAATAACTCCCAAGTTTTTCTATATTCCAAGGTCACCGTTGTCACATAAAGCAGTGCACACCTCCATTTGGCCGCAGAGAGCAGATTCTGCCCATAATTCGACTCCTGTTGACAATGACACTGAAGCATGACTCTCTGTGCATTAGGTAGACCTCTCCTTCACCACTCTTGGATCCGTGATGAATCCTCCAGTTACATTTGTGCATAAGAGCATAACCACAGGCTAACATTTCTTTAGCAGACACTGCTTAAAAGCAGAAGGCCTCTGAGACAGGAGACATCCCTTTGCTAACTTCCGGTTTCCATCCTGGCACTGCACCGTCCTAGTGTGCCAGCCTGTGTCACAGGTCCTAGAACAGGCGAGCCATGGACCTGTCACCCACTGCAGCTGTGAAGTATGTGATACCACTTTATTGCTGCCATGGTTAGTGACAGAGTTTAGTTTTTGAGTGGACTTCTTGGGAACAAAAAAACTGTATCGGACGTCTAATGCTTTAGTTGGGTCCGTTGCAAGAATTTGCACTATTAGAATTTCCTTTGTGGCTGAGTAGCCCATACCATGTAGAAAGTCATCTCTGTGGCTCCAACCACTGTAGTTCATGACTGTTCCATTGATGTCAATGATGGTCTCTGAAGTGGAGATCATGTACTTCCCATTGATAAGGTACTCACCATTTTTCTTCTTCAAGGCTAAGTAGGCAGTGAATCTAGTCTGGTCTTTGGCTTTGAACTGTCGAACCTTGATGTGGGTTGCCCCTTCTGGAATCCTCACAACATCAGTGTAACCCTTACTGATGGCAGGAATTGTGTCCACAGGGGAGGGAAAGAGAGGGGTGGGGATGGAGAGAAAAGAAATAACATGTAACAAATGGCTGAACAAACAGAAATTCTCCAAAAAGTGTTCCCTGACACAAATTATTAATGCATTTAAGAAATACGCTTAAATTTCAATAAGAAATTGATTTTCTTATGACAAAATACAGTTACAGTTAGACTATTGTATACAATTATTGGCATGTTTAAAGTTAGAATGGGAGCTGGCACTGTGGCATAACAGGTAAAGTTGCCGTCTGCAGTGCCAACATCCCATATGGGAGCTGGTTCAAATCCCGGCTGCTCCACTTCTAATCCAGCTCTCTGCTATGGCCTGGGAAAGCAGTAGAAGATGGCCCAAGTCCTTGGGTCCCTGCACCCTCATGGGAGACCTGGAAGAAGCTCCTGGTTCTTGCCTTTGGATTGGTACAGTCCCAGCCATTGTGGCCATCAGGGGAGTGAACTAGTAGATGGAAGACCTGTCTCTCTCTCTCTCTCTCTTTCTTTCTCTCTCTCTCCTCAGCCTCTGCCTTTCTGCCTCTACCTCTCTATAACTCTGCCTTTCACGTAAATAAATAAAAAAAAAAACTTCAAAAAAAGAGATGACATTAATAGTTGCTTTTATCTTCAAAATTTGTCACAACTGTATTTTTTTTCTTTCTTTCTTTTTTTTTTTTTTTTTTGACAGGCAAAGTGGACAGTGAGAGAGAGAGAGACAGAGAGAAAGGTCTTCCTTTTCCATTGGTTCACCCTCCAATGGCCACTGCGGCCAGCGCGCTGTGGCCAGTGCAGCACGCTGATCCGAAGCCAGGAGCCAGGTGCTTCTCCTGGTCTCCCAGGCGGGGGCAGGGCCCAAGTACTTGGGCCATCCTCCACTGCACTACCGGGCCATAGCAGAGAGCTGGACTGGAAGAGGAGCAACTGGGACAGAATCCGGTGCCCCGACCGGGACTAGAACCCGGTGTGCCAGTGCCACAAGGCAGAGGATTAGCCTATTGAGCCGTGGCGCCGGCCCACAACTGTATTTAAAGATTTATACAAGCACTAGCATTTTTATCAAATCCTTCCATCTTTACAAAGCTACTTTATGTTCTTCACATCAGGTATGACATGTAAACACAAGCTGGCAAAATCTGCCCTCATTAATATCAAACAAATTTTTAATATTTCTCTCAAACTTTTCCACACTGGAATCACCTGAAGCTATTAGAAACATTCCAACACCACACACCACACCAATTAAATTCCCGATTTCAACATGGGTAACACTGGTCCAATGTGTACATTAATTTGTGACCATGGATTCTAAATGTTTCTTGGACTAGATGCAGGATAGAGGCTTTATTTCCATTTCTACTGAAAGTCTGGGATTTACGAGACAGAAAATTCAATGGAACAGAAGATTATATAATTGGGTAATAACATCTTACTAAACTTACCAAAAAAATGAATTTTAATATCTGAGCAGAGTTTCCTGAAGGCTTAGTTCCCGTAAGATACCACAATAAATTCCATTAGGCTTTACCATGAGTGACAAATAGATCTCCAAAGACCCACCACCTTTTCAGAGGAATGGGCCAAAGCATTAATATCTCTAATACTCATGAACCTGTGGCAAATGCCAGGGCTGAAATACTAATTAAGCATCAAAGAACTATTGCAGTTAGAAGGAATCCTCTTTTTTCAGATCTTTGCTTTATAAATCATTTCATAATAAGGCCTTCTACATATTTTTTCTTTTTGAATTAGATGATATGCAAGTAGACAGTTTGAAGCCACAGCGGCTTCAAAGAGTCAAGACTGGGATGATGGAGAAAATATCGCATCTTCTACACAAAGAATACCAAGTGGCAACGGAGAAATGTGTTTGAACATGTTCACTCCAGAGCTCATTAGTGGCAGTGTGAGGCTTATCTGCTGGACCTCTTGACTCCCAATTTGTGTTCCTTTCAGTGTGCCCCGATGCATGAGATCTTTGCTTTGCCAGACGGATTTTATAGCAGTCAAATGAAAATAAGTTCTGGTTGCATGCAGAGCTTGAGTGATAAGAAGCAAGGAAAGAAGGAAGGGGTAAGGAAAAGAAAGAAGAAAGGTAATGGGCAAGAGAACTTTCCAATTTTAATGCTGATTCTTACAGCCTGTCTCACACGGATGGAAGTCAGTAAGGGCATCAGCATTGCAGTGGGTCTTCAAAATGAGTTTCACGAGGCATCAATAAAACTGAGGCTGGTGCTCTGATTTCCTAGCGTCTTAGTAAAAGATGATTGCATTTCTTATCCCCTTTCTTTATACCCTGCATGGTAGCATTTCAATTCGAGACAGTAATTGGCTCCCTGGCTATCATAAATGAATCCCATTGCCTTCATACTATAAAGGATGGCTGGCAGGGCAGGGAAATCTTGCTTTGTTCAGGGCTATCTGCACAGGACCAAGCACCATGCCTGCCATGGAGGAATATCTTCTTCATACTGATAATGCTCTCATGGAAGCAAAACTTTAGTGGGGGTGGTAACATCTCTACCTCTCCCCACCAAAACAAATCTGTGGTTTGTATTGACTGATCAGAATTCTGAAGAAAGAGAACAGGGTAAAAAATGGAGAGCACTAGTGGGGATGGGAGAGACATCCTTCAATTTCTTTAGGGTAGTCACCATCAGTGGAAGTGACACTTAGCAGGGACCTACAGAAACCCAAGGCGGACACTGATTATTAATTAAGGAAGAGATCCAGGCAGAGGACACAGCATTCACCTGCCAGGGGCCATGTTTGAGAGGAGGCAGGCTGTCCAGTGTGGGTGAAGCAAAGTAAGTGACAAGGACATGCTGAAGACACACACAGCAGAGCAGGGGACAAATAAAATCTCTTGTACCTCTT
Source organism: Lepus europaeus (assembly GCF_033115175.1). Lineage (NCBI taxonomy): Eukaryota > Metazoa > Chordata > Mammalia > Lagomorpha > Leporidae > Lepus > Lepus europaeus. The sequence goes on along the minus strand of NC_084828.1, from coordinate 19,032,431 downwards.
AGGTTACAAAAAAGTCTTGGACATTGACTCTAAGCAAGATGGAAGCCACTGGAGGGCACAGGGCCTGATTAGAAATAAAGTGTTAGCTATCCTTACCTACTGACAGGGGCTTGGGGCTGGGAGATAGTGAGGAGGAGCTGCGTTGGTCCAAGTAAGAACTAACAATCACTTGGATGAAGTGTCCTGGTCACAGTGGTGAGGGCAACCAGATTCTGGATACAAAGTGGAAATAAAACTGGCAGAATTTGATGTATGGATGGGGGTGTGAGAGCAAATGAGAGGTGAATGGTAACGAAAGAACTGGGCTTATGTAAGAGGACTGAATGCCATCTACTGAGATGGGGAAAATTAAGGAAGGAGTGATTTAAGTTTAGGATCAAATCTGTGATGGGTGTAAGCTTAGCAAACTATTTAAATGTGTATTACCTTGCTTAACCTGCGTAATCAATTTTATTAACTACAGTATAATTACTATTATTTCCATTCTACCTTTGAGAAATCTCATGGTAAAGATACTACATGAGTCCTCAAGGGTCATATGACTAACAAATTACTCAATCAGAGGCTGGTTGCAAATATTCCAGCCCCAAGATCCTTGAATAGGTCATTTGTCCCACATTGCATAATCTTGGTCATTTTGCAATGCTTACATTGCACACCATTGGTTGCTATCATAGATTTCTTCCTCTTTTCATGTGACAGCAAATATGCAGGTGTTACTTGTTAGCAAACTTAGGCATAGCATTTTGAAAAGTGACTGACAATTTTGTGTAGAAAAAAAAATACATAGCACATGATATATGAGATAGTACTTTTATTTTATATTTTATTCCTAAACTGGTTACTGAATTTTTTTCTCTTTTTCTTTTTCAGTCTTTCCCCTTCCTCTCTTTCTCCTCCCTTCCTTCCTTCCTTCCCTGTCCTTCCTCTTTTCCTTTGTCTTTTTACAAAATGTCCTGTGCATCCTGTGACTTAGGTAGCAGCCTCTGCCCTGCTCTGACGTTCATCAGTTGTGCACCACCTATAAAGGCCTAAACCTGCAGAGTCTCAGTTTTCTAATTTGTAAAGCACAAGGTTGGATATAGATCATCTCTAATGTGACTTGCACTTGGAATGTTTAAAAATGCAAGTTGTAATTGAGAGATGCAGGATTTTTGACATAGATGGTCCAACACAATGAAATGAATAACTTGCATTAGCAAGTAAGATGTAATACATATTTTAACTCAGAATAATTTCTTTAGCTTTGGATTTTTAAAAAAATTAGATCAAATGTCATGACCAGTTTTTATGTTAATGACATAAAATTTCTATTATTAACATAACACATAAAGCGGTTTTTAAAAAAATAAGTCCTTATTATCAATTTGGTTTGCATATTACTCTCAAGTTACACACCACATGGTACTTACACTCACCCAGTGCCACTCAGCATGACAATGATAGTACCAAGGAAACAAACAACCCTGTATTCTATGGGATTCTGTAGAGAACTCAGCCCTTTGGCTGACAGCACAATGTTTTATGCCAGAAGCTTAAAAAATGTACATGTTTAAAGCACATATGTAGGACCATGAGAGGAAGTAGAGGATAGTCATGGCTGTGTATATTACTCTATAGAATAGCCATAAACCAGAGTAGTCCACTATAAAACAGGATTGTTGCCCACACCACTGCAATTAATTTCTCGAAGAGAAATGTTTTCTCCAGAACAACACATACTAATGAGAATCCACTTGTTAAAAAAATTAGTTAAGATATAAATCAGCCATTCTTTCATGAACTGTGTTTCAGGAATCATACATCTGCAAGATATCACTAAAACAGAATGCCACCCACTTTTTATTTTCAGTTTTTTAACTATGCAAGACTTTGACCCTCACAGCCATTGTAGTTTATCTCCTCCTGAAGGCACCACAAGTGTCCAACCAGAGCTGTATTCATCTCCTCTCATTCCTGATTCATCTCCTCTCATTCCAGTCTCATATTCATACTGTGTAACAGAATCACGTTAGACATCCTCCTATAGAGAGCTTACGATGTAATATGAACCCCCTTTTATCAATTTTGTAAGAGTCGATGAAGTTCTGCTGGAGTCATGTAAGGGCAAGAGTTCTACCAATTACCTTTTTTTATTGAAGGTTCCAATAATCTTTGTACAACTGGAGTTGTCTCCTCCACATACTCCACACTTGTCATACTGAAGCTTTGAGCCAATAATGCCATCACAGCCGGTGCGCACACACCTCCCTCGCACGCAGACGGAATTACTGTACGGCCTGCATTCAGTTCCATCTGTCACCTGAAGCATGACACACATATTAGCAGTGGGCAATAGTTAGTTCCTTTGGTAAACTAAACAATTCTATTTGTGATTTTTGAGTGAAATAGATAGGATATGGACGAATAAACAAGCAAACAACCGCAACTGCATAGTTTCCAGGGGTCTCTAACAGAAAAATCCTTGACATACTGGGAGAAAGAAGATCTGGGAGAGTCTAGGTTGCACACTTTCTCCCTTCAACTTAATTTACATACTACTTAATTCCCAGCGTGTTGGGAGATCCAAAGTACTCATCTTCCTATCTGCATACTTGTTCCCACAGCAGAAATCTTGGCTTTCTACCTTGACAGAAGCAGTCTTCTCACTTAGTATTTCTGATTATCACCTGTGTGGAGTGAATATAAGTGGGTTCAACAAGCCAAGGTCCTTCTTTGTTGTGGAAGTGTATTAGAGTAACGCATTTGAAATTCTAAACCTGACATTCAAAACCATGTCATGGTTGGAAGGCATTCCCTATTTGTAGGTTGACATGTTAGATACTGAAATAGGGGCCAATTAGTAGAAACAGGAGCGTGGAGAAGTCAGAAAAAATATTTGCTGGAAGAGACTCAACAGAGGATGAATAAAAGAATATGCATATATTATAGTTAAAAAGCCAGTTGTAAAATAGTATGTAAATGAATTGTTCATTGTTTGGGCATATGAGTATATATAAAAGTTGCAAAGTGATCTTTGCAGAACTATACAAATGTACTTCAAAAATTTGTGGAAAACTGGAATAAAAAGATAAGGTAATTTGGTACAAAACTTCTTGAAACTTCTACATAGTTTTTTATAATATGCATTTTATTGAACTTTTCCAATACACCTCATCTGCACTGACATATAAATAAGCATACGTATCTTATACTCATGAATATATGAAAACTGCTTTTCATACATGTGTGTGAGCAGGTGAGTGACTGCATATTTGCATGTAAATTAGTGAACATATTTCAACAGGTTAGCAGCTCCCCAGATGATGGTATATCCAGTTAATATTTTTATTTTTATTTCTCTGTGATAATTCAAATGAAAATATATTATTTTTAATAGAAAGATACAATATTTTAAAAGTTGCATAAGCTGAGCAGTAGCTTCTTTTTCAATACCGTGTTATAAATATATGAATACTAGTTTTAGGAGAGTTTTAAATGTAGAAACTGTTTGAAAACTAGAACAATAATATTTTAACTAATATAAATTATTGCATAATATTGAAAGCAAGAAAATAACTGAAGTATATTTAAAGACATTTTTAAAAGTATATCAAAATATCTCTTGTAAAAGACAAGGGATAACTACACACAAATTTTTGATGAACACTCCTATGAATAAATTTAAAATATTTTTGCACCTAAATAAACTTATCTTCTGGGGCTGGCACTGTGGCGTAGTGAGTAAAGCCTCTGCCTGCAATGCCAGCAACCCATATGGGTGCCGGTTTGAGTCTGGCTGTTCCAATTTTGATCCAGCTCTCTGCTATGGCCTGGGAAGGCGGTAGAAGATGGTCCAAGTCCTTGGGCCCCTGTACCCGTGTGGGGGACCCAAAGGAGGCTCCTGGCTTCAGATCGGTGCAGCCCTGGTCGTTGTGGCCAGTTGGGGAGTGAACCAGCGGATAGAAGACCCCTCTCTCTCTCTCTCTCTCTCTGCCTCTCCTTCTCTCTCTGGAAATCTGACTTTCAAATAAAATAAATAAATCTTTAAGAAAAAAGCTTATATTCTAATTCCATTTTCTGTGAACATTTTGAATCTGCCTTGTATGTGGCATATAACTAGAGGGACACTGACTTATTTTAAAAGTGGAAGATTTATTCAAAAGTCTGGGTCGAGATGATGATCTTGAAACCCATCTTCATGATGTATAAAGGGATCCTTAAGTAAATGACAGAAAAAGAGAAAGCTTTCTTGCTTTATAGTCACTTAGACAACTCTAGATATTTTCATGGCTGTTTTGAAGGTAAGGTCACATTTTACCTTCTTTGACAGTTAGTTATGCGTTTCAAAAATAGCCTTTAAAACATTTATGTATTCTGTTTATAAAACAATTTTTATTCATTGTATAAAGTTTGAAAATATAGAATTTATAGAGGTAAAAATAAAAAGCTTCCAAAATACTAACCACCCCAAAATATAGTGGCTGCTTGTGTATGGCGTCTGCAGGCTTCTTTCTACCAAATAATTTCCACAGAGGATGCCTTCTGCTGGTGGACAGTAGGGTGTACTTACCTTTGGAGAGAAGACCACGTAGTAGCCAGTGCCCTTGGCTCTGCAGGTCAGTTTGCACACATCTGCTGGCAGGACGCCTGCATATTTGGGAACCCATTCCACAAATGTTTTCACTCCTTTTGCATCAGATTGATAGCCATTTTTGGCTTCACATTGTTCATGTCGAAAAGATTTACCTAGGACCAAACACATCACAATCTTACTTTATCTGTTCTGAAATTTAGACATTTAAATAGTTAATTTTAAGGAGAAGATGCTAACATTTCAAAAAAATGTAGAGCCTCTTAATTCACCCATATTGAATTTTATGTATACATGGGCTCAAAATGATGACTATTTTCCTTTGTCACCTGAATACCTAAATTATAACTTAATCAATTTAAGAATCATTCACATATTTGTTATTGATTTGCACATTGGCAGAATTGGGCACTATAAGATTAATGCTATTTCTTCAGCCTCCTCTATTTATTACTGCTAGAATACAAACTTATAGGCCGGCGCCGTGGCTTAACAGGCTAATCCTCCACCTTGCGGCGCCGGCACACCGGGTTCTAGTTCCGGTTGGGGCGCCGGATTCTATCCCGGTTGCCCCTCTTTCAGGCCAGCTCTCTGCTATGGCCCGGGAAGGCAGTGGAGGATGGCCCAACTGCTTGGGCCCTGCACCCCATGGGAGACCAGGAGAAGCACCTGGCTCCTGGCTTTGGATCAGCACGATGCACTGGCCGCAGTGGCCGTTGGAGGGTGAACCAATGACAAAAAGGTAGACCTTTCTCTCTGTCTCTCTCTCTCACTATCCACTCTGCCTGTCAAAAAAAAAAAATACAAACTTATATGCGCACATGTTGGTTATTGACACTTGGGAGCAACATACCATTGGCTGGGCAGGGCGTGACACTGCACGATCGGTAGATGGCCCTCTTCCCTGTGCAGTAGCGGCCATTGTTTCTGGGTGCAGGATTATTGCAGTGGCGATAGGCAAACTGTACTCCTCCCCCACAAGAGCGAGAACACTGGCCCCAGGGACCCCAGGACCCCCAGTTTCCGTGACTTGATGTCTGTAATAGAAAACAGAAGACATTTTTAACTCAGATAGGAGGAAAGCTTCCAGTGTGTACCTTTGGAAGTCGCTTGCCTGCAAAGATGCATGGAAATCTCATGACAGATAGGAGCACATCTCAAAAAGTTCATGGAAAATAGAATTAAATGGTAAGTTTGCATTTTTGTGAAAGTATTGAAACCCATGCATACAGGAGATCTTCAAAAAGTTCACAAAAATGCATATTATGGAAAAACTATGTAGGGACTTCAAAATCTTTTGCACCAAAATGAATTTATCTTTTAATTCATTTTTCCCCATGATATTTTTGAAGTGCCCTCTTGTAGTTATATTTTTATAGGATTGAGCATGGCAGTGCTCTGGAATTGCAGCATGTTTCCAATTCTAACCAATTCATCTTCTCTCACACGCCTCACACCCAGCACAAGTGGATCTGAAAGCATCGTCCTAAGTATGCACTGAGCAAACTGCCAAGATTACCTCCGAGCCATTTGACATTATGCCTTCTAATAGTGTATGTCTCTGCTAATGATCTCTGGGTCATGGTATATCTGTCCATTTAGATCTTAAAAATGTTTAAAGTTATTGAATTTATTTGAAAGGCAGAAAGATGGGGTTTAGGGGAACAGGAGAGGAGAAGAGAGGACAGGAGAGGAGGGGGAGGAAAGAAGAGGGAAAAGAGAGAGATATCTCCTAGCTTTGGTTTCATTCTCAACATACCCATAATAACTAGGCCAAAGCGGAAGCCATGGCTGGGATCACAATCCAGGTTTCCCATGTGGGTGGCAAGGACCCAAGTGGACCATTACCTGTAAGCTTGAATCAGGAACAAAGCCAGAACTCCAACCTAGGCTCTCAGATAGGGGATGTGGGCTTCCCAAGTGACAACTTAACTGCTGTGCCAAGTACTTGCCCTAAGATCTTGGACCTTTAACATAATGTATGTGGAAGAAAGTTTTGCAGGATGGCTGGCATTTTTTGTGTTTGCATCTCTTTCTCTCTCACCAGCACTAAATTTTTTCAGTTCCTTTGTTGATATCACATATCCTGTTTATAATAGGCCTTCTGCTCCATACATAAATGTATTTGAGCTGGATTTGGCTCAGTAATTAGGTGTGACAGATACTTAAGGCACACACACACCACAGGGAACACCTCAGGTCTGTTCCTCTGGACACACTGCAGGATGACACTGTGGGACTCCAAACGGTGGAATATTGCAAGCTGCTGTGCCAAGGGAGTACACACAGAACTGCCCTGACAGCCAGGGCTGGGATATTGGAGAGCAGGTAAAGAGCGTATAGAAACACTCTTCCAGAAACTTGCAAGTCTCACACATGAGAGTAAACTCACATTTTGTTCAGACCACAAAGGTCTTAACACTTGTGGACCTGAAATTGGGCTGTGCGTTGGTTGGTAGACTTGTTTCCCTGAGGTAGCCATAAGTTACCCTAGCTCCTCCAATTATGTTAACTTGCTATCAGAGGGACAAATTGATCATTTTGGAGCTAATTATGTATGAAGACCGTCAGCTCTTCTATTATTTAGCGGAGTGTTAAGTATTCTGGGGTGGGTATTTGGCTCAGCAGTTAAGACTTCTTTTGGGGGATGGGCATCCCATGCCAGAATGCTTGCATTTGAATTTGAGTTCTAGCTCCACTTTCAATCCAGCTTCTTGCTCATGATCATCCTGGGAGGCAGCAGATGATGGCTCAAGTGCTTGGGTCCCTGGCCCCACGTCGAGAATGGAGACCTGGATTGAGTTCCTGTCTCATGGATTCACCCTGGCCCAGTGCTGGCTGTTGCAAGAATTTGTTAATCAGCAGATGTGAGATTCTCATATTTATTCTCTCTCTCTTTCTCTCTCCCTCTCCCTCTCTCTCTCACTTCTTTGCTTTTCAAATAAATAAATTTTAAAAATTAAACAAATGTATTCTGATAACTTTAGCAAGAGAAATTCAAAAGCAAGATTTCACAAAAACAGTTTTAAGGGCCATATTTGAGGTCTCAATTAGACAGAATTCAGGTTATAGTAGTTATTTGTAAAAGAGTATAAGCTGTGTAGAAATCCCTGTTATTTGCATTTTCTCCAATATTTGATTACTCAGAATGGTGACTGTGGGGCAAAGTGAAGTTGTAAATGGATCTATAAGGGGAATATATTTTAATTAAGACATATAAGGCTACTTCATAAGACATCATGGAAACTAGAACTAAAAGATAAATGTATTTTGGTGCAAAAGGTTTTGAAATCTATGCAAACAAGAAGTCTTCAAAGAGTTTATGGAAAATGCACATTATGAAAAGGATATGTATGATTTCAAAAAAAGTTTTTGCACCAACATAAGATTATCATTGTATTGTATTTCATGAAGCTAATGACAGTGCCTATGCATGCCCCAGGAATGCTCACTTCCCAACTTGGATCTGGGTGACAAGAAAATCACTTACTGAGTAATATTTCTTCTTGGTCTTGTCCACACACTTGCCCTGCAAGCAGATCCTGCCTTTCCCACAGGGTGTGCCCTCCACGGCAGGCAGCTTCTTGGTGAGGCACACCATCTGGCCCTGGCGCACCACCGCACACCACAGGCGGGCACACACGTCCATGCCGGGACACACGGTGTACTCAGGCCCAAATGTCAAGTTGCATTGCTGAGTGGCATCGTAGGTTTGTCCTGGGAGTTCTTCGGGGCCCAGGATCTGCTTTCGTGGTACGTCTAGCAAACAGTTTCCTACAACAACAAAGATTGATCTCTGCTCGGGGTTTAGATTTTAAGCCAATGAAATCATGAATCTAAAAATGAAATGATTCAGCTGGTATTGATGTATGATGCATCCACACACCTGCAGTATCAGGTTCTGGAGAAGGGACCCCTCAGGAGGTGAGGCTTCGTGCCTCCTTGCTCCAGAACCTTCCTTTACCCATGGGTGATAGATATCTCTACCAGCTCTGTAGTGGTGGAGGTGGGACCAGCAGTGGCATGAATAAATAAAATGAATTTGTAATGATTACTTGTGAAAATAGACAGTATGCTGGGCACTAAAAGAAATTTTGAATGGACCTAGAGGAAATCAGATAGTGAGCTTAATAATAACAATAGGGAAATTGCTGTATAACTTTCAGAAATAGAATTTATCCTTGACACTCTATACCTTAATCTCCAGTTCCAACCTACTTCTTTCCTGTGTGCCTGTCACAAGCTTCCTTTTCACTGATTTCACAAACAGTAACCGAGGTGCTACACCACTCATTTCTGCACTCACTCAAAAAGCATTTGTTTGGCATTTACAATGTTCTAGAAAACCACATTAGATAACACTTAAGTAATACAAAAATATGACTAGGCTCTACCTCTTAAGATCTTCCAATAAAGAGAATCATATAGTCTAAGTAAATAATTTCTTCCAGACCAATAAAAGTGACAATAGAAAGTTGTTAATATGCACAGAATGAAGGAACAATGAGAGAAGAAAAGCAACAGTTTTTGACTATTTAGGAACAGAACAGTCTTCATATTCTTTTTTTCCCATTGTGTCTGTTAGTTAATGCAATTGGCATTTGTTGAGTGTGGTAATGCATCTACTAAAACCACAGTGGTGTCTCACTATATCACAGATGGGAGTGTGAGGGCAAACAGGAGTAGTCCACAGAACCTTAGATAGGGACAATGAAAATTCAGAAGCTGAAATGTGCATCCTCTCCCCAAAAAGAATCCTTACCCAGTGAGTTGCTACCAGAAATTTTTCTCTTATCATATACACATGTATAAATACTACAAGTCAGCTTCTATATTTTTTTTAAATTTGATTTTAGGATTTATATGCAGGCTATAACAGCAATAAGAATAATGACAAATATTTGTTGTATTTCTGCACTATTCTTAGTTCTTTTCAGGTATTTGTTTATTTAATCCTCATGAGATCCCTGTGAAGCAGGTTCATTTATTATATTTATTTTACAGATAAGGAAACTGAGGAACATAAAAGATCAATTACCCAAGGCCATACAGCTGTTAGGATTTTGTAGTCAGAGGCTGTTTTCCTCATTGCAGACCATATTGCTTCTAGTTAGCATGTGGATAGTTGTCTTATATTGCTGAAGGGTAGGCTTGGGTAAGGATTCCTTAAATGGGAACTTTTGTGCCTAATGGTAGAAACATCTGGTCTAAAGTCTAATCCTGATGCAACCCTAGATGGCTGAGTGTTCTTGGCCAAGTTAGTTAATCTTTCCCTAATTTATTTTCAAGACCTCTGAAATGTTTCCCTTCTCATTATGATTCTACAAAGGTAAAATCAGCTAACAAAGAAATTAAGAAGACCAAAAAGTATGAGACAATGATAATTGGTTCTATTCTCAAAATATTTATCAAACTTTTAAGTGTTTCAATTATTTTACAGAAAAAAGTAACATTCAAATCCTTAATTCCACTGAAAATAGAATATTCAGCACATTTTAACTATACTGTAAATGTTTTTATAACTATATTCAAGTTTCTTCAAAGTGAATACCTTAAAATTTGTTGATCTAGGATGGATGCATTATATGAAAATGAATAAAAAGCAAAGTTCCCATTTAACTTCTGAGCCAAAGCATTTGAAGAGGTAAAACTTCTTAACATAAGCCAGCAAAAGCATTAGAAATAAGCTTCCAGCCAAAGAGAACTTGGGGAGAAAAACACCAAGCTAAAAGAAAAACATCAACATCAAGTCAATAGGAAAGAATGATAGTAAAACCTCCGTTGGTTTTGTTTACAGGACAGAGTAAGATAAGGCACTCCGGGGACAACTTATCTTCATTGCTACATATAAAGGAGCACCATGGTGTGTAAATCAAGCAGTGCTTAGCAGACTGCTGACTTAGAAGATTGTCAACAAACCGCTGAGTCAGCAAGAATGCTTTCCAATTATTCAAAAGTGCTGCTTTAAGAATTTTTTGAAAAATTTTACTGAAAAGCACTGACCTTAAGAACTGGGTAACTAAATATTAGCTGGCAAGTCTTTATCATGTGAGGGTGCATGTGACCTGGGTCTACTTCATTTATCTTCAGCCAAAGTAACCCACGACCTCACTAAAGGCACACAGCTACACACAGCCGCCATACCTCACCGGTTACTGCTGATGAATGAGAAGAGATGGGTAACACAAACAATCTGAAATCAGCTTACAACAGGGAGGCTTCAAGATGTAGAATCCCTTTACAAAGCTTAATCCAGAAATATACCTTTTTTAAAAAAATAAATACACAATGGTTTTGCTATGAAAAATAAGATGTTACCAGTTCCATATTTTTCCCCTTAGAGGGCAGGATTTTCTTGCTTAAAATAAAGTGATTTATTTCAGAATTGCCATCAGTTTGTTATCCTACTGTTCTCAGTAGAAGAATGTGTTGCTGCATCAATTTCTCTTTACCCTGAAACATACAGTCTATCCATTTCAATTTCCGTTGAATTATGTCCATTTACACAGACATCTCTAGCAAATGGCAGGCTCCGACTCGTGCCAGGGAACAGCAGCGTGAACAAATCAATATCAGCCTGATTCTGTCTCACAGTGCAAAATACTGAAAATCTAAGTAATAGTGGAATGGATATGCATGCTCCATTTTTAAACATGTGTACAGTTTGAGGGAGGAGTGACAGAGGAAACTGATCAACCTTTTGGCATCTTTTATATTGATCTGTAAAGGGACCCAAACTACAGCTTACTTTTCTTTGCTTGCTATGCACTTACTCTCAACCACATCTTCATAGCTACCTCACACGTATTCTAGTTTATCCTGGTCTGAAATTCTACCTGGCCTTCTCTGCCAACATTTTGTCTGGTCTGTTCCACAAATCGCTAAGTTTCCTCTTTCTCCCTTTCTTTCATTGGCTTTACCATTTTGTATATGTAATAGGACAGTGTATTTTTTTAAAAGGTAGAATAGTACATCTTTGTTTTTACCATCCATGTTAAGCAAAGTGTTTAAAATAAAGTAAAATGCTTAAAAGGAAATGTGGTGATTTGAGATGAACAAAGAATCTGGCAGTCTTTCCACGGCCCCTGAAGTTTACCAGTGGTGATGGAAAGTATACCAGGTCTCCAGGAAATAGAACGGAAAATTCTCTCTCTCTTTTTTTCATTCTTACCTCCATCACTAATTGTCTTTTTAATTCATGATTAATGGAAATTATTGGTTAAGGATTAATGAATGGAAATTAATGGATTATGGTTACTATCCTTAATCCTTTCATTTTTCTTTCTTATTCATAGCACTGTAGTTATTTCAGTCTACTCCTCCTTGTCCATACACAAGAAATACACTTAAGCATTGGCCCAAATATCCATGGCCTTAGAGAAATCAATGAATGCTCCTTACTAAACTTAATCAAAGCAGCATAACAACATCTGATCTCCCCTTTTGCTTCCTATCTCCATGTCCCTGCCTTTGTACCCCTTCTTTTAGGTCTTTTTTTTTTTTTTTGGGACAGGCAGAGTGGACAGTGAGAGAGAGAGACAGAGAGAAAGGTCTTCCTTTTGCCATTGGATCACCCCCTAAGTGGCTGCTACTGTGAGCGGGTTGCGGCCGGTCCGAAGCCAGGAGCCAGGTACTTCCTCCTGCTCTCCCATGCGTGTGCAGGGCCCAAGGACTTGGGCCATCCTCCACTGCACTCCCGGGCCACAGCAGAGAGTTGGACTGGAAGAGGAGCAACTGGGACAGAATCCGGCACCCTGACTGGGACTAGAACCTGGGTGCTGGAGCCACAGGTGGAGGATTAGCCAAGTGAGCCGTGGCGCCGGCCTCTTGGGTCTTTACTTGAATTTCTACTGTTAAGAGAGATACTGGTGCATTTGCCTACTCTTTGATGAGTCATTTTGGGCCCAGTGATAGATAAGTAAATAAGGACACTGGCAAAGGAACAGACAATTTTTGACCAAAAATAATTGAAGGGGTCTGATTGTGAAGCTCTTAGGTGCATGATGTACACTGTTGAGCAGATGTAATGACAAGGAAATTAGACTAAAAATTTTCCATGATATAAGATGAAGCAAAGGTTTTGAAAAACACAGTCGACCAGAATCTTAAAATATGTGTCTCATTTGCACACTCTCTTAATATTTTTATTATAAAAACTAAGATACAGCTATAAAAGACTTTGAATTTTATAATTCCATCTAAGAGACTAGTTGTTTAGCACTTGGTGCTAGTGTTGCAGTCTACAGGTAAGAAAGGATTCAGGATGAGGCCGGTGCCGTGGCTCACCGGGTTAATCCTCCGCCTGCGGCCCTGGCATCCCATATGGGCACCGGGTTCTAGTCCTGGTTGCTCCTCTTCCAATCCTGCTCTCTGCTGTGGCCCGGGAGGGCAGAGGAGGATGGCCCAAGTGCTTGGGCCCTGCACCCACATGGGAGACCAGGAAGAAGCACCTGGCTCCTGGTTTTGGATCGGCACAGCGCCGGCCATAGCGGCCATTTGGGGAGTGAACCAATGGAAGGAAGACCTTTCTGTCTGTCTCTCTCACTGTCTATAACTCTACCTGTCAAATAATAATAATAATAAAACCCAAAACATTTAAAAAAGAGAGAGAGAAAGGATTCAGGTAACTGTGTTTTCCAACAGCATTTCATATCAAAGACCTGTGTTCAATAAATGGTTATAAGATAAGCTCTTTCAAAATGCTACATATTAACTTTTCAAAACTGTCTATTGATTCTCTCCAGCAGCTGAGGTTGCAGGTGCTCTCATGCTGTGTCTACGCAGATGGTGGCCTTAGTCATCACCGAACGTTGTGGACGTGGCTACAGCAGACACAGCTATCTGTTCTCTTCTCAAGGTTATTAAATGTTTGAGAAAGGAAATGCAACAATCTGCTTTCCCTGCACAGTTTATCCACCATTGCTTACCTTTGTTTTCAAGGATCACACTCCCAGCCAAGTTGCCTAGAGCTAACTTGTATAAACTGTCTCCAAGGATCTTGGCCAGGGTAGCAGGGTCGGAGTGGGGAATCTTCCAAGACATCGCTTTTCTTTTTTGGAATCAGAAATCTGCCTATACAGTTACTTTCGAGGGTGCACTCTGACTTTTCAGCCATACCTAACTGATGCACAGTTCTTGTTGGAACCAAATCAAGAAACACTCAGTATTAATGAGTTTAAATTTGGCAGTGGTCGAGTGCTACAAAAGTCCAGCTACTTATGGCTAATAATTTTAAAAATAAATCAAATGCTCTGAATTTAATTTTGCTCTAGGACCTCAGGTCTCCAACATTTCTGGAGGTGGGGAATATGGAGTGGGGATATGATATTACATATAAGTGGAATGTCAAGATAATGTACTTTTAAGACAGTATCCATTTTAAAACAGCAGTTACTTTGTTGCTTTTATAAAGAGGTAGCTTTAGGGATCATGTACACATACTAGGGTTTTCTACCTTGTGGAAAACCATGCTACTGCAAGATGTTATTATATTATAAGAGTGTTTTTTTATTTTTATTTTTTGCTTCTCCCTTATGGTCAATTGATACCACTTCTTGAGCTCAGTTCACCCGTCTAAAATATTCTCCAATCCTATGACTACTTTGTTAGTGTGGGCAGGTATTGTGGTGCCTTGGGTTAAGTTGCAGCTTGCTACACTGCTTCACCTATCAGAGCATGAATTCTAATCCTGGTTACTCTGCTTCTGATCCAGCTCCCTGCTAATTCACCTGGGAAGGCATTACAGGATGAGCAAAGTACTTGGGTTCCTGCAGCCCACATGGGAGGCACAGAAAGACTCCTGGCTCCTAGTTTCAGCCTTACCCAGCCCTGGCTGTAGCAGTCATTTGGAGAGTGAACCAGTAGATGGAAGATTCCTTCTCTGACTTTGTCTCTCTCTGTCTCTTTTTATCTCTCCCTCTCACACACATATGCACATATACTAGCTCTCTTTCTCTCCTTCTCTTTCTGTCTGCCCCTCCCTCTCTGTCACTCTGCCTTTCACATAAATAAATCTTTAAAAGATCATTAGTGAGAGCAATGTTTAATTTGTGTTTCATTATTTTGACATTACTTTTGTCACTACAGACTGCCGATAAAATAAAATAATGTTTTTTGGTTAAAACAAAAGACGGACTAATCAAGTCAACATATTCAAAAGTGAGAAAGCCTAGAGTTTAATCATGAAAATTCTCTATCTAAAGAATTTGGTAACTGAATTTGTTTATTCAATATACTCAGATTTTTTTTTTAAATCAGGCAAATGTATACGACCTATTTACACTTAAAGTATGTCCTCAGTTATTTTCTGTGCTCAGTGCTTTGGAATAGAATCCAAAATGTAACAGATAAGTATATTTGTTGTAAAATTTTTAAAAAATCAGAGTAGAGACATCTTTAAACATAGACACATTTTTCAAAAATTAAGACAATGGTGAAAGGATATTTACTGCACAGAAAGTAAAATCATAAATTCCACAACCATAGAATCATTTCAAAATTATTTCAATGAGGAACAAAATTGTGCACAGCATTGTAATTAGTTGACCTAATATTTGCACAGCAAAAAAAAATTGTACCATTTAACAGTAAGTATTTGCTGTTTTAGCAACTAAGTCCATTCAATTAGTGATTCAAGGTTTAACTCAAGCTTTTGGAATGTGTAATGTGTGATTTTGAAATTAAATATTAATGCTATTTCATTTTCATAAAACTGAGAAAAAGAAAATGAAACAGTAGGGTAATATTAACAGTGGAGAATTAAGATTCTACTCAAGAGGATCTTTGTTAAATATTGGTTTGATCAATATAGTTAGGAAAATAATCAAGTAAAGATTAATTTCAAGACTTTAGCATCCTTCAATTATATGGACCTAAACATAAAGTTACAATTTTATTACTGATAAAAGAAAAGCCTATCATAGTGAGTCTCAATATTGATTTTAAGTTTCTACAGTACTAGGATGTTATTTTCACTCGCAAAGAACACATTTTTTATTGAGAAAAACTTTAAAACAGTTTGGACCTTGATTGCTTTTAGGAACAGAAATGTTTTAAAAGTTTTATTTATTCATATCTGAAAGATAAAATATGCGTTTGTGTGTGTGTGTGTATGTTTGTGAGAGAGCTTATCTGTTATTTCACTCCCCAAACGCCTGTAACAGTGGGAGCTGGCTCAGATTAAAGAGAGGAGCTGGTATCTGCAATCAGGTTTCCACATTTCCACAGGGGTGGCAGGGATCCACCCATTTGAACCATCACTGCTGCCTCTCAGGGTCTACATTAGCAGGAAACTGGAATCAGGAGCACAGCCAGGACTTGGCACTCTGATATGGGATGCAGGTGACCCAAGCAGCACCTTAGCTGTTAAGCCAAACTCCTACCCTGGGAAAAGGAAATTTAAATAGTAGAAAGCAGCTAATGTATTGCCAGTTCACCATTAAAGCAGTCAAAATGAGTTAATGACAGATTTTGGCTACACAATATTGAAGAACTAGGTATCTGAATTTTTTGTATGAAACAAATTGAATTGATAAATCTGTTTTGATGCATAATCAAAGTTTACGATGACCAATGCATGAACAAATTATGAAAATATTAATGCATAAACTTTGTAGAACTGGGAAAAAAGTTACCACCGAATATCTTAATATAGCTTAATATTAAACTATATTAATACCTTAATATAGTTTAAACTATACATCATGGAATAATTTTAT
Organism: Lepus europaeus; assembly: GCF_033115175.1. Classification (NCBI taxonomy): domain Eukaryota; kingdom Metazoa; phylum Chordata; class Mammalia; order Lagomorpha; family Leporidae; genus Lepus; species Lepus europaeus. The sequence continues at coordinate 19,016,141 of NC_084828.1, read as the reverse complement.
GGGAAATTATTATGATCAAGAATTTCTTTGGGGGGCCAGCATTGTGGTAGAGTGGGTAAAGCCAACACATGCAATGCTAGCATCCCATAGGGGTACCAGTTCCAGCCCTGCTGTTCCACTTCTGATCAAGCTTCCTGCTAATGCACCTGGGAAAGCAGAGGAGGATGGTCCAAGTGCTTGGGTCCCTGCCACTCATGTGAGAGACCCAGAAGAAATTCCTGGTCCCTGGATTCAGACCATCCCAGCTCCAGCACTTGTGGCCATTTGGAGGGTGAACCAGCAGATAAAAGATCTCTCTCTCTCTCTCTCTTTCTCTCTTTATTGTAACTCTGCCTTTCAAATAAACAAATGAATTAAAAAAATTCTTTTATATTCAATGTAATGACTAGTTTTAGAAACAGATCAATTTCAGGGGAGCAAAGAAGAAATACAAATATGCCTATATTTGTAAGACTGAAAACTCAATCAGTGTGGTTTCTGAAGGTCTCTTCCAGCTCTTATGTGTCTATGCTCCTGGGTTTCCAGTCTTTTAAGGTAATAAAGGATGCTAGGAAATCTGCAACAATTTGTTGTAAAGATTATTATGGTATCAGGATATGCTATTTCTAGAAACTGTGACTTCTTTATTTGTATATAATTTATTGCATTATACTTAGTTTCATAATAAAGTATACTCTTCTCCTGAACTGTTATCTAAAGAATAAAGCCAAAGATTTTCTTTTGAACTGCTTAATGTGTTTTCTCACCATTCAGATCACTTTTTCATTTCCATTCTGCTGTTTTTACTCCACTTTCAGGAGAATCTGCTGCCTGGATGAAATAAAATTCTTTCAGTCAATGCAAACGTGGAGAACTTCCCTCCTTTGCTTTCTGTTGCCATGAAGAGAATTCGGTGGAACTGTCACCTACCCCTTAACCACACCCCTATAATAAGCATGTAACAAATAATTCTGAGAGTCATCTTAATAGCAGGGAAACCAACATGTCTGCCAAAGTTCTCACAGGAAGCTGGTGGTGAAAGAAGGAATAAGAGCCAGGCTTTCAGAGCACCAGTGAGGCATTCTGTGTGGTCTCCCACACTGTTTCTCTTTTGAACTTTGCAATTCCAAAGCAAAAATACCATAGCTGCAATGCCACCAAGGACGCTGGCATTACGTGCCAAGAGATGATCAGCTCCCTTGCTCCTTTCCCTCAGAGTGTCTCAACATCCATTGTCTAACAGGGCTGGATAATATTGTGTAGAGGCTACAATGAAGAAAAACTCCGAAGAATCCTCAGTGTTTTGTTTCTGGGACTATGCGGTCCTGAATGATACATACCATGGCCATCATCCAGGAACTCCGTGATGGTGGCTGAGGTGCACTTGGACCAGGGCTTGGAGGCATCGATACTGGTGAGGATAGATGACATTAAGCGCTTGTCTTCTGTGGAGCCAAAGTTCTCTTCACAGAATTTGGAATCGTCATGAGAGAGGCCGAGGAGATGTCCTGCAGAGAGAACAGAGAATGTGAAAATAATAGGTGATTTTGCATTTCTGTTTTTCCACACAATTGCACTAGCACATGATTTTTTTTTCCCCAGGTGGTGGATGAGTTCATTTTTACTACCTTCTCACCTATACGCTGGATCCCCAGGGAAATAAAAGCTGCATGTTATTAGTGAAATAGTTACTTTTGGTGAACATTGAGATGAAGATTTGAAAAACTCAACTCAGGAGAGGATGATTGCTCTCTTCATCTGGTCCACATATGCTGTGTGACATGTAGAGACCAGGCCTTATTTAGAATCTAGAATCTGTGAGACAACTGTGCATTATGTCATAGCCCTCACCGCATATTATTTTGATTGTCTAATTTTCTGTTTTCTCGGATCAACAATAAGCCCCACGAGATCAAAGTGCTTCTCCCCCCATTCTCTGCTGCGACTTCAGTATTTAACTTAATGCCATGCAAGTTGCAAACACTTACTAGAGGTTTTTTGAATGCCGATGATTTCTGTTTCCTTTGTCAAGGAAAATACATGGCTAGCTATGTGAGATGTGAGGATAAAAGAAAGAGAAGCGAAAGTAGAGACTTTCTGGTCCCATGAAAGTGTAAACATGTTATTCCTCTTCACTCCTTTTAGTTATTTCGTGACTTATGACTGTTTACTAGTCTCCCAAATAAATTGCTTATTTTGAAAATATGCGTATCATGGAGTCAGTGTTGGTGCTGGGAGAGAAACAAACATTGTTAGTGAAGTGATTGTTCAAACAGCACTCAGCCAGGTGGTATTTAGGCTTAAGCTTCCCAACCATGTTCTTGGCAACCCCAGCCTACGCCATTTCTAACATATCAAGCTAGATATTATTTCACAGAGTGGATAATTGTTATTTTATAATCCAATAAATTGCTTTTCATTACATAGTATTAACTTCCACTAATCTTAGGATAAAATTACATTCTCCAATATATCTATAATGCTGCTAAAAATACAGAAATTTGAACAGTTTGTAGAAACTCTAAAAAGTAGTCAAAAATCACTCTACGAGTGCCTTTTTGGTAAAGGTTTCTAGAATAGAATATAAACCACTTATAAGGATGTGGAAAGTAGTATTGCCAATTGATTACTACATTCTCCTTGGGTTCCTGATGCCAAATGCGAGCTCTCTGGCCATGCTGTCAGGAGTTCAATGCACACGAATGAAATCCAACAGAGATGAAATCTTTCACGTTGCATTCCCACTACTTTTGGCCAACTCGTTAAATCACTGACACCTCATAACAAAATTGTTCACTGAGCAGCTGACTGCTGTTGTGGCTGCAATTAAGTGACTAGGGCCCAGTGACCTTCCAAGTCTCCACATTCTTAGCTACGTTTTTTTTTTTTTTTTTCAGATATTTACTTCAACAGGATTTACTATGCTAGCAAATTTTCTCTGGGAAAATCTCCCAAATCTACTCACCTTTTGTTGATTCAGTCGCACAAATGTGCACCATACTCTAGAAAGTATGTCTCAAACAACATGTAAAAGAAGATTAGCAGGAGCTCATCCAATTTTGACTGGTGTGTTCAGAGAAGTCACAGATCCCAGAAAAACACAGAATCTTTCACTCATGTCCTTTTAAAAACTACTTACAGTTACTCAGGACATTCAACACTTGTTGTGAGTGCCCTCTAAGCTTCCAGAACGTCTCAAGGTAGAAACTTTATCAGCTAGCACTGTGGGATTGGTGTGGCAATTTCACACTGGAGTTTTTTTTCCCCTCTCTGGCATAGAAAAGAGAGAAAGTGGCCCCAAATGACCTTTGTAACACAATATTTATTTGAACCTAGGTTTCATACTTTTTTAACAAAACATTTGAGTTTTGCATTCTATTTCATAAGATAGTCCTATTGATTTAATGGAGTAATAGTCTTTTCTTCCAAATCTATATAAGTTAAACTTTCCATATGCATTTTTATTATTGCATCAAGGGATTTTCACTTCATTTGGAGGGGAATGATTTTGGATTTCTGATTTAAAATGCAGGCCATATGGCAAATACCAAGTATACTTTCAGGGGCCTGGGAGAATATCTCATTTTTTTTTCCTTTCTACAGTGAGACAAGTCATATAATTTTAAAGATTTCAATTATGTAAGCAAGGCAGTTTACTTTTAAAATATTTTGTCATAATTTTATGAATCTTTTGGCCTGCTCTTGGGCATAATATTGTGAGTTTTATGCTTCTGAATTTACTAATTTGTCCATGTAAGTGAATCGCTACGACAGATACATACAAGAATTCTGCCAGACAAGCTTGCCATTCTGAGCATGGACAAGTCATAGCTCCACCTCAGCCAAAACTAGAGAGGGATATGAATTTTGTTGGCTCCCCAAGCCAGGCAGATAAGGGCTGATTGCAGCTCATCTGGGAGAGACTGACATTTTAAGGGTGAAAAAAACATCTTGTCCTTCATGGAGAAAGGCTGTGCGATGGCTGCGAGAGACATGGGCAATTTGGAGAACACTGAAGCGCCCCCAGACGCAGGAAGCCTGTTCCTGAGTGGCTGGAATCAGGGCACAGAGAGAAAGCCCATGTGACTTCCCCTCAGGAGCTGGACGGCAACTGAAAGGGAAGATCAGCGTGGGGGATGCTTGGATGCTCTTCAGGGAAGACGTGACCCACATACTGAGAGCTGTGCACAGCAGAGTGGTGGATTCCAATGGGGGCCCCCCAAACAGTTTTGCTAAGGCTTCTGATGTCAGTCGGAAATTTGCCCACAGTATTCTGCCTGGAAATGACAAGGTACATACAAAAGCACCAGCTCTTTTAAAGGAGACAACGCACTATGACACTAAAAGCTCACTAACAGAGCAAATCTGGAATCTAATGAATTTAACACCAAGTCGCAACAATCACGTATGTTGAGGAGGGGTTGTGAAGGGAAATGGGAAATTATACAGAAGACCAAGGACAGTCTCTGGCTTTGGCGACATCTGCCTTTCCAGGGAATTTGTTCATTTAACACCCACAGAGATACTGAAAATGAACGGTGTGGTTTGCAGATTAAGGATTTCTGTGACAAGCAGCTTCCAGTGGCATTCCCAGCAGACAGGATTAGACAATCATGGCCTAAGAATAAAAGAGTTGGTGAAGAATATGAAGAAGTGGTACAGAAAGTGATTACAATGCCTAAAGCAGGTTGTTGTTTTCATCAAATTGTGTGTTCTGATTTTTTTTTTTTTTTTTTTTTTTTTTTACATCCATACAGGACAACAGAGTGAATTGAAGGATGAAGTCTTGAAGGAGGCAGGGAAATGGAATTCAGAAACCCAGGAAGGAAGACAATCCCTGGAACAAGTGTTTGGTGCAGTAGTTAAGATGCTGCTATGGACACCTGCATTGCATATCAGAGTGCCTGGGTTCGAGTCCCGGCTCTGCTGCTGACTCCTGTTTCCTGTTACTATGCACCTCGGGAGGCAGCGATGATGGCTCAAGTAATTGGATCTCTGCCCTTCAAATGAGAGATCCAGACTGAGTCCCAGGCTCCTGACTTCAGCCTGATCAGTTCTTGGTTGTTGAGAACATGTGGTGAGTGAAGCAGTAGAAAGGAGATCTCCCTATCCGTCTCTGCCTCTCTCTTGCCTTTCAAATGCATAAATAAATTTTAAAAAAGAAAACAATTCTTCCCTTGGGAAGATGGAGAAATATTTCTTTTTTCAGAGTCAGAGCATAGGAAGAAAAGAGTGGTGAAGATTCTCAAGAATAAAAGAAGAGATTTGGGACAGCTCAAGCAAGCTCCCTCTGCAAAACAGGCTGAGCAGATTTCTAGTGAGAGGGAACCACAGGGATGGACTGTAAGGGGTCTGGTGGGGGTGGGAGTGGGGTTGAAGTCATTTACAGTCAGGGTCTAAAGCTGAGTTCCCAAAGTCTTGCTTTAGAAGAAGCAGTGTTTACAACCATTTGTAATCAAGAGACATGCAAAATATGGAAAAGCAGTTTGCTTGAGCAATTCTGTTCACAATACTCTCTTTCTTAGTGAATCCTTAATTCTTGATGATATAATTGGAAACTTCTCACCTAAAATCCTGAGGCAATGAGAACCAGTCATTGACAGAATCTGAATTTATGTACTCTAAAAAGAGGAGAGAGAGGGACAGAAGCCAGAGTGAAATTTCAAGAATAATATAACTGTCTGAGCCAGGAGTGTTTTCCCAAGGAATGCACTCCTCAGGACTGTATTCATTCGCTAACTATAATCATTAGTAAAAGTCAAATTGTAAATTGTAGGTGCTTTTGTAGAAAATGTTGGTATATTCTTAACAGATATTAAGTGATGTCATAAATACAACTGTCCTGTTAATGAGTACCCTTTTCACAAAGTAACACTGGATGGAGTTTGTCTGAACAACACTAACCAAATGAATTTAATGGTAAATTATGTCTCAGCAATGTCTATACACTCAAGAGTCTGAGTGATAATGTTAACACAGAAATGGGGCACAGTTACCTGATAATGCTTCTAGTGTGATAATTTTCTTTAAAATTGACATATAGATGCTATTTTCTTTAAAATTTTATCTTTGATATTCCCAATATGGATTAAAAGAATGTGTGGCCTCCTTAAATTTACAAGTGAATCTAATATTAGAAAGAAAATCTGTGATACAATAGACATATTTCCTCCACAGGGAAGTGTTGGTTCAGCTTCTAATTCAACTTAGGTATTACTGTACTCTTCGGTATGACTTAGAACATTAACTTTAGGAAGGAAATCGCTTGTTTTTCTAAACTTTGGTGTGCAAGTTAAACAGAATTTCACAGTCTTGTCTCCTGATTCCAAAGTGACCAATGGTCAAGGGGACACAGTACCACATTCTAAAAAATGTTACAAGAAGCTCTGTAATGTGTTTACTTGGGAAAGCACTGCATGGATGAAGCATCTGTTTCTTAATGAAGTCATGTTTTTATTTTACCTAATTTTCCAGCTGGGATTATGGAGGTGGAAGACAGTCTTGCCAGGGTTGAGAAGTGAGTCAACAGCTTACATGGGATCAGAATCTAGGATCACTGAAGAGAAGAGTCATGAACTCCAGTAATTGGGCTGTACATGTCTACTCAAGCATCTATTCCTTATGGAGAAGTGATAAACTCCCCTTACAAAACAATAAATATGAATGGTAAATGTGGTACCAATTATGTCATTTGGAAGGAAGAAACATTTTTTTTTTTCTTTCACTTCATTCACTAGCAGGGTCAATATGCTTTTGAGTCAATTCAGGGTTATATCCTTCAAACTGAATATTATCTGAAAAGCAATTAAAGGCCATGAAAGAAATCTTGGGCTCTGGAGCTAAATGAGTTGGGTTTAAATTTTACCCTAGGAGTGTATTAATTGCTAACCTTAGGTTTAGAAAATTCTTGATGTGCTGGTTTCTTCTTCTCTTGGTTGATCTATAAATAGTACTTATCCCATGGCATTTTGTGAGGTTCAAATGATGTAAAAGATATGAAGTGTTTAGAAGATATGCTTGGTATTTATGAAAGGATTAGTAACTGTTAGCTAACTTCACTGTCCTCATCAATATTATAAGGCTGTTATACTTTTACTTATTTGTATGCTAGTCTTCAGGAGTTTTAATACATTTTGATGTTATTAAACAACTTCCTTTGGGAAGGGAGGAAAATTTTCCCTTAGAGAAACAAGAATTGAAATCTGATTTAAAAAAAAAAAAAGAAAAACTGACAATAAACACTAAATCTCTCAGTGATGCCAGACACAGAGCAAAGTCCTATATTCCCTCTTTCCATCTGGAGGCCAAGTAAGGCTTAGTGTGGTATTGCTCCACGCTGGAAAGAAAAAAAAAAAAAACATGCTCAGTTCATGTTGATTAAAGCCATGAGTTTGTGGGTAAATACCAAGTTTAATCCCAGCTTCCTCTGACCTCACATCTCACAGCCAGTCCGGACATCTGATTCTGTGCATTTGGCTTTGGTCTATGGTGCTTTGAGGGCCTCAGCAGCTTTTCAAAACATGGCCTATTTAATCTAATCATCTATGGGAGCAGAGTCACACGAAGATCAGCACAACCAGAGAACAGCCTCCAACCGCAGCAAAACACAGGCAGTCCTGCTGTTGTGTCTCGACCACTTCCTAAGTCACAACTGAATATAGGGTGTTGGCTTGTTTAAGTCTCCGGACTTTAGCCTAGGAAGCACACTGCAGTCTTTCATTCTGCAGAAATTCACTTAGCACATTTTATAATTAACTACAATAAAGCAAAGCTTTGGCGTGTTTGCAAATTATGGATTTCATTAATCTAAATAAAATGATTGTTCCCCCTAGAGTATGGAAAGCTGGCCCTACATCAATAAAATTATGTTTCTCATAACCATGTGGGCAGCAGGTGAAATCTTTATTATTACAAGTTGATAATAAAAAATTGACAAGTTAAAAATACAAACATAAAATGTAAACTCAAATTAACTGAAATGTCTGAAGTTCACATTTGGGTTGTAAATGTCTGTAAATACATTCCTGCCTCCAACTCAAGGCACATGAATGGGGACTGTATTTTCTGAGTGTTTGAAATTCCCTAACAATATAATCAAAGTTTGCATGCATCTATTAAAGCAAGGAGGAAAGCAATTCAACATCTATTAACATCGTCTTCCAGCAGCCTACATTGTCATCACTTGACTATATACTTCCAAAAATCTCACTTTTGTAAAGAATTAGTAGAAAAAGAGAAGTGTTATGCTTATCATGTAGTACATGAAAAGAGTAATTTCTCAGAACTCTCTGTTTAACCCATGCCCTTAAGACTTTGAGTAATTTAATCCTGTATCTGGAAATGGTGTCACATAGAGACTTCAGTTTTGCCTCTACTTATCTTACACATCAGTTCTCCATGTAGGAGATTTTTAGGTGCAGGAAGCAAAAGGAAAAAACAAATTTTGATTCAATTTATGTGGAAAAATGTATTCAACTTTGAGTTTTAAACCATAGTGCGTAAAAAGAGAAAGCACTTGGGTACTCCCATGAAAACTTGCACATCAACTAATGAAAATGCTATTCTTAATCAAATATATCCTTTAACTGTTTCCAGAAGAAATAAAGTAGAAAAAAAATGAGATGGGCCTGAGAATTTTCTCCCAGCTTATGTTTTGAGCACAGCAACACATTTACACGGCATGAAGGAAATGCATACTGTAGAACATGGTTTAAGGAAATTCAGAACACTCTGGAAACAGGTTCCAAAACATTGTTTTTGTCACTTTACATGGCCTGTACATGTAAATTCCACATATGAAAGTAACAAATATCTAATGGAAGGGAAGACGGAAGATTGCATAAAAAAAAAAAAAGTCAAGTAGAATTAGAATCTAGAGTGTGGTTAGCTTGGGCTGATAGCTTCATAAAACAACCCAAAAATAAAACACTGGAAACAGAGTAGTGAGCTACGTTACCCAAGATCTAACTGGTTGAAGAGAGAAGACTCGGGTGATATTTGTAACACATGTTCATAATATTTAGGCAAAAAGCAAAACCAAATAGTAAAGCAGTGAGAAAAAAATGAATGAAAATCAAATTGCTTTACATAAGGGGAACTGATTGCTCACCCTCCCACATCTTGACTTTAAATATTGCAGCTTAGACCATATAGAATGTAAAAAGAGAAATCAAGCAAGTAGTGCTTGATTGATGGAGAATGAGTTACACAGAATTTAAAAGAAGGAAACAGATATGGTTCAACCAAAAAATTAAAGTCAACATATGAGCATTTGATTTTGCATGTACTTCAAAAATTTCATAAAAATTAAAGTCTAAATGTATTTTTATGTAAAAAAATTTTGAAATATTTGCATAATATTTTTATAATATGTATTTTTCATGAATTTTTAAAGATTCCTCATGGGAGCATGCATTACTTCCACACTGTTCTCTTGTACATCTGTGTCCAATACCCTTGTCCTTTTAAGAAAGGTTCCTCTTGTACACTTGGATACTCATAGCTTTAATGTCACATTTGTTCTCACCAGCATCTGGCTTGCCATGTCTCAGATTGCTGCAACTTTACAGCAAAGACCCTTGGTTTAGCAATTCAGGAGTGCTGAGAAGTTTTGCTGGAGGTTCCTTCCTTGCAATCTAGCTGGTTTGAAAGTCATAGCAGCTCTGAAGAAGCTGTGTTCATTGCCACAGGATTATACATGAGAAACTTCCAAACACTCTCAATGTGAGAGACCAGAGGAGAGGACAGAAAGAAACAACCCTTCTTGGAAGGAATGTGCAATCGCATCTTTTGGAGATTGGGATTTTGCACTCAAAACCCTGTGCATGGATGGTGCTAAAATTCAACACTTGTTTATTCCCCATCGTTTCCCTCCTGGTCTGGAACTCACCAGCCTTTGCCTTCCCAGATATGTAGCACCACTCTGTTGGGATTCCATGCACTCTGAATAATGGTGATCAATGACCAGCACACTATTTAAATTTCTTCTGCTTAACTACAGTCCTTTGGACTATTTGGACTAAATCCTCTTACTTTCTGCTGTAGAATCAGAATGTTGCCTTGTCCACCTCATCTGTTTCTTTCACTCATGCACATACCCAGAAGTGTAGCAAATATTGATTATTGTTTTATATCAGGCTATATTTGTATCAGTATTTTAATAGGTGGGGTGAGGGACACATGCAGATATAATCCCTAACCTGCAGTTCAAGTGACATATGCTTTTAAAAGGACACCAGCTCTTCCAATGCACGCATGAGAGAGTCACGCCTCGTTATTAGGACACCACATAGGGAAGAAAGGGATTCAAAGTATCTGACTTTGGGATAACAAAGAGGCCACAGGGACAGGTCTGGGACTCCATCTTGGATCTTGGTTCTCAAAGGCAAAGATGCCCAGTTACCAAAGTATTGAATTGAATTATTATCAATAATGCTTATATTACTGATGTTATTCAAATTTTATTTTCTTGCTTAGATTTTAAGAAGGGTGTTAATCAGGAATATTAATGTCATAATTAATACTTAAGAATTGAAACTTATCTATGGGGTTTTACCTTGGATGAGAAATTATTTTTAACCCCTCAAAGAAAATACACAGTTAAAAATTGTCTGCTTATAAGGAATTTGAAAAAAAGTTTGAATTGCCATTTAAAAGTTAGTTTCAAATTTAAATAAGACTAAAATTATCTTATAAACCAAGTATAATAATTATCAAAGCATGCTTTGACTCCAAAAGATGATGCTGAGGTGATAAATAGATTTAAAAAGGAAGTGAACTATTTAAACAGCAAAAGAGAAGTACACGGCCATGTAAATAACACAGAGTAACTATACCCTACCCAATGTTGTGTAGATCCTTAACACAACTCCATGAACTAGGACCTGTTATCCCTATAGGGAAGATATGAAAACTGAAGCTTAGAGAGTTTAAATAATCAGACCCACGAGACACAGCTAGAAAGTACCTTTGTAAGAATTAGGCTCAGATGTGTCTAGTTCTAACCATATAGTCCTACGTACTAAGCCAATTTCTCACATACCTGGCAGCCTAGGTCAATGATAAGGAAGCATACATTCCTTCTTCTCTGGATAGTTTTATTAGCACTAAATTTATGGCTGTAGCATTTATGTGTTTCTTCTAAGAAATAAATTTGGTAAGTGACATTTAAAGCACCGGGATTGATTTCATCTGTCTCACTGCATAAGATCTAAACAAGAACATGTATCATAAGTGAAAGATTACCTTTACTAGGAACTTAGAATTATTACTCACAGTGGAGTACAACATGTTAACTTTCTCTACAAACACATTCACCTTGGATGAGTCAACACCACCTTGACCAACGTCTAAAAGCGACATGACAAATTTTGTCTAGGAGCTATTTAGCAATCCTTAAAAAGGAAGAAGACAGTAGCAGTAGCAAATGTCTCTTCCACTTCTAAATGACACTGACAGAAGGAAACATCTACTGTGCTGCTGACTTTGCCTTCCCTCTCCCATATTAGTTAACCCTAAAAGTGCAAATATAAACAAATTTAATCCCCAGCGGTACATACGAACCGGGAGAAATCTGGAATTAATTGCCAAGTATTTTGGTTCCTGTTGCAGCTGTTCCAAGTGTTTGATTTGGCGAGGGAAGAGAAAAGGCGCTGCATACCAATTTCGTGAGCCACGGTGAAAGCTGCATGGAGGCCATCATCTTCAATCACGGCACAGCTGCGCTCTGGAGAACATATGGTCCCAACGTCTGCCATTCCCAGGGTGTCACATGAATGATGCCCACATAAATCCTGTCCCAGAGAAAGAAAGAAATCATTAAAATCAATTTACATCCAGAAGGAGGCACCATGGAAAGCTGCTTGCTCACCCCAAATGGCAAGACGGGAGTATGTTTATGGTATCACCTGTTCAGCTTTGGAAATGTTCCAAAGACAAACTCAAGGCAGCTACTCTTTTCTGATACTCTGGGACCAAAAACACAGAAGGATAACGAAACTCAATTGTGCTGAAAAGATGTTTTAGGACTGCTGCTTGTCCGTTACAATAGCAGCCATGGCCTTAAAAAGCTGTAATGTATACATGTATGTCAAGGATCACATATGGTCATATTTAGGAAACTCCTCACATTCTGGTCCAAATTCATGCTAAATTCATCAGAAGCCAGACCTAGAAATTTGTTTCAATCACAGATGCAGACTACAACCACACACTTGCAACAGAATATGGATGTATCAGCTTTATCGACAGAAAACTACATTTTAGCCCAGAAGTGTAATTCTTTGAGAGATCATTTCTTAATTTCCAAATCAAGTTGCAATTTCATAGGTTTCCATATTATAAATGTGTGCAGTCTTACCGATAGCATTTACTATAGTGTTTCCAAGCTCATCAATCCTCAGAAATTATATGTAGTGTATTATGGGTGTGTAAGTGAGTGTATGCATTTTTCTGATGTGAAGTTGTATAGCACATCCCACCAACCAAAAACATCATCAATTTTGATGAAAGATACATCACCAATCCTTAAAATATGAAGCATAAAGAAAAAAAAAAAAACATGAGTCACAAATTTTGACATGATGGATTTGTAATAAGCTTTCTCTTTAAATGCTATTAGGATATTAATAAATGTTAGAATTTCTCTTTTGCTTTATATTATTTTCAATGAAAACCACTTGACAGTGTGTCCATTTATAACCAAAAAAGCAATACTCCTAATGGTCCGTAAGTCAATAACTGCAGAAGGAAAAAATTTAGAAAGACATTAATTACTATGAGAGAAGACTGACAGTTGAATTAATAAGTACTGTTTCCTTTACAATTATCTTTGTATTTCCAATGACTACAATGTCTAGCTTATGATAGCAACTCAACAATTACATGACTAAGTTAGTTCAATTTGTCACTATCTTTTTTTTTTTTTTTTTTTTAATTTTTTTTTTTTTTTTTTTTTTTTTTGACAGGCAGAGTGGACAGTGAGAGAGAGAGACAGAGAGAAAGGTCTTCCTTGGCCGTTGGTTCACCCTCCAATGGCCGCCGCGGTTGGCGCGCTGCGGCCGGCGCACCGCGCTGATCCGATGGCAGGAGCCAGGTGCTTCTCCTGGTCTCCCATAGGGTGCAGGACCCAAGCACTTGGGCCGTCCTCCACTGCACTCCCTGGCCACAACAGAGAGCTGGCCTGGAAGAGGGGCATCCGGGACAGGACCGGTGCCCCGACCGGGACTAGAACCCGGTGTGCCGGCGCCGCAAGGCGGAGGATTAGCCTAGTGAGCCGCGGCGCCGGCCATTGTCACTATCTTGACAAGTGCAAGACAGAGCTACTACATAAACAGCGCCACACTTAATGCCAATAACTCTTCAGCTCCTTCCCTAGTTTGCTACATAAAAATTCAACTAAGGTGAAGAACTGTGAAAAGATATACCCTATTCTTTTCTCTTTAGTACATTTTCAGGTTCTTATTGTGTTCTGTGTATTATGAGCTCCCAGCTATGATGAATTACAGTGTGGCCACCATGTTATTGTAGCTTCAGACAGTGGAAATCTCAGCCAAGTGGCCTGGTGAATCAAGGCACCAAACCAACAAAAGCCTTCCAAAGTCTCCCTGCATATCCTCGTATGTCATCCTGTGGGATCCCAAATTACAGCTGTTGAGAACAAATTAGTAGTTTTTAAAATTGAAACTGGAACATGCTTTTGCATAATAATCAGCCTTTGAGATAATAATACAGTCCAATACATTTTTAATTCCCCTTCCTTTTCCACTAACATTTTAGTAGTTCTAGGATTAAAACCCGTCATAGCTTAAATGAGTCACTAGACACTATCGGTTATGTCGAAACACATAAATTTTTAAGCCAAGCTTTGTGTTTATCTTCATAATTCAGAGTTAATTATCTTCAAATAATATAATTGAAGAATTAAAATTTCCTTCATACTCCTTACTTCACTAATAAGCTTGGAGGAAGACCTACAGCGAAAGGAAATGGCCCTCATGCTCGAATAGAATTTAAACTGGAATCACAACATCTTTCTGTTTACTGTTAATCAACTGCTCATTAGAGGCCTTCAAACCTCCTTGTTATCCTTTAGTTGTATTAAATGCTTTTGGCCCTTCGCCATGAAAATGTGTGCAAGTGACAAAATTATGAACAGAAGCACTTTTTTTTTAAACACATTGACAAAACCCTTTGACCATACAGGCACACTCCATATTTCTATAGCTATAATTATGTAAACTGGCAACCTTTCTATTTCACTCACATGAATTCAAAGCTTAGCTGTGTAGTCCCACTTTCAAGATTTACAGTGAGCCTCTAAATTTATTTGTGAACCAATTTCTATCTTAATGCATCAAAACTATCTGTGTATCAGCTTATTAAAATTACAACATGTTACACTCATCTCTATTTTTTTTTGGTGATAATGTGTAACAGCATTTATAGGTAAAGCTTTATTTGAAGTGTATAAGATTTTCAGAAAACATTTTAATTCAGGTGTAAGAATACTTTGGGCCAATACTGGACACATGACAAATGAGAGACTGATAGAGATAGAGATATAGATAGAGATAAAGATAGATAGATAGATAGATAGAGAGAGAGAGAGAAATTTGTAGGTAGGAGATATTGATTACATGTGGATCCCATACAGTATCTACATAAGACTTGAATCAATTAAAAGTGGTACTGACAAGAATTTCTTACTTGTGTAATGCGGATCTGAAGGTAACCATCACTGTCATAACTGAAGACGTAATAATTGAAGATGGCTCTTTTTATGCAAGATCAGTATCTTGTCACCATTGTGTGGGGGACATTACAAAGAGATTTAGAAGAGTAAGGGCTGCGAGAGTATGCAGAGATTTAACTGGTGGTCTTGGGGAGTGGTATTGGCCAGGATACAAGACTGCAGACACGACATCTAACAAAGATATGTGAGGGAGCAGACACTGAGCCCAGCAGTTAATTGTCAGTTAAGATGCCCGCCCGCATCTCACATTGAAGTGCCTGGGGTTGATTCACACTTCCCGCTCCTGATTCTAGCTTCCTGATAGTATAGACCTCGGGAGGCAGAAGTGATCATTTAAGTACCTGGGTTCTTGCCATCCACAAGGAAGGTCTGGGTAGTACTCTAGGCTCTTTGATTTGGCCTGGCCCAGCTGGGATCTCAGCTGTTATGCAGGAATTTGGGGGGATGATAGTGCTCACTTTTATGCTCCCTCCTCTCCCTTCCTTCATTCCTCTCTCCTTTCCTCCCCTGCACCCCCTATTTGTCTCTCTCTGTTTGTCTTGCTGCCTCTCAAAAATAAATAGCAAGATATTGAGAAGGTCTACAACATCATTAACGGTTTGATAGGAAGTCATTGACATTGTGACTGCTTCCCAGATGAGACCTTTCAGAAGACTATGAACATGACAAAGCTTGTGATTTAGCATGGAATCCAGAATTATGAGTAGTATCAAAGACCTATTCTTGGGAACAAGGGGAGGAAAGGGAGCCAGCAAAGTAGTCTGCCTTGAGAAGCACATATCCAGAAGATATGATTTCAGAAGCTCCAGTGGTCAGTGCTAGGTGGAGAATGATGTTTAGGGGCCTGCACTGTGGCATCGTGGGTAAAGATGTTGCCTAAGGGGCCTGCATCCCATATGGGCCCACGTTCACGTTCTGGCTGCTCCACTTCTGATGCAGCTCGCTGCTAATGCACCTGGGAAAGCAGCAAGAAGCTTGCCCAAGTACTTAGGTCCCTCTACCCAAGTGGGATATCCCTAAGAGCTCCAGGCCCCTGGCTCCCTACTGGCCCAGCTCTGCCAATTGCGGCCATTTAAGAAGTGAATCAATGGATGAAAGATCTTTCTCTTGATCTCTCCCTCCCTCTCTTTCTCTGTAACTCTGCCTTTCAAATAAATAAATACATCTTTTAAAAAAAAGAATGATGTTCAACATGGGACAAATCACAGGAGATGTAGATTTCTTGCCTTGATTCATGGATTGGTGTCCTTGCAGCCTCTGTATACTGGAGGAAGGAGCTACAAGGAACAGACACTGCTGAAGATAGAAAGCAGATACTATCAGAGCTGCAGAAACTGAAGTTAAAGTTAAGAAAACCTGGTACAGGAGTTAAGTAACAGCAACTTCTGGTTCTACATATACATCCTGGTGAGGGCAAGCAGGGAGTCCAAGGGAAGGGCCTAAAATAGGTTATAACTTGTTGTAAAATGTCTCCCCATCTGTCTGAACGATACTTACTGAAGAGAGATCAGTGATGGAACAAGTGGTCTGGTTCAGTACCTCTTTTAGTCATAGGTATTTTACAGATGCACATATATTCACACTCACCCTCACATGTCTGTTCTGTTCTTGAGGCATCATTTGTCTGGCTTGCTATACAGCAATTCTCAATCATAGGTTGTCTAATGTGAAATGATGCTATAACTAGTACTAAAACAGTATTTTTACACTTTGTGTTTCTGTGTGGATGCAAACTGATGAAATCTTTACTTAGTATATACTGAATCGATCTTCTATATATAAAGATAATTGAAAATGAAAAAAAAAACCTGGTGTTAAATTGGAAATTGCATAGAATATTAATTAATTTTTTAAAAATATCATATAGGATCTCTGTCTTTAATGTGCTGTACACTGTTATTTAATGCTATAACTAGTACTCCGACAGTATTTTTTCACTTTGGGTTGCTATGTGGGGGCAAACTGTTGAAATCTTTACTTAATATATACTAAACTGATCTTCTGTATATAAAGAGAATTGAAAATGAATCTTGATATGAATGGAAGGGGAGAGGGAGCAGGAGGGGGGAGGGTTGCAGGTGGGAGGGAAGTTATTGGGGGGGAAGCCATTGTAATCCATAAGCTGTACTTTGGAAATTTATATTCATTAAATAAAAGTTAAAAAAAAAAGCTCAAAAAAAAATCATAGGGTTCTTGATTTTGGTCTTCAACAGAGAGTACATGAATTAGAACTGTTAAGTGAACTGATACAATGACTCATGTAATGAGAGGGCTTCAAAGAGTTCATTGCTTACTAGGTAAAAAGTATGCATGCATTTCAAATAATTTTTGCACTCAGACTTAATGATCTTTTAAATCAGTTTTCCCATGAATATTTTAGAATATCTTCATATACAACGTTTATCCATGATTCTGGAAACAAACTAGATAATACCTCATGAACATACAGAGCACAGCTATATTAAGGACCAAGGGATGCAGGTTACTTACTCCTCAAACAATGGTTGTGTGCCTACAATCTGCGGATACAGTGATAAGTGCTAGCATTGCAGGAAACAAATAAGTTCTTATCCTGACCCTAAGAAACATCATGATATAGCACATGAAACAGGTATGTTCACAAGGAAATAAATTATGATGTGCTCTTATGAACACATTGTTGACAGAGCATACAGGAGGGACTGATGAATTCTTTTTAAGGGAAATCCAGAAAAGTCTCCAGAGAAGCGACTGGATCTGAAAGTCTGGGAGGAACAGGAACTCTTTTTTATTTTTATAAAATTTATTTATTTTTTGAAAGGAAGTGTTACAGAGAGAGAGAGGCAAAGACAGAGAGAGAAAGAGATATCTTCCATCCTCTGGTTCCCTGCCCAAGATGTCAACAATGGCTGGGGCTATGGCACTGGGCCAGGCCAAAGCCAGCAGCCTGGAACTGCATTCTGGGGTCTAAGTACTATGGTCATCTTCCACTGTTTTTCCAGGTAAAATAGCAGGGAGCTGAACTGTAAGCAGAGCATCTGGGACTCCAACTGGTGCTTACATGGGATGTCAGTGTTGTAGGCAATAGCTTAACCTGCTGTGCCACAATGCCAGCCCCAGAGAAACAGGAATTCTAAGAAGGAAAGTGGAATGGGAAAATCATGGAATAGTAAAAGACAGGCTCTGTTTGGGGAATAGGATTTGTTGGATAGGAGACCAGCTGGAAAGAGAATCTGCTTTCAGAACCCCAAGATAGGACATTTTTATCTGAAAAATATAAGGTGAGAAAAATGGGAAGAAGACATGGAACAAGTTGGAGATGGAGGGGAAGTAGAAGCTTACTACAGTCATTTTGGAGAATGGGAATGGAAGGCCGGCTGCTTTTTAATGCTAACTCTACTAATAAGAATCATTGCATATACCACTTACAGGCATTGAGACAATGTCTTGTCATCATTAACATAAGGATTATGCACTAGGTCTAGGGCTCCTTCTAGCTGATCATATGCTGGTATTAATAAAAACAGTCACTTTGGAGATCAAAAAGAATTGATGCTTGGGACAATAAAAGCCCCAGATTATCAGCTTGGACACACTAAATTCCAATTTATACCCAAATAAGTGGAATATCTATATTCCATTGGAGTTCCAATCTATATCTAAATACTGCAATTCCTGAACTTACATCATCATGGTATTAGTAAATCATCCTATAGGTTATTCTTGACATTCATCTTATGTTTTATAGTCACAATATACACTGAGGCAAACACATTCTTTTGTGTAACAAAGAACAGCAGCATCTTAATTTCTAGGGTGTGCTTATCATTTAGAAGTATTATAACCATAAAAAATGCACTGCAGGGGCCAGTGCTGTGGATTGGCAGGCAAAGCTGCTGCCTGCAGTGCTGGCATCCCATATGGGCACCAGTTTGAGTCCTGGCTGCTCCACCTCTGATGCAGCTCTCTGCTATGGCCTGGGAAAGCATAGAAGATGGCCCAAGTGCTTGGGCCCCTGCACCCACATGGGAGACTCGGAGGAAGCTTCTGGCTCCTGGCTTCAGATTGGCGCAGCTCCGACCATTGTGGCCAATTGGGGAGTGAACCAGCGGATGGAAGACATCTCTTTCCCTCTGCTTCTCCATCTCTCTCTGTGTAATTCTTTCAAGTAAATATAAGTAAATAAATAAATAAAAATGCACTGCAAAAGTGCATTCCAGAAAACAAGACAAAGCCATTGCTGCATAAGAACCCTGATGACATTGTTAGTATGTTTCTCTCATGCATTTGCTACATCTCATAGGTCACTGTACATGCATCAGTGTAGTTGTCTGCTATTTCTCATTCCTTCCATTAATCCTTCCTGCCTGGACTTCTTCCTGGGTCCTTTGCCTCCTGTAACTTCCCTATCTATATGTTGTGGTCAGTTACCTTCTTCCAGCACAGATCTTGTAATATTCCTTCACTCCTCCACATGCACCTCTTCCTGCCTGCACCTTACTTTCTTGCTCTGTCCTGTCCGCTATTTCCTGCATATGTTATGAATATTTTGACCCCTAAATCATACACCAAAATATTCCTTCTGCTAGTAAGGATTACTTCACACCAATCTCTTTTCAACATTTCTTGACTCAATCCAAGATTCTTAATTTCTAATGCAACTGCTTTCATTTGGACTACATCCAGCCTCCTTTTGACAATTACTGAAATATTCTGCAAAGGCTCTCCAGAATCCAGCCCATCTACTTAGAACAGAAGGCTCATTTCAGAACACATCTTTGGTCATTGCTGTTTTCTTACTAATGTTCTTTCCATTTATTCCAAATGCATGTAATTTGCAATAGAAACTTCCTAGCATGGTGCCACTACTAAAATATGTCCTCCCCAAATTCATAAATTCAAGCCTTAACCCCTTATGTGACTACATTTGGAAACAGTGTCTATAAAGAGTTAAGGAAGGTTAAATGAAGTCAGAAGGGTGAGGCCCTGAATAGATATGATTAATGCCCTTTTAAGAGGTGATAATCAGACTTCTCTCTCTCTCTCTCTCTCTCTCTCTGCCCTTCCACATCCCTTCCCCTACCCCAGGCACATACCACACAGGAGGAAAAGGTCTTTTGAACTATCGAGAAGGTGGCTGTATACAAGCCAGGAGAAAGAGCCTTCACAAGAAACTGAATTGCTTGGAATCTTGGTCTTGGGTTTTCCAGTCCCTGGATTGGTGAGAAATAATTTCTGTTGTCCAAGTCACCCATTCTACGGTACTTTCTTATGGTGGTCTAACAGGCTAATAGACATGATGTATAATGTCTTCTACATTCTGGTTATAACTGACTTCAATTAATCTATCATAAAACTATCATGCTGTACAACAAATATCCATTTCCTTGTCTGCTTTCTAGAAAAGAGACTCTAAAAAAATCTCTGGATCCCTCTCCACCTATGAGGAACACTGGATGTTTGAGTAAGTTAATTATAACATTTTTAGTATAGGGAACAACTAGACAGGACTACCTTGGCTTTCTGCCATTTGTCAACTATTAGTGTTAGAAGAGTATCTCTATCTTCACATGAACATTTTAATCTACCAAAAGGAAATAATGATGTGATGACTGCAGATTGTTGAAAGGATTAACTATAAACTGATTTATGGCCATGGATAGCAGAGAAGAAATGATCAATAGCTAGGTGAACCCAAATCAAACCTATCAACCCTTCAAGTCCCATCTTTTATTTTCAATGAGACCAGTATAAAGATCCATAGGCAGAATCCCTTTTTTCTCCCATTTCACACTTTTTTTTTTACACAGCTCAGAGCATTTATTGGTTTTCCTAACCTT
Organism: Lepus europaeus; assembly: GCF_033115175.1. Classification (NCBI taxonomy): domain Eukaryota; kingdom Metazoa; phylum Chordata; class Mammalia; order Lagomorpha; family Leporidae; genus Lepus; species Lepus europaeus. The sequence goes on along the minus strand of NC_084828.1, from coordinate 18,995,591 downwards.
ACAGTGATTTACACATGAATTTTCTTCCTCTCTGCAGTGCCAAGCCCAGTGGGCAGGGAGCAGATATTTTACATTTTGCTACCATCAGCTGCTGAAATGAGTGTCTCACACATGGGAGGTGCATGTCCTAAATGTGAGAAATACAACACAATAGATACCCATGTATGTTGGTGAGCTGCCTGCAATAGACTTCTGATTTTTCAGAATATTCTTTGTAATTTACTTAAAAAATATCAACTAGAGCTGCTCATTCTGCCATGAGTCTCCCTGTTATGACTTATTTAGCATTTTATTGATTAAGATTAACCTATGGGCTATGATTCCTTGTTAAAGGTTAACCCTTGGCTTTCAATGAGATTTGAACTCAAATATGTGATTGAAGAGGTGACGCCACTCAGCAAGCCAATAAGATAAAGTATTTTCTTTGCCCTTGTCCAAGCCTCTGTTCTCCTTCTAGCACCCCCTATTGCTAACAAGGGACCAGATGGTAATGGAGAAATGCTGTGTGGAGTTGCAACCCCAGAATCATCAGGCAGAACGCGAAAGAGAGATTTCAACTGAGAGATAGCAGCCTATTAATGTGCATGTTGGTATTTAATGAAAGTGAATGAGCCTTTTATATTACACAGTCCTTAGCTAGTTCCAGTTCAATCCATTGCCTTTAATCCATGAACAAGTAAGACTTTGATCATTGCTGTGCAGTGGCAGGAAATTAAGCAATTTCCAATTTCATTATCAAGCAGGTAGGCCTTGTTTCTCAAAAAAAGTGAACAGTCTACACAATGAACTTCAGGGTTTGTCTTTAAATAAATTACTTTACAACAAAAGAGGAAGTCGGCTACAAAGAAAGTATTCTGGAAAGCAAAATTAACTCCTGGGCAGATCAGATTTCTACTGTTTGGTGGCAGAAGTCATGTGAATTCCAGCATAAGTGCTATTCCACAATGAAAAGGGCATCTACGCCAGAAAGTTGACTGATGCTAAGTTTCTCTAATGAGAACAGTGCCAAAGTGCTGGGGTGCAGTCCTGACAGTGCAATGTGCTAGTTTGATAGATGAATTATTAACACTACTCTGCTGACTTCCAGACATAACGTTCAAGGTGGCCGCAGCTAGTAAACAGGAGTGGAAAACATATCCTCACACATTTGCTTCATGCCTGAAAAACAAGCAATTTAGGAGAAGACATCTGGACACAAAATTGGAACAGGACTCAGAGCCCATCAAAACATGCATTTGATGGCTTGGCGTCTGGTTGCTAAGCAACGTGCTTCTTACTTTCAAAACAGAGTTGTAAAAGTAAAATCCTGGGCCAGCTCTGGGTATTTCTCATTGAAAAAGAAATAGCCAGGGCTGGCTGGCACTGTGGTGTAGCTGGTAAAAGCCTCCACCTGCAGTGCCGCCATCCCATGTGGGCACTAGTTCTAGTCCTGGCTGCTCAGCTTCCAATCCAGCTCCCTGCTAATATGCCTTGAAAGCAGTGGAAGATGGCCCAAGTCCTTGAACCCCTGTATCCACATGAGAGACCAGAAGAAGCTCCTGGTTCCTGGCTTCGGATCAGCCCAGCTCTGGCCTTTGCGGTCATTTGGGGAGTGAATCAGGGGACAGCAGACAGACCTCTCTCTCTGCCTCTGCTTCTCTGTAACTCTTTCAAATAGATAAACAAACAAACAAACAAACAAAAAGAAACAGCCATGAAAATTCTGTGTTAGACCTCAAGATATCTGATTTCCATGAGATAGAATAGCTCAGATCACCTTTCCTATAGACTTTCACTTTTCAAAGTGTTAGGCAGAAATTAACTTCACATTTTGAAACAGTCTCAAATGAATGCTACATACAAGTCTTAGAGTATTTTTCTCATTCCCAAATTAATAGCACTCTTTTAAATTATATCCCCACATTTTTCTAATATTCAGTTCTCATGAAGTGAGATGTCAATACTAGAGGACCAACCAGCCAATAAACAAGATTTGCTTTGCTAAAAGTGTGCTTCTGCTTGGCAAGCAGGCTATGCAGGGCCCATGTGAAATATTTTCCATGTGTAGACTAGTTTGAGAAGCATATGTTATTATAATACTTACTATAATTTTTTTTTTTGACAGGCAGAGTGGACAGTGAGAGAGAGACAGAGAGAAAGGTCTTCCTTTTGCCGTTGGTTCACCCTCCAATGGCCACCGCGGTTGGCGCACTGCCGCCGGCGCACCGCGCTGATCCGATGGCAGGAGCCAGGTGTTTATCCTGGTCTCCCATGGGGTGCAGGGCCCAAGGACTTGGGCCATCCTCCACTGCACTCCCTGGCCACAGCAGAGAGCTGGCCTGGAAGAGGGGCAACCGGGACAGAATCCGGTGCCCCGACCGGGACTAGAACCCGGTGTGCCGGCACCGCAAGGCGGAGGATTAGCCTATTGAGCCACGGCGCCGGCTAATACTTACTATAATTAATACAGACTGCTCATTTGTTTCTCCTTTGCTTTTTTCTATTTAAAGTGTACCAAGTTTGGGGGCTGGACATTGTGGCATAGCTGATAAAGCCACCGCCTACAATGCCGGCATCCCATATGGGCACAAGTCTAAGTCCTGGATTCTCCACTCTAGGTCCCACTAATGCACCTGAGAAAAGCAGCAGAAGATGACTCAAGTGCCTAGACCCCTCTACCCACATGGGAGACCCAGAAGAAGCTCCTGGCTCCTGGCTTCGATCTGGCACAGCCCTGCCATTGTGGTCATTGGGGAGTGAACCAGCAGATGGAAATATCTCTCTGCCTCTCTGTGCAACTCTGCCTTTCAAATAAATCAACAAACCTTTAAAAAAAAAAGTACTAAGTTTCAGACTTTGCAAAGTAGAAATTGGTAGCTCCCCAAACAGAAAAGAAATTCAGAAAAAGCAAAGGGTCACTGACTAGTTTCCTTTTTTTTTAACAATTTGGAAGATTACTGGGGCAAGAGGTAAGAAGTGATGGTCCTTTTGTTCATTTTCATTTGTGTTAAAAGTATGGAATGCACATTTGTATTCCAAAATGAAAGCGAGCTCTTAAAATTACCTACTCTTGGGGAGAGTGTGCCTAGAAAAGCATTTCTTCCTCTTTCTTTAGAGAGTCTCCTTCCATAAATTCTCCAAAGCCTCTTTCTTGGCAGCCTCTTGGGATGCAGCAAAGCAAGGAAACCCAGACATGGAAAGTTGCTTACAAAAAATGTTAAAAACGACTTGGAAACCAAATAAAAACCGGATAGTTTTACAGGAGAGCTTACTTCACTTCATACGGAAGGCTACAAAACGAATGCTCTACCGTTTCAAAGACCAATGTTGCACAGAGGAATTAAAGGATGGCTTCCAGAGGCTCGCTCAGCGAGGAGATTTTCCATTGTGCACAGCACTGTGTGCTGCCTGGACCTCCCTACACTGTTGCCCTGCAGTGCCTTTGTTTACATGTGGTTTACATTCATGTCTACCCCCGTGAACCACAAGTGTTTCTCTACTCCAAATTTATCAACACTTTCCCTTCATACCAGAGGTGCCTTAGTAAAAATAGCAGAATTAGGTAGTGAAGCTGTGTAATCCTGAAGTTTCCTTCAATTCATCATCTAATTTCCTATCCCTGTTCTCTTTGCTCCATTTCATACCATGATTTTACATAATCCCTTCAGGAATCCTTCATCTCATCTGGATGGGGTTCAAACACGTCAAGAATGAGCTTTAAAAGTCCCTTCTTACCAGGCATCTGAGAGGCACAACTTAAAAGTGCCAAATCAGAGGAGAGTTGTGAAAACTGAGGCAAACCAGGCCCCAGGCTTTTTGTCTAAATGTCACACCACCCCGGTGGACAAATGACTGTGTCGACAGACACGGCGTTTCTGCCTGCGTCTCTGGTCTTACAGAGATCTGTTTCTTTCCTTTCCTGTTACCATCTTGCTCCCTTAGAAGGGGGAAACCCTGGGAAAACATTCCTTTCCCCTGGCTTCTTGACTCTGCCCAGATCTGCACTGGGACTTACGCTCCTCCAAAACCAACGTCATGCCAACACGAGGGTACCCTTCCTCTGGCTTCGGAGTTGGTGCGCGCAGTGCTGCGGGAGCGCTGGCCTGCTAGGAGGGAGTCAGGAGGCTCACCGGCTTGTCCTCCTCACCGATTGGGTAGATCCTCCTTACCCTCCCACATTCTTTCCTTCTCAGGATTCCAAGGTGGACCTATGAGAATTCCATTAGGAAGCGTGATTGGACAAGGAGTCCTTTGGAAAGTCTGCCCTCTACTTGCGTTGCAGAAAAGGTTCAAGAAGAGAGGGACATTGAGGAAGGAAGGGCATCAGATGAAAGTGACCACCAGGGCTGAATCACCGAGCCCTTCTGTTAGGTTGGACAAAGTGATACTTCAGGTCTCACTGGAAAGGTTTCACAGGCAATGTTGCATCTCCCTCTTCCCACTGAACTCCCCACAGGTTCCGGCTTATGCACCTGCGCCACCACTCCTCAGACTGGGTGATGCCCAGCATGACTGCTGACTGATTGCCTAGGTAGGTCTCCTCGTCCTCATTTGAGCCAGGCACTGCTGCTGGGGCTAGTGTGAACACAGGAGCAGAGTAGGAGCATGGCGGGGTGTCCTGCAGGAGCGGTTAGTCATGCAAATCCACAGCGGAGGTGGGGCGGTTGGTGGGAGAAGCAAAGCCACCAGCAAGAGGGTCACCTACCTCCTCCTCGCCGTCTGGGAGCACCCACCCCTGCCGGACCTACCTCCCGAGTAAACAGGATGGCCGCGTCATAGTGCTCCTCATGGTCGTCTCCCAGCTGGTTGTGCTGGTGCTGCCACTTGCAGAAGTTCTTGAGCGTGGTGGCCGCGTTCTTGCTCACCTCCAGGCTCTTGTCCTTGTCGCCCAGCACCACCACCTTCACCACGGCCAGGCGGATGTGGTTCTCAATGCTGGCGTGGCTGTACAGCCGGTTGGCGATGGAGGCCAGGGTCATTAGGTAGTGGTGCAGGCCACGGCCGTACATCCGTGCCATGGTCGAGTCAGCCACCAGGAGCAGCTCCACCTGGCGGGACCGGGAGATGGAGCGGCGCCGCCGCCGCCACCACGTCTGTGGTCCCGGTTCGTCGGCGGCCGGCGGGAGAGCCGACAGGTCCGTGAGCTGCGGTGCCAGCGCTGCGCGTCGGGCAGGGCTGAGGTGCGCCGGGGGGCGCTCGCGGGGCCCCGGCGGAGAAGCCGGAGTCTCGCAACTGGCGCGCGGCGGCAAGGCCTCGAAGCTGAAACCCTCGCGGGTGTAGACGTGCAAGATCCGCGCGGACTCATCCCCGTACACGCGCTCAGCCTCCGCCTCGGTCCAGGGCCCGCGCAGCAGGGGCTTCAGGGTGTAGCGCGCGTGCTTGACCGCGAAGAAACCCTCCAGACCACCGCAGAGGTCAAAGACGGCCAGGGAGCGGGAGCTGCCGTCCACGGTGCCCCTGTAGAAGCAGTGGTCCCGGTGGCGCCGCGGTGCGCTCAGCCCGCCTCCTGCGGGCACGAGGCCAGCAGCGCCCACCGAACCATCCCGCTCCAGGTCCAGGAGGAATCTCCGGCCGCCCGCGTAGACGAGGTAGCCCACCTTGCCGCCGCCCGAGTAGAGCTGGTCGATGTTCTGCACGAGCCCGCTGCTCCGGCGCTGCGGCGCCAGCGGCTGCGGATGGCGGGGAGGCTCGGTCCGCTCCTGCGCCTCCTCCCCCTGCCGCTGGCGGGGCTGGGCGGCCGCTGCAGCAGCCCGAGGCTGCCCGGCTTTATCCTGGGCAGGTGCCGCGGCGGTGCCGGCTGCGGCCAGGGACAAGCGGAACGCGCACAGCAGCAAGGACGCCCACCAGAGCAGCATAGTGCGCTGCCCGCGGGGAGGGGCTGCGTGACCGGGACCTTATGGGTATTTGTTATTCGCTAGGGAAGTTACCGGGGCGGAGAGTGGGGGCACACACACACACACACACTTGCTCCCAAGGTTGACTCAAGTGTCGGAGGGTGGGGGGGACCTGCAGCAGCGCCTGCCTGTCCGGACCGCGGTGCCAGCGTGCGAACTTTTCTTTGTTGGTTTGGAAAAATGTTTGGATTGCAGCTCCGGAAGAAAAAAAAAAAAAATGGGGGGGGGGGTAAAAAAAAAAGAGAGAGAGAGAAAAGAGTCAGGTGATGGAGATTCAGCAAATACGTGGAAAGGAGAGGAAACAAGCAAACAAACAAAAAGTCCAATGCTGCCAGGATCCTTGCACCAGGAAAAGTAAGGAGGGTACCGCGCACCGGGCCGGCAACTGGTGCGCGCCGCCTCGCCGCCGCCCCCTGGCCGCTCGGGCCCCGCCGGCTGCAGAGGTTCCGAGCTCCGTGGCCCACTTGCTTTCTTATTTTGTGGGTTTCCTTGGCTCTGCTGGAACCAGGAGGAAGGGGAGAAAGAGAGGAGGAAAAGCCATAAAAATTAAGACAAAATCGCAGGGGGCGGCGTGCGGCGAGCCGGTGCGGGCGGCGCGTCGGGGTCCCCTGGTCTGCGGTGCCTTCCTGCCCGCGGTCATCCCCAGTCGGCTGCTGCGAGCGCGGCGAGCAGCGCGAGCGCTGTGAAGATGCGAGGAGGTGGAACAATGAATTTATAGCGGCATGCCATCCTGCAATGGCAATTTCAACAATTCGTCACTGCACGCTGCCTCTTAAAGGGAGAGCTTCCCCCACCGCTCCCACCCTTCCCGCTCCGCGCTTAATCGGATGGGGGAGGGCAGGGGCGGAGGGGGAGGCTGATCGAGGAAAGGGAGACCAGGAAGGAGGAAGGGACCGGGACCCGGCTAGCGAGAGGGAGGGAGCGAGAGCGAGGGGGAAAAAGTATTGGGGCAAGAAAAACAGAAGATTTCCTTGGCCTCATTTAAAGCCACAGCGGCCCCGGGTCTGTCTGATATTTCACAACCAATCGGAGTTGGCTAACCCCGCTTACCTCATCTCCCGAAGGAGTGTTTTGGTGTGTTTTTAAAGTTATTGGGACATTTCAAGTCTCTCCCTGCCTGCTTTTCTGGCCCTCGGTGGGAAGTTCCCGCTGTAAGTGTTTCCCCTTGGCGCGCCCGTGCGCCCCGGCCCCTGCAGACCCGGCACCGTTCGCCCACCGGCAAAAGGCGCCCAGCGTCCCAACCGCGTCCCCTAGCCCCCGCGCTCCTTTCGCTTCTCCCCGGCCATCCCGGTACCCGGGTCCCTCCCGCGCCCTTCCCCGGCCGGTCTGCGCTCCGACGGCCGCCGGCTTTGGGCTCCGGGTGACTAACTTCTGCCGGCCACCAGCTGAGCGGCAGGACAGCTGGACAGACTTGGGCACTTCCTGGCTCGGCGCTGTGGTGTCGCGGGCAGGGCCGCTGGCGGCCTGGGAACTCCCGGGCTTTGTGTGAGACCGACGAACGCCCCTCTCTCCTGGGTGCTTAGCACCGGTGCCCACCGTCTGTCCTTAATCCCAGACCAACTTCCTTTGCTTTAGAAGGCAGGATAGGAAGGAGTTAATTCTTGAAGGAGATTCAGCTGAGTTTTTTTCAAGATTAATTTGTGCTCACAGTTTCTCTTTTTTCATTCTTAAATGCTAATTACATGATACATCCCCATATTTGCATTTACCACACCTCTCCTAAAGCCACCACTCCATGCCATAGGCCTGGACTTACTGTCATCCTCAGAATTTCCTTTCTGGGGAAAGACTTTCAGTGGAGGAGTATCCGTGCTTATTAAGGAGCAGCTGCCATTGTCACTTTTGTCACTGCAACTCATTTTAGACTTCCTTTTGGGGCCTCTAAGAGGAAAGTCGGGAATGTCAACCAGTGGCTTTCTAACCCCTACCTAGTAATTGCTACAGGATCCACTGCTGTAGGGCCCAGAGCCCTCATGCTGCCAATCATTCTTGGGCGAATTCACCAACGCCTCTAAGGAACAATGACCCCAGCATAAAGTTTCTATTATTTTTAACTTAAGTGGTGGTGTAGAGGCTAGTTGGAGCCTCCAGTGGTCACCAAGCCAATCACTGTGTCTGGGAATCTACCTGAGCATCCAGGACTGGTGTGCAGTCTGCAGGGCAGCAACCCACCTGTGGGGGGGGGGGGGGGAGAAGATTCCAGAACTGCCCAGTGATGATTGCTCTATGCCTAGAACCACTCTGGAGCCATCTAATGAGAGGCGGAATGAAACTGACCTGAGGTCGCATTCTCATTTGTAAATTAAGTGATCTCAGGACACCCAGGAACATCCAACCAGCCCCTGAAAGATTTTGATATCCATAGGTCATAAAGGAAGTTGCTGTTGCTGAAGACCTCAGCTTCTTAATTCCATAGCCTCCCTGTCTCTAGGTGGCCAGTTGCCTGAGGGCAGTGTCACCAGCTGGCTGGGTCAGGGTTGGAAGGAAGATAATCTGTGTTTCAGCAGTGTTGTCCATTCTGCCAGAAGCCCTCTAGCCTACGCTGACCATATGTTCTCTCTAGTGGTCCTTGCATTGTGCCTACAGATAGCGAACTTTATTTAATTTTTTTACCAGTTCCAGTGAAAAAGAATCCAATATTTGATACAAATCATTATCTATAAAACAGCCTTGGTCCAGTAAATTTAATGGTTTCATAACTGTTAATATCAAAGGGTCATTTGATAAACAAACATTTTAGGTGACTGCTATTAAGTTAATAAATTATAATTCTTTTTATTGATTACATACTTAGAATTTGAGAAAACTCCAACTGAATTTTCTTCGTAATAAAGTTTTTTTCCTCTTCCCCAAACACTGCACATCTCACATGAATCTGAATCTGAATTTTATACCTTTAAAGTTAAATTACAGAATGACATTTCCACTCAGATATTCAAATATTTATAAATATATTGAAGAACAGAATAGAAACAAAGCTCCCAAAGTGCATATCACATTAGAACATATATTTATGAGGAGAGGAATTAATTAGAGCTTATAAATATAATGAATGCATTCTTGTTTATTCAGAAAACTTCTTGAGTATAAATTTTTCTGGGAAGTAATATGGAATCTTTAGGAAATTAATCTGGTGATATTTTAGAAATATTATTTTAGTGGATTAGGATGAGATTCTATGTTCAGGAAAAAAAATGCTTCTATGTCAAAGAAAGTCATTTGAATCAAGTTAAAGTAGCCAACATTTTATTTTATTTTTAACATCGAAAAAATATAGACTCACAATCACGTTTTGGTGGAGTAATTACTTACTACTCCATTATTCCATCATCATATGTGACAGTTTTATTTGTCTATATTTAATAAGAAATTCCCATTACATTTGTAGAACATATGCTTATGAAACAACTGATATATAATTTTATGTTTCCTTAAAGGAAGAAAGACTTTCCACTCCAGAATGTTATAAGTTAGAAGTTATCTTACACATCACCTAAGGCGACTTCCTACATCTGCTAAGAGAGACTGAGACCTACAGGATGCAAGTGACTGCCTGTGGATAAAAACATCTGCTATTGGTCCACTCTCTTGAAACCGAAATCACCCAATCCCTAATGAAATGCTCACTCTACAACACTTTTTTAAAAAATTTATTTGACAGATAGAGTTAGACAGTGAGAGAAAGAGACGGAGAGAAAGGCTTCCTTCCGTTGGTTCACTCCCCAAGTGGCCACTACGGCTGGAACTACACCGATCCGAAGCCAAGGAGCCAGGTGCCTCTTCCTGGTCTGCCATGCAGGTGCAGGGCCCAAGCACTTGGGCCATCCTCTACTGCCCTCCCGGGCCACAGCAGAGAGCTGGATGGGAAGAGGAGTAACCAGGACAGAACCCAGCGCCCATATGGGATGCCAGCGCTGCAGGAGGAGGGTTAACCAAGTGAGCCACGGCGCCAGCCCCTCTACACTTCTTAAAAATCAAACCAGTTTAGTAACTATTCATCAAGGGCCGACGACAAAGTGCTTTCTGAGACATTTTGAGGTTTTGTGGTGATGATTAGGCCATGGTTGATGTTCAAAAGGAACTCATACTTCAGAAATGGAGCTAATTTTGCTAGATATGTAGAATAGAAGTTGGGAAATACAAATATAGAGGCCAACAATCAGAGGAACAGTTCCTGCAGGTGCTCTGAGCCCTGTATTTCCAGTACAGCTTCACCCCATAGGATTTCTGTGTCCTTGTAAGTGGGATTTCCATTTGCTAAGGTGTTATTTCCTCCCCCCCCCCACTATGATTTTAATAGTAAGAGTGAGGAAATACCGACAGTAAAATTTTTCCCTCCAGTCAAACACCTGTTCCTTACCACCCATGTGGAAGAGTCAGGCTCTCAAGTCTGCTTTCCTTTCCCACATCAAGATTCCTGCCCTAGCCCTTGCTGCATTTTGAGCCCCCTTAGGATCATCTAGCTTAGTACCATGATGCATGGATGTTGGGAGTGGGAATTCTTCTTCCCCTACTTGGGCCAATTGTAATGCCGGAAGGGCTGTAGATGAAGATTGGATTTCTGGTGCAACAGCCGGGACAACACTTGGAAAATACGCGTGCCATATTAAGTCCTGGCTTTGCTTTTGGTTCCAGAATCCTGCTAATGCACACCCTAGAAAACAGCAGGTGATGAGAGACCAAGATTAAATTCCAGACTTCCGGTTTTGACCTGGCCCCCACTCTTGGCTGTTGTGGCCATATAGGACATGAACAAGCAGATAGGGGATCTCTCTCTGGATCTCTCTTGCTCTCTCCCTCTCTCAAATAAAATTTTAAGAAACATTTTTTTTTAAGATTTTTATTTATTTATGTGAAAGTCAGAGTTACACAGAGAGAGAAGGAGAGGCAGTGAGAGAGAGAGAGAGAAAGAGAGATCCTCCATTTGCTGGTTCACACCACAAATAGCTGCAAAGGCTGGAGCTGCTCTGATCCTAAGCCAGGAGCCGAGAGCCAGGAGCCAGGAGCTTCTTCCGGGTCTCCCACGTGGGTACAGGGGCCCAAGGACTTGGGCCATCTTCTACTGCTTTCCCAAGCCATAGCAGAGAACTGGATCAGAAGTCGAACAGCTGGGAATGGAACTGACGCCCATTTGGGCACTGGCCCCGAAATTTAAAACAATTTTAAAAAGACACCAGGTGACGTTTTTCTTCCAGTGCTTCTTAACATTGCTAGTTCTGGTTCTAAGAAGACTTCTGCTGGGGCCAGTACTGTGGTGTAGCTGGTAAAGCAGCTGCCTGCAGTGCCTACATCCCATATGGGTGCTGGTTTGTGCTCCAGTTGTTCCACCTCCAGTCCAGCTCTCTGCTACATCCTGGGAAAGCAGTAGAAGATTAACTGAAGCCCTTGGGCCCTTGCACCCAAATGGGAGACCCGGAAGATGCTCCTGGCTCCTGGCTTCCAATTGGTGCAGCACTACCCTTTACAGCCATCTGGGAGTGAATCAGTGGATGGAAGGCCTCTCTTTCTCTCTCTCTCTCTCTCTCTCTCTCTCTCTCTGCCTTTGCCTCTCTGTAACTCTGCCTTTCAAATAAATAAATATTTTTTTGAAAGACATAGTCTTATAAAACAAAAACAAAAACAAACAAAAAAGATGACTTCTGCTTCCAAAGCAAAAGTTTTGGGGAGTGGGAAAAGCAGTGCATTTACTATTTTAGTTTTTGATATGAATCTGACATTTCTAGAGGGTGAAACCACACCTGAACAATCCTTGTCTCATTTGCCAGCCCTTCCCCTGCCTGTCCATCTCTGCCTATAGTCCACAATGGTAGGACATGCATCTTAATGCATTAACACATACACACAATACATACATGTTAGCACGCATAGCAAACATGCGCACACACATGCACTCTCACCCTAATTTGTGTTTTCATGTAGGCTGCTCTGATGGGGGAGGGGGAAGAAATTTCTCATCAGCAATTGAATGACTGGAGTAAAAATTTGACCAACTCTAAATAAAACTTTCTTGAGATCTGCATGATAGGGTATTTTCTTCTTTTTGGTGAAATTTACTGGACCCTGATGAAATTCCATCAATTTTCTTTGCTATCTCATGGATATCTTATAGAACTTTAGAACTTCCTTCTGTTGTGATGGATCACTTACGCTGTAAAATTATTTTCACTTAATATTATCACAAGTAAGTTTTGGGGGAAGCTAGATTTTCTCTTTTCTTACACACAGAAAGTTTACACTGGGTGAAAAACCTTCAAATGAATAATGTACATGTGTATTATTTAAGACATACAGGTGTTATCTGTAAAGTAAAACCCACAAGCCTTTTTTATGCTGACCAGCTGTGAAATGTTGTTTTAGCTTTTCTCACAATTATGCACATATTACTTGCTTTTATGAGTTACCCAAGTTATTTTTTCCTTTATTTTCCAGAAATCAACTCAAAACCAAACCTTACTGGAAACACATGGAAAATCAGGAATTTCTAGCCCAGAGCTGTTTGAAATATTTGAAGTTTTTTCCTCCTTTCCTTTGTGATGGCAAATTTCAAGCAATGATTTTTTAAAGTATTTAATAAACAGTAATTGTAGTCATTGTTGTTGGAATTGTTGCTACTTAGTCCTACTACTATTTTTTTTTCTTAAGTTGAGATTACATCTTAAAATTATCTAGCTCAAAGTCCGGAATATTACCATCTTCCTTGAAAGTATTCTGTCTCTCTGTATTAGATGTATTTACCTTACTCTGAGTAGAAGTCAGCAAGTTGAAATTAGTCCAAACAAAACTGATAAATAGCAGTTGGTTACTGTGATCAATAAAGTAAGACAGCTGTTAGTTCAAGCACAGCTAATATTAATTGGCTTACTGCCTCAATCATCCTTGGCTACTATAACAGTTCAGACCATAGCTGCCTAATCAATGCACTTCTCTCCAACCTACCATGACCCGTGCACTGCAAATTGTCTAGATGGTCTACGGAAGAAATGCACAGTGTCAGTTATTCATGACTGCCAATGGATTCTTACATACATTTCTAATGCACACTTTTGGCTGGCGCCATGGCTCAACAGGCTAATCCTCCGCCTAGCGGCGCCAGCATACCAGGTTCTAGTCCCGGTCGGGGCGCTGGATTCTGTCCCGGTTGCCCCTCTTCCAGGCCAGCTCTCTGCTATGGCCCGGGAGTGCAGTGGAGGATGGCCCAAGTGTTTGGGCCCTGCACCCCATGGGAGACCAGGAGCAGCACCTGGCTCCTGCCTTCAGAGCAGCACAGTGCGCCGGCAGCAGCGCACCAGCCGCGGTGGCCATTGTGGGGTGAACCAACGGCAAAGGAAGACCTTTCTCTCTGTCTCTCTCTCTCTCTCACTGTCCAATCTGCCTGTCAAAAAATAAATAAAAATAAAAAAACAAAATTTAATGCACACCTTTTCAGTCAGGTCCAAACTAGTGAAACAGCAATATTCTGGGTTGTTGTCCCAGGAGGGTTCATATCATTGCAGTTTTCATTTGCTTTCTTTTAGTCTTGTTTTCCAATCCCCCAATCATATTGGAAACAGGAAGTGATGCCAAAACCTGGTGACTTAATTGACTTGATGAAGACTTGATCTACATCCCAGGAAAGAACAATCTTGTGCCTACAGAATTTCACAGTCAACTTTTCTCCTTTGCTCCTTCCAGCTGGCTAGATCTGGACCTATTGGAAACTCCTCTTTCATTACTAGCTGATGTGCCAGGGGGCTCAACAGGATTCACACTGTGACCTGTGAAAGCTTGAGCAGTTGATCATGAGGCAGTAGGAAGAGAAAGGACAGAGACTTGGATTGATTTAGAGTCCAGGGAATCAACTTTGCTCATGGTTTCCTCTGTGGTCCTTCCCAAGAGCCAGACTCTTGTTTTTCCTCCTCACTTTTTCAAATTTCAGGACCCTCTTCCAGCCCTGTAAAACCTTTCCTACCTAGGTTAGTAACAAAATAAGATTCCCCTGTGCTTCAGGGACATGAGGTGGGGAGGAAAGGATGAGATTGTGATAAAGTCCAGGTGACATTCAAGCCCATTTTCAAAATAATTATTTAAGGGGAGTCCCCATCAGACTTGAGCTCGGAGATTATCAGACCCTTGATGGTGCATGTCAGTTAGGGTCCAGGTGGGTCAATTGACTCTGTTAAATGATACCTGAAAGAGCTTTTAAATACCTAGAGCTGTTTGTGAATTATTAAACCAATTCTAATTTAGATTTTTGCAATTAACCATAAAATCTCAAGTTTAATTTTCTGTATCTCAGACCCACAGTTATTTCTGACCAGCATTAGTCAAATAGATAATGTTTTATTCATCTATTAATTTATTAGATATCTTTAAGAGAATTCAAATGAAGAAAACTGGGCAGATTGAACTTAAGGTGGAAATATTGACAAAAGAAAACTGGTCATTGTGACACAGAGAATGGCTCTGCATAGCTGAAAATCACAGAAGTTTTAGATAAAGAACATTCTAACTCACTAGATTCTCTACTAGCTTCCAACCAATCCGCTCCCTCTCCAAGAAAAACCAAACAACATGTTGAAGCTCTTGTTGATTTCTCTTCTCTGTCATAAATCTTGTTGTTGCTTTTGATTGTTGACAGGCATCTTAGGATTGAGTAAGTCCGACAAAAGCAGCCTTTTGCACGCTTAGGATAACTCAAGGTCTCAGAATTATTTTTAGCCTCCCTCTCCTTTCTTTCTATGCTCTTTACCTTTCTACTTTTCTCTCTCTTTTTCTGTCTTCCTCACTAGAATGTATTCTGTGGAAACAAAGACCATGTCTGTGTTTATTACCAATGTCTCTATAGTTTCTCACTCAGTAGCTGGCATGAAATGGATATTTTGTGATATGATTGTCATTTTTAGCCCTTGTTTATACTCCAGTGGAACTGTGGTCTTCCTACTTTTTACTTGTTGAATTTTATGGTTAGTGTTGAATTAAGCCTGTAAACATAGATTGGATAAAAATTATGTCTTTTCAAAAACTGTTGAAAGAGGGGGGATAGAGCGAGGGAGTTTGGGGGGTGGGAAGTATAGTTGCCATCTTGGAACTGTACCTATGGAAGGTATGAAATCTATCCTCTTTATATGAATAAAAATTTAAAAAGGCAGGAATAGATATATGCTAAGTATGCAAAACATGTATTTTAACTGTTTTAAAATTATACATTATTTTTCTAATAATAAAAACATAACCTTTCTAAGGGAAACCCAATGTACATGTTTGAGTAAAGTGATCCATTTCCTACATCTCTGGATCCTGAATACCATGCATGGGCCTCAGAGTTCCCTTGGTGCTTAACCAGATCAACTACTTCTGGGGAGAGCTCTGTTCATTGGGGTCTCGCCTGGTACATTTGCCCAAATCATTAGACAAATATAGTTTTCCTCTGGGATCTGAAGATTTAAGAATCATATATTAAGGGAAGCATAACTGCTGTATAGGAAATCTCAACTCTAAGTGCTTTCACAAGAGTCTATTCTTTGTTAATATCGCAGTCCATTGTGGATTGACAGCTGGAACAGTGCTGCTCCTTGTAGTCATTCAGGAACTCAAGCTTATTCCATTCCACATTCTCCCTCATCTCTAACTTGCTGACTGCAAGAGTGATGAGAAACGTTAAGATGGAGGAGAAGGTACATCGTCCTATACTTGTCTCTTCCTGGGAGTAGCATACTTCTGGTGCATTTGCAGAAATAGCCGTGTGCCTCCCACCCCAACACGTAAGGGTAGGGGTGGGAAGCTGGGGAAGATAGAGAAGCTGTAAACCAAAAGGAAAGAAGAGTGAGCACAAAATTAGCCACTCTCTACTGATTTCCATTTTTAACTTAGAGATGGAACCAAATGGAAAAAGACCAAGAATGAAGGCAAGGAGAGGTGAGAAAGGGAGGCAGAGAAATAAAGTAAGAAAGAGAAGGAAAAGAAAAGGGAAATGGCACATCAATACTTGAATACACCAATGTCAATAAAATATCTCATTCTTTGCTTAAATTAATTTAATTAAAGATTCTGTTACCTAAAACAGAAAAAGTCTGGATTAATCCACACCTTTTCTGTTTGTCATGTTATGCATAGCCCTAACCTTATGTCTTGCATATGACAGACAATTTAAATATTTTTTCAAAGAGAATAAGAATACACCACTCAGTATTAATATATTGAGATAAAACAGTGTCGGGGCTGGTGCTGTGGTGCAATAGGTTAATCCTCTGCCTGTGGTGCTGGCGTACCATGTGGGCAAGGCACAAATTCTAGTCCTGGCTGCTCCTCTTCCAATCCAGCTCTCTGAAATGCCCTGGGAAAGCAGTGGAAGATGGCTCAAGTACTTGGGCCTCTGCACCTGTGTGGGAGATCAAAATAAGCCACTCATCCTGCCTTGCAAAAGATGCTTAAAGATGTGTTACACACAGAAACACAGAAACATGGTCACCAATATGAAAGAAGGTAAAGGAAGGAAACCAAAAAATCAAAGTTTCAAACAATCTGGTCTCTAAAATTTCCAGTAAATCCTGGACTTTGGTTTTTCCAGTTTGGGCCCAACTGAAAAAATCGAAGGACCTATGTCTCTCATCTTATAGAGACACCAACTAATCAGTCTATTTGGATTATATTAGAAGTACTGTCAAGATGTGATGTGGTACTAAATTTTAAGTTTCTATAATGGAAAATGCTATTAATACAAATGTTTGAGAATTAAAAAGTCTAATGATCTTGTGTTACTAGACATGATAGTTATCTTAATGAGAAAGCCCCAGAGGCCTAAAGGGTTAAATACTTGTAAAATCCTACAGGTGCTTTCAAAAATGCTGTGAAGTAAGCAATTGCCTCCTGTTGGTTGATGAGTTTATAATTTTAAACATGGCGACTTAAAGTCTTTTGTCATCCACAGGTATCTATGATTTGCTGCTCATAAAACTAAAGCGTTGTTGGTTCTGTGTTTAGCTGTCCTCCTATAGGTTCCTGTGGACTTTTTCCAGCCACTTCTATTGTATTCACTCCTTTGGGACAGCTCTGTAAACAGATGAAGCCAATAATGTATTAACAGTACCAACTGAGAGAAAGTATGGTTAACTGAGGTTACTAAAAAGAAAAAGCAATTCAAATCAATTGGCAATCTACAAAAAGAGTTAAAGATTTTAAAAGCTATTATTAAAATTGCTATATTGGTCTATTATGCTATGTTATATGTGTGTACATATTGTATGTCCACATGGGGAAATTTAATTAAGAGTTTTATTTTAAATGGCTTATAGATAAGATTGTCCATAAATTTAAGCTGCTAAAATCAATCAAAGATATGTTTTAATTTGTATGACCTGAATCTGTGTATCATATGTTTTAAACGTGTTGGTAGAAAGAAACTAAAAACATTCTAGATGGTTGTGCTTAAGTTTAATGGCTAAACAAACTACACCACGTTAGATATTTAAGAGGTGTTTTCAAATACATGATTCTTAAAATTTATAGAAGGCATTGGACCTTCTGGTAAATGTTTTCTTAAGTTGTTATCTAATGGTTGAAACTGTTTGCTAAGTATTCATGTAATATTGCTATTGTCAGCAAGCGATCTAGGACTTGCTCCCTCATTTCTCTATTCTAAGCCCAACTTGTTCTTTCATTTCTCTATTCTCCTCAAGGTAGGAAACTAATTCTATTATAAAGGAATCTGTAGGACGCAGAATTTAATCTTTAGACCTTATAAAAGAGATGAGTAACATTTTTCTGTAATAGCATAGCCAAAATAAGAACTTAAATAATAATCTCATAGCTAGATTCACTTCGCCATCAGCGAAGTATACAGTAAGTAGAAAAAACCTCCCTTTCAGACCAAAGGGAAAGAAAGTGTTAAAGTGAGAATATAATTTTCCTCATGGGCATTGTCTACCTTAGAAAAACTACTACAGAACATGCCTGTGACTATAGACTTGTAGTTCAGCCCACTGAAGATTAGAGATGGGACTTGGGCACTCCCTTGACTTGCATCCTCTGGTCTGCTTTAACACAAACCAGGAGGAAAAGAAAGCTAGGCATCAGAAGCAATGGGTGGCAGGCCTATGAATGGCTGATCTGTACAGTGATCTGCCCTCAAGGAGACGCAACAGGCCAGTCCACTGCAGTGGCTTTCAATGTGGTAAGCCTGGGCTTCAGCAGAACTCAGCTTGTGAAGAGCCCTGGCAGCTCTGCCAAGAGTTGGATCACTGGAAATGGACCTGCCCTGGAGTCGAAGGATGCCCAGGTCAGAGCCACAGATCTTATTGGCTCTAAGCTGAAAAGCCCTTCACTCAGCCCAACTTCCAAAGTGACCACTGCAGCTGAGGGGATGGTCAAGTAGGGTCAGCAACATTGCAGGCAGAACTGTAAATTTCTTGTTAGAGATGCCCCCTGTCTTTACCTAGCCAGCTCTCCTCCCAGGCCAGCCAAGTATTGAAAGTCAACAGAGTGCCTTCCCCTAGGAGGTTCACACCTCCCTTAGGATATAGCCCATGTGAAGAGATAGGTAGGTCTGGGCCTCTGAATTTACAAGGCCTAAAGCCCAACAGATTATTATCAAGCCCCTTCTATCAGGTTCTATTTGCCTCTCAATCAGAAAAATTACTTGTAGCTTAGACAGCACCTTTCTTAGCTCCTCTAATAATGACTCTGTCCTTTGTTCTAGACCCTGTCTAGTGCACTTGGGCCTCATTCCTTTGTAATCATAACCTCTACTCTACCACCAATGGCTCTACTCCCAACCTGTGTGTACTGATGGTCCTCTTCCCCACTTAATGCTGTATAATTGTTCAAACCTGGTAAACACCACTCTTAGGATCATTGGTTGCTATCCTCACTCTGTCTTTTATGACCTTGTCTAAATATGATCAGAGCTGGTAAACTTGGAAGGCTTCCATAGTCTTGGCAACTCATGACGACAGCCTAGGATGGTTACTGGCACCATAAACTAGAGTGTCAATTTGTTGGGTCAACAACAGGAGCCACTGTGCACTTGCTCCTCATGTGGGATCTCTGTCCTTAATGTGCTGTACATTTTGATTTAATGCTATAACTAGTACTCCAACAGTATGTTTCACTTTGTGTTTCTATGTGGGTGCAAACTGTTGAAATCTTTATACTAAATTGATCTTCTGTATATAAAGAGAATTGAAAATGAATCTTGATGCAAATGGAAGGGGAGAGGGTGAGGGGAGGGTTGCGGGTGGGAGGGAAGTTATGGGAGGGGGAAGCCATTGTAATCCATAAGCTGTACACTGGAAATTTATATTCATTAAATAAAAGTTAAAAAAAAAAGAAGTACACATCTTCTAATGATCATTACTTTTTACTTCTTTGTAAGCCATGAAGAAAAATTTTGAAAAATTTGTGTCTTCTTCTGTTTGAACTTCCTGATAATATTGAAGCTCATATTTTTTGTCACACTAGCCACATGTTAGATTTCTATCACACAGAACATGTGAACTGTTACTCTGGTTACACATGCCTCCAATACCTAAGACAACATCAGACCTTGCTACCTTTGACAAATATTCCCTCACTTGATTTCTATTAAATCAACCTCAATTTCTTATAATCCCCAAGCTTTTAGATAAGAAAGACAGCGAAAGCTACTCAATCTCTGTTTTTATATATAATATAATATAATATAATATAATATAATATAACATAATATAATATATATTCTTGGTCTGAGTGAAAGAAAATAGAAGGACTTACAGCTTATGAAATTAATCCTGAATATATATAACTCAATTTAATAGAATGTTTGCATTTTAGAGCCCCCATTTGGAAAATAATATAGTTGGTGAAAATTTGGTATTCATTGTTGTAATTTGAGGAATGGGCAAGGACTCTTATCCTTTATACCACATGAGATAATATATTAAACACTTAGGATCAGTGTGTATAACTTTCATATTTTCTTTTTAAATTTTTTTTAATTTTGTTTAAGAAATAGAGCTTCATGCATTTAATATATAAAGATTTGGGAACATGATGAATCTCCCCCCCACCCAAACTTCCACCTTTCTTCCTCCTCCTTCTTCCTTTCCATTCTTATTTTTTTACAGTTAATTTTTATATTGATAAGATTAACCCTACACTAAGTAGAGAGTTGACTAGTTAGTATGAAGAAAATTAAAGAAGATGAAAAGAATAAAATCAAACAAACAAGCAAAACATGTTCCTCAACAGTCAAGGCAAGGGCTATTCAAAATCATTGCATCTCAAAGTGTCAATTTCACTCCTATAGATTACATTTAGGTACATTTTAGGTGCTCTATTAGTTACCACAAATCAGAGAGACCGTATGGTATTTGCCTTTCTGTGACTGGCTTATTTCACTAAGTATAATGTTTCCAGTTGCATCCATTTTGTTGCAAGTCACAGTATTTCATTTTTTTACCACTGTGTAGTATTCCATAGTGTATATATACCATAATTTCTTTATCCAATCTTTAGTTGATGGACATCTGAGTTAATTCTATTTCTTAGGTATTATAAGTTGAGCTGAAATGAACATAGGGGTACAGATCACTCTTTCATATGTTGATTTTATTTCCTTTGGGTAAATTCACAGAATTGGAATAGCTGGGTCATATGGTAGGCCTATATTCAGCTTTCTGAGATATTTCCATACTGTCTTCCACAGTGGCTGTACCAGTTTACATTCCCACCAATAGTGGATTAAGGTATCCTTTTCCCCACATCCGAGCCAGCATTTGCTGTTTGTTGACTTATGTATGACAACCATTCTTAGGGGGTAAGGTGAAACCTCATTGTGGTTTTGATTTGCATTTTCCTGATGGCTAGTGATCCTAAATATTTTTTTCATGTGTCTGTTGGCCATTTGAATTTCCTCCCTTGAAAAATGTCTGTTCACGTTCTTTGCCCATTTCTTGACTAGGTTGTTTGTTTTGTGGTTGTTGAGTTTCTTTATCTCTTTATACATTCTGGAAGTTAATCCTTTGTCTGCTGTTTGCAAATATTGTCTCCCATTCTGTCGGTTGCTTCTTCACTTTGTTTACCATTTCTTTTGCAGTGCACAAACTTCTCACTTGACATAACCCCAATTGTTAATTTTGGTTTTAGTTGCCTGTGCTTCTGGGATCTTTTCCAAGAAGTCTTTCCCTATGCCAGTGTCTTATAGGGTTTCCCCAGTGTTCTCTAGTAATTTGATGATATCAAGTCATAGATTTAAGTTGCTTATCATTTTGAGTGGATTTTTATGTAAGGTGCAAGTCAGGGGTTTTGTTTCATACATCTGCATGGAGGGATCCAGTTTTCCTAGCACCATTTGTTGAACAAACTATATTGGCTTCAGAAGTTGATTTTTACTCCTTTGTCAAAGATAACTTGGTTTAGATGCATGGATTAATTTCTGGAGTTTTATTCTGCCCCATTGGTGTACATTTTTGTTTTTGTGCCAGTGCCAGGCTATTTTGATTACAACTGCCCTGTCTTGAGGTCTGGTATTGTGATGCTCCAGCTTTGTTTTTGTTGCATAAGATTACTTTAGCTGCTCGGGGTCTCTTGTGTTTCCATATGAATTTTAGCATCATTTTTTCTAGATCTGAGGAGAATGCGTGGTATTTTGATTGAGATTGCATTGAATCTTTGAATTGCTTTCGGTAATATGGACATTTTACAGATGTTGATTTTTCCAATCCATGAATATGGAAGATTTTTCCACTTTCTTTATGTCTTCTATTTCTTTTTTTAGTGTTTTGTAATTTTCATCATAGAGGTTTTTTTTTTTTATTTGAAAGATAGAGTTACAGACAGTGAGAGAGAGAGACAGAAAGGTCTTCCTTCTGTTGGTTCACTCCCCTAATGGCTGCTATGGCAGGTGCTGTGCCAATCCAAAGCCAGGAGCCCGGGTGCTTCCTCCCAGTCTCCCATGCGGGTGCAGGGACCCAAGCACTTGGGCCATTCTCTGCTGCCCTCCTGGGCCACAGCAGAGAGCTGGACCGGAAGAGGAGCAACCGGAACTAGTCCCCCCCACCCCCGGCGCCCCAACTGGGACTAGAACCCGAGGTGCCAGCACTGCAGGCAGAGGATTAGCCAAGTGAGCCACAGCAGCGGCCCATCATAGAGATCTTTGACATCCTTGGTTAAATTTATTTCAAGGTATTTTTTGTAGCTATTTTGAATGGGATTGATCTTAAAAGTTTTGTATCAACTATGACATTGTCTGTTTATATAAAGTATGTTGATTTTTGGTTGTTGATTTTACATCCTGATACTTTGCCAAAGTCTTTTATGAATTCCAATAGTCTCTTTGTGAAGTCTTTTGGGTTCCCTATATATGGAATCATGTCATCAGCAAATAGGGAAAGTTTGACTTCTTCCTTCCCTATTTATATCCTTTTTGAATCCAATAACACATCAGAAAGATCATTCACCTGGACCAAGTGGGATTTATTCTTGGTATGTAGAGATGGTTCAACATCTAAAAATCAGTAAATGTTATACACCACATTAACAAGCTGAAGACCACAAACAATATGATTATTTCAACATATGCAAAGACATAATTTGACCAAATTTAGCACCCTTTTATGATGAAAACCTTAAGCAAATTGGGTATAGAAGGAACATTCCTCAACATAATCAAAGCAATTATTAATAAAACCACAGCCAGCATCCTACTGAATGGGGAAAAATTGAAGGCATTCCCACTGAGATCTGGAACCAGACAAGGATGCCCATTCTCACCATTGCTATTTAATATAGTCCTGCAAGTTTTAGCCAGAGCCATATGGCAAGAAAGAGAAATTTTCATATTTTCAATCATTGAGTGGCTTCCTGATGAATTTAGAAACATGATAGACAGACATTCATAATTTGAAATGTCAACTATACTGTTGGATGGAATTTCTGGTTCCTAATTAAATTTGTTTACATTTTTAATACTTATTATCACAGAACACACAGCTCATGAGATTAAAGCAAAAACTAAAACCACAACCCTTTTTATTATAAAGGTGTTTCTCCTATGGAGGTTAGCTACAATTGTTGGTGCTAGAAGTGAAAACATAAATAAGTGTAACACAGTTGTGTTTTACAAAAAACAAAATGGATACATTCAAATTGATAATTCAGTAATGACTCAAAATTTCACTATGGTATAAGAAAAGATGGTAGAAGAGACAGTGTATCCAAGTGTTTCCTGAAATGTAGAGTTTATTCATCAATAAGCCTTTGGAAAAAGTAGCTAAAATGGAAAAACCTATTATACACAAAAAAACTGCATGTCTTTGAGATCTCCTTATGGTGAGCTTGAAGAGAAAGTCAAGAGTGCAAACATCTCTACAAAGCTATAGGTGTTGAAGGTATGATGGTGGGCTGGTGCTGCGGCTGAATAGGCTAATCCTCTGCCTGCGGTGCCGGCACACCTGGTTCTAGTCCCGGTCCGGGCACCGGATTCTGTCCCAGTTGCCCCTCTTCCAGGCCAGCTCTCTGCTGTGGCCCAGAAGTGCAGTGGAGGATGACCCAGGTCCTTGGGCCCTGCACCCGCATGAGAGACCAGAAGTGCCTGGCTCCTGGCTTCGGATCAGCGTGATGAGCTGGTCACAGCGCACCGACTGTGGCAGCCATTGGAGGGTGAATCAACGGTAAAGGAAGACCTTTCTCTCTGTCTCTCTCTCTGTCCATTCTGCCTGTTAATAAAAAAAAAAAAAAAAAAAAAGAAGATATGATGGTGGTAGTTGAACAAAGTACACCTGGACTTAATGTTGGTGTGAGACTTCCAGTAGTATTGAGTTTTTTCCACATATGAAACAAAAAAAAAAGCATTATTTGACTCATTGCTCCACATGTGTTCTCTTGAAGAGAAAAAAAAATCATAGAGGAGACATGCCATGTTCAGAAAGAAAGTCCTGGCCCATATTGGAAGAAAACACCTTCCTGAATATTCATCCATGAGATGTGAAAGAAAACATGAGGACTTAAGGAAGCCAAGGATAAACTGACTCATCTGCTTTTGTGGCAATGTAGCATATTTTTGGATTAAGACTCACTTGTTTTCCTGTTCTGTCATTTCCCAACATTAAGGGACTTGAATGAGAACTCACTGGATGTTTATTGACATTCCATTAAAAAGAGCATAAGGCAAAGCCAAATCTTTTTTTTTCCCTTCAAAAATGTTCACAAGTACTTCGGGCTAAGATGGTATTTTAAAATATATGGGTTCTCAATGTTTTCTTGACATATCTATAAAGTAGAAGAACGTTCTTTCTTCTTTCTTCATATTCCAACTGAACAAGGAAAAATAAATTTCCTTCCTTTAGAAAGCAGTGAATCTTAGACATTTGGAAGCCCTTTTATCCCATTTAAATTATTGAGACTACAAAAAACTTTGGTTTATGAGCAATTTACCTATTGAAATTTATCATAATTGAAATTGAACAAAAATAAGTAAATATTTATTGATTCATTTAGTAATGATAATAATAAAATTATACATGCTAATGGAGATAGAACATTTTTAGTGAACATAATTATACACTACAAAATGAAAAAAATAATGAAATGGAATGAGTGACATTGTTATATATTTTTCTGAATCTATTTATAGGAGATAGCTTGATTTTCATGTCTTTCTATGCAATCTTTTAACATCCACAAATCAAGTACCCACTGGAAAACACTACTGTAACATATTTCTTCTGTTATAAAGACATTTTTGCCTTTGGGGATCTCCTGAAAGGACTCTAAAAACCCCTCTCTTGGAACTTGCATAATGTGAGAGCATTATAGAAATTCAAAATCTCAGTCACACCTGAGACAGACTAGGTCAGTTTTCACAAGCACTTCAGGTGATTCTCAGATACATTAGTGACCAGAGGACACTGTTGCTTTGTTTCTGTTTCTTAGTGATAACTACCCAATGGTGGATCAGCTAATTGGTGAAGGAAATGATAGGCAAATATCAGCCCTTATTTTATAGCTGGTCATAATTAATAGGGTGAAGATCACTGAGCAAATGTGGCCTTTTGGCCGGCACCGCGGCTCAACAGGCTAATCCTCCACCTGCAGCGCCGGCACACTGGGTTCTAGTCCCGGTCCGGGGGCCGGATTCTGTCTCGGTTGCCCCTCTTCCAGTACAGCTCTCTGCTGTGGCCCAGGAGTGCAGTGGAGGATGGCCCAAGTCCTTGGGCCCTGCACCCCATGGGAGACCAGGAGAAGCACCTGGCTCCTGGCTTCGGATCAGTACGGCGCGCTGGCCGCAGCACGCGGGCTGCAGCAGCCATTGAGAGTGAACCAACGGTACAGGAAGACCTTTCTCTCTGTCTCTCTCTCTCACTGTCCACTCTGCCTGTCAAAACAAAAACAAAAACAAAAACAAAAAACCGAATGTGGCCTTTTTGGAGGGGTGGAAGTGGGTTTCATGTTTGTGCTTAAAAGTTCATGTGGCAAGCTTGCTAAATATCTGATTGTTCCCTTAATGAGGTCCTAAGGGTTAAATAAGGAAGACAGAAGGATAGAGAACCAAGTTCAAGTGTTCTTTTAATTATGAATACCAGTTATATTTTGAGTTGTATGTGGCTCTGAGGCCTATCTTTTCAGAGGAGGAGGGCATTGTGATAATTAGCCACTCACATATCTCAAAACCTAGCAAACATGAACATTTTCTCTACAATGCCTGCATAGACCAGTTTATGTTCCTATTATGTGCTGTCCTTACTATTGGATGTAGAGTGATAATCTAGAGCTTCATACTGGGTCAATTACTTGTTTCCTTGATAAAATATATTACACATATTTCTACAAGGTAATAAATGGTTAAGACTTATGATTAAGAAAGTACATGAAGTTTACGCTTATGTTTCAAAGTCACACTTCTAACTATATAAGTTTTCGAACTTACGCATGTTTGTATCCCACTGCTAAAACATGTAACAAAGATGGGTAAGACAAAATATGAGATGAGAAAAATCAAGAGAGTTGGGCACTCTCTGAAGATGATCTCTTTGGGTTAGAAACAAACTCAAAGTCATGAAGTCATAGGCTTTCTGGTCTCTGTAATAAGCAGATGGTGACATCAAGGAGTCTGGTTCCTGAAGGGTAATGGGGGCAAAACCAAAGTAATCTATAGAAGTGGGAAGTCAGTATCATTACTGAAAATCTGAACTTAAATCCTCTTACTATCAAACTTAGTTCATGGTAGTGGGTTTAAAAGAAACTGCTGTATATATCGATAGATTCTGGGAAGCTGTGGCACAAGTTTGTCATAAGGCCAAGCTCAAAACCCAGAACAGGAAGCAAGGAACCTAATGAATTAGTGCTTTTATCTGTGATATCCGCAGAGTCTCCTTTGGCAGTGGCACTGCCGTGATGGATTAACAGGATGTTAGCGACTACTGATCACTAAGCAGGAATGGATGAGCCCAGTGAGTATAGTAGCACACAAAAGGAAAACTCAACCAACAAAAAACCTCCTCCTTTTTTCAGTGCACAGAGGATACTACACAGAAATCAAATGCTAAAATATATACAGCTGGGGCTTGCGCTGTGGCACAGTGGGTTAACGCCCTGGTCCAAAGCACCGGCATCCCATATGGGCACCGGTTGAGACCTGGCTGCTCCACTTCTGATCCAGCTCTCTGATTTGGCCTGGGAAAGCAGCAGAAGTCGTTGGGCTCCTGCATCCATGTGGGAGATCCAGAAAACCTCCTGGCTCCTGGTTTCGGATCAGCACAGCTCCGTCCGTTGTGGCCAGTTGGGGAGTGAACTATCGGATGGAAGACCTCTCTCTCTTTCTCTGCCTCTCCTCTCTCTGTGTAACTCTGACTTTCAAATAAATAAATAAATCTTTAAAAAAAGAACAAAATATATACAGCTAATGAAATCAATACTTAAAATATAAATATCATTTTCAGGATGGGTAGATGCAAACTTCGAATAAAACTCCCAAGGAAACTGAAAGGAGTGAAGGAAGAAATCATTTCTATCAAAAAGAACAGTTAACTATGAAATTGCATTACTGAAAAAGATAAGGGGGGGGGGGCTGGCACTGTGATAACAGGTGAAGCCACTTCCTGCAATGCTGTCATCCCATATGGGTGTCAATTTGAGACCTGGATGTTCCAATTCTGATCCAATTCCCTGCTAATCCACTTGGGAAAGCAGTGGAAGATAATTCAAGCACAGGGGCTCCTGCCACCCATGTAGGAGACTCAGAAGACGCTGCTGACTCCTGGCTTCAGATGGGCCCAGATCTGGCCATTGCAGCCATTTAGGGAGTGAGCCTGCTGATGGAAGAACTCTCTGTTTCTCCCTATTGGTCTCTCCCTCTCTGTCTCTCTCTTTGTGACTCTTTCTTTCAAATAAGCACATAAATATTTGTTAAAAAGGCAAGAGAGGATGCATGATAAGAAAAAAGTTAGAGATCTTGAATATGAAAACTACATTAAAAATAAAACCATGTTAATGGATTCTACAAACTCTGCATATAGTTGAAGAGTCAGTGATTTGGAATAAGGTACTGAAGAATTCATGCAGGATGTATCATAGACAAAAGAAACAGAGTGTGTAGGTCAATCAAGGGAAATTCTATAGACTATGGGAATGGAGAGAATAAAAGGGAAGCAGTATTAGAAGAATGATTATTTGGTATTCTTTTCATAATTCATGAAACCAACGTTTACTCTGTCACCATGAATTTATAAACAGAGTTTCTATGTAGACTAATTACTCCGACTCTCCCTAACAAGAGGGGGCATTTGTTTAGCATAATGTCTACCAGAGACGGGGGCAGATCCAAGCTTATACACATTTAACAAACTTGTCAGGAAGCATATTCAACAGAGAGTAGTGAATTCATATATAAAAGGAACAAGGAGAAATAATTGAAAGCCTAGAATTTTAGACTCAGCTTTATTATTTTTCAAGAATGAGAACAAAAGAAACATTACAAGTTGTTTTTTTCCTGAAAACTTAGAGAGAAGGCCCTGATGCAGGAACTGTTAAAGGATTAAAAAACCAGCAAGATAGAGTCATCATTGATGAAAAGCACAAAATATAAGGAAATAGGGTAAATGGAAAAATGATGAAGTATGGATAAATACATCCAATTTTGACATAAAATAACACATCTTGTCATCTTTTTATTGTTTTATCTAAAATAAAATAGGAGAACTTGTTAGTTTTTTTTTTTTTATTTATTTTTTTGACAGGCAGAGTGGACAGTGAGAGAGAGAGAGAGACAGAGAGAAAGGTCTTCCTTTTGCCGTTGGTTCACCCTCCAATGGCCGCCGCGGTAGCGCGCTGCGGCTGGCGCACCGCACTGATCCGATGGCAGGAGCCAGGTGCTTCTCCTGGTCTCCCATGGAGTGCAGGGCCCAAGCACTTGGGCCATCCTCCACTGCACTCCCTGGCCACAGCAGAGAGCTGTACTGGAAGAGGGGCAACCGGGACAGGATCGGTGCCCCGACCGGGACTAGAACCCGGTGTGCCGGCGCCGCAAGGCGGAGGATTAGCCTAGTGAGCTGCGGCGCCGGCCGAACTTGTTAGTTTTAACATAGGAGTCAACACAAAAGAACTTTCAGTGACTCTCAGTGGTCAAAAATGGAGCAATTTGGTTGATGGAAGAGCCAAATAAATAAAGATTTTTGGATTGTAAATATCCAGGAGTCCATACCGATATGACTACATTACTAGATAAATAAATAAAAAGAAGAAAATATGAATGTTCTGTACAGAAGAAGTCTACATATTATGTCAACATTCTAACTTATCCTCCATCTCTTGTATACGGGTTACA
This sequence comes from Lepus europaeus, assembly GCF_033115175.1. NCBI lineage: Eukaryota > Metazoa > Chordata > Mammalia > Lagomorpha > Leporidae > Lepus > Lepus europaeus. The sequence continues at coordinate 18,966,944 of NC_084828.1, read as the reverse complement.
TTTAGTGACTTGCTTCCAATGAGCAGAGTATGTAAAAGCGTGACAGATTGTATTCACATACAGGAGTTCTACCAGCATACCTTGACAGGTGGTCAATGTCAACAACATCACTGGTCAGCAATGTTGATAGTAAGAACGCTTGGCAGGATGTACTTGGTGAACATAACAACAACAAAACCGTGCATGCATATACACATGGTTTCAGGGAATGGCATTTTCTTACCATCACCTCCCTTCCAAAAACCTGTAACCTCCATCAACTGGGAAATAAACACATTGGAAAAATAGGAGAATTAATATTGCTGCAAGTTTAGGAAGGAGAAGTAAGAAAAGGGAGCTGTGAGGCACCTGAGGTTTTTAGTGAAAATGAAATGTAAGTATAGGAAAATAAAATGAAAGAAAATGACAGGACTTCAGGCTCAGCTGGAGATATGGAGGAGCAGAGAGTACTGGGGTGCTTTTACAGCTTTAATAGTGAAGGTGGAAAAACATAAAATTGCCAAGGACTGTGTGGCAATATCCATGAAGGATTTAGCTTTAATGCTGAAAAGAAAAAAAAAAAAAAAAAAAAAAAAAAACTTCCCTGGCCAAGCTGAGGGGAAAGAGAACTGGATTTTGTGAATGATGGTGATGTTTTGGTTAAGAAACTGGAATTTCAGCTTGGGTATCTGTACATAGGATTGAACTCAGAGGAAGTAGGTCAGATGAGACTTTTTAATCTATGTTTTTTTTTTTATTTTCAATGTAAACTATCATTCACAGTGTTGTAAAGACAGCTCCTAAATAGGGGGTGATCATCAGAGGCCAGGTTCCTCCAAAGAGAAGCCTCCGAAGATGAAGAGAAGCTTTGCCTAGATATCGGTGCGGCAAGAGGGAATTCCTAGAAAACATTGCAAGCCAGAGTTGAGCACCAAGTACTTCGCATCAAAGAAAGCACTCTTTCCTGAGTTTTCTCATGCCCAAATAGATTGAATGAGGCACTTGTCTTAACTACAGGTGGTTCCTACTTACAGCAATTTGACTTTAGTGAGTCACACACCCAGTGCTCTGCCAGTTACTCAGAGCCCTGGCAGGAGGCCACGCACAGCTACATCATTGGCACTGTCTGCTTTCTGACACAGGAAAACTTGAGACCTTGGGGTCTGGGTCCTTGACTTCTAATGACCTCCTGAGAGCCTATTCAGCCTCTTGGCCTGGGTTCTCTTTGGCACTTGCTCTCAAGAATTCCCCATCAATAATCAAAAATAATAATGTAGGGCACATCACAAAGTTTCGCTATTAACGCTTGTGCATGTGTCCTTTCATTTTGGACCAAATGCTAATTAACATGTATTGCTCATTTACTATGCATCAATTACTATAGAAGTCACTTTGAATAGATGAGTGAATTCAATCCTGTATCAGTGGAGGATATTCCTAATTATTTTCAACGACTGGAACCATCTCCAGAACCTGATTCCAGCTTCCTGCTAATGTATACCCTAGGAAGCCATAAAGCCTTTTACTAAACAATATTGCCCTTCCTCAAGAAGACCCTTAGTTAACTTTCAGCCACAAATTAATTCTACTAGTTAAACTTCCTTGTCTGATTAAGAAAGCAATTCACTTCCATACATGCAAAAATCTTTATAATATGCAATGTATGTTTGCTACTTATGACAAATAAATAATATGTCTTAATATAGAAGTTAATTTTTTTTTTTAATTTGAGAGGCAGAGAGAGAGAGAGAGAGAGAATTTCCATCCATTGATTCACACCTTAAGTGCCCCAAACTGCAAGGGCAGAAGCTGGTGACTAGAACTTAATCCAGGTGTTCCATTCGTGTGATAGAAACTCAGTCACTTGAGCCATCATCCCTGTTTCCCCAGAGTCTGCATTAGCAGGTGGCTGGAAACAGGAACTGGAGGTCAAATTTAACACTGTCACTCCGATTTATGAAAAAAATTGAGCACCAAGTTGCTGCTTAGGAAACAATTCCTTATAATATTGTATATGTTAGGGGCTGTCATTGTGGCACTGGCATCCCTAGATCCCAGCTGATGTGCCTGGGAAAGCAGCAGAACATGGTCCAAGTACTTGGGCACCTGCATTCACATGGGAGACCCAGAAGAAGCTCCTGCCTCCTGATTGGCCTAATTTGGGTCTTTGAGGCCATCTGGGGAGTGAACCAGCTAATGGAAGATTTCTCTCTCCCTCCTGCTCTCTCTTCTGCCTTTCAAATAAATAAATAAATCTTAAAAAAAATACTATATCTGTGGAAAAACCAAAGTAAATCCAAGTAAATCCATTTATAGCCAAATTGATTAGTTTTAAATTCACAAAATATTTTTTGAATGAGATAAATTTATTTTGCTCTGACAATGTTTGAAATCCATGGCTGTGAGGAGCTCTTTTAAAACTCATGAAAAAATGTATAGGATAAAAAATTTTGCATGGATATTAAAGTTTTTTTTAAAAGATTATTTATTTGAGAGGCAGAGTTACTGGGGTGGGGGGTCTTTCATCTACTGGTTCACTTCCCAAATGGCCATAATGGCCTGAGTTGGGCTGGTCCAAACCAAGGAGCCAGGAGCTTCTTTGGGGTCTCTATGTGGGTGCAAAGGTTCAAGGACTTGGGCCATATTCCACTGCATTCCCAGGCACATTAGCAGGGAGCTGGATAGGAAGTAGAGCAGCTGGGACTGGATCTGGTGTCCATATGGGATGCTGGCACCACAGGCAAAGGCTTAACCTACTACATCACAGTGCTGACTCCTTTTTATTTTGTAATAAATGCTTTGTACCTAAATAAATTTATATTTTTATTCCAATTTCCATAAATGTTTTGAAATATAATCCTATTCAGTATAGAAATTTAAGTGGTTTCCCCTCATCATTACTTATTTATTGGTTATAAAGAACACTTTGTTGTGGGAATTTTTCCTAGATCATGAGACACATGCATCCCATACCTGGCTCCAGCTCTTCACTCCAGCCTCTGTCAATGTAGACCCTGGGAGGCCTTAGTGATGGCTCAAGTGACTGGGTTCCTCCTACCCATGTGCAAGTCCTGGATGTTCCTTGGCTCCTGGCTCTGAACTTGACCCTACTCTGGCCTTTGAAGGCATTTAGGCAGTGAACCAATGGATGGGAGTGTGTTCTCTCTCTTTCTCCATCTCTCTGTTTCTCTGCCACTCAATAAATAAAAATTAGGAAAAAAAAAGAAAGAACACCTAAAATGTTCTCTACAATTGAATTAAATGCAAAATTGACTTTAATGAAAAAGAAAATGAGCAAAAGTAGCCTAGAAGCTCAGGGAAATAAATCTCTTCGTCATTCATTTCAGTGTATCCTTGAGAAGGTGAGATAGAGGCAATGCCTCCCTAGACCGCCAGCGTCTCCATCCCTTTCTTCACTATAAGTCATGAATTTTTAAAAGTTCCATTCCAATGCTTGGATTTCAAAAACATTTTTTATTCCTTGTAAAAATTTCTTGCTAAGTCAGGTGAATTAGGTAACATTGAAAAAAAGCTGGGGGCTGGTGTTGTGGCACAGTGTGTTACACTGCAGCTTCTCAGCTGTTCTGCTTCTGATTCACTTCCCTGCTAATGCACCTGGAAAACCAGTGGATGATGTTCATTCAAGTGCTTGGGCTCCTGCCACCCACATGAGAGACCTGGGGTTCTGGGGTTCTGGGGTTCCTGGCTTCTGGCTTTGGCCTGGCCTAACACTGGCTGCTGTGGTGTTTTGGGCAGTGAACAATGGATGGAAAATCTCCCTGTTCCTTTGCCTTAGTCTCTCTCTGTCACTCTAAGTTTTGAATAAATAAATAAATATTGAAAAAAAAAAAGAAAAGACAAAGTTGAGGAAATCATGGTGATAATGCAGAATAATAATAAAGCTATTATAATTTTCATGTATTTTCTTTCAGCCATTAATCTGGTACTTTAGTTATTTTTTTACCAACTAGATTTTAGAGGACACTGAAAGTTTTAGGGTGCAAAAACAGCATCCTTGGGTTCCGTGCTGTGACACAGTAGGTTAAGACACCACCTGCAAAGCTGGCATCCCGCATATGTGTTAGTTTGAGTACCAACTGCTCCATTTATAATCCAACTCCCTGCTAATGAGCCTGGGAAAGCAATGGAGGATGACCCAAGTGCTTAGGCCCCTTGAACCTTAAGATTCAAATGAAGCCTCTGGCTCCTGACTTCAGCCTGGTCCAACCCTGGCCATTGTGGTCATTTTGGAAGTGAACCAGCAGATGGAAAGCTGGATCTCTCCCTCTCCCTCTCTCTGTAACTCTGCCTTTCAAAAAATAAAACTTTTTTCTGTTTAAAAACATAACATCCTCATGCACCTCCAAACACTTATCTCATCCCACAAAAGTAGCCTCTTGAATTCTCAGAGTTTTAGTGTTTCTTTTGATAATTCCATTTGCTCAGTGTAATGTTAATTATACTATTTCTTGATTTAATGACTTCAATCATCACACAATGACTTCATATCAGCTTCCTTTTTTTTATTTTTATTTTTTGACAGGTGGACAGTGAGAGAGACAGATAGAAAGGTCTTCCTTTGCCGTTGGTTCACCCTCCAATGGCCGCCACGGCCGGTGTGCTGCTGCTGGCACACCGCGCTGATCCAATGGCAGGAGCCAGGTGCTTCTCCTGGTCTCCCATGGGGTGCAGGGCCCAAGCACTTGGGCCATCCTCCACTGCACTCCCGGGCCATAGCAGAGAGCTGTACTGGAAGAGGGGCAACCGGGACAGAATCCGGCGCCCTGACCGGGACTAGAACCGGTGTGCTGGCGCCGCAAGGTAGAGGATTAGCCTATTGAGCTGCGGCGCCAACCCCATATCAGCTTCTTATCTACTCCTTTCATGTATTTCCTTTCTCTTTATACACCCAATAGAATTACAATCTTAGGTAAAATCAGGAGTTTTATGATTTTCTCAATTTGCATGAAGCAAAGTTGTTTACTGAGAGTGAAGGAAGTTGATTTTAGAGGTGTGAGAAAAGAGAATATGAGAAGGAATAGTCTAGAAGCACAGAAAAATTTAAAAAAATCTATTAATCATTTAGTGTATTCTTGAGGAGGTAAGAGAGAGGTGATACATATGTTTGATCAACTCTGCTTGCATGAAGAACAAGAAGTCATTTACAAAATAAAAATATTATGTATAAAATATGTATATGACTCTGCTATGAGTTTTTATTTACCTTAAATAAAGGTTACTTCAAAAATTCATGGATATGGGGACTGGCACTATGGTGCAGTGGGTTAAGCCACCACTTGGGACACCCACACTTCATGTCAGAGTGCCAGTTCGAGTCCTGGGTACTCTTGCTTCCAAGTCAGCTTCCTGCTAATGTGACTGTAAATAATAATCTAAAGTGCTTTGGCCCCTGCCAGCCATGTGGGAGACCTAGGTGGGGTTCTGGGCCCCTGGATTCAGTTTGACCCAGCCTTGACTATTACCATTTGGGGAGTAAACCAAAGGATGGAAGAGCTCTCTGCTGTCTGTTGCCTTCTCTGTGTCACACTTAGTTTCAAATAAATAAATCATTTAAAATGTTATTTGTTAATGGGATTTAAATATGTTTATTTTGGTGCAAAAAATTTGAAGTTCATGCATAGTTTTTTTCATAATACATATTTTCATGTGCAAGGATTTCAAAAGAATTTTTCCTCCCAGTAAAAACTTAAATTTATTCAGTTCTCCATGAACTTTTTGAGGTATCCTCATTTTACAGTCAATTGTGCACATTAATTAAAAACAAGTAAATACACTTAGAATAATAGAAAAGTTATGTTTCATTCTCAAGGAATTAAATCTGGGTCAAATTCACCAAAAGAAACATGTGTGTTGATTATAAAAGGCTTTAAGTAGCATTATTATGAGGTAGCTTGTGCTCAGAATAGCATGACTTCCATGTTGAAGACTCAAATGTGTGGCTCGAATATCAACTCTGCCAGTTCAATTCATCATCTATTAAAATGTCCAAAGTGATATTTTCCTCATCCATTAGAGAAAATTACCAGTTTCCACATCTATTAAAATAATATACCATTGCAGCACTACTGTGTGGAGTAGAAGTCATTTTTATGAGATATCAGGTACATGCAAGCTTTTATTGAATGGCAATTGCTTTGTTGCAAATGTATTGAATGACAATATTATGACATTCATTGGAAAAGATGCATAGGATGTGTAATTTGTATTTAAAGCCCAAGTATTTCAATAAATCATTAAAATTTTTACTTGTTCAAGGATACATACTTAGGGGTGTATATGTGTGTCTGTGTGTGTGTGCGCACACACACATTACATAATTCACTCTTTGGTTATTTATTCATTTACTTATTGTATTTATGTGAAAAGTACAGAGAAAGAGAGAGAGAGAGGAGAAACTTAAAGAAAAAGAACTTCCATCTGCTAGTTCACCTCCTATAAACGTTCACAACAAATGGGTGGTTGAAGCCAGGAGCCAGGAAATAAATATAGTTCTGCTACAAGAGTGACAGCCATCACATACTACATTCCAGGGAATGCATTAGTAGGAACCTAGATTGGGAAAAAGAACTTGGACTTTTTTTTAAGATTTATTTATTTATTTATTTGATGGGTAGAGTTACAGACAGTGAGAGAGACAGAGGAAAAGGTTCATCCCCCAAATGGCCGCAACAGCCAGAGCTGCACCGATCTAAAGAAAGGAGCCAGGTGCCTCTTCCTGGTCTCCTATGTGGGGCAGGGGCCCAAGAACTTGGGCCATCCTCCACTGCTTTCCTGGGCCACAGCAGAGAGCTGGACTGGAAGAGGAGCAGCCAGGACTAGAACCCGGTGCCCATATGGGATTCCAGCACTGAAGGCGGAGGATTAACATAGTGTGTCACGGCACCAGCCCCCTGAGCTTGGACTTGAACCTAGGGACTGTTATATGGGATGTGGGTGTCCCCACTGGGGTCTTAACCACTGAGCTAAATGCTTACCCTCAAGGCAATGCTAACATTGATATTGACGACTGACTTACCCCTTGTTTTAACCACTCTTCTGCTTCCTTACCTCTATGGTTTTACCCTTCCCTGTCCAAAGGACAACCTCTTCACCTCTCTTCTTTCCACAACTCCCACTCACTCAAAAAAACAGCACAAAAGAAAACAAACAAACAAAAATACTCTCTGAGTGACTTGTTTCCCTCACCTTGGTTGTATTTCTTGATCTTAAGGTCCGGTAATCACCCTAAGCTGAACATTCCTGGTCCAGAGTCCGGATAAAGTAGGTGGATAGCAAATATTTATTAAGTGAATGAATGAATTATGCAAGCATCCCAAATGCCCACAGGCCCATCTCCCATCATTCTGTTTTCAGTTAATGACTTTGGTAGCCATTCATCTGGTGCAGTAAAAAAGTGACTTGCATCCCTTCTCATTTCTGATATTTATTTGGTCAGAAAGTTCTGGCAGTTTGACCTCAAGAGTAATTCTAAGCTCTCCTCCTCCTTGCTGTCACCTCTGTCATATTCTCTCACCTGGCTTGCTGCCATTATTTATTGCTAGTCTCCTGGTCCCTGTCTGACCCCACCCTGTTTCTTCTCTCCATGAACATTTTAAATCATAAAGAAAGTACTACTTTATGAATCCCTATTGAGTTACTGCATTAAAAAATCTTGAGAGTTCTCCATTTCTTACAGTATTAAGTTCAGAACATTTAGTTTTATGTAAAAATGTAAAAATCCATTACTCACCTCTTAAGATGACCTTTTAAGACTCATTCTGTCCTTTCATTCATGTCCATTCCAGTCAAATAGGATTCTGCTTCATTTTGTGAGCACTCCTTATTCTTTCATCACCTTTGCGCCTGCATACTTTTAGTTTTTAGTAGCATAGCCATATTCTTTCTTTTATTGATATAGGTGAGATGCATTTAATTCATCTGAAATATACTTGAAAAAATTTGAGATATACACACCAACTCTATGAGAAATCAATTTTTCTTCTTTTGCGTACTGCTGATATTGCAAAGGTTTCCTGGCCATACTTCAGAGCTTATCTACAGAGTACACTTTCCAAACAGTGAATCTCCTAATTTTACCATCTTTTGCAATCTAGACAGGCTGAAATTTTTCCCAATTATGAAGTGTTAAATGTTTTGCTTAAAAACTATTTCTTCAATTTTCTCTTTCAATTTACATTTTATAAGGAGAAAAAAATCAAGCTGCACCTTAAATATTGTGCTTAAAAATAACCTCAGATAAATATCCAAGTTTATCTATTAGAATTATAGCTTTCTACACAAATATAGTATGTAATTTAACTTACAAGTTGCCACTTTTAAAACAGAATCACCTTTACCCCAAATACAAACAAAATTAATTTCATTCCAAGCTTTACCAGAAATGCCTTTATCATTCATATTTCTACTACTAGTCCATTTAAGACTATCTTGACTTTTTCTATCATATGTCTCAATATTTGTAAAGCCTCTCCCTTTTTTCCAATTTAAGACTCTTCTACATATATATATGTATTGTATATAGCAGCAAATTCTCTACCATGTAAGTTTCCACTAGAGTAACAGAATGACTAGGATCTATCTGTTACATAATTGATTAATCAATATAGATATATTAAGAGGCTTATTACAAGGAACTGTCTTGGGCAATTGTGTGGGCCGGTGAGTAGTAAATTTATGAAGCAGACCATTAAGAAGAGGAGCCTGTATTTGGATTATATTAGAAGTACTGTCAAGATATGACGTGGTACTAAACTTTAAGTTTCTATAATGGAAAATGCTATTAATACAAATGTTTGAGAATTAAAAAGTCTAATGATCTTGTGTTACTAGACATGATAGTTATCTTAATGAGAAAGCCCCAGAGGCTTAAAGGGTTAAATACTTGTAAAATCCTACAGGTGCTTTCAAAACTACTGTGAAGTAAGCAAGTGCCTCTTGTTGGTTGATGAGTTTATAATTTTAAACATGGCGACTTAAAGTCTTTTGTCATCCACAGTCATATATGATTTGCTGCTCATAAAACTAAAGTGTTGTTGGTTCTGTGTTTAGCTGTCCTCCTATAGGTTCCTGTGGACTTTTTCCAGCCACTTCTATTGTATTCAGTACTTTGGGATGGCTCTGTAAACAGAGGAAGCCAATAATGTATTAACAGTACCAACTGAGAGAAAGTATGGTTAACTGAGGTTACTAAAAACAAAAAGCAATTCAAATCAATTGGCAATATACAAAAAGAGTTAAAGATTTTAAAAGCTATTATTAAAATTGCTATGTGGTCTATTATGTTATATTATATGTGTGTACATATTGTATGTCCGCATGGGAAAATTTTATTAAGAGTTTTATTTTAATTGGCTTATAGATAAGATTGTCCATAAATTTAAGCTGCTAAAATTAATCAAAGATACATTTTAATTTGTGTGACCTGAATCTGTGTATCATATGTTTTATACTTGTTGGTAGAAAGAAACTAAAAACATTTTATATGTTTCTGCTTAAGTTTACTGGTTAAACAAACTACACCACGTTAGATATTTAAGAGGTGTTTTCAAATACATGATTCTTAAAATTTATAGAAGGCATTGGACCTTCTGGTAAATGTTTTCTTTTTTTTTATTAAACTTTTATTTAATGAATATAAATTTCCAAAGTATAGCTTATGGGTTACAATGGCTTCCCCCCTCCCATAACTTCCCTCCCGCCCGCAACCCTCCCCTTTCCCGCTCCCTTTCCCTTTCCATTCATGTAAAGATTCATTTTCAATTCTCTTTGTATACAGAAGATCAGTTTAGTATATATTAGGTAAAGATTTCAACATTTTGCCCATATAGCAACATAAAGTGAAAAAACTACATTGGATTACTAATTATAGCATTAAATAAGAGTGTACAGCACATTAAAGACAGAGATCCTACATAATTTTTTTTCAAATTAATTAATTTTCTATGCCATTTCCATTTTAACACCAGGTTGTTTTTTTTTTTCATTTCCAATTCTCTTTATATACAGAAGATCACTTCAGTATGTAATTAGTAAAGACCTCATCAGTTTGTGCCCACACAGAAACGCAAAGTATAAAAATACTGTTTCAGTACTAGTTATAGCATCACTTCACTTTAGACAACACATTAGGGACAGATCCCACATGGGGTGTAAGTACACAGTGACTCCTGTTGCTGATTTAACAATTTGACACTCCTGTTCATGGCGTCAGTAATCTCCCTAGGCTCTAGTCATGAGTTGCCAGGGCTATGGAAGCCTTTAGAGTTCGCTGACTTTGATCTTATTCCGATAGGGTTACAGTCAAAGTGGAAGTTCTCTCCTCCCTTCGGAGAAGGGTACCTCCTTCTTTGAAGGCCCCATTCTTTCCACTGGGATCTCACTCACAGAGATCATTCATTTAGGTCTTTTTTTTTTCCATGATATCTTGGCTTTCCATACCTGCTATACTCTCATGGGCTCTTCCACCAGATCCGAATGCCTTGAGGGCTGATTCTGAGGCCAGAGTGTTGTTTAGGACATCTGCCATTCTATGAGTCTGCTGTGTATCCCACTTCCCATGTTGGATCTTTCTCTCCCTTTTTGATTCTATCAGTTAGTATTAGCAGATACTTGTCTTGTTTGTGTGATCTCTTTGACTCTTATACCTATCAGAGCTATCAATTGTGAGCTGAAATTGATCACTTGGACTAGTGCGATGGCATTGGTACATGCCATCTTGATGGGATTGTGTTGGAATCCCCTGGCACATTTCTAACTCCACCATTTGCGGCCAGTCCGATTGAGCATGTTCCAAATTGTTCATCTCCTCCCTCTCTTTTTCCACTCTTAGATTTAACAGGGATCACTTTTCAGTTAAAATTTAAACACCTAAGAATAATTGTGTGTTAATTATTGAGTTCAACCAATAGTACTAGAACAACAACAACAACAACAAATACTAAAAAGGATAAAGTATTACATTGTACATCTAAAGTCAGGACAGGAGCTGATCAGTTCATTGTTGCTTATAGTGTCCATTTCACTTCAACAGGTTTCCCCCTTGGTGCTCAGTTGTCACCGATCAGGGAAAACAAATGATATTTTTCTCTTTGGGACTGGCTTAATTCACTCAGCATGATGTTTTCCAGACTGCTCCATCTTGTTGCAAATGACTGGGTTTCGTTGTTTCTTACTGCTGTATAGTATTCTATGGAGTACATGTCCCATAATTTCTTTATCCAGTCTACTGTTGATGGGCATTTGGGTTGGTTCCAGGTCTTAGCTATTGTGAATTGAGCTGCAATAAACATTAATGTGCAGATGGCTTTTTTAAATGTTTTCTTAAGTTGTTATCTAATGGTTGAAACTGTTTGCTAAGTGTTCATGTGATATTGCTATTGTCAGCAAGTGATCCAGGACTTGCTTACTCATTTCTCTATTCTAAGCCAAACTTGTTCTTTCATTTCTCTATTCTCCTCAAGGTAGGAAACTAATTCTATTATGAAGGAATCTGTAGGATGCACAATTTAATCTTTAGACCTTATAAAAGAGATGGCTAACATTTTTCTGTAATAGCATAGCCAAAATAAGAACTTAAATTATAATCTCATAGCTAGATTTACTTCACCATCAGCGAAGAAAACAGTAAGTAGAAAAATCCTCCCTTTCAGACCAAAGGGAAAGAAAGTTTTAAAGTGAGAATATAATTTTCCTCATGGGCATTGTCTACCTTTGAAAAACTACTACAGAACATGCTTGTGACTATAGACTTGTAGTTCAGGCCACCAAAGATTAGAGATGGGACATGGGCACTCCCTTGACTTGCATCCTCTGGTCTGCTTTAACACAAACCAGGAGGAAAAGAAAGCTAGGCATCAGAAGCAATGGGTGGCAGGCCTATTAATGGCTGATCTGTACAGTGATCTGCCCTCAAGGAGACCCAACAGGCCAGTCCACTGCAGTGGCTTTCAATGTGGTAAGCCTGGGCTTCAGCAGAAGTCAACTTGTGAAGAGCCCTGGCAGCTCTGCCAAGAGTTGGATCACTGGAAATGGACCTGCCCTGGAGTCGAAGGATGCCCAGGTCAGAGCCACAGATCTTATTGGCTCTAAGCTGAAAAGCCCTTCACTCAGCCCAACTTCCAAAGTGACCACTGCAGCTGAGGGGACGGCCAAGTAGGATCAGCAACATTGCAGGCAGAACTGTAAATTTCTTGTTAGAGATGCCCCCTGCCTTGACCTGGCCAGCTCTCCTCCCAGGCCAGCTAAGTAATGAAAGTCAACAGAGTGCCTTCCCCTAGGAGGTTCACACCTCCCTTAGGATGTACCCCATGTGAAGAGATAGATAGGTTTGGGCCTCTTAACTTACAAGGCCTAAAGCCCAACAGATTATTATCAAGCCCCTTCTGTCAGGTTGTATTTGCTTCTCAATCAGAATACTTAATTGTAGCTTAGACAGCACCTTTCTTAGCTCCTCTAATAATGACTCTGTCCTTTGTTCTAGGCCCTGTCTAGTGCACTTGGGCCTCATTCCTTTGTAATCATAACCTCTACTCTACCTCCAATGGCTCTACTCCCAACCTGTGTGTACTGATGGTCCTCTTCCCCACTTAATGCTGTATAATAGCTCAGACCTGGTAAATGCCACTCTTAGGATCATTGGTTACTATCCTCACCCTGTCTTTTATGACCTTGTCTAAATATGATCAGAGTCGGCAAACTTGGAAGGCTTCCATAGCCTTGCAACTCATGACAAGAGCCTAGGGTGGTTACTGGTGCCATAAACTAGAGTGTCAATTTGTTGGGTCCACAACAGGAGTCACTGTGCACTTGGCTCCTCATGTGGGATCTCTGTCCTTAATATGCTGTACATTGTGATTTAATGCTATAACTAGTACTCCAACAGTATGTTTCACTTTGTGTTTCTATGTGGGTGCAAACTGTTGAAATCTTTACTTAATATATACTAAATCGATCTTCTGTATATAAAGAGAATTGAAAATGAAAAAAAAAAGAAGAGGAGCCTGGGACTATCAAGTACAGTGTGAAACTGAAGTTCACTGCAGCACTTCTATTTTTTCATAAACATTGCAGTTCTTGTAACCATTTGAAAAGGGTCCTCCTAAATTGTCTAGGATAATAACAGGTAGATTTTTCATCTGCAAAATAATTTTTGTGACAATACTTAGATAACTGTTGAATTTGAATAGCTGAGTAATGGGGGGCATGGAGACTCAAGCTGACATATAAAACTGATCACTGTGATACTCTAATGGTTAGGACAGCTGTGGTACAAGGCCATGTTTCCATTTATGCTGAGTAAATACATAAATGATGCTTCACTCCATGAGCTACTCTTCTGCTGTATTTGGCTCTGTGTGGGGTTTGAATTCTTTGGTAATTTCTTAAATGATGCCACCACAATCACATTCTAGCCCCAAACTGGGGATCTTTTTAGTGCCCAATCCTTGGCCAGTTTGCATTTCCCATTCCTGGATCTTGATGAAAATACATAATATCATGGATATTGGTATACAAAATTGTATATATGAAGGAAACAGGACTGATTTAATAGCTAAAAGGACACACACTTGTGAAATGTAGTCCTTTTTTACATAATTAAAATATATTTATTTGAATCATTTTTTCTTAATTTGAGATTAGCTTTTGCTATTTGTGAATTACTATTCTGCATCATTTCTACTTCTGTTGGTTTCTTTTCTCCATCTGCTACTCACTCCCAATCATGATTATGAGTAGTTATTAGTTCCTAATACAGTTTTTCAGACTGTCTTACAAAATTTCCAGTAAGTCAATTCTAAAATTACTCAAGATATAAACTATTCTTAAGTTAATATTCCAAAAAACTGAAAATATCATAAGAATTTGCCACCCAGAGTTTAAATCTCTACTCTGTGCTCAATGACTTTGAAAATGAAATTGAGATTGAATCACTTTGAGAGTGATGACTTTGAACAGCCCTTGTCTTGGCTGTTGAGGAACAGTTTTTTTTTTTTTTTCATACTATTTGCTCAACTCTTTATTTAGTATAGATTTAACTTTATGCATATAAAGTTAATTAAAAATAGTAAAAAATAAGAATGCGAATAGGAGAGAGAAGAGAAAGGGTAGGAGTGCAGGTGGGAGGGAGAGTAGGGTGGAGAGAACCACTATGTTCCTAAATTTGTGTTTATGAAATGCATCAAGTTTGTATGCCTTAAATAAATGTTTCTAAGGAAAAAAAGGAAATGAATATAATATGTTGCTGTCTTTTAGTTTGCACATTTTCCATGAATTTCCAGAAATACTTACAGGGACTTTAGTTGTTCTCTGCTATTGTGTTCAAGTTTTTACTATTCAGCAGCCCTAGACAATGAAGCACATTAAAAAGTCAATGTTCTTTGCTATTTTCTCACTAACGTGAGGCTTCAATTTTAGCTAAATTCAATGTATTTCAGTTTGAAAATTATCTTACTTGACAGAGAAAATAAAAGTAATATTTAAGATTTTGAATCCCCAACTCTTACCAAACTGTTTAGGTATATCATCTTCTTGTTTTGGTCCTTTGTCAGTGAATAAAGAATGAATGATTAATTTTTATTGTTAACATTTTTCAAAAGCCTCAGTTTTGTGTTCAATTCTAGAAATTTCTTCAATTTATTTTCTTCGATAATCATCATTTCTCTGCCTTTGTTTGGTAGCTAGATAGACAGTAGCCTATGTGTGTTTAAGAGGAGCCAAATAAGATGGGAAATGTTGAGGAAAATGGTAATAAAATGGGAATTTTTAAAGAAAATGAATTTATGTACAATAGAGTAAGGAAACAAGCAAGTGTGTCTAAAGTAACTGCTCTTGTTCAATATCCCTATTAGATGGGTTTCAGCCTTTCCCTGGGGTCAGCTTAGGAAAATCTCTCCTGCCCTGCACCAAGCAGGCTATTAAGTTATGGTAGAAATTTTGGGAACTACATATCCAGAAAAACTCCCCAGTCAGTAATTTCCCAGAAGACGAAGTAAGAGTGGAGAAATAGGGAGACCCAGACTCACATCTATAAAAACTCCAGTCCACAGCAGACTGGACGCTCAGTTCTTTTCTGGGATGTCCATTTGATCTATCATTTGTATTTGTCTTCATTTACCTTTGCCACCTTGCTTGTGGGTACTCTTGGTCATACATCTGAATTCTTGAATTCTTTCTTGTGAGAAGACAAAAGCCTCAGAGCAGCCATGTCTGGTAACACTTTGTGTTTTCCCTTTGCGAATGTGTCTATGTCCAAGAGTTCTGAGCCCAGATTTGTCAATTGCCATATGTACACCAACATGCTTTACTCCATGGGCATACCTTTAAATTATGTACTTGCAGTTTCACTTCTCATGCATCACCATTCCTCCTTCTCATTTTTCCCTTCTGGATTTCCATGCTTGAGGTCATTTATATGCCTTTTTCTGAACTTCCTTGAAACACTGTTCTGAGATCTAGAATTTATGCTTGACAGAATAGGATGCCAAGCGATGTGGATATCATAACTTGCTAAAACTTATTTGAAGTTGGGTCAACTACTCAGGGGTTTCCTGAGCTTGTTTTGTGTGAAAATTTGAGTCAGGTACATTCTGTGGAATATTTTAATCTGAGTTTCCTTTAAATTGACTGGAAAAGTTCCAAACCATGTGTTATTCATGATTTGTGTTTCCACCCTACCTCCTCTACTGTTACCCACATTCATCTGACCGTAAAAGGCCTTCTAACTAGGGCAAACCCATCCATGTTTGGGTTCCTCAAATGTTTCTAGTGATTTCTTTCAACTATTCGGTTTTGGCAAACTCTTGTCAACTTTTTGCCAATGTGGTTATTTTATTTCTTCTAAATTTTTAAACTAGAGTGCATTTCCAGGGAAATGTAGTCCATATGTTTCTTGTTTATTTATACATAACTCATAAAAATAGTTTCTAACACTTGCATTCACAGTAACTGTGTGCTATTCCACATCTATATCTTGATCTACTCAGAAATTTTTCCCCTTTGTAGTTTAACTTAGATGAAAGATTTTGAAAAAATGTGTAACTAAGTTGGCCAGTAAGCTGAAAGTTTGGCAAAATGTATTTTTCATTTCTCTTATTACCTTTCATAGAAATGAATGATGTTCTTTTACCTAAGTCAACAAAATGTCACACCAATTAAAACAACAAACAAATAGCACATGTAACAAGTATGTTTGAAATCAATGGGGAGCAAGTTCTTATAGCATGTATGTAATTACCAGATAGATTTATTTTGTAATTCTTCTCCGTTTCCACTCTCCAAGAGACTTTTTTTCCAGAAATGAAAACAATGTTGGTCCTCAAGTAAATTTAGAAGGATTGAGATTCTATTTCTTCACATAAATTCAACCTTTTCAGTAGAATTTAAATCTTCATGGCTGAAGTCACCAGCACTTGCCTGTTTTTACACTTTCCCCCTTTCATTTGATAACTGCTCAGTTTAAGTCTAAAGGGCTTTTTCTTTTGAGTTCACTCCAACACATCGCTAAGTTGCTTTGCTGTCCTCAGCCACTCAATACTTGGCTGCTGACATGATTTCTGGTTCCATCTCTCTGCCTCTAATCTAGCCTCTGCACTGTTACCCAGAAATTGAAGAACTGTGCTTGCTGTTTTTGCCAGTATATCTGAAGTAAGTTTAATGAATTTCAAAGATAGAAAACTAGATTTACATACGTGAAACAGTTCCCAGGATTGGGGAAAGAACCTATAGAAAGGGCCCCTCAGGAGAGCAGGGAAGTTTGGCACTACAAGACAGCTTTGGAAACAAGTATCTTAAGCTTATTTACCTCCCTTTTGTGGACCAAATCCAATAGAAACCAGAGTGTAGTGACACCCACTGAAACAGCCCATAGGAATTGGCTTTCCAGGAGAGGAAGGAGGCAGGGTGGAAAAGCATGGGAAATGGACTTGAAGTCAAAAAGAAAATTATCTGGGGTCTATTGAAAAAGCCATCAGAGACTCCTGTTTAGTGAGGACATAAACACAGAATTTACTCAAGTGACTCAGCAAGATAGTTCTAGGTACCTAAAATATCCATGCAATTCATTGACTTTTTTTACTTCTCTCTGGTCTTGCTGGTTGACATCTACTATTGCATGTGGGCAATGAACATCAGGAATGTTGGGGTTTATCTCAGATCTCTCTTCAAGAATGGTGAATAATATCCTGTGGATATAATTCTGCAAAACATTTAGGAAGTGGTATTCAAAGAATATATTCAATTTTTACACTAGGTTGTATCAAGTTTCTTTGGACCACAAATATTAGACCTACTTCATATAGTCATTACTTATATTCTGATCTTTCATAAACTTTGAGAGAATCTATTCAGAGGGTTGAAACATGGGATAAGAAGTATGAACACTGAAGTGCAAATTTTGGTTTTGGTTCTCAGAAAAAACTTTTAATATTTCTGTAGATTCACACTTTAATGGTTATCTTCTCTTCTATCCTTTTATTATTTATCACCCCAAATCCATATGCTCCCTTACTTTTAATTTTTGAGACTAATTATGAGATTGTTAAAAACACTGAAACCTACAAAAACATTTATTACAAGTTCTAGATCCAGGTTCTTCAAAGCAATCTGTGAAGTTTTAAAAACAACATTGTTGTCTGAGTTCGTACCACAGACATTCTAACTTGGTAGATGTGGGATGGTTTATGAGTATATATCATCTTATGAAGTTGTATATGTGATTTTGATATACAGAAGAAGTTGGCAAATAGAGCCTAACAAAGTTGAAGTGATTTCTTCAAGAGTTACATAATGGACACCACTCCCTACCTCTTAGCCATTGCTGCTTTGTTGCTTAATGCTGTATGTCCTCACCTTCATGACTTTTTTGTGAGACCTACACACTATTGAAGAAATGAGGGACACCAAGAGCACTGGACAGAAGATTTAAAGGTTAGAACAGTCCTTTTCCTTACTGAATGATTTTTAAACTGTGTTCAACAGTTTCTTTTTTTTTTCTGCATTGACTTTTTATTTAAAGAAATTTAACAGATATATCAAAATTATACATATTTATGGAGTATTACATGATGTTTCATTGTATGTATACCTTGTATACTACACAATCAGGGTACACATATTTATCCTTTAAAGCATTTAACATTTTCTTTATAGCAAAAACATCCAAAAATCCTATCTTCTAGTTTTTTGAACAGAGAAACACACAGTAGAAACTGAGAAATTTTTCCTTCTATCTAGCTCTAACCTAGTACCCATCAATCAACCTTTCCCAATTGCTCACTTCCATCCCCATCTGTTGGTGACTACAATTGTATTTTAACTTCTGTGATATCACCTATTTTTTCTTAAACTCCACATACGGGGGAGCTTCTGTGATATTTGTTCTTATGACTTTGGCTTATTTCAGTTAACATAATGATCTCAATTCCTTCCATGTTGTTGCAAATGACAAGATTTCATCCTTTTTATGGCTCAGTAATATTCATTTTTAAACCTAGAAACCTTTTATTTAAGGAATACAAACTTCATGCATTTCATACATACAAATTTAGGAACATAGTGATTCTTCTCACCTTCCCTCCCTCCCGCCTGCACTCCCACTCCTTTTCTTATTCCCATTAACAGATGTTACTGATTTTGTATAAATGGTTTAGGTTCCATTTATATGTACGTATTAATTTTACTTAGTTTTCACTGACAAGATCATATATTTACAGCATATAATATTATACATGCAATTATATACTGTATAAATAAATATAAATATATGATACAATATAAAATAGATACATGTAACATAAAATATTTTAAAATGTACAATGCAAAATATAAAATATTAGAAAATAGTAAGTATATCAATATACAATATAGAACATATATACAGCTCAGTGTTTTCAATGAAAAGTACCATTACCCTCAGATTCCACTAAGTTCCCACGTTGAGTCATGGGAATTCAGTGAGGCATTATCTTGAACACTACGCAGGTCTATGTATTTTTATGGGGACTAGGAACATCACTCTGAGAAGAAATTTTATTTTGTTACATCTTTATGTAAGTTCAAATGGTTAATAAAAGCACAATTTACTAAGAATTTTTGGTTTTGCATTATTTTCTAATATATCAGTCTATCTTATTTTGGTTACGTAAAATAATACGTAATCATTCTCAATCATGTACATTGATATACATGATTGAGAATGTACATCATTGTATATTGAGTACATCAATGTCCTCAATCATCACACTCTTCCACCTTTGCCTGACACCAGACCTTCAGAATAAATCAATGAACTTAGCCTTAAAATGGTCTGTCTGTGTACTGGCTGTCCTCAAATCAGCCTCAGGCCAAAGTTGAACAGGCCACACAAGGCATTTAGCCAATTTCTTCTTGCCAAAACATTCCAAAACAGTCTCTCCTCATGCTTCCACTGTCAGAGATAAAGTAGTCTTCCCATTCCTGTGGAAAAGTGCAATAAACAAGTCGCCTACTTGGAGAATGATCCAATCACAGCTCAGTTTTGCTGGTGAAGTAATGAGCAATTTCATGGTTTCTCATTAACATAATTTAGTAGTTAATTTAAACACTTATTATAGGCATAATATGCCAGTATTGACTCTGTGATTAAATTTTGAAATAAATATTTTCAGGCATATTTTCTGTATATAGACAGAACCATGATAACTCACCAGTTCAGAGATATGGCTATATTTGATTATCCAACCCACAAGTTCTATCATTACTCCATCCTAAACAATAATAAGGGTGTACAATCACTGAGATGCCACTATCAGTTTCAAATAAATGTTGTATTTATCTGATTGTGGATTATAATCAGTCTATGAATGAGATTTTATGCATGTCAGAAACTATTTCCAATGCAAAAGAAAACGTTGAATAGTCATGCATATTATAGGTCTATATCTTTTGGGAACCATGTTGTTTAAGAGGAATGAATGTATATTTGAATTGACTGACGAAGCTTTGGTGACCAATATTGCATGCTTTTCATTCACAATAAATTCTATTTTCCCACTTCTGTCTCAGGACTTTCTAACATCCAAGCCAATTTTTTTTTTATATTTCTTCACTTTAGAGCCTGGTTCTTTGTTCTTCCCCCTGCATAGTGGGTGGATGTCTGGTTCTCCAATTAATATATCCACTCAAATGTTACTATAATCCAGGCTTATTACTGCATAAGATACAAAATGATTAAAAGATTTAAAAAATTCTTATACTCAATAATTACACTTCAATGTTTAATATTCCTTTTTCTATAACTTTTTAGGTTTTTGCTGCTGTAATTGCTAATTTAGTTTTTCTTTCCTTACTAATATCCTTTCAACAAATCTATTCTATATTAACTTCCTAAATCACTTTGTAATATTCCCCTAGAAAGAAAACTGAGATTAGGTTGTGCAAGTGATTTATTGCTGGGAAGGTCTCAGTAAAATCTTTGAAGGTAATGAGGAAAACAGTATGGACAAGGGAAGAGGCTGGACAAACACGCTGTTCAAGTCTTCCCCACAGGATGTTTTGGAGCTTGGCTCATACCAAGAGATTGTCCTGCCCAGAAGCAAGGGGACCGGACTGTAAGGTCTGTGTTTAGTGAGTCATTGGTTACAACACACCACCCTGGGTTGTGGGCACCGATATTAACCTCATATGAATCTCCACGTGAGTCAGCTCCCATCATCCAAAGGCTGCCTTCCTGACAGGGGTGCTAGTTTGAGTTGAGTTCTGTCAACTTCTACAGAATCTGAGTGGCAAATACATGGTCTCTGTAAAGGGAATGTGGCTAGGGCTCTAATATCCTATATTATAAATATTATGAGGAATGGTTAATTTCATTGTGTAATAGGAATATGGCATTTGAAAAGGATTGCTAACAGATAGCACCCAAATATACATACAATTTAACAGAGCACTTGGAATTTGGGGTCCCAGGTAAGTATTATTATAAGAAAAATACCAGCATCTCATGTTGAGTTTCCTCCTAAAAACTTTACCATATATCAAGTAAGGCGAATACTATGCCTGGACCATTAAACTACACAATTACAGAACCATGATAACTCACCAGTTCAGAGATATGGCTATATTTGATTATCCAACCCACAAGTTCTATCATTACTCCATCCTAAACAATAATAAGGGTGTACAATCACTGAGATGCCACTATCAGTTTCAAAATGCAGCAACCTCATTACTCCATCAGCTACCAGAAGTGATCAGGAATAACAGGGTCACTCTAGAATGTCACACATTGTCACATCTTCTGCATAGATATAAACTCTGAGAATGCAAGGAGTACTTGGTATCTCTTCCTACATTCCAAATACAGGTCCACATGTGTACACAATAGTAGACACTGACATTTCCTTAGGCGGTGGTTGCTTCCTCATGACTCTATAGACTTCATCACTCTGACTGAATTCCTCCTAAATTCACCACTATAATCTGATTACCAAACTAGGACCTTATGAAGTATGAGCCATGGTATTGAGGCTTCATCAGACCTTGACCGCTGGGTCCCAAACCTCACCATAAATCATGCAGAGGAAAAAAGAGTTCCTAAATTGAGCACTGGTTATAAATTGAGAAACCTGACCAGAATAATAACCTTGACTCAAAGACAAATTGTATTATGGTGTTAGTTCAAACTCCCACCTAATGACCCAAATCAAGAGATTAAAGACATATATGTATGTGTGTGTGTGCATATATATATATATATATATATATATATATATAAAATCTTGGAACAAAGATCTTTAAAAGTTTCTACTATACTGTGACTACTTTAGTAAAAGTTCATTAGAACCAAATAACAATGGGAAAGAACATTATTTTTTAACATTATTAATTTACAAATACAGCCAAGATATCAATAGCTCTTGCCTTTGGAATAACATACTAAAGGGATTAACCAAATTGTTCAAGATGCCTCATATTGGGCCAAGATATATTATTTGACTAAGGTGCCCCCAAGACCAACAGTTATCAACAGCTGTCATATAATTCCTATGCTGAAGAGGCCACCAACAGAAGCTAGAGTACTCACTAGTCTAAACAACAACGTTAGGCTCCACGAATGGCAACAAACATACAGGAAAGAAGAAAAAAATCTGACCACTAGACTCCACCTACAAGCTTTTATTATTGTAAATATTCCACAGAGAACTCTTCCACCTTTGCCTGACACCAGACCTTCAGACTAAATCAATGAACTTAGCCTTAAAATGGTCTGTCTGTGTACTGGCTGTCCTCAAATCAGCCTCAGGCCAAAGTTGAACAGGCCACACAAGGCATTTAGCCAATTTCTTCTTGCCAAAACATTCCAAAACAGTCTCTCCTCATGCTTCCACTGAAGAGTTTCAAAATCCCAGAATCCTAATGTTCCTAATAATAAGGATCTGCTTTCTAAAAACCCAAGTTTGAAATTCACCATTTCTATAAATTGTAGTATCACAAGTCTCAGGTCAGAGGGAAGCTACTTGATTTACACTCTACTCCTTTAACAGGAATGGGTTTTGGAATAGTCAATGGTTGGCAGGCTTCAAGTTATTTGTTGAAGCCTATTGATAGAAGTTCTCCAAGAAGTTTCCCACTAATGAATGAAAACAGCAACCCATATCCCCATAAAATAGCACATCAGTGCCAGTTGCATGCCATATATGGTAGAGGACTAAAACAGTGAACCTAGAATTAATGATAATTTGATGAACTAAAAATAAATCATTTCTTTTCCACAAAGAATATCAAAGTTAAAAACAAGGTACCATAACAGAAGAAAATATTTGTTATGTCAGAAATAGAAAAAAGGATTAAAAGCAGCAAAACAAAAAACAAAATCAAATAATACATATGGAAATCAATGATATAAAGGTTGCAATAGAAAATAGGTAGTATCTATGAACAGGCAAGTCAAAAGACAGAAAACTCAAGAATCTTACAATCCTTTGATAAGATACCTTGAATATTTTATACTCAGGAAATGTGAATTAGAACAGTAATGGAGATAGATCTGAGGCTGGAGGTCATCATGTTAACTGAAATAAGTCAAACAAAAGTATTACAAGTATTACATGATCTCACTCAAATGTACAATCTAAAGAAGTTTATTTCAGAGCAGTTGAGAATACAATGTCGGTTACCAGAAGCAGAGGAGAAAGGTAAGGAAAGGTTGATTAGCCAGCACTAAGGTATAATTAGAGAGGAGTAAGACTTTCTGATATTCTGTTTCATAGTAGGATGATTGTATATAATTATAATGTAATGCAGATTTTTCTTTTAAAAAAGCTAGAGGAAAGGATTTTGAATGTTTTCATCATAAATAAATGATAAATGCTTGAGAAAATAGATATTTACCCTAATTGAACATTATACAACGTGTTTATGTATTGGAACATCTTGTAGTTATCAATAAATATGTACAATTTTTATGCATTTGATAAACATAAATTTTAGAAAAAATTATAAATACAACTGATGTCAGTTGTTGGTATGGACCTTGGCGTGTACCTGTCTGAAGAGGCTAGTATTAATTAAGGACACAAATGACTCATAAACCTTAGTAACTAAAAACACTCGAGGCTTCTTTATTGGTGATGTTATGTGTGCATTATAAAGTGTCAACAGCTGGCCTCTTTCATTGCAATCAGAAACTCAGTCCAGCAGAGTACAACCAGGAGAGCACATGAGTAGAGAATGTGGGTACAGAGTGGGGTTGTGGTTACAGACTGGGCTTTGTGCTGGCAAATGAATGACATATGTCGCTTTCTGCCCATAATTGATTGGCAGGAATACCCACGTGTCTGCCACCACATGGAATTACAGGAACCCTCATGTACTGCTGATTCTAAGTGAAGAGATCTAAAAATCCATTTGCAGAGGAATTTAGCAATGCTTAGTCAAGTCAAATACAGTCACGAATTGTTAACAATGGGGGCACATGCTTAGAAACACCTCTCTAGCAGATTTCATGCTTGTGTCAACATCATAGAGTGTATTTGCACAAACCTAGATGGTATAGCCTACTGCAAGCCTAAACTTTATGACACAGTCTAAGGCTCCTTAGCCTATAAATTTGCACAGCTTGTTTTGTTTTCAATACTGGAAGAAGTTGCATCACAATGTTAGATATTTATGTATGAAAATGTATATAAACAAACAAACAAACAAAAAGCAGTAAAAATATAGTATAGAAGATAAAAAAAAAAAAAACTGATTCTTGCCATGAATGGAGCTTGTGGGAGTGGAAGTTGCTTTGGGCGAGTCAGTGAGAGGCGAGAGCATGATCTCTAGCACATGACTGTCCCTTATGTACACTTTATCAACACTGCACACTGAGGTTACACTAAGTTTATTAAAAAATTATTTCTTCAACAACAGATTACCCTTAGCTTATTGGAAAAGCTATAGTTTAGAAACTTCAAAGTATTCTTATACTATAATTTTATTATGTATATCTTATAGATTTTGTAACTATGTCATATTAGCTTAAAGTACAAATACATAATACATTTGTATTAAAATATTTTTTCACATATTCTTTAAAAAACTTTTTTTCTACTTTAATTGTTTTATTTTACCTTTAAAATTCCTTGTTAAAAAGCTAAGATATAAACACACATTAGCACAGGCCTACACGGAGTCATGGTCATCTTGATTCTACACTTTTCACCTCCACTTCTCATTCCATTAGAATACATTCAGAGGCAGTAACATTCATAGAGCTGCTGTGTCTTAGGATAGCAGTGCCTTCTGGGATACCTCCAAAGTATACCTCTGATGTTGATTTACAGTTAACTTCTTTATTTTTGCAAGTAGAAAGAGGATACTGTAATGATACAACTTAAAGTATAGTCAATACATAAAATGATATCATGATGGTTTATTATCATTTTAAATTACTAGGTATTATACATAATAATATGTGGTATATTTTTATATAAACAAATAATGCATTGTGCTGCAATGTTGTGACAGTTATAACATAACTAAGTAATATAAATACTTCAAATCCATTGGAATCTGATGGGACCACCATTGTATGTGTTATTCATGATTGCTTAAAAGATCACTATTTGGCACACAACAATATATGCACATACTATGGCTCCATGCTCTTGCATTTCTTTGTAAATTAATTTATTCATTCTTTTATTTGAGAGAGGGTGGGGGAGAGAGAGGGAGAGAGAGAGAGAGAGATATTTCACTCACTGGTTTACTTCCCAAATATCCTTTATCACCTGGTTCCTCCCAGGGTGCTCTTTAGTAAGAAGCAGGAATTAGGAGCAGAGCTAGAGCTCAAGCCCAGACACTCCAATGTGGGATGTAGGCATCCCAAATGGCATCTTAACCACTATGCCAAATGCCTACCCCAACATTTTTTTCCATTGTAAACTGAGAACAAACCTCTATTAAATGCTTTCAGCCTAAGTTGCTGCAAGGTCTCAGTTTTGTATCTTAGGATACTCTTTATTTCCTTAGATGTTATTAATATTTGGAAAGATGAGGCTGGTGTCATGGCATTGCAGGCTAAGCCACTGCCTACGACATCAGCATCCTGTATGGGTGCTGGTTCAAGTCTCATCTGCTCCACTTCCAATCCAGCTCCCTGCTGGTGACCTAGAAAAAGCAGTAGAATATGGCCCAAGTATTTGGGACTCTGCCATCCATGCGAGAGACCTAAAAGATGGCTCTGGCATCTAGCCTCTGCCCGGCCCAGCCTCAGCTGTGTGGCCATCTGGGTAGTGAAACAACGGATAGAAGATCTCTCTCTCTTTCTCTGTTTTTCTCCCCACCCTCAATCTCTGTATAACTTTGACTTTCAAATAAATAATTTTTTAAAAAAATTGGAAAAATAACTTTGTATTGGAATTAACTATATCATAGAAGCTAGATACTTGGGCCTTATTAGAAGTTTTTTAAAGAATGAAACAATTTCTTTCATAGTTTTTTTTTTTTTAAGATTTACTTATTTATTTGAAAGTCAGAGTTACACAGAGAGAGAAGGAAAGGCAGAAAAAGAGAGAGAGAGGTCTTACATCTGCTGGTTCACTCTCCAGGTGGCCGCACAGCTGGAGCTGAGACTATCTGAAGCCGGGAGCCAGGAGCCTCTTCCAGGTCTCCCACATGGGTTCAGGGGCCCAAGGACTTGGGCCATCTTCTACTGCTTAACCAGGCCAGAGCAGAGAGCTGCATCAGAAGTGGAGCAGCCGGGGAATCGAACTGGCACCTACATGTGATGCTGACACAGCAGGTGGTGGCTTTACCCACTATGCCATAGTGCTGGCCCCCATAGTTAACATTTTAAATATGCCACATTTTTTATAATAAACAACAAAAATTCAATACTAAGCATGCATTTCATGTAGCTGTTTGTTAATGTCATGATAATTCACTAGAAATAATTTAACATAAAAGAAAGACTTTATATCAGAAAGCAGTTGGCAAGCTGGGAGCCACAGTGTTTGGTATAATATCAAAGTGCTTTAAAAAGGAACAAAGGAGCCATCTTATACGGAGAAATCTCCTGCCCAGATTCTTATTCTAGGCTGCTATGCTAATGAGGGATACAAGCCTGCAGGAAAGCATTTACTACTGATTGGCTGATTTTTTTAAAACTAATCACAGATCAAAGTTCTTTGGTTAGGTCCAAGTCGAAAAATGAGCTTATCAGAAGCTGTCTTGGAAGTTGAAACAGGAACATACATAGGCAATGCCTGCAAAGTGATTTTTCCTGGAACACATGTGGCCACCAATCAGCAAGTGGCTGCTCAACTCCATTTTGAGATTAAGTCATTTAATGTCCATCTTGAATGTTCAGCTTTTCCCAAGTAGTGATGTTAAGCTACTTGATCTCGGTGCAAGCAATGGATTTTCTTGATTGCCTGGACAACAGTTGCCATGGGGTGAGATATTTCCTTCTTGCCTAGCCTCTCTGTGCCCTTGCTGCTATTTTTGGTGCTTAATGGGTTCCTCTCTCCTCCTTTGCATGATTCCTGTTCTCTCTGTAGTTCTCTTGAATCTCTTCCCAGTGTACCTTTTGATGAGCAGTTTGCTTAAATTGCTGTAGAAAAGAGAAAAGCATAAGGGGAACATCATTTCTAGTGGATCTTCTCCATTCATACGCCTGTGCCATATTTGCTCAAAGTCTTAAACATAATCCGAGCCAGAAAATCTGTCACTTCTGGCCCACAGATGCTCAATGCACTCTTGAAAAGCACTTTTGTGGAGTCTGTTTCTTCTCTCTAAGAATTAATCCCTTTGGAATGTTAAAATGTCACTAAGACTGATAATTGAGTTTGAAAAATTAGTCTTTGGGGAAACCATGAAAATAGGATTAAATAAAGTCTTGACTTCTTTCTTAGCATGTGATATTTCAAAGAAGAATAGCTTATTTTTTCTAATATCTAAATATCTAAAATTTATTAATTACTGTTTTTTTTTACTAATTTCAATTTGACTTGCAAATTGTTCAGATATTTAATGTTTGTTTTACATCAGGTTTAACATCTAGAAGAATTTTTAACATATGATATTTGCTTAATAAATGCCCATTTATTGAATGACTAAAGGACATCTCTGGTTTTACAGAGTAATTGAAAATACTTTGGAGCTCTTCGCATTTGAAAGTAAATAAGCAATAAGAAGAGAGATACTTGTAATTTGGGTGGTTGGGAGCAATCTTAAACCCTGATCTGTGGTGGGTGTTACAACACAGCTGGTTTGAGTCCCAGTGTTTTGTCTACAGCCCAACTTCCTGCTAATGGATTTTGGGAGCCAGCAGATAATGGCTCAACTGCTTGGACCCCTGCCACTCACATGGGAGACCTGGATGAAGTTGTAGGCTCTTGAATTCATCCTGGAATGGCCCTCGCTGTTGTAGACATTGGAGAAGCAAACCAATGGAGAGAAAACATTTCTCTGTCTCTTTCTTTTTTACTGTTACTCTGCCTTTCAAATAGATTCAAAAAAAACAAATAAATAAACATTTAAAAGAATGAATCAAGAAACTATTTGCTTCAAGAAACTACTGGTCAGTTTTCAAGCTGAAGTTTGTCTCTCTCAAAATATGTATGCTGAAGTCTTAACCCAACATGCCTCAGAATGTGACCTTCTTTGGAAACAGGGTCATTGTAAATGCAGGATGAGGTCATGCTCCATTAGTGTGGACTCTAGTCCAGCATGAATCATGTCCACATAGAAAGGGAACTTTTGGACAGATGAACCAGAAGAATTCCATATGAAGGCTGAGGATGGAGCCACCATCAGGTGGCCAAAGATTGGCACAAAGCACCAGAATCTAGAGAAAAGGCAGAAGGAATCAGTTCTGCCTCCCTCACCCCCTTTTGATTTTAGACAACAAATATATTCTATATAAGCCACCCAGTTTGTGAGATTGATTATGGAAGTCTTATCCAACTAATACAATCAGTATCAGTGATCTTATTTTACAAAGTTTGGTACTTGGAAAAAAGTCAGTAGCTCAGAGAGCATTTCCCTTTCCAACTCAGATTCCACTAATTTAGGGATGAATCTCTCTTCTGGCATATGCAATTAGAAAAAATCTGAGCAGTGGCTGAAATGTAAGCGGGATAATGTATGTGTAGGGGAGAGTTATGGAAGGGAATGTGTTCTTAACTGAGAAAACTGGGTAAATCATGATATGATCCAGTATGGGGAGGTACAAATTTGCCAAAGCCTAATAGGTCGTGCTCAACATTTGAATGTGATTAGGTTGTGGGTGACAAGATGCATTTTCCAATGACTTATCTATTTCCCTTGTTTTAAATTAAGAATCTTAATAAGTTCAATGAGGACTCAGAGACATTCACACCTAATTCAATAATGGAGGCCTGAATCTCTTAAAATAGGAAGATCTTGAGCTGCTGGATCTTGACTGTGAAGACAACGTTTCTGCAAACTTTGGGCAATACATGTTCTCTTATCTTTATGTCTTCACATAGGCTGGCAATCATAAGATTGAGTGACAAGCCTAGACCTGAGAACACTTCAATAAACTCAGTCCCACCCATAGAATCTCAGCAGCAAAGATAAAGGGTAAAATATTATGGTAGTGGTTTTACAGTGAATTTCTAGAACAAAATTTCTTTGCTGTTATACAGATGGGTTTTAATGCCATATACAAAATATACATAAGGACGTAGTAAATGCCAAATCTGAAGTGTCTGAGAAGAATATTTTTACATAATTACTTGGAAGAAGCCCATTGATATCAGTTTTCCTTCTTTTGATTAAGGACCAGGAACAAGCCAATGTATCAAAGTAGAGCATTTCAAATGAGATGAAGTGGAAGCTGTTTCCTTGACTGTACTATTGCCTTACCACATCCTACTACACTTCGTGCTGGCCATTAGAGCAAGAGGACATTTTCAGGGACATGTGAATTTGCCATGGAGGCAGCTGCCCTAGCATTTGAGGCTTGTGTGGGAAGGGTTGCCTCAGCCACACTCAATTCCTGTTGGCATTCAGACTAAGGCAGCATAAAACGGTCCTTCTACTCTTCAAAGTGTAGTAAAACATATGTTTTTTTAAAAAAGGTACTCATTTAGTGGATATGTTGGAATATCCCTCCTTGTAAACAGGGCAAAGAGTTTATTCTTTGGAATGTAATGAGATGATGCATATATTTGTGATCATGTATTTTCATATTCACTTTTATAAAAACAAGTATTAGACCATTGTCCTAATTTTGGAGCAGACTTCTATCAGATTGGATGGAATTATTAGAAAGATCTGTGAAAAAAAAATTAGAACAACTATCATACATACAGAATCAAGGGTAAACAAGTTCAGGGAGAAACCATAGGAAGATGCAGAGTCACTGAAGGCACTACTTATCCAATGTAGGGATTCATTTACTTCCCTTTTACAGATACTGTGAACTTTATTATGCTTTGTTAATTTCCACAATTTGGAATTGTTACTTGCTTTTTTCATCTTCATGTAAATATAAAGATAAAAATAACGTATTCCAAAGAGACTAAAAAGGAATTAGTAACCATACATTTATACAGAGAGAATTTATTTTTATCATTCACTTTGTCTAAATAAATGAAAAAAAATTCAGAGGTAACCAAACTGAATTTTTCCTTTGCTGTTATTAGTCATCCAAATATTTGCCTTCTCATTGAGTTAGGGTTTTAGTCGAAATAACTTTCAAGATGCTAAAATAAGTAAACTATTGTGTATGAACAAATTTTTAAAATTAATTTATCTTGAAAAATAATATATTAACTGATATTATTGAAGTATTTACTATTTAAAATGTCTTCTAAATAATGTTACAGTAAATGAAATGTTTAAATAATGTTGGCCAAATTAAATTTTTCTGATTATTTCTTTAGATTAAAAATATATTTTAAAAATTTCTTAAAATATAAAGCAAACTTTTTCAATCATTACACATTATATTAATATACATATATGGCACTGTATAATATCTTCTCATGTAATTTTTTAACTTTCATCATTTTGTTACTTATTGACACTGAATTATGCATTGTGTATTTGCAGGGTAAAACTTGATGTTTTGATACATAAATACATTGCTTAATAATCAAATTAGAGTAATTAGCAATCCATCACATTTATCTTTTCTGTGTAGTGAGAACATTAAAATCTTTCTTTTGGAAAAGGCATTTACCCTAGAGGTTAATGGTTTCAGTCAAGGTGCTTGCATTCCTTATTAGAATCCCTGGATTCAATTCCTGACTTTGGATCCTGATGCAGACTCTAGAAGGAAGCAGTAATGGCTCAAGTAATTGTGTTCCTGCTAACTATGTGGAAGACCTGTGTTGTATTCCCTGCTTCTAGCTTGGCCCAGCCGAGTCCTGGCCTTTTCAGGCATTTGGGTGAATGAAGCAGCATATGGGAATACATGTACTCTCCCTCTTTCTCTGTATATCTCCATCACTCTACCTCCAAAATAAATGAATTTTGAAGATTAAAATCCTTCCCTAGCTATTTTGAAATATGCAATACATTGCTATTAACTATAGTTTTATGCAATAGAACACTGTAACTTGTTCTTTCCATCTAGCTGTAAGATTAGATAAACTTCCCCAATTCCTCCAACTCCTCACTCCTATCTTTCCTCTCGTGGTCACTGTTTTATCAACTTCTATGAAATCAACCTTTTCAATGTCCACATGTGAGTAAGGCCATGTGATGTTTGTCTTTCTGTGTCTGGTTTATTTTACCTAAGGCGATGTTCTAGATTCAATGATGTTAACACAAGTGACAGGATTTCAACCTTCTTTGTGGTTGAATAATACTTCTTTTATGTAAATTTACCACATTTTCTTTATCCATTCATCTGTTGGACACTTATGTTGATTCCACATCTTGACTATTATAAATAGAGCTGACTAAACATGGGAGTTCAGGTGGTTCCCAGGTAGGCTTATTTCTTTTCCTTTGAATGTATACCCATTAGTGGGGTTTCCACATCATGAGGTGGCTCTATTTTTAACTAACTTTATGGCAATGATTTTGGGAACTCATGTGAAATGCATATCTTTCTTCAAAAACACAAACTTAGAAAACTGTCATGGAAAGAAAATTCTGAATAGCCTCATAGGTTTTTGAGGAATTAAATTTATCTTGAAAACATTCCCCCAGAGATAACTGAAGGCCTAAATAGTTCACTAGTGAATTCTACTAAACATTTAAATAACAATGGTTAATATTATTATGTATTCTTTCAGAAAATAGAGAAGTATCAAACACTTTCCAGCTGCTTAAAACTCAGATATCAAAACTCAACGAATGTGTAGAATATGTAGAAAAAAATGTAGAACCAATTAATATAGTCCCAATTAATACAGATTAAAAAACTCTTAAGTAAATAGATAACAAATCAAATTCTCAAATCCCCAAAAATACAATACAAATCATTAGATTTTTCCTGTCTTTCTCTTCTGCATATTGCTCTACTATTGAGATTTGTACTTGGAAATTTTCATAATGACAGCAATTGTTTCACCTCTAATGTTGGCCTTAGCATTTTTTGTAAGGCTCAGCTGGTGGTTTGTCCTGGAAAGTCTTTGTCTCCTTCATTTTTGAAGGACAACTCGGCTGATATTCATTTATTTATTTATTTTTTCTTTCAGGACTTTGAATGTTTTATCCCAATCTCTCTGGACTGTAAGGTTTCAGCTGACAAGTCTATTGTTAATCTAATGGGAATTTCCTTATAAGTGAAGTGATGCTTTTCTCTTGCTGTTTCAGAGCACTCTTTGTGTGTTTTTGACAGGTTGATTGTAACATGCCTCAGAGGGGTCTTTTCTGGCTTAATCTATTAGAAGTCCTTTGTGCTTCCTGGGTTTGGACGTTCATACTTTACCTAAGATTTGGAAAGTTTTCAGCAATTAAGTCATTGAATGGTTTTCTGTGCTTTCTCCCTTCTCATTTTGTAACATCAGTGACGTGACTGCTTGCTCATTTAATGTTGCCCCAAAGTCTCAAAAGCTTTCTTTGTTCTCTGGAATTAATTTAGTTTTTTTCCTCTCCATCCTCCCTCCTTCCCTCTCTCCCTCCTGTCTGTCCTTCCTTCCTCCTTCCATCAAGTCATCTTTTCTTATTATTATAATATGAGAACCAGGCATTGCAGTATCTCAACTGCCTTCTTGAGTTCTTCTAAATGTAGATAAGTGCATGGATGGCTACTCACATCGCTGTCTCTGTGGGAAGATGTCCTTTCTGTAGAATTTTTACCAGAAGTCGCTACTTTAAAATGAAAGAAAAGTTCTTCCAAGAAAATGTTTCATTATGTGTTAAACATAATGAAAATTTTTAAATTGAGTGAATTAAAAAAAATCCCCTGAAAGGTTATACAGTCTTAATTTAGTAAAATAATTAATTTAATCCTGATATGAGTATTAATTGTTAAAATTATGAAGTAATGAGCAAAATTGAAATTGTTATAAGAATATACATACATACATACATACATACATATATTTTTACTAATTTTGAGTAATGAAAAGCCACAATTGCTACTAAAATTTTTGTAGACATCAAATTAAAACATAGGGTTCAATGAAGGTTTGAATGAAATTGATAAGTTCATATGGAAGAGTATAGTCATCTCAGATAGGCACTGATCATGTTTTCTTGGGATTTGTCTTAAGAAACTTAGCAAGGGGCTGGCGTTGTAGTGCAATGAGTTCAGCCACCTGTGGCAAATGCTGGTATCCCATATAGAGATCTGGTTTGAGTTCCTGGTTGCTCCAGTTCAGATCCAGCTTCCCGCTAATGTATCTGGGAAGGCAGCAGGTGATGGTCTGAGCACTGGGGTGCCAGGATGGAATTCCTGGCTCCTGGCTTTGACCTGGGGCAATCTGGTTATTGCAGTGTTTGGGAAATATAACACAGATGGAATCTTTCTCTCCCTCTCTGTCACTCTGCTTTCTCTCTCTCTCTCTCTCTCTCTCTATATATATATATATATACATATATATATATATATATAAATCCTTTAAATAAAATTTAAATAAAATTAGCAAAAGGAAGAATGAGAACAATAGAAAACTATTGTTCAAGTTTTGGCATATGTACAAAATGACTGGAGGCACACAGGGCTGAACCTGGGAGCTAGGAGCATAATCCAAGTCTCCCAAAAGGGTGGCAGGACACTCACATGAGCCATCACTGCTGCCTCCAAAGATCTTCATTGGCAAGAGTTGGTGTCAGGAAACAAACCCTTGTATTCTGATATGGAATAGAGGGGCTTTAACAAGTATGTTAATTGCTACTTTAAATGCCTATCCCCTAATATTATTTTTAATTTCCATTTGTCTACATTTTTTTTAAAAAGTAGTTTCATATATTTGATAGCAGTCACTGTACTTTTCTGAGTAGTGAGATTGTAGGAAACATTGCCATGTTTTTCTTAGTTATGTTGTGTCACCTATACAAGACAAAATAAACTTCAAAGTTTTTAGCAAAAGGAACAAGATCTCCATAATAATGATTTAAATTCACTGTCTCTAACACAAGGACAAATGATCAGATAACTACAAATAACCATGACAGAATTCAAAGCTTTTTTCACTGGTGGCTTGAGATTTTGTCTTCCATCTTTTTTTCTTTTGACAGAGAGCAAAGCAAGATTTGTTGAAGTGAGAAATATTCCTGCTGCAGCAATCAGGAGGGGGAGCCCCTAGGGAGGAGTTGCCCAGGAAACCTGTGCATACTGGCTTTTTATACACAAAAGTGGCTACCTAGATTTAATCAATCAGAGGAGGAGTAGAATAACAGCTACTCAGAAGTCAGAATTAGCAACCAATCAGAAGGCTAGAATGAAACTAGTCACAGGGCCTGGATAACAACCAATCAGAGGCAGGGATGAAGCCTATCAGAGGGCTGGAATTTGTAATCCTGTCTAGTCTGCTTTCATAACAAAAGTAAACACTGGTTGCATGATAAAACTGGGTCTCTGCCTGGTCCAATGTATACTGCAGCTTTACCCCCTTGGCATGAAAGGAATTTAAGCTCTGGGGTTAAAGGAATCCCAGTGTCTGAGGCTGTGTCCTGAGGGAGTGCCTGCTGTTTCTCTTCCTGAGGTTATATTTGTCAGACCAGCCTGAGCTGGGGTGATCAGTTCCCATTATTAGCAGTTATGCTGGAACTGGGTTCCTGCCTGTGCAAATGCATTTTATCACTGCTTTGTGATGAGAATCAGTCATTCTGCACCTTCTAACCATGAGCCTTGTGTTCCTGGCCTGAGTTTGAAAATATGCCTTCACAACTAGAACCTTAACAAAGGTGTTTTAGAGTTTAGAGGGAGGGAACCAGTCCTGGTCGTGACTTGGGTTGGTGACTAAGTAGATGAAGTGATAAAGAAACACAGTAGGAGAATGTAAATTCTCCATAGTAAGGGTCCTCTGAGGTAGGGGCTATAACGAAAAGACTTGATGTAGGTGGACCCAAAAGAAGGAGAGATCTGAGAAGGAAAGAGGGGGACATGAGAGAATGTGTTAGAGGACCTGGCTCCTCATGGCCAGGTCACGAGGCGATCTACACCTAGAGAGGTGGCTAGATGGAAAAGGCTGCCTGTGTCTGCAAAAGGGACACCTAAATTCTGACCCCAACCCAACCAGATATTTGCGGAGATACCAAGTAATGGGGACAGAAACTTGAAATGAGGGGAGCTGGTGGGACAAGGAGAGTGTCTAGAGACAACAGTGTAGTGTGGCAAGCAGAAGCAGACCAAGCTCTTGTCAGAGTCTGGGGTAAGGAGTCACTGGGGCATTGGGGCACAGAGCCAGTGGCTTTGCTCCAGACCACACTCAGCCCTCACGGACAGGTTGATTTCCGGGGAAAGAAGAACACAGTTCTATTCTCAGCCCAATACCTTAACAAATTGCAGGAGTCTGGTGTCTAATACAGGAGCCTTTGAAGAACACCACAGTGTGGCCCCTACTTGGGTTTTGTAATTACCCCAAGACCTTTCTTCAGTCCTGCATGACAGGCCAATCAGCATGCAAGAAAACTCAGTGGAACAGGACCAATATTCCCAGATCTGAGATGAGAGGCAGGGAGGGAGGAGCCTCTAGTGTTAGAGCTCGCACAGGGTACCATACTCCTCTCTCTGTTTTTCAAGCATAGTCTTAAGGTCCTGATTTTCTCTTTCTACAATGTCTTGGCCCTGGGAGTTATAGGGTATGCTTTGATATGACGAATGGCATACTTAATGCAAAAAGAGGTGAACGCTTTAGAAGCATAAGCAAGGCCATTATCAGTTTTTATGGAATGTGGGAGTCCCATAACAAGGAAGCAGGAAAGCAGGTGGGCAATAACCTTAGGGACATTTTCACTTGTGGAAGGGGTTGCCATTATAAACCTCGAATATGTGTGCACCCTGACAGGGAGGAACTTTTGGTTTGCCAAAGGAAAGGAAGTGAGCGACATTCATTTGCCACAGAGCATTGGCAAAGAAATTCTACCATTTGCGCCAAAATGGATGCACCTGGGGCCATCTTGGTGAATGAAATAAGCTAAACACAGAAAGACAACTACTGCATGCTATTCTTTATATGTGTGAGCTAAAATTGACAAAGAAAAACAATTTAAAAAAACCCAGAAACAGAGCACAGTATCTGGAAATATCCTATATACATCTTCCATATATTTTAATCTCTAGATTAAGTGGTATTTTAAAAGTTGTTTTTGTATTTATTTGAAAGGTAGAACTACAGAGTGAGAGGGACACACAGACACACACACACACACAATACCTAATACAATGTAAATGGCATATGAATAGTTGTACTTTTTGTTTGGGGAATGAATTTAAAAAACTACAAAGTCTGTATGTGTTTACACTAGAAATAATCTTCTTCCATAGTTTTGATCTGTGATTGAATGAATCCAAGCACACTGCGTATATAGAGTTTGGTAGTAATTGTGGATTCAGGCACCCACTAAGGGGTCTTGGAGTTTATCTTCTACAGATAAACGGAAACTGCTGCACATTGTTTCCTAGATCCCACCTCCCACAACTTACTCTGATCTCCCTACTCAGCCTCATTTTAATGCTTTTTGTGACTTTGGTGACATATTCAAATTCCTTAGACTGTCACTGTTTTTAGGATAGCTTTATTCACCTTCTTGGTCCAGGTCATTTTTGATTATATGACTTCTCCCCTTGGAATGTCAAATAGAAACTGTACCTTTCGGCCGGCTCCGCGACTCAATAGGCTAATCCTCAGCCTGCGGCGCTGGCACACAGGGTTCTAGCCCCGGTCAGGGCGCCAGATTCTGTCCCGGTTGCTCCTCTTCCAGGCCAGCTCTCTGCTGTGGCCAGGGAGTGCAGTGGAGGATGGCCCAAGTGCTTGGGCCCTGCACCCCATGGGAGATCAGGAGAGGCACCTGGCTCCTGGCTTCAGATCAGTGCGGTGCGCCAGCCACAGCGGCCATTGGGGGGTGAACCAACGGCAAAGGAAGACCTTTCTCTCTGTCTCTCTCTCTCACTGTCCACTCTGCCTGTCAAAAAAAAAAAAAAAAAAAAAAAAAAGAAGAAGAAGAAGAAGAAGAAGAAACTGTACCTTTCCTACAGACTTGGTATCATTTGTCAGGAGATAATGTGAAATTTGTTTTCCATTGAAGCTTTAATTTTTTTTAAAAAAAATTTGAGAGGCAGAGAGATGGAGAGGGAGTTATCAAGTCCCCTTGTTCAGTCCCCAAATGTTTTCAATAGTCAGGGCTGGGCTGGGATGTCCAAGTCCCCAGTACAAATGACAGGAGACCAACTACTTGAGTCATCATCACTGTTTCCCAAGGTCTGCATTAGCAGAGAAGTAGAGTCAGGAGGCAGGGGCGGGCATCAAACCCAGGTACTCCAACAAGGGATATGGGTGTTTTAACTGCCAGGCTAAATGCCAGTTCTTCATTGAAGCTTTGAGAAAATTCTTACTTCCTCCTTTGTGATCTATCTCCCATTTTAAAAAATAATTTTTTGCATTTATTTGAAAGGTAGAGCTATACAGGGAGAGGGACACACACACACACACATGTACAGAGAGAGAGAGAGAGAGAGAGAGAGAGAGATCTTCTAGCGACTGGTTCACTCCCCTAATGGCCACAAAGGATGGAGCTGGGCTGGTCTGAAGCCATCCTCCCCTGGATTCCCAAGCATATTAGCAAGGAGCTGGATCAAAAATGCAGTAGCAGGATTTGAATCTATGCCCATAAGGGATGCTGGCGTCACAGGTGGTATCTTTACCTGTATGCCACAATGCTAGGCCCCTCCTCCATTTCTA
The DNA here is from genome assembly GCF_033115175.1 of Lepus europaeus. Taxonomy (NCBI): domain Eukaryota; kingdom Metazoa; phylum Chordata; class Mammalia; order Lagomorpha; family Leporidae; genus Lepus; species Lepus europaeus. The sequence continues at coordinate 18,929,157 of NC_084828.1, read as the reverse complement.
ATCTTGTCTTCCTTTTGTTTTTAAAGGTTTAAAAGCAGGACTTATTAGAGTCAGAGATCTCCAGCCAGAGTGGCAAGGAGAGAGGCTCCAAGAGAGGCAAAGCCCAAAAGGGCCAGTAGTAACGGGGTTTTCAAGCACAGTTTTGGGGAAGAAAAAAAAAAAAAAAACCTCCACATTCAGTTACGAGGTGGGGACAAAAACCCATCAAAAGACCTGGTTTGCAATCCTTTATCCCTTCTGGCTTGCTAGTGATGCATCAACAAGAATCACCAGAAGGGTGATATGCCTAATTTGTTTTACAGTAAACTGGGAGCTCAGAAGGGATTGCCAATCCCTTGCTATTCTCATGGTATGATTGGGAGCTGTCAAGGAGTGGGCAAATAGACACTTTTGACGTTGGTAAAGATAACTTACCCATCTGACTCCCCAATTCCCTGCCCTAGAAGAATGAACCCTAACTTCTGTTAGGGGATATGGGAAGATGACTTCTATGGCTTATTCAAGCTGAGTGAGGAAAGAGTAGCAATCATTTTAGGGTTCCAGCAGCAAGTAGGGGACACAGTGCCAACCTGCAGAAACTGCTTCCATCTGAGGTTGCATGTGCATGGCCATCTAGAATTTCACTGTCTCAAGTCTGAAGAAAATGAATCTAACAAGTAGATTTAACTCCTAGGGTATAAAACAAAGAACAGCGTTATTATCAGAGGATCTAAGAAAGGAGCTGTCTAAATCGTGGTGAAGTTTTCCCATTAAGAGGCAAATCAGGGCTATTCTCTATCTTTCCTTATGCAAGTATTTACTGATTCCAGGGCAAACTCCTTCATATTTTTTTTTTTGACAGGCAGAGTGGACAGTAAGAGAGAGAGAGAGACAGAGAGAAAGGTCTTCCTTTGCCGTTGGTTCACCCCCCAGTGGCCGCCGCGGCCGGCATGCTGCGGCCGGCACACCGCACTGATCTGAAGCCAGGAGCCAGGTGCCTCTCCTGGTCTCCCATGGGGTGCAGGGCCCAAGCACTTGGGCCATCCTCCACTGCACTCCCTGGCCACAGCAGAGAGCTGGCCTGGAAGAGGGGCAACTGGGACAGAATCTGGCGCCCCGACCGGGACTAGAACCCTGTGTGCTGGCGCCGCAAGGCGGAGGATTAGCCTATTGAGCTGCAGTGCCAGCCCTTCATATTTTTTTAAAACAATATTAGCCTCTAAGGGAATACCACTCTCTCCAAATAAGTCTCCCATACTATACCTATATTGAATAACAATATTGGTGGGGTCCATCCCATTCACGGGGTTCTCCGTTTTTCCTTTCCTGTATTATGTTGTTATCTTAGTTCATCCTGACTGCTGTAATAAAATGCACTAAGCTGGGTGGCTAATACTCAGCAGTACTTTATTTCTCAGTTTTAAAGGGTGAGAAATCTGAGATCAAGGTACCAGCATATTCAGTGTCTAGTGAGGGCACACGGCACATCTGTGAAGCCTCCTTACCCTCCTTACATAGTTGAAGGGACCAACAACCTCCCTCTGGCCTCTGTTATGAAGACCCTAATATCAACTACAATGGCAGGGCCTTGAAGATCTGGTCACCAAAGGGCTCATCACATAATACCACCTCACTGAAGGCTGGGCTTCAGCATATGCAGATTGGGTGGTTGTAGACAGCAACTCTGAGTCCGGGTCCTTCCTTCCAGCTCATTTCCTCCTGCATCCTAACTTTTTTTAAAGATTTATTTACTTCACTTATTTATTTATTTTACAGTTATACACAGAGAGAAGGAGAAGCAGAGAGAGAGAGAGAGAGAGAGAGAGAGAGAGGTCTTCCATCTGCTGGTTTACTCTCCAGTTGCCTGCCATGGCTGGAATTGCACTGATCTGAAGCCAGGAGCCAGGAGCTTCCTTCGGGTCACCCATGTAGGTGCAGAGGCCCAAGGACTTGGGCCATCTTCTACTGCTTTCCCAAGCTATAGCAGAGAGCTGGATTGGGAGTGCAGAAGCCAGGACTCGAACCGGCGCTCATATGGGTTGCCAACAATGCAGGTGGCAGCTTTACCCGCTATGCCATAACACATGCCCCCATCCTAACTTTTTTTTTTTTAAGATTTATTTTATTTATTTGAAAGACAGAGTTAAAGAGAGAGGTAGATTCAGAGAGTCAGAGAAGGAGGTAGAGGTCTTCCGTCCATTGGTTCACTCCCCAAATTACTGCAACGGCCAGAGCTAAGCTGATCTGAAGCTAGGAGCCAGGAGCTTCTTTCGGGTCTCTCACGCAGGTGCAGAGGCCCAAGAACTTGGGTCGTCTTCTACTACTTTCCAAGGGAGAGAGTCGGATCAGAGGTGGAGCAAGTGAGTCTCAAATTAGTGACTATATGGGATGCCAGTACTGCAGGCCAGGACTTTAACCCACTGTGCCACAACACTGGCCCTCTACCATCCTAACTTTAATAATTCATTAATCTGTGTTTGCTCACAAGCCATTAATCCTATTCTATTTTTATTGCCTTATTTTGTTAGAGTGAACATATGGGGGATTCTTCAAAATGCCATGGAAAAAGTGTTTTGTTAAAAAAAAAAATAAAGGAAACTGCATGGACTTCAAAAATTTTTCCATAAAAATAAACATCTTTTAATTCCATTTTCCAAGCACTTTTTGAACTACTTTTCTATGTGGAATCTAAAACAAACAAACAAAAATCTCACCAAAGTTAATTTCATGGAAGATGAGATTAGAGTGGTAGTTACCAGAGCTTGGGAAGCAGGACAGAGTGGTAAGGAGTGTTTATTAATGAGTATTAACTTGTTGTATAGTAGTAAAATTCTAGTGTTTTATTGCCTAGGGGAGTGATGATATATAATGATAATATAATGTATATTTTTCTAAAGAATTAAAAAATTGAAGAATGGATTTTGTACATTTCCACCATAAAGAAAGGAAAGATATTTGAGAAGGAAGATTTGCTCACCCTTTTTTGAATATTGCACAATGTATGCATGCATCAAAACATCATGTACTATTCCATAAATATGCGCAATTTTATGTGTCATTTTAAAAAGAAAAAGCTTTTCCCCAAACTATGGAATAGAATCTTCTGTTTATGGATGCATTAAATTACAAATTCAATTATGCACTTTTACGCATGTAAAGAAATATCCATTTTAAATTTAACCTTCAAAATATCCTTTGTTAGGATTTGGGAAATGACAAACCACACACACACACAGATTGGTGATGAACCACTTTTAAAAGAAAGCAGTCTTGCAGATGAAAAATGTTTGAAAGGGTATGTCATGGGCCTTATCTCTGAAAAGATCTATTCCATTGCACCTAATTACGCCTCAGGATAGCCTGGGATTGGAAACAGTCTCCTGCTCCCACCATCTGAATGCCAGTACAGTACAAACCCACCCTTCCGTCAGCATGGGTTGTTGCAAAGAATAATTTGAACCAGAAATACTTAGCTAGGGAGAATGCACACCAATTTGGCCTTCCCTGTGAATCACTTAAAACAACACATTCTTGGCAGAATAATCTACAAAAGTTGCTCTCTCCACAGCAAGGATCAGTTAGAACTGATGTTTCTTCTTAATTTCTCCAGGAAATCCAAAGGGTGGAAACACTGTGAGGTTAGGTCAACACCCTCATAGTTTTCAAATTGATGGCTGTTAATATTTCTTGAAAAGCCTGCTTTTAATTATCTATGTCCATATTGGCAAGTTAGCAGGTAAAATCACTTGACTTTTCAAGAGAGACATGTGGACTCAAATCAACAATTTTCATTAATAATTTCTCATTTGGGAAAATCTATATCACAGCAAGTGAACCCTCTCAGCTGCCCCCATTTTACAAACAGAATTAATTAATTAACTGCTGCATTCTTTGTCAGCAGTTGAAAGGCTACAATAGTGAAACTATGTACAACACTATCACTCATAAAAGTTGGCAGTAAAGCCAGATTCCAACATGAAGATACCCTGCGCAGAATTCTGTTCTCCTGATGACATGGATTTGTTCATTCACTGGGACAAGAGCAATACTAGGGGGTACAGGATTAGCAAGCAGGTAGCCATGCTGCACATGCATTGACACAGTACAGGAGCAAATCACACAGGGAAACCATGAAACTTGGCAAAGGAAAAACTGAACCGGAAGCAGTCCTGCTACCTGGCTTTTCTTTACTGGTGTGAAAACTAGCATCAAAGGAGACTTTTTTTTTAACATTTCATGTAAAACTTTATTTTGTGTAAGACTTTTTTCATGTGGCCATATAAGGCAGTTTATTCCTATGATTGATGAATATTATTCTATTATACCTCATTGAACCACGATACATTTATTTCTTCCTCCTCTTTATGAACATTCCAGGTATTTCCAGTTGTTAACAATTTTTATGAATCTCTTGTGATTTTTCTTTTTTTTTATCTTTTATTTAATGAATATAAATTTCCAAAGTACAGCTTATGCATTACAATGGCTTCCCCCCAACAACTTCCCTCCCACTGGCAACCCTCCCCTCCCCCGCTTGCTCTCCCCTTCCATTCACATCAAGATTCACCTTCAATTCTCTTTATATACAGAAAATCAGTTTAGCACATATAAAGATTTCAACAGACAATTTTTAAGGCCCCAGGGGACATGACTCAAAACAGCTGCTTGAGAGCACTAGAATGCAGTCAACTGCAATCTCCAGGCCCCTCCCACTGCCGTGGGGTGAATATCACTTATTCAAAGATTTTTTCTTTTTTCATACTATTTGTTGAACTCTCTATTTAGTACAGGGTTAATCTTACACTTTTAAAGTTAATTGAAAATAGATCTTTGTAAAAAAATAAGAATGGGAATGGGAGAGCGAGAAGGAGGAAGGGTGGGAACACAGGCAGGAGGTAGGGTAGTGTGGGAAGAATCACTGCGTTCCTAAATTTGTATTTATGAAATGCATGAAGTTTGTATACCTTAAGTAAAAGGATATCTAGGTTAAGAAAAGAGTGCTTGGGACAAGTGTTTTGGTTCTCAGTTTTTCTTTATTTTTTAATGGATTTTGGAATATTTGCATATACACAATGAGATAGAAAGGGGATACAACCCATATATGAATATGAAATTTCAATATGTTTCCTATGCACTTTATACATGTCATCTGATGGTTAAGTATTTTTAGTATGCCTGCATTTTGAGTGTGTCCCATCACATGAGATCAAGTGTGGAAGTTTCCACTTAGGGTACCACATTGGTGCTCAAAACATTTCTGATTTTGAAGCATTTCAGATTTGGGATTTTCAGCTGAGAGATGGTCAATTTGTATTATGACATTTCAGATTCTCTGCTTATTACAAAGGAATTTGAGATATAGATAAGCCATCTCTTCCAACAAAACTAATTCTGGAATGGTTTAACTAGCCTATAGTCATATAGGCTTTTTATATGGTCGAAAATTCAGTCAGCTTGTTTTCTTGCTAATATCTATTTGGAATAAGATACAGGAAGGTCTGATAGAGAAAAGAGAAACAAAAATAACTTCAAGATGCAGAATTAGAGAAAAATACCACTGGTGCCTTTTGGAAGCTTCAGGCCTTGTCAAGTCAAGGGGAACATAAGTGTAGAATGGGAGTGGGAGTAAGGGTTCCAGTCCTTTCTGACTTATAACTTGTTTAAGTTGTGAGAAAAAAATGGGTCAAAGAACTCATTTTACTAATTACATATTTTTCTTAGGAAAGAATTAAAGAATTTTTAAAAAATCATGGTGCTCTAGATTGGCCTGTGTTTGGCATCATTTATCTTGCTTTACTCCCACCCTCAAATACAGTCACCCATTCCCACTTGATCCATTTAAGGAGAAAGGACAGGGATTGTTGCCATTGTTTGTTTCTTTTTTTTTTTTTTTTTAAGACAGGCAGAGTGGACAGTGAGAGAGAGAGACAGAGAGAAAGGTCTTCCTTTGCTGTTGGTTCACCCTCCAATGGCCGCCGCGACTGGTGCGCTGCGGCCAGCGCACTGCGCTGATCCGATGGCAGGAGCCAGGTGCTTATCCTGGTCTCCCATGGGGTGCAGGGCCCAAGTACTTGGGCCATCCTCCTCTGCATTCCCGGGCCACAGCAGAGAGCTGGCCTGGAAGAGGGGCAACTGGGACAGAATCCGGCGCCCCGACCGGGACTAGAACCTGGTGTGCCAGCGCCGCAAGGCGGAGGATTAGCCTGTTGAGCCACGGCGCCGGCCGCCATTGTTTGCTTCTAAAACTCAGATACCTGTTTCCTCTGGAGGATGTACTAGTCTACCAAGAGTGAAAAACATATCTGTAGTCTATGCATACTATATGGTTTTAGATTGCATCAGTTCTGCCTGAATTTCCATTGTTTTTATAGGCAGGTTAATACAAGACATCATATATACATTAATAGAGATCTGGATATTTTATATACTTTGTAAAATTTACACAGTTGAAGTCACTTCCAAGAAATATTCTGCTCCTTGTGAATCACCAGCATTTATGCCTCCAGACCTGCAATACATAAGTTTCTTCTGCTTTTTAAAAATGCATATTGTCGGGAAAGATTTTACAGTACCTTCAACAGCATGGTTTGGGGGCTAGTTCTAACACTAACTAGTTATGTGAACCTAACGTATCCTCTCACGTCTCTAAACTCATCTTTGTTATCTGGAAACTAAAAGGTTGAAATGATGCCCTTGTGCTCCTTTGTGCGGACACAACTGTAAAATAAAGTGACTACTTGACTTCATCAGTTTTGACTGTGTGAGTTACAGCTCTCAGAGCCATATTTTGTGACCCATGTTTGAAAGGAACTTTTCTAACAGATGTGGGGAGGAGCAGCCTGTGGAATTCCTTGAGGTAATGTTATGTTATGCCAAAAATATCTAGTACAGTTTTACAGAAATGCCAGACATTTTAGTAGAGGCTTTGGAATTCCTGCAGAAATGCCTTGCATGGGAGCTGTCATTTTTAATGTGCAGATTTGGTTGTGATTTCATCATGGAACATTTTATTCTTCCAAATATATTTTTCAGAAACAAACTTGAGAGTTTAATTCTTCCATAAGATGATGAATTCTTATCAGGCATGGAAATATCCTTAGTTTGAATCAAAGAATAATATTCTAAAATTTATATTTATATACTCACATATGTGGGAAGGTGTGAAATATTTTCCATTTTGAGACAGGATCATCTAATTAATAAAAAGTAATGTATTTGACAATTTCATCATTTACAGTTCTTAAACTATTCCTGACTGAAAAAGGGTACACTATCATCATCTTGCTACTTTTCCCTAAATATATGAATTAGGTTATTCTAAGAATTTTTAATTGGCTGATAATAATTTGACATATTTATAATCAATCTTGAAAAGAAGTTTTTGCATTTTGTTTTGCAGAGAGACACAAATACTTCCTTGAGGTGACATGAAAACTTGGTGGCAGAACAAAGATCGTAGAAATAAACATAATATTTGGTCTGGATGCTGTGTACCACTTAAACTGATAAACCAGTGTTAGGTCACAGTTAAAAAATTTCATTTACTTAAATGGACCGATTAGCAGGGCCCATTAAGAACTTGCTCCAACCGGCGCCGTGGCTCAATAGGCTAATCCTCCGCCTTGCAGCGCCGGCACACCGGGTTCTAGTCCTGGTTGGGGCGCCGGATTCTGTCTCGGTTGCCCCTCTTCCAGGCCAGCTCTCTGCTGTGGCCAGGGAGTGCAGTGGAGGATGGCCCAAGTGCTTGGGCCCTGCACCCCATGATGCAGGATAAGCACCTGGCTCCTGCCATCAGATCAGCGCGGTGCGCCGGCCGCAGTGGCCATTGAAGGGTGAACCAACGGCAAAGGAAGACCTTTCTCTTTGTCTCTCTCTCTCACTGTCCACTCTGCCTATCAAAAAAAAAAAAAAAAAAGAACTTGCTCCAGACTCACATATAATCTTTTTTTTAAAAAGATTTATTAATTTATTTGAAAGGCAGAGTTACAGAGAGGCAGAGGCAGAGAGAAAGAGAGGGGTCTTCCATTCACTAGTTGACTCCCCAGATGGCTGCAATGGCCGGAACTGTGCCAGTCCGAAGCCAGGATCCAGGAGCTTCTTCCAGGTCTCCCACACAGGTGTAAGGGCCCAACCACTTGGGTCACCTTCTACTGCTTTTCCAGGCAATAGCAGAGAGCTGGATTGGAGGTGGAGCAGCCGGGACTCAAACTGGTGCCTGTATGGGATCCCGGCACTGCAGGTGGTGGCTTTACCTGCTATACCACAGCACCACCTCTCACATATAATCTTATAAGCAGTGTGTAGAAGCTAAACCAATACTTTACTGTCCCCTCACAAGGAGGTACAGATTAAGTGTGCTCATCATGACTCTTCATCCTGATACAAAAACAAAACAAAATAAGACAAAGCAAACAAATATGAAAGGTTGCACTTTCCAGAAATGGATCCTGTCAAATAAAATGAAATTTGGGTGGAAGGATGTACTTTGGGCGTCAACTTGACTGGATCATGCGGTGCCAAGTCTTTGCTAAACATTACTTTTGGGTGTGTCTGGGACTATGTTTCTGGATGAGGGTGACATTTGAAATGGCAGGTTGGCTAAAGCAGATCATCCTCCCCTAAGAGGGTGGACCTCATCCAATCCATTGATAACCTGAATAGAATAAGAGTGAGTACAAACGAATTCTCTCTCAGCCAACTGTCTTTCATTCAGACACTGATCTTCTCCTGACTTCAAATTTCAATGAGTAAGCACGTATACATTTATTTGCTTTTGATTCTTTTGATTGATTCAGGAAAGGTTTGCAACTAATTGAAGCTGAAATATACAAATAATATACTATACGGACCCAGATTTGGCCTAGTGGTTAACATATCTGCATCCCATTTTGGAGTGACTAAGTTTGGGCCTTGGCTATGGTTCCTCGCTCCAGCTTCTTGCTGATGCAGGTGCTGGGAGTCAGGAGTGATGACTAAAGTAATTGAGTTTTCAAGTAATTGAGTTACTCAAGTAATTGTGTTTCCAGCTCCTGGCTTCAGCTTGGCCCACCCTCAGCCACTCCTGGGGAGCGATTCAGGAGATGAGAGGTCTCTGTCTTCCTGTCTCTCTGTCTCTGCCTCTCAGGAAACAAACAAAGCAAATAATATTCTTTAAAAACATCAAATTATCATTCATGTGATATTTTTTAGTTATTAAACTGAAGATTGTGAATCTTCAGTGATAATTCAGCTGTTACTTGACACAGAATTCCTCTGACATGTACCTCTCTGAATGCTGTTTGAACATCTCTAGCTACAGGAATTTAAATATTTTATGGAGAATTTTATTAAACTTAGAGACTTCTATTAAATCATGTAATGACTCATGTCATCATTAAAAGTGTTTTGTTATAATTTATATTTAATTTTTAATTCTTTCTTATTTGACCACATAGGATGAAAGTTTAATTTCAGGCAAAGTTCTATATATTTTAGATGACTCACATAATAAAATCAAATTGAAAAATAACCTAATATATTTTGAACTAAGCAATATATTATGTTAAATGACTATTTCTTATATATGTAATTTGATTTATTCATAAGTAAATTTCAAATTGATTTCCATTCTGCACCTTTTTATGCTTCTTCATCTTAAAGTATGTTATTATCAATTCAGTTACTAAAGCCAGAAATTCTGGAATCTTCTCTTCTTCTAACCTCCACATAGAATTGCTACTTCACTAGCAATTCTATTAGCTGTACCTAACTGGCCTGACTACACATTGGCTTCCTATGCTCTATTCTTCACATAGAACTAGTAATTCTTCTAAATTACAAAATCATGAGATTCTTCAGTAGGCAGTCTTTCAAGATGGCCCGCGGGTAATATGCATCTCCTGATTTCATGCTATTGTGCAATTTCCTTCCTTTGAGAAGTACATGAATATACTGATTTCTTATGAATACAACATAGCAAAAATAATGAGATGCCATTTCTGAGCTTATGTTGCAAAAGATGGATTTCCGTCTTGTCCTCTTTCTTTTGCTTGCTCTCTCTGCCTCCTCTGTCTCTTTCTCTTTGGCTCTTCCTGTTCCATCCTCTGAAGAAGCAAACTTCTGTGCTATGAATCGCCAGCCTTATGGAGGGGTCCGTGTGGATGGATGACCTCCAATCAACAGCCAGTGAGAAACTGAGGCCCTCAGGTCATTGATACTCAAAGAACTGCACACTGTCAATGTTTATGCAAATGAGAACGAAAATCCTTCTCAGTTCAAGCCTTGACATGCCTGTCTCCCAAGCCAACTTGATGGTAGCCTCACTAAAAACATTGAACCAGAGGTCTTCAGTAAGCAGGAGTGGATTCCTGAATTTAAAAAAGTGTGCAGCAACAAATTTTGTTTTCTTAAGCCTCTAGGATCTGAGGTCATTTGTTAACAGAAACATAAATCCCTAAAAACTTAAAGCTTTCAGTCACTTTGAATGGACAACCCACCACCTACTGATCTGTTGCACCTGGGGTGTCCCTGTTATCTAATCTATTGTGTTCTATCCAGACTAGATTTTTCCCGGTTCTTGGAATGAGTGCAACTCTTGCCCACATGAGACTTTTGTGTGAGCTGCTCTCTCTGGGTCTTGCTTTCATCTCTGCTTCCCATGGCTGCTCTGTTGTTTTTCTTGGGTCCTCCTGGGTTGTCTGTATCATAAAGCTCTTCTGCATCCTCTCGTTAGATACTTTATCCTTTTTTGTGTGCAGAGTGCTTTTCTAACCTCAGATAATCTCAATTTTTGGCTGTTTCCATGTTTTGCTATGACTTTCTCACTGAGTCCCGGGGAAGCCAAGATTCCAACCAAGATCTTGAGTATCAGAAGTTCATGCATTAACACAGTGCCATGTTGTTAACAATATTAGACTGTGCTGATTTGTAACATTGTGTAAGATAATGTGCTTGCTATCCAATTTGTTTTATAAGAGATAATCTGAATAGAAACAATGTTTAATAGCATTTAAGGAATAATAAAGAATTACAATAAAAATACGTCATGGGTGGGCTTTTGTCCTAGAAATTAAGACATGCACATTCCGTGTCAAGTACCTGGATTTGAGTCTTAGCTCCACTCCAGGTTCCAGTGTCCTCCTAATGTGCAACCAGGGAGGCAGCAGATGATAACTCACATGGTTGGGTCCCTGTCATCCACGTGAGAGACCTAGATTGAGGTCCTAACTCCTGCTGTTGGCTTCGCCCAGCCATTGTGGGGAGAGAACCAGCATATGAGAACGCTCTACCTCTGCCTCAATAATAATAACAGTAATAATACATCAAAGTCAGTATCAGAGGCTAATCCTTTAATTTACTTTATAGAATCTTCATTGTGTCCATATATTGTTTTTGGTATAGCTTTTGTTTCCTTTGAAACTATATTTTTAAGAAATGATTTGGGGGCTGGTGCCATGGCTCACTTTGTTAATCCTCCGCCTGTGGTGCCGGCATCTCATATGGGCGCCAGGTCCTAGTCCCGGTTGTTCCTCTTCCAGTCCAGCTCTCTGCTGTGGCCCGGGAAGGCAGTGGAGGATGGTCCAAGTGCTTGGACTCCTGCACCCGCATGGGAGATCAGGAAGAAGCACGTGGCTCCTGGCTTCGGATCAGCGCAGCGCCAGCCGTGGCGGCCATTTGGGGAGTAAACCAATGAAGGAAGACCTTTCTCTCTGTCTCTCTCTCGCTCACTGTATATAACTCTACCTGTCAAATAAATTAAAAAATAAAAGAAATGATTTGGAAAATTTCTTTGTTTGAGGGTGAGCTTTGTGGTGTAGTGGCTCAAGCTGCTGTCTGGGACATCGACATCCTATATCAGTCTTTGGTTTGAGTCCTGACTTCTCTGCACTTCTGATCCAGCTTCCTGCTAATGTACATCCTGGGAGGCAGCAGATGATGGCTCAAGCGCTTGAGCTCCTTCCACCCTTCTGGGAGACATGGATGGGATTCTGAGCCTCTGGCTTCAGCTTGACCCAGTCCCAGCTGGTGTGGGCATTTGGGTAGTGACTCCAGCAGATGGAAGATATCTCTCTCACTCTCCATCTCTGCCACCCCATCTTTCAAAAATAATAAATAATTAATTAAAAATATTTAAAAAGCCATTAAAAAGGCAACTGTTTTGTTTTGTGATAAGAAATATGCACTACATTTAAAACTGATCAAAAGATTGAATTATTAAACAATAAAAAATATTTTTGTCTGTCATGAGAAATTATGCTTAAAATACATTAGTATCAACCTTTTAAAAAGAAGTATTTCCATAGTAATATAAATCAAGGAGAGGGTCATTTGGAGTGAATAAATATTGAGAAAATATATGAGAGAGTGTATTTTAGGATTGTTTTATCTCTACTTCTTTAACAGTGGTGCACACTGCTCAGTCTCAGTGAGTATTATATCAAAGTATTTAAAACCCAGGACCAGGAAGATTTCAGTATAATAATTTACACAAATCTTTTAAAGTAGAAAGATATACTTATTTCTAACTTTTAAAATTCTTTTTAAAAAATTATTAGATAACGTTGTTTTCATGTATTGAAGTATGTGGACATTGTGGAATGGGTAAATTTAGCTAATTTACAAATGCATTACTTCATATAGTTATCACCTTTTTTCCTGGTGAAAGCACTTAATATCTACTCAATGTTTCTAAAGAATTGTTACACAAAGTTTCAAATGATACATTGCTTTCCACTACAGTGAAACTGAGTAGTACCAAAGACAAGATTCTATCACTTAAGTCTTTACCATGTTGGGTACCCAAGAACCTAGTGCCACTTTCAATGTGGTTTATTAACATGGCTGATATTTTAAAATCAATTCATTCTCAGTTGGTCAGTTTTATTGCCTGACTTATTGAATGGCTTTCCAATCTATAAGGAAGGACAGTCGGTCCTTTCTTTTCTTTGAAAACATTCAAGCTTCTCTCTTTCCTTCTGCTGCTTGCCTCAGGGCCATTTCATGCTTAAGAGTTTTGGAAACGTTTCTGTGCCCATTGGTGCTTCCATTTGCCATCTGTTACTTGATAAATGAGAAGTTGGGGAAATTCGAATGGATAGGAAATGGCAATTTCTAAACACCTTGTATGAACAACGACCAATTCACAATATGTGGAGAGTTGCAATATGATGTGAGGTTTCAAGATCATTGACTACCTGAAAAAGCACTAAAAAAAGGAAAGTTCTGATATCAGAACTTGTAAAGAATGTTACTATGTTCTGGGATTTTTGAAAGTAATGACATAGACAACTATCACAAAGCAATGAGATTAACTTAGTGAAAATGTTGTGATTTTAAATGCAATTTATGAACTGTGTAAATTAATACTTAGGACATTTAAAATCACCTATCTAAGAATATCATGAAATTATTTTTCTAGGTTTTTGAAACCTACAAGAAAGTAAGTTGTAGACTCTTATTCTATAAATCATTCTCTTGAGCTTTTAAGACACACACAGACACACACACACAGTTGAACAACCAATGAAAAGCATTACTCATTTGTTTATGTGCCTGGATTTCTCGGCATTCTCTGTTCTCCTCCCATCACTGCTTCATAAGCTTGCCTTGTTTTTCTACACTTCCTCTTGGTGGTCCTGTGACTCTGTGCACCTCCTTATGGTGGAGCCCAGCCAATATTAACCATTGTTTCCATGATGTTTACTACCTCAATTAAAGTAGGCTGCAACTGGACCATGCTTCCAAGATTTCTCTTCCCACAGAAGTCACCACTCCCACAGAGAATACACTTTCCCAACATGTCAACATCTGGAAAATCTGTGGATGTTTGATCCCCAGCTAGAGTTCTGACATCAGCGAGTACATGAAGCAATGCAGAGGAAGGAACTCAGAACACCAAAAACAATACAGAGTGAGGCTTTGACTCACCCCACCCCTGAATCCCTTGAAGGAATTCAGCAAAAGATTAGTCTTTTCTTAAGGATAGTATTTTAAAAGAGGAGGATCAGAATAGAATTATGGGGATTTAAAGCCAAAGGGAACTTTAGAGGTCATGTAACTTATCTGCCCATTGCCACAAGAACAAACACACTTGAGTACTTTTCATTATCTAAATTTTTGTACATGTTTGAAACATGAATTGGCTAGGTTTTTACTAACTAGTATATCTACAAATTGGAAAAATTATGTCTGTATGTGTGTGAACAGTACATATGTGTACATAAATATTTTTACAAACATTGGTTTTGATAATTTTTTTTCTATCTACTTACACAACAGGAACAGGATTGTTTCATGGCTTATGTAAGCCTTACTCTAATAATATTAATAATAGTATCTTGTGATTCACTTATTATTATTAATATATAAATACATGAGATTATGTACTTCATACTGTGACTGGTAGTTGACATAAATTTATGGTTTATAGGTGTTTAATGATATATTTATGAATTACAGTTTTGTAATTTTCTTATTTATTGTGATACTAATAAATGTTCCCCAAATCTTAAGCATTATGTCCTTGGAAAATCAGTAAGCCTTAGGCAATGTAACTCTATTGTTTCATAAATAAAATAGTTTCAGATATAATATATTAGAAAGTGATCCTAACTAAGAAAGAGAGCTGGATTTATATTTTTCCATTAAATTAAATGTATGTTCTTTGGAAATTACTTTATTTGTATCAATTTTAAAATGATGGAATTAGACCATTTATCTTTATTTTAGCTCCAGCTCTAAGATACAGAATATTTTGAAAACAAGAATATTCAAGTCTTATTTCTTCATGGAGCTCCTTGGTCAACTTGCAGTAGACAAAATATTAAATCTGAATATTATCCTACAATTTTTATTGTCCATCTGTTTTTTTTTAAAGATTTATTTATTTATTTGAGAGGCAGAGTTACAGAGAGAAAGAGACAGAGAGAGTTCTCCCATCCACTGATTCACTCCCCAAATGGCCACAAGACTAGAGCTGAGCTGATCTGAAGCTAGGAGCCAGAAGCTTCTTCTGTGTTTCTATTGTGGGTGCAGGGGCCCAAGGACTTGGGCCATCTTCCAAGTCTGTTCCAGGCCATCAGCAGGGACCTGGATTGGAGGTGGAGCAACCAGGACTGGGCACCTATATGGGGTGACAGTGTCACAGGCAGATGCTTATCTTACTAAGACACGGAGCCAACCCCGTCCATCTGTTTTGACTTGTGAAGTTTAACACACAGATTATCTGAAAGATAATCTAATTTTCATTTACAGTTGGGAAATTTTGAAAATATTTGATACATATTTAATAGCGATTTATTATTTAAATAAATTTATTTAAATAAATTTAAATTTAAATAATTTTAAATAAATGTATTTTAAATAATTATAAAAATACCCTTATTACTTTAATTTTTTGAAACTTAGATGGTCATTCATTATTGTCAGCTCAAATTCCTAAGTATATATATCGTGCTCCTTAAGACACTGCCTTTTCTAATCCCATTCTCTTTCTCTAACACCCTCCTCCCTCTCAGCTCCTAGCTAACTGCCTGACACTGTGGGCTTCTATTTGTGCTGCAAACACTTTGCTCTGCATCCCATCTTAGGACTTTTTAAAAAATGTCTACTTGGCCAGCATTGCAGTGTGGCAGGTAAAGCCACCTCCTGTGATGTTGGCATCTCATATGGATGTTGGTTTCTGACCTGGCAGCTCCACTTCCAAATCAGCTCTTCCTTTTTTGTCTTTTTTTTTTTTTTAACTTTTATTTAATGAATATAAATTTCCAGTATACAGCTTATGGATTACAATGGCTTCCCCTTCCCATAATTTCCCTCCCACCCGCAACCCTCCCCTCTCCCGCTCCCTCTCCCTTTCCATTCACATCAAGATTCATTTTCAATTCTATTTATATACAGAAGATCAATTTAGTATAAATACTTCAACAGTTTGCACCCACATAGAAACACAAAGTGAAACATACTGTTTGAGTACTAGTTATAGCATTAAATCAAAATGTACAGTACATTAAGGACAGAGATCCCACATCAGGAGCAAGTGCACAGTGGCTCCTGTTGTTGACCCAACAAATTGACACTCTAGTTTATGGCGCCAGTAACCACCCTAGGCTGTCGTCATGAGTTGCCAAGGCTATGGAAGCTTTCCAAGTTCCCCGACTCTGATCATATTTAGACAAGGTCATAAAAGACAGGTTGAGGATAGTAACCAATGATCCTAAGAGTGGCCTTAACCAGGTCTGAACAATTATACAGCATTAAGTGGGGAAGAGGACCATCAGTACACACAGGTTGGGAGTAGAGCCATTGGTGGTAGAGTAGAGGTTATGATTACAAAGGAATGAGGCCCAAGTGGACTAGACAGGGTCTAGAACAAAGGACAGAGTCATTATTAGAGGAGCTAAGAAAGGTGCTGTCTAAGCTACAATTAAGTTTTCTGATTGAGAGGCAAATAGAACCTGATAGAAGGGGCTTGATAATAATCTGGTGGGCTTTAGGCCTTGTAAGTTAAGAGGCCCAGACCTATCTATCTTTTCACATGGGGTATATCCTAAGGGAGGTGTGAACCTCCTAGGGGAAGGCACTCTGTTGACTTTCATTACTTGGCTGGCCTGGGAGGAGAGCTGGCCAGGTAAAGGCAGGGGGCATCTCTAACAAGAAATTTACAGTTCTGCCTGCAATGTTGCTGACCCTACTTGACCATCCCCTCAGCTGCAGTGGTCACTTTGGAAGTTGGGCTGAGTGAAGGGCTTTTCAGCTTAGAGCCAATAAGATCTGTGGCTCTGACCTGGGCATCCTTCGACTGCAGGGCAGGTCCATTTCCAGTGATCCAACTCTTGGCAGAGCTGCCAGGGCTCTTCACAAGCTGACTTCTGCTGAAGCCCAGGCTTACCACATTGAAAGCCACTGCAGTGGACTGGCCTGTTGGGTCTCCTTGAGGGCAGATCACTGTACAGATCAGCCATTAATAGGCCTGCCACCCATTGCTTCTGATGCCTAGCTTTCTTTTCCTCCTGGTTTGTGTTAAAGCAGACCAGAGGATGCAAGTCAAGGGAGTGCCCGTGTCCCATCTCTAATCTTCGGTGGCCTGAACTACAAGTCTATAGTCACAGGCATGTTCTGTAGTAGTTTTTCTAAGGTAGACAATGCCCATGAGGAAAATTATATTCTCACTTTAAAACTTTCTTTCCCTTTGGTCTGAAAGGGAGGTTTTTTTTTTACTTACTGTATACTTCGCTGATGGCGATGTGCATCTAGCTATGAGATTATTAGTTAAGTTCTTATTTTGGCTATGCTATTACAGAAAAATGTTAGCCATCTCTTTTATAAGGTCTAAAGATTAAATTGTGCATCCTACAGATTCCTTCATAATAGAATTAGTTCCCTACCTTGAAGAGAATAGAGAAGTGAAAGAACAAGTTGGGCTTAGAATAGAGAAATGAGGGAGCAAGTCCTAGATCACTTGCTGACAATAGCAATATTACATGAATACTTAGCAAACCGTTTCAACCCTTAGATAAGAACTTAATAAAACATTTACTGGAAGGTCCAATGCCTTCTATAAATTTTAAGAATCATGTATTTGAAAACACCTCTTAAATATCTAACATGGTGTAGTTTGTTTAACCAGTAAACTTAAGCACAACCATATAAAATGTTTTTAGTTTCTTTCTACCAACAAGTTTAAAACATATGATACACAGATTTAGGTCTTACAATTTAAAATGTATCTTTGATTGATTTTAGCAGCTTAAATTTATGGACAATCTTATCTAAAAGCCATTTAAAATAAAACTCTTAATAAAATTTCCCCATGTGGACATACAATATGTACGCACATATAACATAGCATAATAGACCAATATCAAAATCCAAAATATCTGGTTGAAATAAGATTCTTTAAAATCATGACATAACATAGACCAAATCTGATCATTGTTACAAGGTGATTATTCAAGTCTTTGAAAATAAGCACATAGTTAAATAACCCATAGCTCTTCATCTCCTCCCTCTCTTTTTCCACTCTTAGATTTAACAGGGATCACTTTTCAGTTAAAATTTAAACACCTAAGAATAATTGTGTGTTAATTACTGAGTTCAACCACAACAACAACTAGAACCACAACAACAACAACAAATACTAAAAAGGATAAAGTATTACACTGTACATCTAAAGTCAGGACAGGAGCTGATCAGTTCATTGTTGCTTATAGTTGTTTGTCTTTTTTAAAAATTTAACTTTTAAAACTGTCTTTTAAATTGAATTTTTTGGAAAATTGGAGTAAATAAATTTTCGGTCAACTGTTACTACCAGCTATCATTCTTTTAGGTAATGTGGGGAAGCTTCTTTATTGGAACTTTAATAAATCATCACAAAATGAACTAATTGGAAGTGAGTCTACTTTATGTAATAAAGTCTGATAAACATCTGGCATAAAGAGCTACAAAGAAGTCTTTAATGGTAGAAGATACTGTACTTGCCCAAATTTCAGAATTTTTCTATATTTCTGACTAACAGGTGCTAATACTTACACAGACTAGAGAAGTGCTGGAATATAACATTGGATAGTTTGCACATACGCAAACATGACTTCTGATAATTGGATATGAATTACCTTCATTCATGACATAGACATTCATTGACATGTGCCTTATGCTTGCCTATTCGCTGAATTAAATACAGTCTCTGCTGTCAAGAAATAATGATTCCTGTGATATGGTGTGGTTTATTTAACCTTATTAATATTTGGAAAACATACAACTATTCATCTTACTGACATCCAGAATAATCTTTCCCCAATGTCTAAATGACAAAAAGTCACTTTAATAGTAGTTATATCTTGTGTCATTTGTCAAATGAATGGCACAAAAGTGTTATCTAGATTAAATTCACTAACAAGAAGTGAGAAGTTATTTTGAATTGTGCCTTGACCCAAGTACCTTTTTTGATGTTATTTACTTGGGGGAAAGTAGAATTATTTCTCTCATGGATAAGAGGAAATAGAATCTCATGCTATCAATTAGTATGGCTATGCTACTTAATCATAACTTTGTTTAAAACAAAAAGCTCTATTGTGCAGTCATACTGAATGATTAATGAGATTGCCATTCTGAGGGTCTCTGACTCCACTATCTGGAATACTGCTGATTGTGTTAGAAAGAAAACCAGAACGTACTGAATCTTTTCTTATACATCCATGGTCCATTGACTACCACTAGTCATGTGACTCACATTAACTGCTAGGGGGCAAGTGAATGTTCCCCTTCTCAGCCAGAAGTAGACATAAATTTGGCATCAGTAACCAGATGTCATGATTAGTAGACCCGGAAGGTGCCTCATAACTAGAGCTTAGAAAAGACTGCTCTTTATGTGGCAGATAATTTCTGTTATTCTGAGCCTCATCATCCAATTCAATATTTCCCAAACACTGTCCTCAAACCCTGCATGATGCCTGCCTGTCAACATTAGAAATAAGGAACCACACTATAAAGGGGATTCTGTGAAATTCAGTTCCATTCCTCTTCTCTGGGAGGCACAACAGGCAGAAGCATATGGGTTATTGAAGCCTTATCCATGGATAACGTAGCACAGTCGGGAAGGCTAACTGAAGTGTCTTAAATATCCTTCTATTTACATAGCTCATTAGATGACTTTTTTTTTTTTTTTTGCTTAAACGCGTTTACTTTAAAACAAAATTAATGTATAGGGAAGTAAATTTGGAAAAGATCATGATCTTCAATTGAAAATGCTGTCCCCAGAGTGAGAGGAAAGGTTGCAAGAAAATGCAAAAACCAGGAAGCAGGACTAGGGAGTGAACAGGTAAAGAACGAGCAGACACACACCTGGTTCTTGAAATCCTGTAAGAAACAAGAAAGACTGAAGCAAGAAGTTAAAAAAGAAGCAATGAGAGAAAGTTCTGCTAAGGAAGAGGATGGGAATGAACTGAAATTTGGAATTGAGGGTTGTGAGGTGGTTACAAGCTTTTGAGAGATAAGCTGAGTCAAAAGAAGGTGTGCTGGTGTTGAGAGGCAGACGGAGTCTGAGGAAGGGCAATTAAAGACATTTAAGCTGAAACATCAGTTGAAGAAAGATGTAAACAATAAGACAAGATCCCTTAAGAGAGGGTACAAATGATATCTGTATAGGTTCTGTGACGCACTGGGATGATAAAAGTCATATTGGAGTCACAGGACACAAGTACCATAAGTGGTGTTTGGCAAGTGCTTGCTGTTTGAACTTGAGTCTTGGCACCTCACTTTCCTCAGTGTGCTTCATGTTTCTGCACAAGGCTTCATTACCACTGTCTGGGTCCACGTCTTCTGTGTGTATCTGAAAAGAGGCCTGGAACTACATTTCCCAGAATCCCCTCTCCCTCAATGTGGTTTCTGGTTTCGGTTGGACAATAGCAGGCATGCATGCTGCAGTGTTTGACAGTGGTCCCAGGTCACTTTCAGGGGAGGGTGGCATACAGTGGATGCTGAGGTGAAGGAAAAGGGATAGATTTATGGCTGGGTAGGGCAGCTGAAGCAATGAGAAGCAGGGAAACTGATATGGGCTGGAAAGAGAGGGTCGTGTAGCCCATCACAGCAGTCATAGGTAGTGAGAGCCTAGCATCTCTACTCTTCTGAGTCAGGGCCTTAAGTCAATACTATTCTTTTAGAATTGGGAAAGGGTAATTGATATGAACACCACAATTCTTCACAGTTCTCTTCCAAATCACCTGAATGCAAGGAGTTAAACAGTGTATAAGGTATGTCTTCTGAGAGGCATTAACTTAAAAACACATACCTACCCCTGATGCTAAGAGAAATATTTGGTAATAGTTTTATGATTCTAATAAATAAATGGAAAAAATATTGAGACTCTACCTACATTCTTTCACTTATGTTTTTAGATCTTATTCCTTAATTTAAAGCAATGACAATCATCAAGGGTTTAATCAGCGGAATGTGAATATGAAGATTATTCAATTTAGTTGATGCACAATGGACATGCATTCTGATTTTTTCAATAAATAATATGGTAGAAAGCGCTTTGGGATTTTAAAATAAAAACCTTGCTTTTAATATCATGTTTTTGAGGATAAGAAGGTCTTTTCTCCTTTTTATTTTTTAAGGAAGAAAGACTGAAATGAGTACTAAAATCTGGAAAATTTATAAGGTTTCTTAGCTTTATGAAGATTGCGAATAGTGAAGCCTTCGGGCCCAGTGCTTTGATGCGTCTTGTTTTACCCTGAAAGGCACCTCCTTTGTTAGAAAGCTTGTCCTTTCAACAAAGGAAAGTCACTGGCTGGTAACCTAATCTTTGAAAAAGAGCTTGGATGTTCTGGCAACAAAAGAGAGAAAAGCAGTATTGGAAAAAAAATAATACTTGAAACCAAAAGCTTGAGAGGAAAAGGAAAAGGACTCCTTGAAAATAATTACTACCCAGCAGTTTCGTCTGTTAAAACGCTTGATACTGGGTGAAAGAGCTTGGACATTGTGGCATCCTGTCACCAGTTCCAAGTGGGGATCAGCCCAGAGTTCACCAATGGGAGGAAGAGACTCACAAAAGAATTCTCTCTGTAAGGATATTCTTGGTTCCTACTGCTGAAAGAATGAGTTGTTGTTATTTTCTAGGTATATTTTTAGAAATGTGAGCAACAGCACAACAACATTTTTTATTGCTCCGATATCAAGCAGCCTGTTGGAAATTACCAAGATGTCTAGACTCATTAATACTAAGGATTGGTTGAGTTGTTGTTGTCGCTATTATCACTGAGTGTTGCACTGGCAACCTTTAAAAGCCAGATGTGTCGGGAAGTGATGTGGAAAGAAACTTCTCTAAACAAACATGCACAACTGACTTGTAAAGTCCTTCCCAAATGCTTTAAACCTAAAGTTCATACTTTCCGTCTGATGTTGTTTAAATTGCATTTTGGCTGCAGTTTTTTTTACTGCAGAAGTGTACTAGTCTGTTTGAGTGACTCTAACGAAATACTGTAGACTTGGTGACATCCACAATGTAAATTTGTTTTCTCACTGTGATGGAGGCTATAAATCTATGGCCAAGTTTCAACCAATTGAGCTTCTGGTGGGGGCACTCTTCCAGGCTTGCATATGGTGACTCTTATTGTGTGCTCCCATGACCTCTTCGTGTGTGTGTACAGGGAGAGAGAAATCTCTCTTTTTCTTTCCCTATAAGGCCACCAGTTCTATTGGACCCCATCCTATTGAACCTCAGTTAGTTATCTCCTAAAGGCTGTGTCTCCAAATACCATTACAGGGGAGGTTAAAGTTTCCACACACAAATTTTGTGGGATAACTTCAGTCCATCACAAATAGTTTATACTAAATGCGTTAGTGTCATAATAAACACAAAGTGAAGATGTGGGAAATAGTGATTACCTTTATGGTTCTAGGTTGACAGTATCTTCAGAGTAACCTTTCCCACTAATATGTACACACATAGGCAGTGAATGCATAGATTTCGCCCATGATGGAATTTGAAAATAATATCTTAGTAATGTATTATTATGAATATCTGGAAGTGACTTTAAAGGGAACATTTGAACTTGAATTTTTAGTCACTATTAAGGTTAAGATATAAAATGGCTAATATTTGGGTTATATTTACTAATATTCCAGTACATTTCCAGGTCAAATATTTTGTGTGATCCTTGCAATGCACTTGTGATAGGAAACCTGTTATTAGGCTTTGGCTAAGGAAACTAGGTCACAGCACAGCGGAGACAGCAGTAAGTACACTGAAATTAGAAGATCAGGAGATGAGTTCCAGCTCTTCCCCTGTGATAGGTTAAATTAGTGGTTTGGGATATGGGACCCTCTCTCTAAAATGAGTGTGGAATATTAGATGAAACCATAGCTTTGTCTTGGCTTTAAAACACTGGAGGAAGTGATGGGGAGGGATTGGTTAGTGGGAACTAAGTTACCATCAGAGAAATATGCTTCTGGTGTTTTATTACACAGTGGGACAAATATAGATAATGATATTTCATAAAAGCTATAAGAAAGGACTTGGAATGCTTGCACCACTAAGAGAAATGATACTTAGTTGAGGAGACAGATATGATTTGAAAATTGTATATTGAATACATGGTACCAAACATGTACAATTTTATGTCAACTAAAAAGGTTAAGAAAATAAAGGTAAGTATGAAGAAATATCTGTTTTTGTGAAGCACAAAGAAAAGGAAGAGTTATATCGTCATTCACACAGAAGGTTAATACAAGTTGTTAGGTTTAGAGTTCTGTCTTCTTGACATGAGGCTAATGGGACTTTCAAGAAAGAGACAAGTTTAGCTCCAGAGTTTCCCATTCAAATTCTGACAGCACTGGCGTCTTTTGCTTGACTTACTTCTATGGTAAGAATATAGGAAAAAAAAAAAAAAACACCTCTCCCTTTAAGGTTTCATAGGAGAAGATACCTGCTTTATGTCCAATGTAGGGAGCTGTGCTTTTCCTAAGAAAAGAGACAAAAAATGATGACTGCAGATGTTTAAGAGGGAGGCCATAAATTCAGTGAGTTATAAACAAGAATTGTGATGGGAATAAAGCCCAATGCCCTTATAGGGAAATCCAGACATACAAAGAATTGTACATGCGCCTTGCAGTATGGTTTGGTTTTTTAAGAAGTTTGTGGTGGTGCTAAGGGTTTGCCTGTAAAATGAGACATGAATGATGTCTGGCAGATCTGAAGCACAAAGACTGATCTGAAAGCTCTTGTGTTTACACTTGCACAATGATGGTTGTAAGCAGATCTTTCTAAACAAGGCAGAGCAATTTAGAAGGATTAAGAGATCTGAACTTAGAGTGTGTACCATGATTTTCTTCCTTTCTAAAGCTTCATGAAATTAAGCTCCCCGGGCTGATAAACCTAGAATAAAGGGATTTTGAAAGTTTCTTTTAAGGGATTTGCTCCCTCTGGGATCTTGTTGCTTGTCTCTTGAGTTTAAAATGTCGCTGCTTTTGTTCCTTGAGGCTAATCCTTTTTGGTTATTTTCCATGTAGTAGCAAACAGTTTCAATGAAGCAGCTCCCCAGGCTGGGGAAGAGGGCATATAGATTTTCAGGCTCATTTTTTATTTGTTTGTTTGCATATGTTTGGAATATAATGGAAAATGTCCTTCAGTTATAAGTCATCTTCATTTTGTCTCCATCCCAGGATAAATTTAGTTTGGGGGAAATTGCCATACAATGCTCAGTCACTTTTGATTTATGTTAGAATAAAAGAAAAACTCCAAAGCTGGAAACTTTCTTTTTTAATGCTTTCCTGGGACTACACGTCTCAGGGCTGCCTTTTAGGTGAAATCATACCATAATTAGTGCTTTAGCTTTTGCATTGAAGTTGTACTCTAAACTCTGAACTAGCACACTCAACCCGTGTTAGGGAGAAATTTTAGTATGGTGCCTTTAGCTGTGTAGGAAGAGCAGATGTTTTGATCCATTAAACCAGAATTTATAAAGATGATAGTCATAAATCCATGACAAAGCTGCATATGCAGGTGTTGCATCACTGAGTGCTTCACATTGAAGATACAAAACAAAATATTTCTATGGGAGCTGGCATTGTGGCACAGTGTGTGTGTCTGTGTGTGTGTGTGTGTGTGAGACTTATCATCACTTGAGGTGTAGGCAGAGTGCTGGTTCTAGTCCTGTCTGTTCTGCTTCCAATCCAATTTCCTGCTAACGCACCTGGGAAGGCAGTGAATGATTGCCTAAGTGTTTGGGTCCCTACCACTCACATGGGTGACCTGGAAGAAGTTTCTGGCTTCTGACTTTGGCCTTCCTTAACCCTGGCGTTTGAGGCCATGTGAGGAATAAACCAGAGGATGGAAGTCCTCTTCCTCCTCACCCCCTTGCTCTGTCTTTTACTTTGCCTTTTAAATAAGCAAATAAATAAAATCTTAAAAAAAATATCTCCTGTTCAAAGACACAAGACATATTAACAGGTGCATGCTAGGAGGAAATTTTGGATACAATTGCACACATATATTATACTGATTATTATTTTGACCAAATGATTTCATTCATCTCATACAATGCTATATTAATACATTACATGACATATAATGTATAATAATGCTATGTTATAT
Organism: Lepus europaeus; assembly: GCF_033115175.1. Lineage (NCBI taxonomy): Eukaryota > Metazoa > Chordata > Mammalia > Lagomorpha > Leporidae > Lepus > Lepus europaeus. The sequence continues at coordinate 18,904,109 of NC_084828.1, read as the reverse complement.
AGAACATAATGCTGCATTAATACATTATATAGAATAGTAATAATAAAGCTATATTATTAAAAATGTTTACATGGATCTCATTAAATGAACTGATTTTTGAGCAAATTTATCAAGTCAGTTCTTGTTGACACTATTGAAGATAAAAAGAAAAGTAACACACCGTTCAGCACATGTTCAATTGGACTTGCCCCAAACTGTAGAGTTAGAAATGTGCCAGGGGATTCCAATTCAATCCCATCAAGGTGGCATGTACCAATGCCATCTCACTAGTCAAAGTGATCAGTTTCAGTTCATAATGATAGGATTAAGAGTCAAAGGGATCACATAAACAAGACTAATGTCTGCTAATACTAACAGATAGAATTAAAAAGGACAGAACGATCCAACATGGGAAGCGGGAGACACAGCAGACTCATAGCATGGCAGATGTCCTAAACAGCACTCTGGCCTCAGAATCAGCTCTTAAGGCATTCGGATCTGGCTGAAGAGCTCATGAGAGTATTTTAGGCATGGAAAGCCAAGACAATGTGGGGAAAAAAAAAACCAACCTACATGAAAGATCTCTGCGAGTGAGATCCCAGTGGAAAGAACAGGCCATCAAAGAAGGAGGTACCTTTCTCTGAAGGGAGGAGAGAACTTCCACTTTGACTATGACCTTGTTTAAATAAGATTGAAGTTGTTGGTGAACTCAAGAGGCTTCCATAGCCTTGGCAACTCATGACAAGAGCCTAGGGTGGTTACTGGCTCCATAACTAGAGTGTCAATTGTTAAATCAACAACAGGAGTCACTGTGCACTTACTCTCCATGTAGGATCTCTGTCCTTAATGTGTTGTAGTATGTGATTTAATGGTATAACTTGGACTCAAACAGTACTTTACACTTTGTGTTTCTGTGTGGGTGCAAACTGTTGAAGTCTTTACTTAATATATACTAAATTGATCTTCTATATATAAAGATAATTGAAAATGAATCTTGATCTGAATGGGATGGGAGAGGGAGTGGGAGATGGGAGGGTTGCGGGTAGGAGGGGGAAAAAGCCACTATAATCTAAAAGCTGTACTTTGGAAATTTATATTTATTAAATAAAAGTTAAAAAAAAAAGTAACACAAAGTTCTTGATTCATCCAGAACCTTTCAAATGAAAGAGAGCTGCTGGAACCTCACATTTATAGAGGGAAAAAAAGGAAAATCAATAGAAAGCAGTATATGAGTGATTAAATTAATCTAATATTTATAATGCAATTACATGTTGATCAAGAAAAGAAAAAATATTTTCTTTTTAATCTGATTATTTTTCATGATGCTAACCTAACATAAATTTATGTATAAAATCTTACTAAACTCTGTCTCTCCCCCTTTTATTTTGTTTTTCTTTTTGTTTGATAAATTCCTGGCTGACCTCTTGTGTCACAGGGAGTTACACAGGTAGAGTTCAGTTACCTCTGATTTACTGTGTCAGTTGTTCAGCCCCTAAGTGGCTCAGAGATTTTTTTCAAAATGGTCTATATTATGGCCCTTCCTAACATGAATACTCCTTAGCACCCATGGAGTAAAATTACTCTTTTCTCTCCTATCTTTCTTTCAAGAAAGACATTTTTGTTAGTAGATCAGGATCTATCTATCTATCGATACATGTAGGACCTGTTTTAGTTATTTCTTTAAGACAGATTCTGTCCCCATTTTCATTCTTTTCATTGGAAGACGCCAATTGAAAATTCTTGTCATGGCACAACTCTGCCACGTTCCTCTAACCAGTCTTCACCTTCTAGAAATCATCTTCTGCTGTTTGTCAAGATTCCTAGAAGGAGCAGAACGTAGAGTGTTCTCACCAACAGGATGATCTCGTCATAATAACATTTAATTAACCTATGCAATTCTAGCTCACATTTTGTGGAAATTTATTATTCATATTTTTATCAAGTCTAAATTGAAGTTGTTCATCTTTTCTTTAATAAATTTAACATATTTGAACATATTCTTACATATTAATAAAATAAATAACCATCATAGCTCTCATTGTGCAAGTTGTCCTTTTTTCTTTATTTCACAGTGGTTGCCCTCTGAAAAGAGAGTGTCGTAATCAGTTTGGGCTCATAAAACCAAATACCACAGAGTGAGAAGAAAACACTTATTTCTCACAATTCTGGAGAATTAAAGGTATAAAATGAAGATGCCAGAAGGTTTTTTTTTTTTTTTTTTGGTCTGGGATGGTCCCTCTTTTTAGCTAGTAGACAGCCAACTTCTTTCTGTATACTCACATGATGAAGAGAAAGAAGATTCTCTTCTCTTTTCCATTAAGAACACTGCTCTCATATAGGGGCTTCAACCTCATGACTTCAGCTAAATCTAGTTACCCCACCAAAGTCCTCCCTCTAAATACCATCACATTTGGGTTAGGGGTTTTTTTTTTTGTTGTTTGTTTGTTTGTTTTTTTAATAGCTTTTTATGTATTTATTATTATTATTATTTTTTTTGACAGGCAGAGTGGATAGTGAGAGAGAGAGAGACAGAGAGAAAGGTCTTCCTTTGCAGTTGGTTCACCCTCCAATGGCCGCTGCGGCCAGCGCATCTCGCTGATCCGAAGCCAGGAGACAGGTGCTTCTCCTGGTCTCCCATGCGGGTACAGGGCCCAAGGACTTGGGCCATCCTCCACCTCCTTCCCGGGCCATAGCAGAGAGCTGGCCTGGAAGAGGGGCAACTGGGATAGAATCCGGCACCCCAACCGGGACTAGAACCCGGTGTGCCAGCGCCGCAAGGCGGAGGATTAGCCTGTTAAGCCACGGCGCCGGCCGGGTTAGGGTTTTAATATATGCGTTCAGTGCATAGTAATATTTCTTTTATTTGTGTGGATCACTTTAACAACATGCACTAGCAACAATTTGATAAAGCAAAATATTTTTAAAAGCAGGCATAAAAACTTGTTGAATGGGCCGGCACCATGGCTCACTTGGCTAATCCTCTGCCTGCGGCACTGGCACCCTGGGTTCTAGTCCCGGTTGGGGCGCCAGATTCTGTCCCGGTTGCTCCTCTTCCAGCCCAGCTCTCTGCTGTGGCCTGGGAAGGCAGTGGAGGATGGCCCAAGTGTTTGGGCCCTGCACTCGCATGGGAGACCAGGGGGAAGCACCTGGCTCCTGGCTTCAGATCGGCACAGCGCTCCAGCCGTAGTGGCCATTTGGAGGGTGAACCAACGGAAAAGGAAGACCTTTCTCTCTCTCTCTCTCTCTCTCTCTCTTTCACTAACTCTGCCTTTCAAAAAACATTAAAAAAATAAAACTTGTTGAATGAATGAATGAATAGAAATGATTTCCTCATGTGATTAAGATAGTATAAAATGAGCTAACTAAATAAATCTCTCTTCTTTAGTATGCATTTATTATTTGTCTTATTCACTTTAAAAAATCCATTCATATCTCTGTATAAATGTGATTTAGTCCAAAAATTTATTCATCTTCCTTATCTTCCTCCTGATAATGATGTTTGGTTATTATTTCCAATTCCTAAGATGTTAACTTTGTGACCATTATGAACCTTCATTTCTTGTTTTATTAATGACTCCTATATCTTATTTTGAGATAGGAATATCACCTCTCCTATTGCTTCCTCTGTCTTGTCTTCCTTCTTCATGTAATCTTCAGTAAGTCAAACATTTACTTTCATTTATTAAGATTTTACAATTTGTCTAACAATCAAAACCAGCCAACTGCTAAACACTGGGTATCAAAGGGCCCAGGTATTTGGAACTGAAGAACAGATTTTAATAGGTTTTGTTAGAAAATTGCTGTAATTCTATGATTCCCGTCTGGTTTATGTCGAGGAAGTCTGAGTCTCTATCACATGCAGTGACAACAGACAGTAAGAAGGGCTTTGAAGTATGTCTCAGAAGGCCTGGTGGGTGCAAAGCAGGAGGACGGGTTTCTGATGTTTTCCCGAGAGATTTAAGGAATGTCTAATGAACTAGGAAGGAAAGTGTTCTACTCTCTGGGCATAGTGCGAATGTTGAGTGTTTCCATACTGTAAATGTAGTCCCAGTAGGAGGGCAAGCTGCTGTCACTCCTGCCAAACAGGAATTCCTGGAATACAGTGGACTCCCGCAGAGCAAGAGATAAGATTCAATCACCACTGCTTATATCAGAGAAGTTAAAACCAGATGAGCCCAGTAAGGGACCTCCAAGAATTCACAAAAGCATCATTGAGATTAAAAGTATCCTTAAAATATCTACAAACCTAGAGAGCATGAGGGTAACTTATAGTTATGTCAGTCAAGGATAGGATTCCCTGACCCTCCTTTACCATCCCTAGAGCCTTCCAATGCTCTAGTTCTAGAGGTTTCAATACCAAGACACAAGAGTTGGAAATAAATGAGTGAAAAAGAAAACAGAATCCTAGCCTGCACATGTTCCTTGGTGCAAGTCTATCTATAGAGGTAGCTCCAACTATTGGATGATGCTTTGGAAGAAGAGATCTTACCATGGAAAGAAAATTAAAATGCTGATTAACAATATGGATTCAATGTGTCCTCCCAAGATCGGGTGTTGGAAACTTAATACCCAAGGCAACAGTGTTGAGGCAGGGCCATTGTAAGGTCAGCCTGTCCCAGGATTCCTGCTGTCATGAATGGATTAACATCATTATCTTGGCAACGTGTTAGTTATCATGGAAGTAGGTTCTTGATTAAGTGATGAATTTGGCCCCTTCCATTCTCTCTCAAAAAAGTGCTCCTATGATTGTATGCTTTTCAACATTGGTTGAGACCCCAAGGAGGCCCTTGATGGATGTGGATCATCTAAATTTGGGATTTCCAACCTCCAGAACTTTAAGAAACCAATCTCTGTTGTTTATTACTTACTCAGTCTCGAGTTTTCTGTTAAAGAAAGACAAAATGAATAAAGTCAATGAGCATTCTAATATCTGAAGTAAGACTATTTTGTGATTTAATGACAGATTTAATGAGACTGAAGGACCTTCTGACTTTTATGACTTGAGAGTGTTCAAAGAAGTAATAGCACTCTGGTTTTCATTTAGTTGCAAAATTTGACCCATATTTTTATTCAATATTTCAAAAAGGCATTGGAAAATATTTTGAATATATAATGAGTTCTATTATAAATGCAATGATTGTAATAAGTGTGTTTAGTCCCACTCCAAGAGTCTTATATACAATTTTTGGTTAAAATTTTTGAAATTGATTTATTTAAAAAATAGAGACAGAGAGATATTCCATTCCCTGATTCACTCCTGAAATGTCAGCAACAGCCAGGGCTAGTAAATCCAGGAATTGAGAACTTGACCCAGGTCTCCCAACTGAGCAATTACCTACTGCCTCTCAGAGTGCACATTAGCAGGCAGTTTGAATCCAGTGAGTAAAGACCTAAATCAGGGGAGTCTAATGTGGGATATTTTCAATTAACTTTGTACACACCCAATTAACTCTATACTAAGTAAATAATTCAACAAATAATGTGAAAAAGAACCACAACTGTTCCTCACCAGTCAAGACAACGGCTGTTCAAACTCATTACATTTCAAAGTATCAATTTCACTGCTATAGATAACCTTTTAGGGGCTCTGTCAGTTACCACAGATCAGGAAGAACATATGGTATTTGTCATTTTGGGGCCAGATTATTTCACTAAGCATGGTGTTTTCCAGTTTCATCCACTGTGCTGCAAATGAGAAGATTTCATTTTTTACCCCATGTAGTGTTCCATGATGTACATATCCCATGATTTCTTTATCCAGACTTCAACTGACAGACATTTGGGTTGATTTCATATCTTAACTATTGTGAATTGAGCTATAATAAACATGGGAGTACAGATAACTCTTTTTTATGATGATTTCATTTGTTTTGGATGAATTCCCAGGAGTGGGATGGCTGGTTCATATGGTAGGTCTATATTCAGCTTTCTGAGGTATCTCCCTACTGTCTTTGATAGTGGCTTTACCAGTTTACATCCCCACCAACAATGGATTAGGTTCCTTTTTCCCCTACATCCTTGTAGGTGTTTGTTGTTTGTTGATTTCTATATGAAAGCCATGCTTATGGGGGTGAGGTAGAACCTTACTGTGGTTTTGACTCTCATTTCCCTGACTGCTAGTGATCCTGAGCAGTTTTTCATGTCTGTTGGCCATTTGGATTTCTTTTTTTGAAAAATGTCTGTTTAAGTCCTTTGCCCATTTTTTAACTGAGTTGTTTGTTTTGTTGTTGAGTTTCTTGAGCTCTTTATATATTCTGGTTATTAATCCTTTATCAATTGCATAGTTTGCAAATAATTTCTCCCATTCTGTCAGTTGTTCCCTCACTTTGGTGAGTGTTTCTTTTGCGTGGCAAAAGCTTCTCGATTTGATGTAATTCTGTTTGTCCATTTTGGCTTTAATTGTCTGTACCTCTGGAGTCTTTTCCAAGAACTCTTTGCCTATGCAATATCTTGTAAAATTTCCCCAATGTTCTCTAATAAATTGATGGTATCACATTGTGGATTTAGGTCTCCGATCCATTTTGAGTGGAATTTTATGTAAGTTGTAAGATAGGGGTCTTGCTTCATACTTCTATATGGTGGAGATCCAATTTTCCCGGCACCATTTGTTGAAGAGATTGTCCTTGCTTCAGGTATTGATTTTAACTCCTCTGTCAATGATAAGTTGGTTGTAGATGCGTTGGTTGATTTCTGGTATTTCTATTCTGGTCCATTGATCTATCAATCTGTTTTTGTGCCAGGAGCAGGCTGTTTTGATCACAACTGCCCTGTAATATGTCTTAAAATCTAGTATTGTGAGGCCTCCAGCTTTGTATTTGTTGTACAATATTGCTTTAGCTATTCAGGGCTTCTTGTGTTTCCATATGGACTTCAGTATCATTTTTTTTTTTGCATTTCATTGGTATCCCATTGAATCTGTAAATTGCTTTCAGTACTATAGACATTTTGATGATATTGATTCTTCGAATCTATGAACAGGGAAGATTTTTCCATTTTTTGTATCCTCTTCTATTTCTTTCTTTATTGCTTGGTAATTCTCATTGAAGAAATCTTTGATATCCTTGGTTAAATTTATCCCAAGGTGTTTAATTTGTTTTGTAGCTACTGTGAGAGGGATTGATCTTAAAAGTTCTTTCTCAGTTGTGGCATTATCTATGTATTTACACAAAGGCTACTAAGTTTTGTGTGTTGATTTTATAAGCTGTCACTTCAGCAAACTCCATGAGATAACATGGGGAATGTTATCTTAATGTGTGAATTTTAAATTATTTTAAACTTCTTTAGAGCATTATTTGCCTACATCATATTTTCAGATGTTTCCAACTGTTCATATATTCCATTATATAAGAATTCCCTTTTGCTTATCAACTGAACTTGTCCTGGAATACTCTGTGACTTTTTTTTTTTATCTGCTCCTGTCTGTACTTGTTGTTCTTTAGTCTGGGTATGCTAGTAATATTTTCAGGATTTTCTTTTATTGCTTTTCCAGTTTAGATACACATTTTTTGAATTCTGTATCTTTTCCTTTCTTAGTTTGCTATCTTATTTATTGGAATATATTCTCAAGTAACTTCTTAGGGATATGTAAATGAGAATAAACTTTCCTATTACTTGCACGTCTGAAAATGTCATATTGTATCTCATTCTCAATAGTTTGGGAAGAGAGTACTTGGTTGTATTAGTCCAGACAATTCATGTTTTGTTTGTTGTAACAAACAGTGCACAACCCTTCATGGTTTAGCATATCTATCTATCAATCTATACATCTTTACTTAAGCTAGTTGGCAAGTTCAGTTAGGAAAGGGAGCTTTGCTCTTTGTGGTCCAATCCAGTGGAGTCTCCATCTCAAGCACTTCTGCAGCTATCATGGCAGATAAAAGAAAGCCTGATGTAGTTTCTCTGAAAAAAGTCCACCTGGAAGTGATGACATTCTTTCCATTTATATCTTTATTGACCAAGAAAGCCATATGGTCACATTTCTCATTGGAAAGTGACACATCATGCACCTTCACCTTAAAATGGTACATTAATATAAGACTACCACTCATATTTCATTGGCTGGCTATTAACAAGAACATGGACCCTCTATGTCTCAGATATACTGAGATGATTTTGAACCAGATTATTGTGAAAAAACAAATTTCAATAGCATGACATGATAAGGCGATGGATGTGCTCAGTGAAAGGCCACCACAAAACACACCAAACACCCGAGTTAAAGGAAAGGTTTATTGTCAGACAACAAGGTGGCCTCTCCAAGCATGAGAGAACAGCATCCTGTGCTGGGAGAACAGGTCTTATATACCTTTGCAGAGATGAGGAAGTGGGAGCAGCGGATCCCATTGTGGTTGGGGTGGAGCTGACATTTGTGGTTGGGCCATTTAGCCACCTGACTTCTAGTAAGCCAGGCTGGGCTTAGGATTGAAGCTTATAGTGCAAAATGGTGATGGGGCCCTAGCCTAAGATGGCACCTGGGCCTTAAGATGACACCCAACTACATTTTTGCCCCATAAAGGGCTGTATAGGCGCAATTACTCTATATTTTGATTTCACTCAGATATGCACATGCAGAAAAGATAATAGGCACTGGTTTTACTAACATCCCCCCCCCTTTTTTTTTATAAAGCAAGTGTTGTATGGGGTTACATCAGCTCCAAAAGCCCAGGAGTGGTGGAGGGACAATGATCTTTCTTCTAGAGCTAGTTCCTGCTGACATGGAAGGTCAACTCACTCTCTGCTGGCAAAGCAATATTTCAAGTCATGACCTCCTGGGTGGGATGCTGAGTATTTCCCTGTAGTAGCATTTGGTTGACAGTCTGGTTGGTGAAGGCTCTGGTTCATTCCATTATCACCTCCTGTAAGCACTTAAGCAGAAAAGGTAATATAAGAGCCAGAGTGATAATAGCAGCCAATGGTCCTAGGAGTGGCATTTACTAAGTGGTGAGGGAACTCCATAGAGAAGAAAAGAGGAGAGACTCCCTGGACTCTAGGGCAGATTGTTTAATAGAGGGGGCAATTTGTTGGAGTTTTTGCTCTACCTTACCCCATTGATTTACATAATAGCAGCATTGTGCTCCCAGAAAAACACAAATTCTCCCTTTTTCAGCTGTTATAAGGTTTAGAGCTCATCTGTTTTGTAACACTACATCCACTAGTAAGGTGACCTAATTTTGAAGGCCCTGAATAGCATCTGTGACCTCCTCTTATAGTTGTTGGAGTTGTTCTTGGAGCCAGTTAATAGATATAACATTATGTCCTAGGGCATTTCCCTGATCACCACCTAAGAGAGGGAGGCTGAAAAGTTGATTCTAAGACTGGGAGAAAGATCTCTTGTATTTTTGCTGGCAGAGGGATTAGTCTGTAAAAGGAACTCTGAGTAGTCATATAAAGTTAGGTGCAGGGGAAGGATCACCAATACATGAATCCAGTGTAGAACTGTTGATATAAGTGTGTAGGGTAAGATTACAGAGGAATGAAGCCCCAGGTGAGCTACAGAAGGAAGCGATGGAAGTGATGGTTACATTCTGTTGTGCTCGGCGCCGTCCTCGTCCAGCAAGAGACAGAGACCGAACACTTTGCACGGGGTTCCTTTATTGCTCGGCAAGCAGGAGATCCAGCTTCGATCTCTTCTGGGCAGGAACTTCCCTTACACCCGCGTAGCAAGGGTTTATATGCACAATACACGTCACAAATCAGGTGATAGGCTAGAAGCGCGGGGATAGGACAATCTCGTGGCAAGGCGGGAAGGAGCGAGCTAGAGCGGGAAATCTAAGGCGGGAAGGAGCGAGCAAGAGCGGGAACTCCCTGAGATGAGGAAGAACCCGGAAGCAGGGAGTCGGCGCCATCTTAGGGGCACGGTTCCTCCGGTCTGGTTCCCTACATCTCCCTCCTTTTGTTTTTGCACAAATCACATCCCCGACGGCCCTGGCTCATGAGGGCCGGGAGAATATTTACTAGGCAGAGAGTAGAGGTGCATACCCAGCGTGCTTGTGATCCGTTAGTTACGGAACTTCAAGGGCCTGGCCACAACCCCTGATGTCTCCGTTAGGGATCAGTTTTTATTCCCTTTTGCTGGGGCAGGCTGGGAATTGAACCTGCATGCATATGCATATGCTCTCCCAGGACCCCCGGAACCCCCGGGTGGACTCCTGCTGCAGTACCTTTGGTCTCGCATACCCAGTTTTCGCTCCCCGTCAGGGATGGGTGATACAGCCCAATGAATGAGAGGGGGAACAAGACAACTCGAGGAAGGTGTGTGCCTGATGGAGGCATTGTCCATATGTGAGGCGTGAGTAGGGATGGGGGGACGAGGGTTTTAATCGCTTTGTTAGCTGTTGGTGGCGGAGCTGGTCCTGTGGGCCTCCGCCATCAGAGATATGCACGGGTGCCGTAGTGCGCCAGCACGCCCACTGTCCAGGCGTACCAACACAGGGGGCTGAGAGGTAGGGGGATGAATGGACTACCTGTGGCAAATGGTCAGGACTAGAGGACCTGCGAGTACTTTGTAACTGGGTGGCATAGTACGACTGACCGCCAGAAGTGCATTGGAAGTATGAGGAATCGCAAGAGCTGTGCATGGATTCTTGAAAGGTCAAGCAAGGACAGGAGTGGTTTTTGCTATGGGGATCAGAAACGCGGGGTTTGGGCACACATATGTAGCCGCGTGGTAGGCCGGGGATCCCCTGGAGGGGCAGATATGCAGTTTTGTCCCCAGAATCAGCTGTGGCGATGTGAGTACGCTGCAGTACGGTGTTGCTGGTCCCCCCCTTGCAGTCGCAAGGGTTGCCTACGTTCTGCAGTAAAGCAGTGGGGTTGGAGTTAAAGCCCGCATAAGAGCCAGGGAGCAAAGCCGCTGCCAGTATGAAGAAGCGGAAGGGGTGCATCTCACGTCTCGTTGTTTTGTTGCAATTTGTCGTCCTGTGAGAGCGTGGTAATCTCGGTTATCTCGGGGGAGATGTCGTCCGTAGGTGATAGAGGTGTATCTTGTGGCGGCGGGGCTGTTTTTCTGACCAATCTTTCCGGTATCCAGAGAGGTTCTCTTCCAGATTCCTGTGGGAAGACACAGACCGCGCCTCGGTTCCAGCATAATACCGGATCCGGGCCGTACCACTTTCCCGTGAGGACATCTTTCCAACGGACATAGCCTCGTGAAGATGGCTCCTTTAACATGTGTCTCTCAGCGGGGGACATAGAATGATCTGTCAAATTCAAAAAGTTTATAGTAAACAGTGCAAGGGAGAGGCGCATTCGAGGGGTTTTGCCCGTGGCAATTCCCTCCTTTTGTTTTAAGAGAAAAGCCTTGAGGGTTCGATGAGCCCTTTCAATTATGGCCTGTCCCTGAGGGTTATAAGGGATTCCAGTTTTATGTTGTACCTGCATACGGGTGCAGAAATCTTGGAATGATTTACTTGTGTATGCAGGACCATTATCTGTTTTTAAAGCTTTTGGTTTGCCCCAGGCTGCCCATGCAGCAAGGCAGTGATTAATGACATGGGTGGTACGCTCACCCGTCTCCAGAGAAGCAAAAATTACTTGGGAACAGGTGTCAACTGACACATGAACATACTTTAAGGTCCCAAACTCGGATATGTGGGTGACATCCATCTGCCAGATATGTCCTGGTAGTAATCCTCGGGGATTAACCCCCACCGAAGGCACAGGGGTTAAAGTAGGGCATGCGGCACAATGGCGAACAATATCGCGAGCGGCAGCACGAGAAAGACCGAATTTGGCGGCAAGGGTTTTTGCGTTTACATGGAACTCTGAATGAAACTGGATAGCCTGCTCTTCTGGGGAAGAAAATTGGAGTATCCAAATGGGGCGTGTGGCTTGATCAGCTATAGCATTGCCTGTGGTCATGGGTCCAGGTAAGGAAGAATGAGCTCTAATATGAGTAATAAAGAAAGGAGCAGACCGATTCCAAATAGATTTTTGCAGGGTGAGGAAAACTGTCGCTACGGAGGATGAAGAATTGACTAGTCCTGCGGCCTCAAGGATAGACACAGAATTAACCACATAGCGTGAATCAGACACAATATTGACAGGTCCGGGGAAATCAGAGAAGACTTGGTTAACTATAAGAAGTTCAGTTACCTGGGGGGAGTTAGTAGCGAATTGGAATGTTTTTGGCACAGATCCTGAAACAACATATGCACCGACTCCTGTTTTAGAACCGTCGGTATACACTACTGGGGCTCCCTGTAAGGGCTTTTGGGATGTGGACTTTGGAAAAATAACTGGGTGAGACTGAACAAAGGTTAGCAAAGGATCAGAGGGTGTTCTGTTTGTAATAGTTGCGGAAGTGGAGCAGACTAAAACCGCCCAAGCATCAGTACAAGCGATTAGCACACGTACCTGTTCCATGGAATAGGGGACAACAATGGTGGATGGTTCGCGTCCAAAATGTTGGATAGCCCTCTGAATGGCTAGGAGAGTTATCTCCGCCACTGCCACGGGATAGTAACTAATAGATCTAGTAGATGACATTGAGGGATGGATCCAGAGGAGAGGCCCATCCTGCCATAGGACCGCGGTGGGCTGTTTAAGGGTGTCGAGGACCCAAAGAGTAAGGTCTCCCGCAGGGTCCCAACGTTTTAGGGCAGCTTTACTAAGGGCATCGTTGACAATTGACAGTGCTTGTTTGGCCTCAGAGGTGAAGGTTCGGGGGGAAGCAAGATCCGGGTCTCCTTTAAGTATATTAAAGAGGGGCTGCAATGCAGCATTAGGAATGTTAAGGTAGTGCCTAATCCAATTGATATCCCCTAAAAGTTTTTGTAAGTCATTTAGAGTGGAGATAGCATTGATTTTTATTTGAATTTTTTGAGGTCTAATTTGAGTAGGGGCGACTATAGCCCCAAGATAAGAAACTACAGACGACAATTGCACCTTATTAGGTGCAATATGCAGCCCTGCCCCTTCCAGCACTTGTTGGAGTGTACTGTATAAGGCCAGGAGCCTCTCTGCTGTGGGGGCTGCACACAGTAGGTCGTCCATATAATGTAGGCACCTGCAGTCGGAATATCGGTCTCTAAGAGGTTTTAGTACTTGGGCTACATAGACTTGACACATGGTGGGGCTATTAGTCATACCCTGAGGCAAGACTGTCCACTCCCAACGCTTGTCCGGTTGTTCCTGGTTCTGGGTGGGGACAGTAAAAGCAAAACGTGGGGTATCCTTTTTGTCCAATGGAATGGAAAAGAAACAATCCTTAAGATCTATTACAATAACAGGCCATTGGTTGGGAAGTGCCGAAAGCAGAGGAAGACCACGTTGCACAGGGCCCATAGGCTGCATCTGTGCGTTGACTGCCCTAAGATCATGTAAGAGTCTCCATTGACCTAATTTTTTGCGGATGGCAAAAATAGGCGTATTCCATGGAGAGGTGGATGGGATCAAATGACCAGCGTTGACCTGCTCCAAGACCAGAGTGTTGACTGCCTCCAGTTTCTCCTGAGATAGGGGCCACTGTGGAACCCAGACGGGTACGTCCGTTAGCCACGAGATGGGTAAAGGCTCCACTGGTTTAGGAGGCGAAACAGTGACCCCTAGGAAAAACCCAGGCCAACTTTACTTGGTCTTTGTTTTGGTTCAATGGGGGAAGGGTGGCCCTGGAGCTGGACACCGAGTCCCTTGCCTGGGACGTAACCCATATTTTGTAGCATAGATCGTACTGCAGGGGAAGTGGTGACCAAAGCAACATCCATTTCGGCCAGGACGTCTCTCCCCCAAAGGGAAATGGGTAGAGGTAAAATGAATGGAGAAAACTGTCCTCTATGACCCTCGCTATCCTGCCATGACAACAAGGCTGCACTGATTTTTGGGAAATGAGCAAAACCAAGTCCTTGCAAGGTTTGTTCCGCCACATTTGTAGGCCATGTACTAGGCCAGTCCTTTGTTGCTATAATGGATTTGTCGGCTCCTGTGTCTAAAAGTCCCTTAATGTCCTTGCCATTAATCTGCAACACTAAAGTGGGACGTTCATTTAAAAGCATATGTAAGCCGGTAAAATTAATGCCAGAGGACCCAAAGTTACCAGCGCCGCGAACGTGGTTTTTAGCTGGGATTAAAGAGTGAAGACTGGGCAGTAATAACATTTGTGCGATACGGTCTCCAGGATTGATTACTAAAGGTCCCTGAGGGGCCTGAACCATGATCTTTACTTTACCAGTGAAATCAGAGTCAACTACCCCGGGGATCACAGCTAGCCCTCGGAGGGCGGCGGAGGACCGACCCAACACTAATCCAACCGAATCCGGGGGCAGAGGACCGGAGCAGTCGCTCTCCACTAATTGTACCCCCATCTCCGGAGTTAAGAGGAGAGGGGAGGTGGCGCGGAGGTCCAGGCCTGCGGACCCGTGAGTGGCACGGGCTGAGGGTGCACTGGGTGTAGCGCAGACACGGGAGGTGGAACCTGAGAGTAGATTTGATTTTGGGGGCTCCTCGCTGGGTTGGGGAGCCCCCTCTGGCCGTTTTTTGGCCCCTGGGCGCTACCTGTAAGTGGGTTGCCATCGATATCGAAAGCAGAACGGCATACCTCTGCCCTATGAGGGCCCTTGCGGCAACGGCGACAAGGCTCTATGCCTGAAGGCTGTGCCGTGGAATACCCATGGCTGAGATTGGGGCAATCGCGTTTTCTGTGACCCGGTTGATGACATTGGAAGCAAAGTCCTGAAGATATGGGGGGTCGGGTCGATTTAGATTTTGGACTGTTTTCTTTGACTTTTGCCAGCATCGCAGCTAGGCCCGCATTAGTAAGTGGCCCACCGGTATCTCTGCAGTATTTTAACCAGGAGTCCAGAGATTTATGTCTATATTGTCGAAGAATGTTTTTGCACTCTTTATTAGCCTGCTCAAAAATAATTTGTTTGACCAGTGGCTGAACGTCAACCTCGGAAGGGAAAATACGCGACGCAGCCTCAAGTATGCGAGCGACAAAATCAGCGAAGGGTTCGGCCGTGCCCTGAACGATCTTGGTGAGGTGGCTAGCTGAGTCACTTGGATTGGACGCCTGCCTCCACGCACGTTGGGCACAGTTGGAAATTTGCCTGTATACTTGTCTAGGGAATTGGGTCTGGTCAGCCTGATAAGGTCCACGCCCTAAAAGCATATCAGCATTCCACGTAGGGTGGCCGTCCTCAGCATTTTCATCTGCCTGGTCATGACAGCACTCTGTATTCATAGATTGCCACAAAAGAAAGCCGCCTGGACTTAAACAGGCCCGAGCCAATTGGGTCCAGTCGCTAGGTGTTAAAATGGACTGGCCGACTGATTCAAGGAGTGACAATGTGAATGGGGCTGTGGGTCCATAGTCATGGACCGCAGCCTTAAGTTGTTTTAATACTGTCATGTCCAATGGTTCGTGCCGGGCCTCTCGCGTGCCCAAAGCCAAAACAGGGTAAGCCTGAGCGGGGGCAGCGGGAGCGCCAGTTCGCAACTGTTTCCAGGCTTGTTGATGAAACTGTCTGCCTGAAAAAGGTGGCACATTTGGGACGTTTAATGGCCATGGCGGCACGGGTGTTAGATGGGGCTGAGGCACGCCTACATGACCGCCAGTAGGAGGCGCTGCGTCTTTAATCTGATGGGCGGGCACGACATCGATAGGAGGAGCCGTAGGCACTAGAGGGCGTAAACAGGCATCTTTTAACTTTTGCCGCAGCTGCGCATACGTAGGAGGCGGGGATTTAGGATCGCCGTCCCCTTCCCCCTCAGACTCAGAGGAGGCGGAGCCACATTCGGAGCCTGAGGCCAGTGAGGAAGTCTGGCATCCCGTGTCCTTAAATTGTATGAGGTCCCGGGCGCCGTCCGAGCTCTGAGAACGAACTTCCTCGAGAGCCTCGCGAACCGCCGTAAGAGTCGGGCGGTCCGCTCCCACCGACCTCTCCTCTTGGAGGCACGCCCGCAGTAGTTCCCATAAGGGGAGAACAACGGGGTCGATATCGGGTTCCTGGGGATCGTTAACTGTGCGCCGGAGATCCTTTCCTAATTTCTCCCAAGACTCAAGAGTTATTTGGCCCTCGTGGGTGAGCCACGGCGCAAAGAAATCAACACTTCCAAGGAACCTGACAAGTGTGGTCTTAGAAACCTTAATCCCTTTGCTACGCAATAATGCTTTTAACGGATTAAGCAACATTGAATGGCTAGATGAATTTCCCATTTTCAGTTTAAAGCGGGAAGACACGTCCGCTATCTTATTTTCAGTTTAAAGCGGGGGAACAAGTCTGCTATTCTTTCAGTTTAAAGCGGGGAAACACGTCCGCTATCTTAGGGTGCGTCCACCCTCCAACCACGAGATATACCTCACTCGCGGGGCCCAGACGGTAAGACTGACCTCGCTTACCTTCTACTTACCGGGCAACGTAGAGGAAGTTCCCCGTACGGGCCACCAGCTGCTCGGCGCCGTCCTCGTCCAGCAAGAGACAGAGACCGAACACTTTGCACGGGGTTCCTTTATTGCTCGGCAAGCAGGAGATCCAGCTTCGATCTCTTCTGGGCAGGAACTTCCCTTACACCCGCGTAGCAAGGGTTTATATGCACAATACACGTCACAAATCAGGTGATAGGCTAGAAGCGCGGGGATAGGACAATCTCGTGGCAAGGCGGGAAGGAGCGAGCTAGAGCGGGAAATCTAAGGCGGGAAGGAGCGAGCAAGAGCGGGAACTCCCTGAGATGAGGAAGAACCCGGAAGCAGGGAGTCGGCGCCATCTTAGGGGCACGGTTCCTCCGGTCTGGTTCCCTACACATAGGCTGCATCTGTGCGTTGACTGCCCTAAGATCATGTAAGAGTCTCCATTGACCTAATTTTTTGCGGATGGCAAAAATAGGCGTATTCCATGGAGAGGTGGATGGGATCAAATGACCAGCGTTGACCTGCTCCAAGACCAGAGTGTTGACTGCCTCCAGTTTCTCCTGAGATAGGGGCCACTGTGGAACCCAGACGGGTACGTCCGTTAGCCACGAGATGGGTAAAGGCTCCACTGGTTTAGGAGGCGAAACAGTGACCCCTAGGAAAAACCCAGGCCAACTTTACTTGGTCTTTGTTTTGGTTCAATGGGGGAAGGGTGGCCCTGGAGCTGGACACCGAGTCCCTTGCCTGGGACGTAACCCATATTTTGTAGCATAGATCGTACTGCAGGGGAAGTGGTGACCAAAGCAACATCCATTTCGGCCAGGACGTCTCTCCCCCAAAGGGAAATGGGTAGAGGTAAAATGAATGGAGAAAACTGTCCTCTATGACCCTCGCTATCCTGCCATGACAACAAGGCTGCACTGATTTTTGGGAAATGAGCAAAACCAAGTCCTTGCAAGGTTTGTTCCGCCACATTTGTAGGCCATGTACTAGGCCAGTCCTTTGTTGCTATAATGGATTTGTCGGCTCCTGTGTCTAAAAGTCCCTTAATGTCCTTGCCATTAATCTGCAACACTAAAGTGGGACGTTCATTTAAAAGCATATGTAAGCCGGTAAAATTAATGCCAGAGGACCCAAAGTTACCAGCGCCGCGAACGTGGTTTTTAGCTGGGATTAAAGAGTGAAGACTGGGCAGTAATAACATTTGTGCGATACGGTCTCCAGGATTGATTACTAAAGGTCCCTGAGGGGCCTGAACCATGATCTTTACTTTACCAGTGAAATCAGAGTCAACTACCCCGGGGATCACAGCTAGCCCTCGGAGGGCGGCGGAGGACCGACCCAACACTAATCCAACCGAATCCGGGGGCAGAGGACCGGAGCAGTCGCTCTCCACTAATTGTACCCCCATCTCCGGAGTTAAGAGGAGAGGGGAGGTGGCGCGGAGGTCCAGGCCTGCGGACCCGTGAGTGGCACGGGCTGAGGGTGCACTGGGTGTAGCGCAGACACGGGAGGTGGAACCTGAGAGTAGATTTGATTTTGGGGGCTCCTCGCTGGGTTGGGGAGCCCCCTCTGGCCGTTTTTTGGCCCCTGGGCGCTACCTGTAAGTGGGTTGCCATCGATATCGAAAGCAGAACGGCATACCTCTGCCCTATGAGGGCCCTTGCGGCAACGGCGACAAGGCTCTATGCCTGAAGGCTGTGCCGTGGAATACCCATGGCTGAGATTGGGGCAATCGCGTTTTCTGTGACCCGGTTGATGACATTGGAAGCAAAGTCCTGAAGATATGGGGGGTCGGGTCGATTTAGATTTTGGACTGTTTTCTTTGACTTTTGCCAGCATCGCAGCTAGGCCCGCATTAGTAAGTGGCCCACCGGTATCTCTGCAGTATTTTAACCAGGAGTCCAGAGATTTATGTCTATATTGTCGAAGAATGTTTTTGCACTCTTTATTAGCCTGCTCAAAAATAATTTGTTTGACCAGTGGCTGAACGTCAACCTCGGAAGGGAAAATACGCGACGCAGCCTCAAGTATGCGAGCGACAAAATCAGCGAAGGGTTCGGCCGTGCCCTGAACGATCTTGGTGAGGTGGCTAGCTGAGTCACTTGGATTGGACGCCTGCCTCCACGCACGTTGGGCACAGTTGGAAATTTGCCTGTATACTTGTCTAGGGAATTGGGTCTGGTCAGCCTGATAAGGTCCACGCCCTAAAAGCATATCAGCATTCCACGTAGGGTGGCCGTCCTCAGCATTTTCATCTGCCTGGTCATGACAGCACTCTGTATTCATAGATTGCCACAAAAGAAAGCCGCCTGGACTTAAACAGGCCCGAGCCAATTGGGTCCAGTCGCTAGGTGTTAAAATGGACTGGCCGACTGATTCAAGGAGTGACAATGTGAATGGGGCTGTGGGTCCATAGTCATGGACCGCAGCCTTAAGTTGTTTTAATACTGTCATGTCCAATGGTTCGTGCCGGGCCTCTCGCGTGCCCAAAGCCAAAACAGGGTAAGCCTGAGCGGGGGCAGCGGGAGCGCCAGTTCGCAACTGTTTCCAGGCTTGTTGATGAAACTGTCTGCCTGAAAAAGGTGGCACATTTGGGACGTTTAATGGCCATGGCGGCACGGGTGTTAGATGGGGCTGAGGCACGCCTACATGACCGCCAGTAGGAGGCGCTGCGTCTTTAATCTGATGGGCGGGCACGACATCGATAGGAGGAGCCGTAGGCACTAGAGGGCGTAAACAGGCATCTTTTAACTTTTGCCGCAGCTGCGCATACGTAGGAGGCGGGGATTTAGGATCGCCGTCCCCTTCCCCCTCAGACTCAGAGGAGGCGGAGCCACATTCGGAGCCTGAGGCCAGTGAGGAAGTCTGGCATCCCGTGTCCTTAAATTGTATGAGGTCCCGGGCGCCGTCCGAGCTCTGAGAACGAACTTCCTCGAGAGCCTCGCGAACCGCCGTAAGAGTCGGGCGGTCCGCTCCCACCGACCTCTCCTCTTGGAGGCACGCCCGCAGTAGTTCCCATAAGGGGAGAACAACGGGGTCGATATCGGGTTCCTGGGGATCGTTAACTGTGCGCCGGAGATCCTTTCCTAATTTCTCCCAAGACTCAAGAGTTATTTGGCCCTCGTGGGTGAGCCACGGCGCAAAGAAATCAACACTTCCAAGGAACCTGACAAGTGTGGTCTTAGAAACCTTAATCCCTTTGCTACGCAATAATGCTTTTAACGGATTAAGCAACATTGAATGGCTAGATGAATTTCCCATTTTCAGTTTAAAGCGGGAAGACACGTCCGCTATCTTATTTTCAGTTTAAAGCGGGGGAACAAGTCTGCTATTCTTTCAGTTTAAAGCGGGGAAACACGTCCGCTATCTTAGGGTGCGTCCACCCTCCAACCACGAGATATACCTCACTCGCGGGGCCCAGACGGTAAGACTGACCTCGCTTACCTTCTACTTACCGGGCAACGTAGAGGAAGTTCCCCGTACGGGCCACCAGCTGCTCGGCGCCGTCCTCGTCCAGCAAGAGACAGAGACCGAACACTTTGCACGGGGTTCCTTTATTGCTCGGCAAGCAGGAGATCCAGCTTCGATCTCTTCTGGGCAGGAACTTCCCTTACACCCGCGTAGCAAGGGTTTATATGCACAATACACGTCACAAATCAGGTGATAGGCTAGAAGCGCGGGGATAGGACAATCTCGTGGCAAGGCGGGAAGGAGCGAGCTAGAGCGGGAAATCTAAGGCGGGAAGGAGCGAGCAAGAGCGGGAACTCCCTGAGATGAGGAAGAACCCGGAAGCAGGGAGTCGGCGCCATCTTAGGGGCACGGTTCCTCCGGTCTGGTTCCCTACACTGTTGGTGACCCAGTACGTTGTATTTTGTACTCCAGATTGTAGAGGAAGGCAATTGGAGATTTCTGTTGTTTGCTGAGGATTGGGGATCAGGAGTTTGCAGAAGCAGAAACAGTGAGTAGGGTAGCCATGATGAGAGATTCCCAAAGGGGAGCACATATAAAGCATTGTTGTTGGTAAAAGGGAGAGGGTAAAATAGAATTGAGTAGGTGGTAAAGTAGGGTTAGAGACAGATCAATGAGTTGTAGCCATGTTAAGGGGAGTTTGGCCAGGTTAATTAGTTGGGACAGGTGTTTAGAGGACTCCTTTACTATATTGACCACCACATCTGTGGGGGCGGTTGGGATCTGGGTGTAAGTCTTGATAGCTTTTATTGCTCTGTGGGAGTCTTACATGTTAAAATCCATGTATAGGCCGGCGCCATGGCTTAAAAGGCTAATCCTCCGCCTTGTGGCGCCGGCACACCAGGTTCTAGTCCCAGTTGGGGCGCTGGATTCTATCCCGGTTGCCCCTCTTCCAGGCCAGCTCTCTGCTATGGCCCGGGAAGGCAGTGGAGGATGGCCCAAGTCCTTGGGCCCTGCACCTGCATGGGAGACCAGGAGAAGCACCTGGCTCCTGGCTTCGGATCAGCACGATGTGCTGGCTGCAGAGGCCATTGGAGGGTGAACCAACAGCAAAAAGGAAGACCTTTCTCTCTGTCTCTCTCTTACTATCCACTCTGCCTGTCAAAAAAAAAATCCATGTATAAAGTGACAGATCCCTAGACTCTATCTTGCCAAACCTGAAGGTAGGGGACAGTTATAATAAAAGTAAAAAGGGATTGGGCCTGATGGTCTGTTTTTGAGAGTAGCATCCAACTTATAGTATTTTCATTGAGAAGCACTACCTTAGAGAATTGTCTTCCTGGGGGGCCATACTTGGGAATGGTATAGTAGTATTTACAGGACCATGATGAGCGACCTTTCTGGTAAACATCATTACATGATCCTGTGTTGTCCTTAGTGAGGCAAATATAATATGGTTCTCTTGCAAATCCAGGTAAACAATGTTTAGTTCAACAACTGCATGAGCAGACCTGAGTGAATCAAAGTACAGAGTAATTGGGCCTGTAGAGCCCTTGATGGGACAAAAGGTGGTGATAAGTAATTTACCTGGAGTGGAAGTGGAAGTGGAGAAAGTCTGGAATTGCCATGTATAACGTGTTCCTGGGGCTAGTATGGATGCCAGACAGACACAAAAGAGTAGGAGGAACGAGATTATCAGGAATTTCATGGTGATGCACTGAAAAAGGAGTGAGACAGTAAGAGAAGGTTTGGAAAAGTGCAGATCTCAAAGGGAGTGAAGTCTGAGAAGGTTCCTTGGAGGTGTAAATCTTCAATATCTGAAAGCAGTTGGGAGGGATGGATGGGCAAGAATTGTGTTTGGTACTCCTCCCTCAAAAGCTGTAGGAAGATTTGGTAGCAGTGTAAGAGGGGATCAGTACTTATCTGGTATTGGAAATGACAGGTGGCTGTATGGAGCCTGGGGCTTAAGATAGAACCCCAGTTAAGACAGCACTGGTTTTACTAACACTCAGGCTTCCCTTTGGTCTATATCCCATTGGGTGATGTGGAAACAGAGTTCACTGATTTCTTCTCTTCCAACTGGCAAAAACCATGGCTTTTGGGGAATACAGGAGGTAGCTAGTTTATATTCTGATCTTTTGATCTGTGTTACACATTGTCATTTCTAGCCTAGTTTTATGCTTTTGTAGCTTCTAATGCATATTCTGTGAATTTCCTGATAATCCTTTGGCTTGCTGATTAGGTTTGAGAATCAAAATGCTGGGGCCAGCGCCATGGCTCACTTGGTTAATCCTCCACCTGCAGCGCCCGCATCCCATATGGGCACCGTGTTCTAGTCCCAGTTGCTCCTCTTCCAGTCCAGCTCTCTGCTGTGCCCCGGGAAGGCAGTGGAGGATGGCCCAAGTGCTTAGGCCCTGCACCCACATGGGAGACCAGGAGGATGCACCTGGCTCCTGGCTTTGTATTGGCATAGTGCCAGCCATAGCAGCTATTTGGGGAATTAACCAATGGAAGGAAGACCTTTCTGTCCGTCTCTCTCACTGTCTATAACTTTACATGTCAAATAAAAATAAGTTAAAGTTAAAAAAATAGAAACGCCAGCTCAGTTTCTTTCTCTTCTCTTTCTTCCTAGATGTCCCTGTGCCATTATATCTTATTCATTTCTCCTTCAGTGTGACACATCTATTAGAGACACAAAACTGCATACCAGGGACACACGAATATGCATTCCCTCAACCACTCATGTTTTCCATCATGCCACATATGAACCTTTTCCTAAAAGCATTAACAAACTGGAATTTACCTTGTAGAGCTAAATAAGCTTTTTCTCTAATACCAAATACAACAAATTCTCTAGCTAAAGACTGGGAGGGCCAACATATGTAATTTTGAATATTGAGAAATCTTAGAGCTCATAAAATTATTCAGATAAGGGGTGTGAGAAGAGTTGATGATGATTCAAGTCACATAGAAGCTGCTGTCATATTGCCTTGTCATCCACAGTTCGGCATTACTCAGTGAGCTCTTTTCTTCATTTATCTCTTGCTTTGTTGACACACTTCTCATCAGTAGCTCAAGGCACTCAGCAGCTTATGTTTTGCATACTTTTAAAATTGATTTTGAAAAGCAAATAAAAGAAATGAAACTTTTTTAAAAAGATTTATTTTATTTATTTGAAAGACAGAGTTACAGAGAGAGGTAGAGACAGAGAGAAAGGTCTTCTATCCGCTGGTTCACTCCCCAGATGGCCACAATGGCTGGAGCTGCGTCGATCCGAAGCCAGGATCCAGGAGCTTCTTCCAGGTCTCACACATGGGTGCAGGGGGCCAAAGACTTGGGTCATCTTCTACTGCTTTCCCAGGCCACAGCAGAGAGCTGGACTGGAAGAGGAGCAGCCGGGACTAGAACCAGCACCCATATGGGATGCAGGCGCTTCAGGCCAGGGCTTTAACCTGCTGTGCCACAGCGCTGGCCGCAGAAATCAACTTAACTTACATTTTTAAAGATATTTTGGAGATTCTTATTGTGGAAAAATAAAGTGTCATGATAATAATCAATAAAAAGGCAGGACTTCACGTGTACTGATTGAGTAATTTGTGCAAAGTACTACAGAGAAAGCAGGGAGATATAAAATATGCCCATAAGGAGCTCTCAATCTAATAAAAATAATCAATTCAGCATAAAAAAGTACAAGGTAATTGTGGTAGGCAGAATGATGTCTTCCACCTAGTTGTCCTCTTCGCAATCACTGGGACCTGAAAATATGTTATACTACATGGCAAGGAGAAATTAAGTTTGCAAATGGAACTAAATTTGCTAATCACCTGGTTTTAAAATTGGAAGA
Source organism: Lepus europaeus (assembly GCF_033115175.1). Classification (NCBI taxonomy): domain Eukaryota; kingdom Metazoa; phylum Chordata; class Mammalia; order Lagomorpha; family Leporidae; genus Lepus; species Lepus europaeus. The sequence goes on along the minus strand of NC_084828.1, from coordinate 18,880,530 downwards.
TTTTGCTGGATTATTCTGCTGGTCCAATATAATCACAATTGTTCCTAGAGAGAAAATGATTCTGAGTGATTCAAAGTGAGCAACTGCTGACTACAAAGATGGAAGACAACTGCATGACCCAGGGCATCCAGTAGCCTCTCTCTGCTGGAAAGACAAGGGATCAGATTCTCCACCAGGATCTCCAAGAAGAATTCAGTTATTTCAACATCTTGAGTTCAACCCAGAGAGACCCATACCACGTTTCTGATCCACAGAACTGGAAGGTAATAGTTACAAGTCACTAAATTTTTGGTAATGTGTTATAACAGCAATAAAAATTATTATAGCACCATATGATTAGTCCTGATGAGAGATTATACTCAAACAAAAGAGGGAAAGATCACCTGTATGAAAACACTTTTTTGAACTTGAAAGTATCTTAAAATATCACATTCATTCCATACTTTAAAAATAAAACTAAGGGGCTAATATAAGGTTATAATGAGGATGAAGTGAGGTTATACGTTTAAAGTACTGGGGAGTAATGTCTGACACATATTGTCCCAAATATGTCATGATCGTCCCTTGAGTGAACTCCAGTGTAGTTAACTGTATTGTATTATAGATTTTTTTTTTGACAGGCAGAGTTAGACAATGAGAGAGATAGAGACAAAGAGAAAGGTCTTCCTTCCGTTGGAACACTCCCCAAATGGCAGCTATGGCCAGCACTGTGCAGATCCAAAGCCAGGAATCAGGTGCTTCCTCCTGGTCTCCCATGAAGGTTCAGGGCCCAAGCACTTGGGCCGTCCTCCACTGCCTTCCTGAGCCACAGCAGAGAGTTGGACTGGAAGAGGAGCAACTGGGACAGAATCTAGCGCCCCAACCGGGACTAGAACCCAAGGTACCAGCACTGCAGGTGGAAGATTAGCCTAGTGAGCCACAGAGCTGGCTGCATTATAGATCTTAATTTAGGTCTGCATATTTTAGAATAGTTCATTTCAGCTCAGGATACTACCAAGATGTGGAATCTTAAACCTGTTTACTTGAAATGAACTCTGATTCATTCACTTTCTGGCTATATGATATTATTAGTTTTAGGTTTCCAAATACTCTTAGCATAACTTCCCCTCCTCTTGAATATAAAATAAAAATATAATTATATAGTCATGTATATGTCATATATGATGTAAATACACATATAAGTATATGTAAGTATATATTGATCTCCATTAGGAAAGCAGAAACATAATACTGAAGTTGAATTACACAAGTAATGAAAAACACTGAAAAGTGGTAAAAGGGATGTTGAGACACTGTACAGATTAGCAACAGAAGCCATTAAGTCCACTGGGAACAGAAGGACAGAAAGAAAAAGTGACATTCCCAAGCTCAGATCCTGAGCTGTCCAGTGGGGATGATGCCGCCTGGGGACAGACTGAGCCCAGCAGGAAGAACTGTCACCTAAGATGAAGAGAAGGATTGTCTCAGCTTTATCTTGGCTTCTACTCTCTAATCTCACATGAGGGCCATCTCTTTGTTGAACTCAGCCAGAGACCAGCTAAAGTGAGTGGGAAATGTAGCCAATCTGCTAAAAGAGAGATCAGGGTGGTGGCAAGGAGGAATGAACCCAAGAGCAAGCAATACAAAGGCACATGTGCATATAAAAACAGTACCTAGAGTATGACCTTGTAAGAATTATACAATCTAAACCATACAAACCACTTAAATGGCGCCGTATGCCTAGGATATAGTATGTAAAAATTACAGTTCACTATTGTTATCATTTCTTTAACTTTAATAATGTAATTAATGAATAAAATTGATGACTAAATTGTTCCCCAATATCCAGGATTATAAACCATTCTAAACATTTTCAAATTATTATTGTTTCATGTGAAAAGAGATGATCAGTGTGTTGGGCTTTGTAGCATAACAATGTTATTAAATTATGCACCAGAGAGAAATTGATGAAGGGAACACAAGCTAAGCACAAAGTTTGCAAATGCCACCATACCTTCCCCTTGCTAGGTTATATAGTCTTACTTTGAATGCATGTTGGTAAACTGTGCAAGTAACTCTTAAATAATCTTTTAGGAAAAAAAAACTCAGAAAGTTTATTTAATAAACTTATCATCTTGCCAAGTAAAATATACATATAAGTCTCTGGAAAAGTATTTCATTTCTGTCTTGTTGCACATACAATTAAAGGTCTTCAAAGTTTGTGGTAAATTTCTAGTATTAAAATTATGTAAGGATTTTAAAATTTTTGTATCAAAATAATTTGTTTTTTAATTCTATTGTTTGAAAACTTTTTGAAGTTGATTCATAAGTGCAGTTTTTGTAAGAAAGAAGACAGCTGCTTAGAGTTCTTGAATCATTCCACTTGTCATCCTTTATAAAACATGGACTGTGTACCTGAAATTGTAGCTTATTTTAAGTTGCAAACAAATGTTTTGTTTGTATGCTGAGTATTTTCATCTCTGAATCTCTGCTGAACTCCAAACCCATCCATGGTGTATAAATGGGTTTTTCTAATTGATTTTCTAGTCAAAAATATAAGACAACACATCATTGTTAATCTCAAATCTGCTATTGCTCTTATGATTCATATTTTGGTAAATGGAACCATCTTTGTCCTCCCAATATCAGAAATGAAGACTCATAACAATGTGGTCCATCCACTTTTTCTTGGTGATCTTCCCTGACCATATCCAAATGGTTGCTAAGTTGTGAGTCTGCCTTCTTCAGAGGTCTCCAAGCTACTCTACATCTCCATTCCAATAACTGCTGTTAGTCCAGTATCATAACACCTTTTACCTGGTTTATTGTCCAAGATTTTTATATGTTCCCCATGACCCTTTTTGTCATCTAAAATCTACTGTATAATATCACAGCTTATCCCCTTTTAAATGTATTTATTTCTTCTTCATGGTTTTAACTTAAACTTGTAGCATGCCATGCACTGGAATCTGTTATTTATGAATTCTTTAGCATTATGATCTTCCTGTAGCTTGTATACCAATAATAAAAAATTATTTTCAATGGTGCAAGTTAATACACCATCCTCGATAATGTCTTTCCTGCAAATGCAATTTTATGTACATACCATATTTTTGGTTAGGCAAATCTTTATCACTGATATTATCATTTAGTGCTCTCCTTGTTTTCTTTGACTATGAGTTATTTTGGGACCAAGTATTACCACTTACTGAATTTTATATTGCAATTGTCTAGAACTGTGGCATCTAACGTGACAGCCTCTAGCCATGCATCTATGAGAACTTGAAATGTGGCAGTCCAAATTGAAAGATAATGCAAATGAAAAACACCCACCAGATTTTGAAGACTTGGCATGACAAAAATGTAATGGAAAATTATTTATTAATTATTTTTATATTAAATATATGTTAAAATGATAGTTTCAGTAAATTAGAGTAAATGTACATTATTGATAAAATTAATTACACCTGCTCTTTTTGCTTTATTTTAGTGTGGATTCTAGAAAATTTAAATTACCTATGTGGTTCCTAGTATGTTTCTATTAGATGGTACTAGTTTCAGTATAGGGGCTGGAGTTTCGGAGTAGCAGGTGAAGTTTCCACATGCTATGCTGGCATCTCATATGGGCACCGGTTCTGGCTGTTTCATTTCTGATCCGGCTTCTGATCTGGCTGGGAAAACAAAGGAAGTGTTTGGGCCCCTGCTACCCATGTGAGAGACCTGAAAGAGTCCCGGTTCTTAGCTCAGCTGGCTCAGCTCTGGTCATCGTAGATACCTGGAAGTTAGCCACCAGATGGAAGATCTCTGTCTGTCTCTCAGGAAATCTGATTTTCAAATAAATAAATACATCTATTAAAAAGATAGTATCAATATCATTAAGAAACATTCACACATGAAAGAACACTTTTAAAATAATATGAGCTGGCGCCACGGCTCACTGGGCTAATCCTCTGCCTTGCCGCGCCGGCACACCAGGTTCTAGTCCCAGTCGGGGCGCCAGATTCTGTCCTGGTTGCCCCTCTTCCAGGCCAGCTCTCTGCTGTGGCCAGGGAGTGCAGTGGAGGATGGCCCAAGTCCTTGGGCCCTGCACACCATGGGAGACCAGGAGAAACACCTGGCTCCTGCCATCGGATCAGTGCGCCAGCCGCGGTGGCCATTGGAGGGTGAACCAACGGCAAAAGGAAGACCTTTCTCTCTGTCTCTCTCTCTCACTGTCCACTCTGCCTGTCAAAAAAAAATAACTTTATGAAGAAACCCTAGGTCATTGTGTGAGATCAGAATATCAAGTGAAATAGAAAAGACAAAAAAAATAGACCATTCACTCAGTTAAGTGATGAGGCCTCAGTTGCCCAAGGTAGAGATGAAAGGTCCATATAAATTTTTAAAAACTATTTATTTGTTTGTTTGAAAGCCAGAGTTACAGACAGAGGGGAGACTGTGTGTGTGTGTGTGTGTGTGTGTGTGAGAGAGAGAGAGAGAGAGAGAGAGAGAGAGAGAGAGAGAGAGAGAAAGAATCTTCTGCTGGCTAACTCTCCAGAATGGCCACAATAAGCCAGAAACCAGAAACTCATTCTGGTCTCCCACATGGGTGGCCGATGCCCAGGTACTTGGGCCATCTTCTACTGATTTCTCAGGCATATTAGCAGAGCTAGATTGAAAATGGATAGCTGAGACTTGAGTTGGAGCTCATTTAAGATACCAGCATTGTAAGCTGTGTCTTAACCTACTGTGCCACAACACTGGACTTCACATAAATTGTTTAAATCTTACCCACACTGCAACAAGATATAAATTTGAATTCCTGAGAGCAGGAGAGTAGTTTTTGAGACAAGTATATACAAGTTGGTTAAACATGAGGGAATGTATGCATAAATTGTCCTGTAGTCCCTTATAAAGGCTTAAGAAATAGTAGTAAACTGATTTTTTTGAAAAATAATAAATCTAAAAAAACAAAAGGAATATAATAGCGATAATATTCTAGAAAAGGAAATCATAGGTAAATGATAAAGTAACAATGTGTAAATAGAAGAATTATCTGAAAAATAAAATTAATACTGTAAGAGGTTATAACCAACCAGGCATGAACAAGGAAGCATTTATTATGAAGCATTTCAGAAAATATAAAGAAATTTTTGGACGTTAAAATTATAGTGGTAAAGATGAAAAACTCAGTAGAAGGGTTGGAAGGTAACATTGAAGAAATCTAGATATCAGAGTAAAAGAATTAGGGGTATAAAATAAGATAAAAGGAAAAATGTATTATTATCAGTTTTGGACTTTTAACACTCCATGTAGGAGTTGTTTGATGGAAATGTAAACTAATGCAGTCATTGTGGAAGACAGTATGGAGATACTTCAGAAATCTGAAGGTAGATCTACAACATGACCCATAAATCTCACTCCTGGGAATTTACCTGAACAAAATGGAATCAGAACATGAAAGAGTTATCTGTACCTTAATGTCCGTTGGAGCTCAATTCACAATGGCTAAGACATGGAATCAATCCAGATGTCTATCAACTGATGACTGGGTAAAGAAGCAACAGCTCATATATACTATGGAATACTACTTGTGGTAAAAAAAAAAAAATGAAATCCTGTCTTTTGATATAAATTGAATGCAACTGGAAACCATTATACTTAGAGAAATAAGCCAGTCCCCAAAAGACAAATACCATGTTCTCTCTGATCCGTGGTAACCAATAGAGTACCTAAAAGGCAATATATAGTAGTGAAGTTGACATTTTGAAATTTGATTATTGTTTACAGTCCTTGTCTCTATTGTTGAAGAATAGTGTTTTTTAAAATTTTTTCCTTAATACCATTTGTTGAACTCTTTATTTAGTCTAGGGTTAACCTTATGGGCATAAAGTAAACTGAAAATAGATCTTTGGAAAAATAAACAGTGAGAACAAGAGATGGAGGAAGAAGAAGGGTGGGAGCATTGGAAGAGAGAGGGTGGGGTGGAACGTATCACTGTATTTCTAAATCTCTATATATGGAATGCATGAAATTTGTATACCTTAAATAAAATTTTAAAAAGAGGGAAAGTGGAAGAAGGGAATTATCAAATAAATGTACTTTTAAAATAATTTTTTGCATTAATGAATAATATATTTTCATTACTCCAACTGAAATAACTGAGAGGAGCAACTTAACAGGGAAGAACATTTATTTTGGCTTATAGTTTAGAGTCTCACAGTCCAAGATTGGATGGCCCCAATAGTCTGGCATCTGGTGGAGGCTGGCAATGGTGGAGTGGGTGTGGAAGAACAAGCACATGGCAAGCCAGGAAGCAAAGAGAGCCATGCGGTACACTCAGTTTTTGTAACCAGTCCCCTCAGTTGAGAGCTAGGTTCTAAGTATGAGCCCCCAACAACCGAAAGACTTCTAACTTGGCTCACATCCCAGATGCCATAATTTTATAAATTCTCCACCTTTACTGCATTAACATTAATCCATTATGGTTAACATTAAAACCTTGGGGTTTAAATATTTGCATGAGTTTTAAGAGCCAATCCCTATTCAAACCATAACAATGGTTTCCTAATTATAAGCATCTTTCCAAGGATCCCATACAATGAATTAAAATAGAACTGGGCTGGGAAATACAATTGTGATGTCAGAGAACTTATAGCATCTAGAAAGTTGTACACAAGAGATAAAATAGCAGAGGGTCACCAAATTCCTTAAGAGCACGGGAAGCCAGAAGACACAGGGGAAATTCTTATGAATTCTTGGCAAAAAATGATCCATTACCAAAGCTGTAAATGAAATGTTTAGTGTGAGTGTAGGGATAAAATTCACAGTAAGTATCTTCCACACCCACAAAACCTTTTCAGGAGGTTTTGTTCTGTTAAAATTGGGAGAAAACCAAGAAACAGGAAGCCACCAGATCCAGCAAAAGAGGGAGGCAAAGAAAATTCTTAGGAAGATGGAAAAAGGTCTTCAGACTGTGGTTTTGTCTCAAGGTTGGATCAAACAGTTTCTTCTTGGAGCCCAATAGAATGATTGAGAAAACCTCTGTTAAGAATAAAATTTTAGGACACTTAGTGCATTTGAGAAGAAACTTGCATATTTGGGAAACTTATCTCTAGATAAATTAATGACAACAGCTCTAAATTTTGTAAGCTATATCAAAAATCAAGAGAAATATTAATTTCAGGGAAAGAAAACTGTTTTATAGGAAAAAATTTACTTGCTACATGACCCACTGTTCATTCAGAAACATGTTGTTCATTTTCCATGTGACTGCATGTGATGTAGAGATTCTTGAGTTGTTGATTTCCAGCTTCATTGCTTTATGGTGTGAGACAATGCTTGGTATGATTTTGGTTTGTATCCCCTCAGCTGACTATCCGTTTTTCCCAGCATGACTTGGAATGTTTCACTGCTATACTGCCATCTTGGCCCGTCCTCTCCAATAACTAATTTGTTCAATCTGAGTCAAGCCTGTTGAACTAATTGCTATTTTATTTGTAAAGTTTTATATTTTTCTTGTTCAAATACTTCAATTGTGACTAGAAAGTATGTTTTGTGATTAATACATTTTCTTAGATGGCAGTTTCCAAGGAAAAGTTTCAAATTTGAAGCTTTCACAAAAATGTATATGACCTGTTGTGGCAAAGTTTTGAATGATAATATACATATTAATATCTATCTATTCAATCTATCATCTTTCTCTATCGTGCTATCATGTATCTATTCATTCATCCATCTATACTTAGTTAAAATTGATAAGGAAAAGTGAGGAACATGAATTCTAGGGGCATGGGCACCACAACATACATCAGTAAGGCCTTGTGTTAGTGCAATCTATAGCATTCATTCCCAGTCTTCTGGAAAACAAGTTATTTTCCTACTTGTTTGCCTTGCATTCCTTAGCACTCAACATTATGCAATACCACATCATTGATAAAGAAATGTTTGGTGCACTGCAGAAAACCAGTATGACAAGCACTAAAGTATTTCATACTTGAAGTAAAAATACACTAAAATATTAATAAATCATTGTTGACTCTTCAGTACTAAACAGACCTGAAAAAGGAATACAATTCCATCCCAGAGTGTATTCCTCAGAATCTGGGCCTCCTGATTGCTTATAGCTTCCAAAGTTTTTGTTAAAAGCAATTAGCTGCTACATTTTTTTCACATTCTAGACTAGAATCTTATTTTTTAGGATTTTTTTTTAACTTTTTTTCTTCAGAATGTGGTCTACAAGCCTGTAGATTGGCCCATCCCTTGCTAGTTTTCTTTTCATTAGAAACAATGCAAATAAGTTCCTTTGGGTTTCAGGGAAATAAGAAAAGAGCTAACATTGTTATCTCTCCTATTTTCAAGTTTCAGCACAGATTTCCGAATTATGCTTAAAGGTTGTTAAGCACAGCTCTTTGCTTTGTGTTTTTATTATTTCTTTCCATAACACATCCTTATTTCAGAATAATTTTGTGATCTCTTGTCTTAATCAGATACAGAATAGCTGAGAAGAAACCTTACCTATAGAATAAAATTAACAGGTAAAGGAAAAGTTTTGATAGAAAGAATAATTATTTAATAAAGGTAGCTGTTCTTAGTTCCCTAGCTTCATCAGTCTGACTTAATTTTACACCTAATTCATTAAACCTCACAGATTCCTTCTTTCGTATCAACAAAGATGTGAACAACTTCTCAGAGAATGTCATATGGTTAAAAGAATGAACTCTTGTATCCTGAAACGTGAGATAAAAATACATAAAGAAAGAAATAAGTATGTCTAAGCTACAGATGAATCATTAGTGATATGATTAAAACTGTTCTGTCCTCAAAGTAGTTTAAAGCTATTTTTGAGATAAAATTGTCTTCTTATTTATTTGAAAGAGATTCTCAGAGAAAAAGAGAGAGAGATAAAGAAAGAGATGGAGAGGGAGAGAGTGAGGGAGGGAGAGAGAGAAAGAGAGGGAGAGAGAGAGAGAGAGAGAGAGAGAGAGAGAGAGAGAGAGAAGGAGAGAGATTGATTCACTAGTGCACTACCCAAATACTGGGAATCTTTAGAGTTGAATTGGGCTGAAGTTGGCAGCCAGGAATACAATCCATGCCCTCCACATAGGAATGCAGTTACTTGAGCCATTACCACTGTCCCCAAAGGTTTTTATTACCATGAAGCTGGAGTCAGAAGTCAGTGTCAGGTATTAAACCCAGGTACTCTGACATAGGATTTGACATTCTATCCAGTATCTTAACCACTAGATTACATGCTCACTTCCCCAATAATTTTTTTGTTTTGATTTGTTTTAGCATTTTGCTTATTTGAGAGGCAGAGAAAATGGGAGAAACAGGGAACTCTCATCTGCTGGTTCATCCTCAAATGGTTGCAATGGGCATAGCCATGCTGAGATCTGAGCCAGGAGTGTGGAAGTCAAATCAAGTCTCCCATGTGGTTGACAGGAACCCAACTAACTGAGCCAGCACTATTGCAAAACAGCTGGAGTCAGGAGCTAAACTGGGAATCTACCCTAGGTACTCCTGTGTGGAAAGTAGAAGTCTTAATCAGTAGGCCACAGCTTTTATTAAAAATGGATACAAAAAAGCCTTAAAATTTTGGAAAGATTATAAAATACAACAGAGGCTAGCCTTCTGAAAAATGCTCAAGAGAGACTTATGATCTTGTCCTTCTTCTCCCCCACTTTTTCCACTAGCAGTCTTCTCTAGCCTTTGCCTTTTATCACCAAGGGACTACATATATGTAAATGACATGCAAAATTCGTATGGGTTCAAAGGTTGTGAGCATAATTCCTCTCAGATTTTTTTTAGATAAATAACAGAATTTTTAAAGACCTCATCCTACATAAAAGATAAGTCAAGGTACATTTTAACAAAGTCGAGTATATTTTTGCTCAGGATTTTATTGTATTTATACATTTTGTGTATTAAAATAGAATCCAACAACACATCTGAAAGCTTGTTCACCCTAATCAAGTGGGATTTATCACTGATATATAAGGATGGTTCAACATATGTGAATCAATAAATGTGATACATCATATTCACAAATTAATGAATAAAAACTATATGATTATCTCAACAGGCATAATGTAGAGAAATCATTTGATAAAATATATCATCCTTTCATGATAAAAACCTTAAGGAAATTCTGTATAGCAGGAACATTCCTTTACACAGTCAAGGCAATATATGACAAATCCACAGCCATTATCATATTGAATAGGGAAAAGTCAGAAGCATTTCCACTAAGATATAGAATCAGACAAGGTTGTTCACACTCACCATTGCTATTCAATATAGTTCTAGTATATTTATCCAGAACCATTGGACAAGAAGAAAAAATCAAAGGGATATAAATTTGAAAGGAGGAAGTCAGGTTAGCCCTGTTTGCAGATGGCATGATTCTATATATAGGGGATCAAAAAGACTCCATTGAAAAACTATTAGAACTCATAAAAGGGTTTGGCAAAGTGGCAGGATACAAAATCAACACACAATAATCAATAGTTTTGTATATACACAGACAATACCATGGATGAGAAAGAACATTTAAGAATAATTCCAATCACAATAGCTACAAAAAATTCAATACTTTGGAATAAATTTAGCCAAAGATGTCAAAGATATCTACAACGAAAATTACAAAACACTAAAGGAATAAGTAAAAGAAGACATAAAAAATTGGAAAAATCTGCCATGTTCATGAATTGGAAGAATCGATATCATTAAAATGTGTATACTACCAAAAGTAATTTCAGATTTGATGTGATCCTGATCAAAATACCAATGACATTATTCTTATATATAGAAAAAATATTAAAATCCACATGGAAACACTAGAGACTCTGAATAGCTAAAGCAAACTTATACAACAAAAACAAAGCCAGAAACACCTCACCTGTTAGTATGGTTATCATCCAAAAATCAAAAAATAATCAATGCTGGTGGGGATGTGGGAGGAAAACGTACCCTCATCCACTGTTGGTGGTAATGTCAATTAGTACAACCTTTATGGAAGACAGTATGGAGTTTCCTTAGAAATCTGAACATAGATCATATCCATCCATGCCACTCCTGGAAATTTACCCAAGAATGAAATCAGATTATGAAAGTTATTTGTAACCACATGTTTAATACAGCTCAATTCACAATATCTAAAATATGAAATCAACCCAAATGTCTACCAACTGATCACTGGATAAAGAAAATGTGGTAAATATACACTATGGAATACCTCTCATCCATAAAAACGAATGAAATCTTCTTTGCAACAAAACAGAAGGAACTGGGAATCTACTTTGCTTAATAAAATCAGCCAGTCCCCAAAATACAAATATTATGTTTTCCTGATTTGTGGTAATTAATATACAGATCACAAAAAATGTAATATATGTGAATGAAATCGACATTTTGAGAAGGAATTATTGCTTGCAGCCTTTGTCTACAGTCTGGAGGAACAGTCATTTTTCTACTTACTACATGATGAATTCTTTGTTTGGTGGAGGATTATGTTTGGTGTTATAAAATAAACTGGAAGTATATCATTGTAAAAATTAAAAGAAAATTAAGAAAGGAATTAGAAGGAATGGTGGAAGTGTGGGCCTGAGGGGTGATATGATGGGATATATCATTATGCTTTTTTTTTTAAAGATGTTTTATTTATTTGAGAGATAGAGTTACAGACAGTGAGGAGAGACAGAGAGAAAAGTATTCCCTCTGCTGGTTCACTCCCTAAATGACCGCAACAGGTAGCTGGGCTGATCTGAAGCCAGGAGCCAGGAATTTCTTCCAGGTCTCCCACACATTTGCGGGGGCCCAAGCACTTGGGCTATCTTCTACTGCTTTCCCAGACTATAGCAGAGAGCTGGATTGGAAGAGGAGCAGCTAGGACTAGAACCGGTGCCCATACAGGATGCTGGTGCCACAGGTGAAGGATTAACCTACTGCCCCAAAGCGCCCGTCCCTCATTATGCTTTTAAATCTGTATATCTGAAATACATGAAGTTTGTTCACCTAATATAAAGATAAAAATTTTTTAAATATCCCACAGAGACATCCATTAAATATCTTATTTTTGCTTTCAGATTATAAATTATTCCAGCTGCTTTTTATTGTTTTCTAAAGTACCACAATGGAGTTAACTTACTAGAAACAGCCTGCCCTTTACAGCCATTCCTTTGGGAACCAAGAACACAAAGGAAATAAAGCTTGTGGTCTCTTTAAGAAAGTTACTTGTGCAAGTTATTTGCTTATATTTTTATCTCAGGAGGGTTTAGAAATCACTAGAAAATTGCTATGTGGTTTAATGAACAGTGAAAAGGTTTAGTACTTAAGGAAATGAAGAACTGAATTCCAGCTCAACCTCTATCTGGCTTTGTGATGTTTTCAGTGTGAATGCTGTCATCTGTAATAAGAAGGCAATGGAGCCCTCATAACTAGGTCCTTCTAAGCATCTTCCAGCAGACAGAATTTGAACTTCACCTGCAGCATCAGTTCTTCCATGGGTCTCAGACAAGCAGGTCGATCACTTAGAACCCAAACTTGCAAATCCTCATAACGACATGAGCCAAATCCTGAAAATTGCATGTACTCTCCACATCTTATTGGTCTGTTTCTCTCAGGAAACTTGATTAAATATGGATTTGGGAGTAGGACCTCCGATCTTTGAAGGGTCTTAACTAAGCCTTCATTTTGTTACCGTATTCTTCTGTGAGAGGATGACTGCTGCCTTCTTGTCTTTGTTCATCTTCATGTTCTCAGCTTTCATCAGAGAGGTGGGGATGTTGCATGAATGCTAAAACTCACACAAGAGTTAGCTGTCAAGAATGAAGCATAAGAATGATTTCTTGGACAACTGTCAAATGTCTGATTTTTTTCTTTGACCTAGAGATCATATTGATTTGCCTATTGATTCGTTGATCTATTTATTCATTCATACACTCAACAGACACTGCGTGAGTCACTATTATGTGCCAGAGAGTAGGTTACTTATAGAGTACACTCAAATGATTCTCTTGTGAAAAGATCCACTCATAAACCATCATGATAGTCATTCTAATTAACACTTGATGAGCTCTTACTAAGTGTTCTGCACTGTGCTAATCCTTGTACATGAATTATATTATTTACACCTCAGAATGTCTTTATGAGATAGATGTTATTATATCATTTTTACAAGTGAGCAAATAAGACGCAGAGATTAAGCAAGTTGTTCAAGGTCAAATGGCTGGCTTGTATTACAGCCAAGACTCTGAAGCCTCTGAGCCACTTCCATGTCTTCTGGGGGACATGGGACATCTGAGCAGTTCTAAGTCTAATAAGAGGAATCGAGTTTCACAGATGAGATCATCTCTGAGCTGTGAGCATGGGACAAAATAAGGGAGCAAAGATTAATAGGGCCCAGGCCAGAAAAAGCTCTATTTGCTCTACCTTCTTGTAGGATTAGAAGACATTGCATCTTATTTGAAAGGCAAATTATGTGACCTAATTTGCATTTGAGAAAAGTAATTCTGGTAATAATAGAGAAGAATTGGAGAAGAAATAGAGCAGAGACAGGAAGACAAGGGAGGGAACTCAGAATTGTCTGGGCAAAGTCAATGAGACAGAACTGAGGAGCAGAGCTGGGACGAAGGTTGCATTATGTCAAAAGGAGGGTTGGGTGGCTTGCATGATTTATTGATTTGCCGGAAGACAGAGAAATTTTGGATGTTGTTCAACAACACCACCCTCCTACTCCCACCATATTTTTCATGCATAATGATGAGAGAAATGATGATTCCATGTTCTGTAATAGTGACTAAGAACAATGCAACATCTGGTATTGGGCATAGGGACAGAAGGATGTGTTTTGCTCTGACTTTGTCACCTTTAAGTAGCCCCTGGGCACTGAGATGAAGAGTATCCTAGTGTGCTGAATATAATGATCCAGACCTTAGAGGAAAGGCTGGGGCTGGGGACAGTCAGCAGAATTTAGGAGGTGATTGAGGCACTTACAGGGGCTATCTGGCCAGGGAGATTGAGGACAGAGAAGAAAGGAGTTATTTAAAGTCAGACCCCTGGCAAACCTTAATATTTTAAGAAGAAGCAACTAACAAAGCAGGTGTGAGAAAAAGAGGGGACTTACATCTTACTTTATTTTTAGGACATATTTAGAAGGGCAGAACTATGCAAACTAGAATGCAATTAAAATACTGGACAAAAGAGGAAACTAGTTCAGAGGAGATATTAACAATTTCAGGAAATTGAATGTAGGTAGAAGAGGAAATGTGAATAGCACAACATGTCTTCCATGAGAATCCATACTAATTTTTCTTTTGCATTTAAATCCTAGTTGAATATTTAGAAGGATAATCAGGAGTTTTGGCCACTTCAGTCTTTTCTTTTTTCCCTCATGATTATTAATACTCTGAACACTGATATGTATGATTACATTTTATTATGATGATTTATCCACAAAACATCTTGTAATGCTTAGTCAGTGTCTCTGAAATGAAATTTCTGTACATGTAAGTGTGCTGTTTTATTATACTGGAGAGGTCTTTGAGTTGACATCTTTCTATCAAAAGCTTATAGACTATTCTCACACTCAGCAGTTTCAATTGACAAAGGAATTTCTTTTCCTCTTAAAAGTTTTCCCAACTGCTCAGGACTTTGGAATGGCTGTGTGCAAGAAACAAGTAACGCTTCTGACACTGAACTTTGAATGGCTTTACTTTCTCACACATTCTTGGACCATGTAGTGTTTTTCTCGTGCAGGGCCTGTGACCTACAGATCGCTGTGGCATATTTAATACATTGAAAACAACACAAAGATGTTCATTATTTCATTATTCTGCATGTTTCCTTCTCTTCTCATGATATTATTTGACAACGGCTAAATTTAGTGGTCAGCATTTTCCACAAATGCTTGGTAGCTTAGAAGCTTGGCTTATAGAGTTTTATTTCAACAGAAATGATTTGACAATATCTTTCACCTCTTGGCAGGCCATAAATTTTAGCACAGCATTGTCACCTATATACCTCAAAGACATTGAAGATAAAAGGTGTTGGAAAAGTTCTAAATTTGAAGATGAAGACATACAACAAAATAATATTTTAATCAAATAAGTGAGAAATCATATCCTTAAAAGTGTTGACAACTCTAGTAAGCAAGTATAAAACACATTCATATTATTTTAATAGCCCTGGGTAAGATCATTTAATACATACAGAGAAATGACTTATTAAAACTGTTCAATTGTGGAATGGAGAAAAATACTTTAAAAGACTGATATTTTTCAAAAGAGCCAGTACTGAGAGTGCTATGTTGTCTTTTATATTTTGATGAATGATAAAATATTATATCACTGACATTACGTGTGCCTAACACAATATTTCATTTCTGTTGAAAAGTCACCTATAAATTTTAAGCCAAGGATTTTTTAATGATTTCCCCTTGGTTTTGGGATGCATCTTGTCAGCTAAAAGATATGACAGGGAAAGAATGACAGAAAAAGTCATTTCCTGATCAGGAGAAATGTCGGGAGGTGAAGTAGCAGTTAAAGTCAAGGACTTAGGAGTTCAATAGACAGCTTTAAATCCTAATTTTGACTGAATGATCTTGGGAAGGCTTTAGTTTACCTTTTAAATTTTCCAAGGTTTGCTTTCTTCAACTGAAAATTGCTGGTTTAAAATTCCAAGTACCGAAGTCTACCACCTTAGAAAGTACTCAGTGGGAGCTTTGGGTCAGATGAAACTTGTCACAGCAGTGGAACTGTGTTCATGGAGCTGCTTGTGATGAGTTCCTAGCACTGGGATACACATGACCTGCTGTGGGAGATAGAAGGGCAGGTGGCACAGAGTGGGGATAAGCACTTGCACAAGACAATCCTTTTTTTTTTTTTTTTTGACAGGCAGAATTAGACAGTGAGAGAGAGAGAGAGAGAGAGAGACAGAGAGAAAGGTCTTTCTTCCATTGGTTCCCTCACCAAATGGATGCTACTGCCGGCGCGCTGCCCTGATCTGAAGCCAGGAGCCAGGTGCTTCCTCCTGGTCTCCCATGAGGGTGCCGGGCCCAAGCACTCGGGCCATAGCAGACAGCTGGACTGGAAGAGGAGTAACTGGGACAGAATCCGGTGCCCCAACTGGGATTAGAACCCGGGGTGCCGATGCTGCAGGCGGAGGATTAGCCAAGTGAGCTGTGGTGCTGGCCGCACAAGACAATCTGTGACTGTGTGGTGATAGGTAGAGAATTGTTAGTGGAGTGCTGATTGTTAGAGAGGCAGCTGTTAAATAGGAAGCTCTTGTCTAGTTCCAATGATCATGAATGCAGAGATGACAGGATGAGTGAAGATGCTAGTATGGGGAGAATAATAAACAGGATATAAAATGTGGATAAATTATTTGGAACTACTATGGAAGTGAGAGCAACTTCCTACTGCACACCATGGGGAAGCAGGTAGATGTCAACAGCTGGGAGTTTGGCATTTAGAAGTTATGCACTATAAAAATGTATGTTACAAGTATTGTGATGTGGAGGAATAGGGGAGAATGAGAAGCTTGTGGTCATCCTTGTGATAATACAAACTGTGTAGTTTCATAAGATCTGGATTTAGAAGGATCTGGTGCTTGGTTTAAGTTTGCTTGGAACTTTTTTTTTTTTTTTGAACAAGGAACCATATGTTTATTTTGCACTGGGTCCCAGATATTTTGTGCCAGTTCTGTGTAGCCTGTCTATTTTAGATACATGGTTTTCAACCAGAGTGATTTCATCACTTCCCGCTGGGACAGTTGGCAATGTCTGCGATTGTTTTCTGGAGTTGTGCTAGCTGTCAACTATTAGATAGAGCCCAGGGGGAACTGTAGACATTCTTCAATGCACAGGTGAACATCTTCATAACAGAGAATTATCTGGTTCAAAATGCCAATAGAACCAAGGCAAAGACACTCTGATTTACTCTGATGGCAGTTTTATACTAAAGAAAGAGCTATCTGTGGGTCCCTGGACAATATTGTTGCTACCCAAATTTGGAAGATGCAAAGTTAAATGGTAAACTTCAGAGGAATTAGACTCTATACAGTGTTGTGTTGCACTTGGTGTGCATTTTGTCCCTGCTAATGAAGGAATATATTTTATGACTGAGTCAAGGAATCATAAAGCTGAACCAGAATGATGCCAGAGAAGACTCATTGAACTTGGCAGCTATAATTAGCCCACCAGCAGCACCTGTGTAACTCTTATGAGTTTTATTTTTAAAATCTGGCAATGAAAAGATGGATTCTGGCTGAGTGGTCAGAAAAGCTTCATTTCTAAGTGCCAAATCACGCTTCTTGCTATAGTTCACTTCTGGGTCAGTTTCCTGTTAGCTTGGAGAAAACATCTCCTCTTACACTCATTGGTTAAAACAGTACCCTGTGTAGTGTGAGGTTTTCTTTTACTGTACTGTGTAAACAAGGCCTTTTCCTCTCTTTGCTCTGTTCTTTTGTTCATTTGTTCTTGTGGACGGTAGAGGCTCAGCCAAGAAGCTTTGCACACTGGAGATAATTTTGCATGGACCAAAATTGCAGGCTTCCTCCCTACGTAAGTGGGATTGCTTTAGCCACAGGGAAAGTATTTTATGGCCACAGATCTATCACCTAAGTCTAAAGGTCATGTTAGAAATGTGGACAAGTATGACTAGGGATGTAAAAGGGCAACAGATGATGGGAAGTGGATAGACTCATTAGAATGACTGGAAAACAACTTGAAATGCATGCTCTAATTACTTTGGGACAATCACAGTCCATTTGTGTAAAGAGAACCAGAGTGTAGTTTAGTTTTAAATTTTAATTTTGGACCATGGAGTTTCCCTTTACATTTCTCTCCCAGATGTTTCTTCCCATTTGACATGAGAATCCTTTTATCACTTTCCTGGAAAGATTTATGGATTGACTGCAATTAAATTACGTGAATTCTATAGGAAGTTTAAATGTAGTTATGGATTCTAAGTCTCCTGTCTCTGGTTTCAAATTATTTACGTATTGCTTGCATGGACTTTGTAATCAAATTTGAATTTTAAAAAGTGATTTCATGATATTATTATAACTACTATATTTTATGCACAGCCTGAAACTTGAGATCACAGAGAAAGCTGCAAAATCTGGAGTCTCTCAGGCACTTCAACATCTGAAATGTTTAACTTGAGAGAGATTCTGCATGTCAAAGACTCTTAGCATCCCTGATGACAATCCTAGAATGTTTATCTTTATATTGGGAGGAGCAAGGGTGTTTTCAAAGTTCGTAGGAATGCATACTATAAAAAATTATGCATAGGTTTCAATTTTTTAAAACAAAGATAAGTTTCTTTTAATCTCAATCCTCCATTTTTTAAAATGTACCCGCATATAGTACAAACTAAAAGGGACCTAATCAATCCTGTTAAACAGAGTGAATTTAATGTATTACTTATGTTTTTTCTATGTGGACAAGTGAAAGCTTACTTACAAAAATTATTTTACATGTTGATACTTTTAATAGTATTTTTGTCCTACACGTATTAGTAATAACTTACAATATAGTCTATTATATTTTTTCTGAGTTAATTATAACTCAGTCATTCTGGTCCAGAGGAGTTATTCTTCTTTCCTAGGAAATTGTTTCTCAAAAAATTGAAAATAATTACAGACATTAAACAGGAAGAATAACTTGTATAAATCATTCCATGTAAGTCAATTAATAGGAAAAATATATTTTCCAAGATCTACTATGTATTCATTTGTTTTCTTTCCAGATTCCTATGTTGGAATCCTAACCCTCATGGCTTTGGAATATGATCATGTTTTTTTTTTTTTAAAGATTTATTTTATTTATTTGAAAGACAGAGTCACAGAGAGAGGTAGAGACAAAAGAGAGAGGTCTTCCATCCACTGGTTCACTCCCCAGATGGCTGTAATGGCTGGAGCTGTGCTGATCCGAAGCCAGGAACCAGGAGCTTCTTCTGGGTCTCCCATAAGGGTGCAGGAGACAATCCTCCACTGCTTTCCATAGCAGAGAGCTGGATTGGAAGAGGAGCAGCTGGGTCTCTAAGTGATGCCCATATGGGATGCTGGTGCTTCAGGCCAGGGCTTTAACTTGCTACAACATACTGATGGCCCCTGACCATGTTTTCAAATGGGATTTTTAACAAAGTGATTGAGTTTAAATGGTTTCTTTGTAACATCCATTATGATTGATGCATGCAAAAAAAGCATCCCATATCAGAGTACTGGTTGGAGTCCTGGCTGCTCTGTTTCGGATGCACCTCTCTACTAATGTTTCTGGAAAAGCAGTAGAAGTGGTCTAAGTCCTTGGGTCCCCGGTCATCCTGTGGAAGACGCAGGTGGAGTTCCTGGCTTCTGGTTTTGACCTGGCCAGTCCTAGCTGTTATAGCCATTTGGGGAGTGAACCAGCAGCAGAAAGAGCTCTTGCTCTGTTTCTCACTTTCTTCCTCTGTCACTCTACCTTCCAAATGAATGTACATTTTAAATTTTTATTTAAAAAAGAGAGGAGGAGGAGATTAGGACAAAAACACACATACACGGAACAGACTCAAGGAAAAGATGACTATCTGCAAGATGAGAAGAAAGGCCTGGGGCTGCAGGGGAAAAGTTTCTCTTGGTTCTCAGGAGAAAGCAACCCTACTGGTGAGGGGCATGAGGGCGGCCATGGTGCAGCTCCCGGGGAAGTGGTGGGACTGGCCCTGGGAAGGGCGGCGTGGCCATGGCCCGGTGGTGGTGTTGCACGTGCATCAAGCTGTTGCCCTCATGGACCTGCGCACGCTTGGGGCTCCAGAAGGACTCCCCGTGCTGGGCCCGGGCCTGGAGCTGGCGCCCTTTGAGCGGCAGCCAGAGGTGGCCCTTGTCGTGCCTGCCACGCCACAGCCACCACCTCTGCCTGCACTGCGGAGCCGGGCAGTCCCCGGGGGCCGGCAGCCCCGACGGAAGGCAGGCTGCGGAACACCATCGTCCTGGCCTCTTGGAGTTGCAGATGCTGTGGGCGGTGGCTACTGAGCGAGGCCGGCGGAGAGGACCCCCAGTGAGTCCACTCCCCATGAGTTCACTCTGGACCACAGCTCAGTCTGGGCGCACGGCCCCCTCGACGATGCGCGCCCCCGGCGTTAGCGTTACTGGGGGCCCCCAGGCTGCCTAGAGGCATTCTTAGAGGCAGTAGCAAAGGGGAGAGGGCAAGCTGCTGCGGTCGCTTTGCAGGGAGTGTAGGACTTGGAGGGCCCGGACCCCTGCCCGCTGTCCTCGGATCGCCTAGCGTCCAGGACACAGTCCCCCCTACCCTTCTCCGACATCGAAGGAGGGCTGTCATCTGAGGAAACGTGGTCCCTTCAACCATGAAGGCAGAGACAGCGCTCTGGTCCCTGGAGACGCCACCGAGTCCAGCGACAGCCTCTTCTTAGGCCCACGAGGCAACCCAAAGATGGCGCCCAAAGGAAGTAAGGTGGGCAGAACCCAAAGTTGTTTTCCACCAAAGCTAGCTGGCCGTGCGGCATCGGGGGAGGTGACCGTGACTGATGACAAGTGTGTAGACGTATGGCTGGGCCTGTAAAAAAATCGCCCCGTAATGATCTTTTAAGTGATTGTCCTTATGCCCTGCCCCAATAATCCTGTGGCTTTGTGCTTGAAAAGGCTTTGCTATGCCCACAATAAAAGAGTTCCTGCTTGACTGGAAGCCCTGCTGCGTCTGATTGTCTCCAGGATCAAGGGAGGCTAGGGAATGAGCAAGCGGCACACTTACCTTTCCTCGGACCCAGTCCATCCTCGTTCGGGTGGACTAAGACCCTGCATATTGGCACCTTATTTGGACTCCAGTCTGCAGAACTGTGAGAAAATAAATTCATGTTGTGCAAATCATCTAGTCTGTGGTACTTTTTATAGCGGCCCTAGGAAGCTAATACAACATGTAACCACTGTTTGACATGGACCTTGGCTTTTTCTTTATCTTTGGTTTATTTTTACCACTTATGGCAACAGCTTGCAAACAGTAGATGTCTAATCAATGTCCCTGTTGTTGCACATGGCCATTGGAGTAGGGAGGAGGATGGATTTACTCTTTGAGCATAGGCCACCAGGTGACCAGCAGCAGTTCACATGTCATCTTTCAGTCTGTATGTCTCATCCAGTCCCCATGCATCCAGGTGAACCATTCTCCTTATCAGAGTATGATACTGAAGGGTTGATAGCTGCCTAGTCTCAGTCAAAGGTGGAAGAAGTAAGTGTGTCTTCTCCATTCTCTTTTCTCTTCTGCCTCCTGAATGTCCCCACAGCAATAGCCTCTTACAGAGAGTCACTGTTACTTGAGTGAACAGCAAATTCTGCCTTGTCAATCCACGAAGATCATGGGACTCATTTGTTGAATAACTAATATCACCCTTAGTTGTATCAAAATTGGTAAGAGGGGTTTTCAAAAAAATTACAGAAAATGCCTATTGTGGAAAACTATGCACAGATTTCAAAGATGTTTTGCACCCAGATAAACTTATCTGTTGATTCCATTTGCCAAGAACTTTTAAAGTAGTTATACACACTGGGTGCTACTAAAGTAAAAGCCCAAAATATATGGCACTGGCATAATTAGGCAGAAATCAAAGTAGAAACTTATGTTGCAAAGAGAACCACATTCTTTAGAGGCAGACATTTGTTAAAATTTTGCCTGCAATGTTGGAAGACTGCTAGTTGTTTACTAAGACAGTAGGGGAAGGAGGGTGGAAAAAGTCAGATATTAATAGCTGATGTTGGTTGTCATTTGCTGAGTTTAGCAAGTTATTGCAAGGAAAGAGCAATAATTGGTATGATTGAGAGCAGACCACGATGAAAATAAAACTGCAGGCATTTGGGACCTTTCAGAGTTGGAAAGATTCCATTGCCAAATTGGAAAGAGATAAGGCCTAAAAAGGGTTTTGTCTCAAAGATCCATTAAGCATTAAGACTCAGCACTGTGTCAAAGATCGTATCATCCATCTGATTGTTACAGTGGCAATGTAGTTACTATAGACTTGAAAGGGAAAACTAATGCACCAAGAAATCAGGGAACACATGTAGTATGAGGATACTATATGGAAGACATTTTTGGATATTATTAGTGAAACACAGATACAAAGAATTCATGGAAGAGTTGCCAAATTTAGCAAACAAAAATTACAAGACACCCAGTTAAATTTGAAATTCAGGTAAGTGACAAATAATGTTTAATATAAAGATGTCCCACATCTTGCATATTGTATTTACTCTAGAATATATTATAAGGGCTACACTTACACTGAAGAAGTATTTGTTATATAGCTAAAATGAGAATTGATTCAGGGTGTCCTGTATTTTATTGGACAGTCCTCATTGAAGTACCCTTAATATTTTTAAGAGAATCCTCTTCATCAAAGCCCAGACAAAAATCTTTGTTGGAGTTTTTAAACAACATCTAGTTGCCCCAAATTGTAAAAATAGGAAGTGGGCTTGCACATCTGAGAAGTCCTGTAGGAAAACATTATTACCTAATGACTGCTTCACATGTGACCATATTTAAGGAAGAACCTTCCAAGGGTTAGGACTGGGGGCGACTGAGAACAGTGGACAAGGACATTATCCCTGGGAGCATAATCAAAGTCTACTCAAACACTCTCATCCTCAGAGCATTTGTGCATACATATGATTTTCCTCTATTTCTGTATATGTTGCTTCTGAATATCCTATTTTATCTTGACATGGATGATACTTTTTTTGCACCTGTTTCTGCTCCAACATTTTATCTTTTTTTTTTTTTTAATTTGACAGATAGATTTAGACAGTGAGAGAGAGAGACAGACAGAAAGGTCTTCCTTACGTTGGTTCACCCCCCAAGTGGCCACTACTGCCAGAGCTATGTTGATCCAAAGCCAGGAGCCAGGTGCTTCCTCCTGGTCTCCCATGCTGGTGCAGGGGCCCAAGCACTTGGGCCATCCTCCATTGCCTTCCTGGGCCACAGCAGAGAGCTGGACTGGAAGAGGAATACCGGGACTAAAACCTGGAGCCCATATGGGATGCTGGTGCCACAGGTGGAGCATTAACCACAACGCTGGCCCCCCAACATTTTATCTTAATGAGGACATGATTGGAAATGAAGAGGTAACTTCTGTTTTATTATTTTCTAGATCATAAGGATCCCTATCTTGACTGGAGGACAGAAATTCTAGACTGTGAGTTCGATATCATAACTGAATGACACTTCAGGTAGGTCCCTTAGGGATTACTGTAAGGGTGCTCAGTGGAAAGGAGTCTATACATGGCAATTTGGGGAGTAGAAAAGCTGAATATTGCAGCAATCTCACTTCCAAATCAGGTTTCATACTCATAGTGTAGGCAAGTGTCAGCCAAATTCCAAGGAATACACATTTGTTGCTTTGCAGGCCAAGAGGCAAAATAGAAGGCATTATGTAGCACTTGAATATCAAGTATTTCAAAATGTAAAGCACAGCCTCAGCTTGCTGGCCATACGAAAATAAGCATCGGGCTGAATTTGACCCAAGACTACTCTGTGACCCTGGACAAGTCTGGATTGAAGGAAGCACCTGCCTATCTAGGGATTTTTACTTCTCAGGCTATTCTGCATGTTGGTGGGATCCTGGGTCTAGTTGTTACCAAGGGAATATGAGCCAATTAAGTGTGGTCAATTCTGTCATGAAAGTGTGTGCCATCTCTGTATTTTCTAATTCCTAAGACAACCTGGAAGACTTATAATTAAGAATGCAGAACAGAAATCAGCTGGGCCCCTAATGAGAGGATGGAGCAGATGTCTACAACCCCAGGAACACGTGCATTGGTGTTTTAGCGAAAAAGTAATAAATTTGTATTACATTAAGCCCAAGGAATCTTGTGTTTTATTCATGACTGCAGCTGGTGTTATTCTAATTAAAACACTGTTTCATAGATATGTTTCAACACTGTGAATGCATATTTAAATGCAATATTTCTCCAAATCCTAGAATTCCTCTCATTTAACAATGTTCTTCACAACATTAATTCTGAGAGAGCCAATGTTCATTCTTCTCATCACTCATATACTGGATTTATTTTCAGTCCATTAGCTTAACACTTTATTTTGACTGACTTTAGTTGTAGTTTTTCAAAGCACATGAATTATTAAGTTACATATTCAAAAATATTTTAATGATAAAATATTGGCTCAGTTAGTATTAAAGGAAGAATTTATGAACTATGCAAATTTTAAGCATTTATTTAGTTGAAAGGCAGGGAAAGAGAGAAAGAGAAGGAAAGAGAAAGAGATAAACAGAAAGAGAGATATTCTCTATCTGCTGGTTTGTTCTGTAAATCCCTGTCACAGCCTGTTTGGGCCAGGCTGAAGCCAGGAACCAAGAACTCAATTCAGATATCCCAGGTGTTACAGTCCCAGTTAGTTGAGCCATCAAGTGCTGCCTCGCAGCATATGTGGCTTGAACTCAGGTACTCTGAGGTGGCATTGTCCAAGGCAATGGATTAGCTGCTACACTAAACACCCACCCCTGTAATGTGCAAACTTCTGAAGCTGCATTTGGTTCCTTGATTTACATATATTCACCTGATTACTCAAGTACTGAGAAGTTGGTCAGATTAAAATATCACCCTGTAAGGTAAGCAGAAAGTATGAAGTTATAAAGCATTAATACTATTTTCCTTTAACTTTATAATTCATACACTGTCGAGTCACTAATTCAGTGAGAGGTGAGGGTTTTTTAGTGAAGCATCTACTAACAACCTCTTTTTTTCTTTTATAAAGAAATAAAATCTGATAACTAAATATTCAAATGTTGGTTACAATGATTGGAAGTCATTGAATCTTCAAATGGGTGTAGAAGAGACAGAAAAAAGTAGAACACTGAAGGTAAGGAACTGAGTGCTTGCATTGTCATTTTTCATACTTGTTGTGCCACTAATCAAAACATCCGAAAAATTAAGAAGGTCTTAAGGCTCATTCAGTGCACATGGCAAGATAAGACCTACAAAGAGCTTATAAATACTCTGTGTTAGAAGTAGTTTCCATTTACTTCCTTCAGCTAAAAAATCACCCTCCAATTGCAAAATCAGAGTTTGCTATTTGTAAACATTTAAAATTTAAATTAAAGTTATGATCTTTAAAAATATAATATAGTTGGATGATTCTGCTATATAGAGCAAGTCACAGATTTTGTGTTAAAATATTTTTCCATCTTCAGAAAAACTATAAGTGGATAGATTTTTTTAAAAAATCATGAATATGAGTAGATTATGATTCATAATTATACAAAAATTCATTGATATGATAAATGAGATTAGGCACATAAATCACATATATCATAATAACATATTTCTTTTTAAAAATATTTATTTGTTTAATTGAAAGATGGAGTTGCAAAGGTAGAGGCAGACTGAGAGAGGTCTTCCATCCACTGGTTCACTCCCCAAATGACTGCAATGGTCAGAGCTGTGCTGATTTGAAGCCAAGGGCCAGGAGCTTCTCCCAGGTCTCCTAGGCCTGTTCAGGGGCCCAAGCACTTGGGCAATCTTCTACTACTTTTCCAGTCCATGGCAGAGAGCCGAATCAGAAGTGGAGCACTGGTAATTGAACTGGCACCCAGATAGGATGCTGGTGCTACAGGAAGTGGCTTTACGGGCTACACCACATGCCAGCCCTCAGTGTATTTCTTAAAAGGTAGGAAAATTCAAACAAAACTTGAACTTGTTACTTCACCACCTCCTCTACCTGCCTGTGACTTCACTTTCTTTTTTATTTTTATTAAAAAGTAGAGAGAAAGAGAAGGGGTGAGAGAGAGAAAGAGAGTGAACCACTGTTGGTTCACTTCCCAAACAGACACAATGGCCAGGACTGGCCCAAGCTAAAAGCAAACCCAAAGCTCGATCTGAGACTCCCACTTGCATGGCAGAAACCCCATGATTTGGGCCATAATCTGCTGCCTTCCCAAGCACATTAACAGGAAGTTGGATCAGAAGCAGAACAGCTGGGCCTCTAACTGGCACTCCAATATGGGATGCTGGCATTGTAGGCCATGTAGTTTAGCTCACTTTGCTACAGTGCCAGACTCGGTGACTTCACAGATTCTTGAAGATTGGATTATGGAAGGACACTGTCGGCTCAGCTATGCACTTTCCATTGTCTGCTAATTCAGACAACGTTTGGTCTCGGACTTTGCAGTTTCTTAAATTATGTTATTGTTTTATCCTCATTCACTTGTTTTACCTTTTTGGGTGTAAAACCTTTTCTTGGGGAAAAGAAATGATTGGCCACTTTCAGATTTCAGAAGACTGGAGAACCTACCATTCTAATCTGTAAGTTCAATAGTTCTAACTTCCTTATTTGTGAGTTCAGAGTATTCTTAAAAAACAGAATGCATGGAGTTTGATGCTGGAAACTAGGCTGAGAATGTGGGACACAGTCTACCTTTTATATAAACAATAACAGATCTCTCAGGAGCAAACAGGCTCTGACCACCAAACCACTCATAACATGAGTGGCTAAGTCACTCATGTTATGAAGATAGCATGGGAATGGTTGACAGAATCCTCTCAGGTTTGTTTGTTACAAATAACTAGGATCTTCTATTGGGAATTCTTTTTTTTCAAAAAGTGTTTCATATTGGAAATTTAATCTCATTTCCTGGAATTCAAATCTTGTACCAATTTACTCTAGGGTAGGAATGTACTTTTGTTTTTCTCCTAAGGGGAAACACATGAAAATGTGATTAGACAATTTGTTCTTGGATAGGTTGGATTTGGTGGGATCAGCAAACTTTTTCTCTAAAAATCCAGAAAATGTACTTGGCTTTGTGTGCCATGTGGTCTCTGTTACAACTACTCAACTCTGTCCTCCTCACTCAAATGCATCCATAGACATTAGCAAACAAATAGAATACTTAGGATGCATGGATATAGCTGGATGGGTATACATTTTTTTTTTTCTATTTTTTGCCAAGTAGAGTCAGACAGTGAGAGAGAGAGAGACAGAGAAAGAGTTATAGACAGTGAGAGAGAGACAGAGAAAGGTCTTCCTTCCGTTGGTTTACTCACCAGGGATATATTTCAAATGAGACATTTCAATAGCTCACATAGCAAAGAAAGGAAGCAAATTGTTATTCTTGTGACCATCACTGCAATCCACCAAACAAATATCAGTTCCTGAAAAGTAATTTTTTATAGCTGATTGAGAATTTTTTTTTAACCTAAGAGATCCATCCATTGATGTTAAAACACACTTACAACAAGTAACTATATTAGGAGGGACAAAATGAGGAAAAACAGGTTATATTGATGCTTCCTTTGTGTTTTTTGTTTCATATTTTCTATAAAATAGTCATAGATCATTAAAACTGTAGTAGCTTCATGGGATAATGTAAGGCTGGGGATCTCAAACTTTAACATGGATAAGTATCACCTGGAAGGCTTATAAAATTACAGATTGCTGTACAATATTACAGGAGATCTTGATTTGGTACCTCAGGCACAGAGCCTGAGAATTTGCATTTTCAAGTTTCCATGAGTTAGCATTTCATCAGGATCATCCGGTGAAATCTTCACTCAACACCTACAGAAGCAGAGTCTAATAGGGTCTGGGCGTATAAATAACTGAAAGTTTCAATTTACAAG
The DNA here is from genome assembly GCF_033115175.1 of Lepus europaeus. NCBI lineage: Eukaryota > Metazoa > Chordata > Mammalia > Lagomorpha > Leporidae > Lepus > Lepus europaeus. Next base: position 18,852,960 of record NC_084828.1, on the reverse strand, counting down.
GTTCAGTATTCAACTGGATTTGAAATAAGTGGCTAGAATATATAAATGTGTTTTTGCCTCTGGGTACTTTGTAAAAGAGCTAATTTTGCTTTCTATCAGTAAATCTGATTCTCTTTTCCACACAGGGCAGTAAGTCATTCAAAATGGATTTCATATAGTGAAATATGTTTATTTGAAAGTTCTCAAACATTGGGCAACTCCCATGACTACAGAATGTGAGACATCTGCCTTTCTTCTTCTCTTTCATGATTAAGGAAAATTATAAGGAAGCCTGTCTTTTAAGTTCTCTTCTAAGTAGTGATTATGATGGTGATGATGATGATGCGAATGATTTCAAAAGAAGGAAAAGGACATCTTTCTACATTTGTGTTTACCAACACTCTTTTATCTATTGCAATACTGAGTTCCGGTTAAAATATATCATGTGCTAGATTTTAGAATACTGACACTCTGTATTAGAGTTTTTGAGTTCAATATATATTTTTTTTTCTATGCTAACCTAACTGGGAAGACCAACTATGATTTCAAAGTAAAATCACAGAGATTGGATGTTTCATCCAGTAGTAAAAAGGCCTGCATTCCACTTCAAAATCTGTGGGTTGGATTCCTGGCTCTGGCTCCTAACTCCAGCTTCCTGCTAATGTGGACCCTGGGAGGCTATGGCTACATATTAAATAGTAGGGTTCCTGATAAGTATGTGGGGGACCTGAATCAAATTGCTGGTTCCTATCTCCAGCCAATCCTACTCCTTCCCCTTCTGGGTAATGGGGGGATGACTCTCTAGATCAGAGTTCTTTCTCTGTCTCTTATTTTGTCTCTTTGTCTCTCAAATAGTAATAAAAATTATAAAAGTCACAGAAAAAAATCACATTCTAATGCCTGTGTAATTATAAGAAATGATAGAACAGTAGAATATTTCATAAGACTGGATTGTGCAATTGCATAATTAGTCTTAGAAAATAGCTATAATTTTTTTTTACTGTAAACATCATACAACTTTTAGGGGGCTTTAGAAACTATAAATTATTTTAATGTTATTTTGTAAGTTACATTTTTAGAACAAAATGTTTAGTCTTTTATGAGCAAAGTAATATGTACTTCAGGGAAATTAACTGAAAAGAGCAAAAGTAAGCATTCTACTTGTTCTGTTTTTCCTTCTTAATCACTCTCTTGAATGAGACTTTTAAATGTTTTATTTGCAGTTCAAAGTCCATTCTTCAAAAAGTTGTCTTTACTTTTTTTTCCAGCTTATTTTGTCTATGATTCATATCTGAGTGGAAATAGACAAGTTTTTCTTTTTTGTAGGGATTTTATTTACTTAGGGAAAGGCAGAGTTAGAGAGAGAGGAAGAAACAGGGAGAAAGCAATCTTCCATCTTCTGGTTTACTCATCAAATGGCTGCAACAGCTGGACCTGAGCCAAGTCAAAGCCAGGACCCAGGAACTTGGGCCGACTTTCACTGCTTTCCTAGGCACATTAGCAGTGAGTTATATTGGAAGAGGAGCAGCTGAGACTAGAATAATTGTCATTTGGGAAACTTGTATCGCAAGTGGCAGTTTAACTCAGTATATCCCAATGCCCATACAGGGGGTTTCTATCTACAAGATCTATCACCTTCTTATCCCTTTGAGTTTGCTCTGGCATTCCAAAGTAGATTTATGAAAATCCCATAAGTAGATTTATGAAAAACGATGAGAAGCTTTTGGGATTTTCATCCAGAAGTTTCTGGATAGCTCTGAGCCTGTGACAGGTGGTTGCAAAAGACAATAGGAAAACACTGTGTGCAAATAACTTAATTATGACTTTCAATGATCATGAGCTGGTATATTCTAAATCCCTGAAGAAAGACCGGAGTCCTATTCTTGCCCACTTTGCTACTTTCCGTTAGTGGAATCAGGGACATTTGTAGATGGAAGTTTTCAGGAGTGCTTTTTGCCTGGACAGTTGGGCTGAATATATTAAGTGTTTGAATGAATGTTATTTTCAAAAGTAGATTCCTTACTTTAACTCTTTGACCTGACCTCCTCCAAATCATTTGCTCTATTGATAACAGAATTGTCAACACGTACAAATATGATGGCCTCATAAAGAAAGAGTGCTTTCCAGGAAATGCGAGGAAATCTGGTGCTTTATTATAAATAAAAACTGACAATGGCTGTTCTACAGAAATGTTGATTTAGATGCACCATCAATTGTTCTTTCTTAGGAGAGAATATGAGTAGGAAGGAAAACTCACCATTATTTTATGTCTCATTTTTGATATCTTGATCAAATGCCCCTTGTGAGTGATTCTGTGTGGTTGTTACACTCTTGATTGCCTTTTCTGATACACTTTGGGAATTCATATAGTTTATCCTTGCAATTTCTTTACTTAGCATTTCAATCTTCACAATTTTTAAAATTATTTTTTCCTTTTCTATTCTCCCTTCTGCATTAGAATTTGCTGCTACTATTACATACTGGTAGGATTACTTCCTTCCCCATTGTTCATCACATGAACTGTTTCCCAGGCCACATTTTATGGCTGGTACATTTTTCCAAGGATAGATCCTAGGTTACCAAGATCACTAAAGGGTTCCATTCTGGGCATCTAGTCATTTTGATGACTGATTTCATAGACCTGATGATTAATAGGCTGTGAGGTCTTTGGTGGATTGGTGACAAGCCTGGTACAACTGTTGTTTAAAGGAGAGATTGTTACTGGTATGACATCAGAAAGATGGTCTAACAGGATTTTCAAGCACTCATCCCCTTGCAGAAACATCAGCTTGAGTACCTATCCATGCATAAGAATAGTTTCATGAGCACTGAAAAACCCAGGTGAGAGAATGCAATGTGTATGTGGAGAACAGAAAAAAGAAAACATGGATTAAAAGGGAAGGGAAGGACTGTTTTACAATACTTGTATTGCCCTTTGGCCAAGCTTGATGGCATACCATGGAGAGAACCAGAGATATTCTCCATGTGGAGAAGGGAGTCAAGTAAGCTCCAGCTCGTGGCATTGCTGAGGACCCCAGCTCTAGGCCCCCTCCAGTATTCCTAGTATCAGGTTCGTTCCTACAGTTCCAGGCTCCAGGCCTTACTCAGCACCAGGATGAACTCTGTGTCTCTAAACAGTTGACCCATCCCTGCCACCTAGGTAATAGATCAGCTCCTGTACACCCAGGCTTTAGGCCAGACCTTGAAGATCTAGACTCTAACCTTACCCCAACATAAGACCTGCCGTTTCAAACCCCAACTCCAGGCCTACAGCATCACCAGGCCAGTCTCCATGGTCCAGGATGGCCCTCACAGCCCTGTGCACCAGACCAGCCCTAATGACTTTATAAGATCCAGGCTTTTTTTAAACACTAGGCCAAACCCTGCTGTCCCCAGCTCCTGCAGACAGTGCTGGCTCACACTTGTAGATACAAGCATGAGGCTGGGCCCTGCATTCTCAGTCTAATTCCATGAACTCATGCTAAACCTATACCATTGTAAAGCCAATACCCACTATTTGACTTCAAAGACTTATCACAGTCCCCCAAAACTCAGGGTTCAGGCTAATATTTGCAGTTGCAAATCTTAGCCCCACTTCAGTCCCACTATCTCAAGCACTAGGCCCACCTAATTGCTGATTCAGGTAACCATTACTCCACTAAAGAATCCTAGTAACAAATCCCTTGTAGACCCCATGAGATGCCTGTCTGTGATCCCTGGACACACTGAATAATGAATGGCATTTCCTGCTGAAGCTAAACTTTACAGATTAGAAAATGTGCCAGTTTCTTCAAATGTGTATACACAGTACATATCCACAAGGATCAAGGAAGAGAAACATAACACCACTAAAGATAAAGATAATATACTATAATGTGTATCAATCATGTTTCTATCATGTATCCTTTTATTTATCTTTAATAGTACATTATTCAGTATTTAAAAAGAAGGAAATCATGTCATTTTCAATTTTTAAAGATTTTATTTATTTATTTGAGATGTAGAGCTACAGACAGACAGAGAGAAAGACAGAAAGAGAGGTCTTCTGTCCACTGGTTCACTCCCCAAATGGCCACCAGCTGGAACTGGGCCAATCTGAAGCCAGAAGCCAGGAGATTCTTCCAGGTCTTTCACATGGGTGCAGGGGCCCAAGCACTTGGGCCATTTTCCACTGCTTTCTCAAGCCATTAGCAGAGAGCTGGATAGGAAAAGGAGCAGTTGTGACATGAAACAGATGCCCATATGGGATGCCAATGCCACTGGAGCCAAAGGTGGAGGCTTAGCCTACTATGCCACAACACCGGCCCCAAAACCATGTCATTTTCAGGAACGTGGATGAAACTGGCAAACATTATGCTAAGGGAAGTAACCTGGGTACTGAAAGACAAATGCTGCACAATCTCACATGTGGACTCTAGAACAGCTCAACTCACAGAAGCAGAAAATAGAATGTTGGTCTTCAGGCATGAGAGTGAAAGAAAGGCTGAGATATTGGGCAGAGAATACAAAGCTTCAGTTAGGAAAGATAAATAAGTTCTGGAGACCTAACATACCACATGATGACTTTTAAACATATTGTATGGCATACTTAAAATTTTCCAGGATATGACATTTCAAATATTTTCACAAAAACATAACTATGTGAAGTGATGGATGTATTTATTACCTTGATGTGGTAACAATTTTACAGTGTGTACATATAAAAAAACCCTGCTGTGCATCATAAATATTCTGGATATAATTTTTATTTCTCAATAAAGCTGGAGTGATAAAGCTTTCCAAGAAAAAGAGAAGAAGAAGAAAGGAGAGAGAATTGGATCCAGAGACAAATAACTTGACAGAGTCCACAGCAAGCTCATGCACACTAATTACATCCATTTCCTCAACTTTAAATGAATAAAATCTCTCATGCATGTTATTGTGGTGATTAAATTCAATAATGTTTTAACGTGCTTAGAATGGCTGTCGTATCATTGAATTCCTGTAATGTTTTTTTTTTTCCAAATGCTACAATCTGTAGACTACATCTTGTATAGAAAAAGATTTTGTCTAAGTCCTGTTTATCTAAGAGACATGAGTTTTACCACCTACCACAGCACAGAATTGCATGGAATATGGGAGTTATAGAAACAAGGCTATAACATGCATCAATAAAAAGGAGGAAGAAAGAGTAATGGTGTAAAACTTCACTTCCCAGGAAACTAGAAATGATGAGGGTGATTATATCCATCTGTATAGTTTGCTCCAACAGGGAGTAACTGACTGGTTTCTGCAGACTATATCACTTCATTGTAATGACTAGGAGGCGGTAGGATGTGAACCACCACCTTCAGAAAGAGATTTACTGTGCTTACTGTTTGCGAGCCTTGGAGATGTAGATTGACAGTGTTCATCAAATTCAGAAAAGTTTAGCCGATATTTAAAAAAAAAAAGCTTTTCTGACTCCTGCCTTTCTCAAAGACTTCAATGACATAATTGTCAATATTTTCCAAAAGTTATTTAGAATAATATTCAGGTCCGGCACCGCGGCTCAATAGGCTAATCCTCCACCGTGTGGCCCCGGCACACGGGGTTCTAGTCCTGGTCGGGGCGCCGGATTCTGTCCCAGTTGCCCCTCTTCCAGGCCAGCTCTCTTCTGTGGCCAGGGAGTACAGTGGAGGATGGCCCAAGTGATTGGGCCCTGCACCAGTGTGGGAGACCAGGAGAAGCACCTGGCTCCTGCCTTCGGATCAGCGCAGTGTGCCAACCGCAGCGCTCAGGCCGCGGCGGCCATTGGAGGATCTTTCTCTCTCTCTCTCTCTCTCTCTCTCTCTCTCACTGTCCACTCTGCCTGTCAAAAAATAAATAAAAAAAAGAATATATTCAATTCTATTAGACTCTTGTCTCCCTTGTATCCATATTTTATTTTGGATAGATTCTATTACTGTCTCTATTTTTAAAATAATTTCTGCTCCTCTCTTATGCACCCATTTCCTCTTCTGACTGTGCTTGTGTTCTCCTTTTAAATCTGAAGGATTTAAATACACTTAAAAAACTGCTTTGGCCTGCTTGACTGCTAATTACATCATCTCTGACTTGGTTTAAAATGCAGGTTTTATTATTATTTAGATGGTGAAAGACCAATAGGTCCTGATGTGCTTGTAATAGGAAAGATGGGTGGTTACACTCACAGATCCCCAGAGGAGGAGGGAGTGCCTACCCTGAGAGGCCACATAGGGAGGCTCCAGGTTTGAAGCAGAGGCCAAGGGACCAAGGGGAAAATGTGGAAAGAATTTTTATTGTTTACAAAGGAGAAGAATGGAAGAGGCCAGGTAAACAGGTGTAGAATTAGCTAGTTTGCATAATTTCAGTTCTCAGTGGGTCATAAGAGTTGTCCTTGGGTGGGTTTAACCTAGGGGGATTGGGCGGAGGAGTAGTGATCCTGAGTCAGGGCACTGTGAAAGCCTGATAAGGTAGGCAGCTGGCGTGCTGGCTCTGCAATGGTCAGTTTGCATGTTTAAGGTGTAATTGCAGGTGAGTCCCATCACTACCTCTAGGAATTGGCTAATCCTGGGGGTGGGGGTGCTCTTTGAAGGAATGTGGGAATGCTGATTTTAGAATGTTGAATGTCTGGATTCTGTTGTGTTTCCTTAAAGAGTGTGAAGTTCTGAAAGGCAGTTAAGATATTTTCAGATTAGTTTGTGTAAGGCCACCACAAAACACAGCAAATCCCAGAGTTAGAAGAAAGATTTATTGGCATTGTCGGGTCAGGGAAGTCAGCGGGTTGGAGGGAAGGTTCCAAGAAGAAAGAGATCACCTATATGGGAAGCAAGTCCTGTTATCCTTTGTGTGGTGGGGGTTGGGGTGGTGTGGGTTGGGGGGATAGAGGGCATTGGAGTGGAGGGCTGGGGGGTGGTGATAACTAGGAGCAGTGAATACCATTAGGGTGGGATGGAGCTGACACCTGCAGTTGGGCCATCTGTCACCTGGTTTATAGTGATGGCGGCAGAGGCCAGCGCTTTCGAGGGTATCCAGAGCGTAAATGATGCCATGGGTAAGACTGTGCCATTTTACTAACAGTTTTATTCTTTAATATGTGTTTCGAAGTACTGCTACAGTGAGTTTAGAATAGACTTTATTGCAAGGAGATTTCAGCACTGTTTCCCAGGCACACATTTATATTTTTATAGGATCATATTTTTCCTTCTTATTAATAAATATCATGAATGCTTACAAAACACCAAGAATTGCACTAAAGCTGTGCAATATAACATGAAAAAGTAGAACCTATACCTAATTCCTCTTTTCTGGTGAGAGGAATTAGGCATGCAAATTGTTTATATAAACTAAGTGGCTTATGAAAAAATATAATGTACACAGTTTTGACAAATAATAAAATATATGAATATGATGGCATTAAGTTACAATAGATTCAAAATAGTAGGGTGTGGAAAAGTCTGGTAGACCTTCACAAAAGTGCACATGATTTTCATTTTAGCATATGTATTATGTGCAGCTAGTCTAGCATGTGCTCAGATGTAGAGACACAGTGGAAAATGAAACACATCCTTGGTTATAAGGCAATTATCATATCTTTTTTTTTTCTTTTTCTTTTTTTTTTAACTTTTATTTAATGAATATAAATTTCCAGTATACAGCTTATGGATTACAATGGCTTCCCCTTCCCATAATTTCCCTCCCACCCGCAACCCTCCCCTCTCCCGCTCCCTCTCCCTTTCAATTCACATCAAGATTCATTTTCAATTCTATTTATATACAGAAGATCAATTTAGTATAAATACTTCAACAGTTTGCACCCACATAGAAACACAAAGTGAAACATACTGTTTGAGTACTAGTTATAGCATTAAATCAAAATGTACAGTACATTAAGGACAGAGATCCCACATCAGGAGCAAGCGCACAGTGGCTCCTGTTGTTGACCCAACAAATTGACACTCTAGTTTATGGCGCCAGTAACCACCCTAGGCTGTCGTCATGAGTTGCCAAGGCTATGGAAGCCTTCCAAGTTTGCCGACTCTGATCATATTTAGACAAGGTCATAAAAGACAGGTTGAGGATAGTAACCAATGATCCTAAGAGTGGCCTTAACCAGGTCTGAACAATTATACAGCATTAATTGGGGAAGAGGACCATCAGTACACACAGGTTGGGAGTAGAGCCATTGGAGGTAGAGTAGAGGTTATGATTACAAAGGAATGAGGCCCAAGTGGACTAGACAGGGTCTAGAACAAAGGACAGAGTCATTATTAGAGGAGCTAAGAAAGGTGCTGTCTAAGCTACAAGTAATTTTTCTGATTGAGAGGCAAATAGAACCTGATAGAAGGGGCTTGATAAGAATCTGGTGGGCTTTAGGCCTTGTAAGTTAAGAGGCCCAGACCTATCTATCTCTTCACATGGGGTATATCCTAAGGGAGGTGTGAACCTCCTAGGGGAAGGCACTCTGTTGACTTTCATTACTTGGCTGGCCTGGGAGGAGAGCTGGCCAGGTAAAGGCAGGGGGCATCTCTAACAAGAAATTTACAGTTCTGCCTGCAATGTTGCTGACCCTACTTGGCTGTCCCCTCAACTGCAGTGGTCACTTTGGAAGTTGGGCTGAGTGAAGGGCTTTTCAGCTTGGAGCCAATAAGATCTGTGGCTCTGACCTGGGCATCCTTCGACTCCAGGGCAGGTCCATTTCCAGTGATCCAACTCTTGGCAGAGCTGCCAGGGCTCTTCACAAGCTGACTTCTGCTGAAGCCCAGGCTTACCACATTGAAAGCCACTGCAGTGGACTGGCCTGTTGGGTCTCCTTGAGGGCAGATCACTGTACAGATCAGCCGTTAATAGGCCTGCCACCCATTGCTTCTGATGCCTAGCTTTCTTTTCCTCCTGGTTTGTATTAAAGCAGACCAGAGGATGCAAGTCAAGGGAGTGCCCAAGTCCCATCTCTAATCTTTGGTGGCCTGAACTACAAGTCTATAGTCACAGGCATGTTCTGTAGTAGTTTTTCTAAGGTAGACAATGCCCATGAGGAAAATTATATTCTCACTTTAAAACTTTCTTTCCCTTTGGTCTGAAAGGGAGGTTTTTTCTACTTACTGTATACTTCGCTGATGGCGAAGTGAATCTAGCTATGAGATTATTAGTTAAGTTCTTATTTTGGCTATGCTATTACAGAAAAATGTTAGCCATCTCTTATAAGGTCTAAAGATTAAATTGTGCGTCCTACAGATTCCTTCATAATAGAATTAGTTCCCTACCCTGAAGAGAATAGAGAAGTGAAAGAACAAGTTGGGCTTAGAATAGAGAAATGAGGGAGCAAGTCCTAGATCACTTGCATATCTTGAAGTACAAAGATAAGTAAATGGTGTTTCCAGAAGGACACACTTTTTTGCTATAGGAGCTAGAGTTATGGAAGACAGTCACTATGCATCAAGGCAACATCCTAAGGGGAAGCTGTATAAGCAGATATCAAATGACTACTAAAATTTTGTCAGAAAAAGAGCAAGGGCATTAGGAGAGGAGTTGAAAGTGATTCATGGTAGAAGAAAAACTGTGTAAAATTTTAGAGACGCAAGAGTAGTGATCATTTTTGGAATGAAAATTATAGTAGTTTGCTTCAGTCAAAACATGGGAGAAAGAATGGACCATGGTTCAGGGGAGGACTATATAATAGACAAGCTATGGCTATCTCATGGGGTGCTTGCAATGAAATACTGAAGTGCATAATTTATCTTGAGAGCAATGGGATGTCTCAAATCATTTTTTCTAAAGATTTTATTTATTTATTTATTTGACAGGTAGAGTTACAGACAGTGAGAGGGAGAGACAGAGAGAAAGGTCTTCCTTCCATTGGTTCATTCCCCAGATGGCTGCAACAGCTGGAACCAGGTGCTTCTTCCTGGTCTCCCACGCGGGTGCAGGGACCCAAGGACTTGGGCCATCTTTCACTACCTTCCCAGGCCATAACAGAGAGCTGGATTGGAAGAGGGGCAGCCGGGACTGGAATCAGCGCCCATATGGGATGCCCGTGCTGCAGGCAGAAGATTAACCTATTGTTCCATGGCGCTGGCCCCTCAAATCATTTTGTAGACATGAAGCTCAAGAGAGAGAGAGGAGTTGGCAGCCCCTGATGGAACTTGAAGGATAAGTAGATTTGCTAGTGTATCATGTTTCTGAGGATAGAATAACAAACTGGGTGGTTTAATGAATAGAAATCAAATAAAAAATAGTTCTGGAAGCTAGAAATCTCAGATTAATTTTCACAAGGATGATTTATTTTGAGAGCTGTGAGAGCATATCTCTTCCCTTGCTCTTTGCTTGGATTTTTAAATATCTGTCTTCTCCCTGTGTTTTCACATCATGTTTCTTCTGCAAATGTCTGTGCCCACATTTCTTTTTCTTATAAGAATACTGGTTATGCTGAATTACAGCCCAGAGAATGATTTCATTTTAACACAACTACTTCTATAAAGATATATTACCTCAAAGGGTCAGATTCTAAAGTATAGGTGTTAGGATTTCAACATATGAATTTTGGGTCAACATGATTGAAACCATACATGATGCTTCTAAGAATTAGGCACGAACTTCTTGGAAATAACTAACATTTTACATGGATTCCACATCTATTATGGGAAATAAAACAGATAAAAATTGCTATAAGACAAGGCTGACAGTAGCTATAACATAATATGGATTAGTCTTGGCAAAATTATGAAGTTGAAAAATGTTAAATTGAGGCATTGTCTTTGGTTACACTAGAAAATTTAGAGATTTTAGACTTGTCCACCCATTTTGACTTATAAATCCTCTAAGAAAAATAAATTATGGTCTCAACCCGTGAGGACTTGCTTAATAGGCTATAGAATTACCTATATTTTTTATTATCTTTTTACAAAATAAGAATAATGATCATCTTAATCTTTTTTCTTCCAGCCATTAAGTCAGTGTATGATTAAGTGGAATTCCATGAATAACTTGATCACTATGAAATGAAATTTACCTCACTATGTTTGGCATTCAGTTAGTTACATCAGATGCTGTTTCAAAAATCTTTTCTCAACAACTATAAAATACACAGGCTTGATATTCCCATTGAGAATAGAACTAATTCTTTTGACCTAAAACTGGAAGTAATGGGAAAATGGTATAAAAATCACACCCATGTTAAAACAGATACATTGCTCTTACCTCTAATAAGACAAATTCTGGAAGCATTATTACAAGTGAAGTAATGTTTTAATATATTTTCAGCTCAACAATTAAGTGCTAGTTTATATCTTCCCTGAATTTGTTGAAAACTATTTATATAGCTTGAAGTACCCTTCACAAAATCAGAATTCTGGAATTTAACTGAAAATTGTACCATTTTGTATATTTTCTTGGTCTTTGGCTTCACTGTATTTTCAAACAGCTGACCAGTTTTCTGCCAAAAACAGGCAAGTCAACATATTTGGGACCTAAGCAATCTAAACCCACAGGAGGAGAGACTGATTACCTCTGTTTGCGATAGTTCAAAATATACTAGTTTAGGATTGATACCCACCCTTGAATAAACAATTGTGATTGGAATAATATTTTGAAGAAAGGGACTGTTGAGAAAGTGACAATCATTATGGACAAGTTCTTTATGATCATATAATAGAGAACTGATCAAGTATATCAACACTTACATGAACCCTATGTATGGGTGCAAAATGTGAGATGGAATATGGAGGAAAGACGAAATTTACAGAAAGAAAAAAAGTGCCACATATATCATTTATTTTTTAAATTTATTATTAAAATTATTAATACAAAAAGAAACAGATTTCATGCATTTCATAGGTAAAATTTTGAGAAGATAGCCATGCTTTCTTCCCTCCCTCTGTTCCTCTCTCAATCCCCCTTCTTCCTTCCTATTTTTTCTTTAATTTTTGTGAAAACATAATTTCAGTCCACTCTAGAATCACAGGCTTAAGGAACTGCTAACAATAATACTCAGTAAGTAAAGCATATAAGTACCACAGTTCCATAGGAGTATAAATAAAGACTAAAAATAACAATTAAATCTCAAGATGTCCATTCTGTTCATATACATTTTTTATATTTTATATTTACTATTATATACAAGAGAAAGTGTGTGATATTTGTCTTTCTGGGCTTAATTCACTAAGTATAATGGTTTGCAATTGAATCTATTTTATTGCAAAAGACAGGATTTCTTTCTTTTTTATAGATGCATAATATTCCATACTGTATATATACCACCTTTTCTTTATCCAGTCATCAATTGATGGGCATCTGGGTTGATTCCATTTCCTAGCTATTGTGAATTGAATGGCAATAAACATGGGGGTACATGTTTATTTAATATTTAATTATTTAATATTTAATATTAAATATTATATATAATATATATATAAATATATATATTTATATATATAAATATATATATAAATATATATATTTATATATATAAATATATATATATAATATATAAATTATTTAATATTTAATATTTAATCAGTATATTTAATATACTGATTTTATTTGTTTTGGGTAAATTCCTAGAAGCAGGATGACTGCATCATATGGTACATATATTTTTAGATACCTGAGGAATCTCAACACTGTCTTCCATAATTGTTTATGCTAGTTCACATTCCCACCAGTGGTGGGTAAAGGTACCTTTTTCCCCAGATTCTTGCCAACATTTATTATTATATTTTTGACTTTTGGTAATAGCCATTCTAACTGGGGTGAGATGAAACCTCATTGAAGTTTTTTTTTGCATTTCTCTGTTTTTTTTTCTTGTTTTTTTTTTTTTTTTTTGCAATTCATGTGTCTGTTGGTCATTTGCATTTCATTCTTGGAAAATATCTGTTCATGTCCTTTACCCATTTATTTTCTTATTAATATAAAGAGAACATATTTCATGTATTCCATAGGTACAGTTCCAAGAAAACAACCTCACATACCTCCCTCCCCATGAAACTCCTTCCTTCTTCTCTCTTCCTTTCATCAGTTTTTGCAAAGACATAAATTTATTCCACTCTTATATTCACACTAACCACAATATTAAACAAGTCAAACCTAGGAAGACCAGAGTTCCACAAGAGTGAAAAAAAGGGCTAAAAATGAGAAAAAAAAATCTCAAAATGTCTGCTATGTTCCTATACTTTTTTTTTGGTATTTTATAGTAACTGCCATATATCAGAGAAAACACAATATTTGTCTTTTTGAAACTGGCTTACTTAACTGAGCACAATGGTTTCCAGGGGCATCCATTTTGTTGCAAAAGACATGATTTCATTCTTTTTTATGGCTGAGTAGCATTCTGTGATGGATATAAACCACATTTTCTCTATCTGATCATCAGTTGATGGGCATCTGAGTTGATTCCAAATGTTAGTTCTTGTGAATTGAGCTGCAATAAACATAGGGGTACAAATATCTTTTTCATATGCTCATTTCATATTCTCTGGTCAAACTTCCAGAAGTAGGATGCCTTTGCTGTATGGCACATCCATTTTCATATTTCTGAGAAAATTCCATACTGTCTCCCATTATGGTTGTACTAGTTTACATTCCTACCAATAGTGTTTGAGGGTAACTTTTTCCCCACATCCTGTCAGCATTTAGGGTTTTTGATTTTTGGATGATAGCCATTTTAACTGGAGTTAAGTGAAATATTTTTGTGGTTTTCACTTGAATTTTTCTGATGGCTAGTGATCCTGAGCATTTTTTCTTGTGTCTATTGGCCATTTGCATTTCATCCTTTGAAAAATGCCTGTTCATGTCCTTTGCCCATTTCTTTTTTTTAATTTTTATTTGACAGATAGAGTTAGTGAGAGAGACAGAGAAAAAGGTCTTCCTTCAGTTGGTTCACCCCCCAAATGGCTGCTATGGCCAGCGCCCTGCGCCAATCCGAAGCCAGGAGCCAGGTACTTCCTCCTGGTCTCCCATGCAGTTGCAGGAGCCCAAGCACCTGGGCCATCCTCCACTGCATTCCTGGGCCACAGCAGGGAGCTGGACTGGAAGAGGAGGAACTGGGACTAGAATCCAGCACCCATATGGGATGCTGGTGCCGCAGGCAAAGGATTAACTAAGTGAGCCATGGCACTGGCCCCTGCCCATTTCTTAATTACATTGTTTGTTTTGTTATTGTTGAGCATCTTTAAAGATCCTGGATATTAACCCTTTATCAACTGTATAGTTTGCAAATATTTTGTCCGGTTCTGTTGGGTGCCTCTCCACTTTCTTGAGTGTATCCTTTGCAGTGCAGAGGCATATCAGCTTGATGTAATCCCATTTCATTTATCAATTTTTGCTTTTATTTCCTTTAAAATTTTTAAAGATGTTTAAGTTGCTTTATTTAAAAGAATTTTTTAATACATTAGATTCCAAGGATCACAGGAAGTGCATGATAATTAATACAACAGATTCCTGTATTAATGTGAGATTAACAAAGAATGGATTCAATACAGTTCCTACATACAATTTTATTATATAATGATACTTTCCTTCTTTCCTCTCCCTTCCTCCCCTCTTCTTCCTTCCTTTTTCCTTTCTTTATTAATTTTTGAGATAATATATTCTTAATTTATTTTATACTCAGAGGTTAAATAGTCCACTAAATGAAGAGTGCAACAAGTTAAAAGGAAGAGGATTATAGGTCAGCAGGAATGCAGGCAAGGGCTATCATCAGTAATCAAGTGAAAAAATGCCCATATCACTCATGTGCAGTAAATTTTAAAGTAATCACATATCATCAAAACTATCATGGTTTTCTGATTTTCTTATAATGTAATGTACTGAGATTTTAATATAAAAATAGCAAGGTGATGGTATTTATTAGGCAGTCAGCTGACACAACCACCACTCCTGCAAGGGTTTCTGAAGGAAGCAGAATAAACCCCAGCTGTTAAAAGTAGTAAAAAAAGAACAGTGAGCTAGGAGAGTATCTAGATTTGTGTCTCAGCATGGAAACTTCAGGACAGGGACCATGTCATTTGATAGTAAATTTATCATCATTACAAGCACAGCTGCCACTGGCCAAATCTCCATTTCCTTATCTGTAAGCTGAGGTATGATGAGTACTTATGTACTCATCAATTTTCAATTATCTTCTCCTTTGTTGAAGATGTGAGAGTCATGCTATGTTATACCTTTTATTTAGGTGGAGTTGAAGTCATGTGTGACCCATGTAGGAAGAGCCATTTAATTGCTAGTTTGGGACCCTAGGTATGTATTAAGAATTGTACAGGAGTGCATATGATAGTAAGGAAGCAACACAGATTCCTGGAACACCAGAAGGAGATATGTTGACTGGGAAAGTTGCTGTGGCCTTCTTTAAAATCGAAATGAACAGGAAATAAACTAAGCTTTGAACCTTGTAGGCTAGATGATGTTTTGCTACCAGAACATAATTCAGAATTTTGTGATTAATTCATATATTGTTTCCAGAATTAAAATGGTACCACAAAAAGCTTGTAAGCCATAAGGTGGTTAATTCATTGTTGGGCAGTGTTCAGCTTCTAGGAATACAGTATCAGATTCTGGAAGTCTGACAAAAGGCTTTATTATTCATGACAGAGCCAGCAGCATGAACTCTGTGTTTATGCTGGTTTTCTTTATACCCCAGTTCTCTGTGATTCAGGGAGGCCCAAGTGAGTTCTGAACGTACAATGAGTTTGCTTTGTACCTGAAGAAGACCAAGTTTAGAAAACCCAGATATTTTTTAATGGGGGGAGGCAAGTAAATCAGTCTGAACTTATCCCAGAGGGAGGCATTATTTTTATTAGCTAGAAAAGAAACAATTTGCCTTCTGACCTGTAGGTAGACACTGTATCTTCCAAGCTGCCTATACTTCCAATACTGGCATCCTTGAAAAAATTATCTCTAACAAAAATAGCCAGTGCCTCTGTGCATAAAACATATAGATATGTAAGAAACATATGTGAACTACTTTCCAGCACAGTATTTCTGCATCTTTATTCAGTGTTTCATAATCCAACCCAAATTCTATTACTTACTTGGACTCCACAACTGAAGTAAATTTCTTCTTAATTTTACTATATTTTGTGGGTTTTTTTTTTCTTGTGACATACTGGCTTGTATTTTTTCACTGTTTCTGTATTGCTTTATCATCATATACTCCAAGGATAGAAAATTTCTTGATAACAGTTGTTGATAGGTGTTGTTATATCTTTAGTCAAATCTTTTTTCCCTTGAAACCATTTTGCCAATATAATCTCACATGGAGTTCTTCTCTATGAGTCAGATAAGCAACAATTCTATAGCAGGAAATGGCCAACAGATCAGATACAGCAAAACTCCTAAAATGTCTTTTAAGTTCAGTTACTCTCCTTTGTGTCATAGGATTACATCTTGTTACACTCGTTGTAAGTTAAAAATGGTTTTAAAAAACACATTTAATACACTTAATCTGCCAAATATCTGACCCATTTTAAGTGGCCCAGAACACTCAATGGAAGCTTACTGATGGCAAAGTCATCTATCATGGATCCTATTTTTTAACTAAAATGTTGAATATCTTATGTTCACTCACAGCTGGGCATTTTATAGATATAATGATATGCAAAAATAGAAAGCAGAATCTTAAAAATAACCCCTGGCAATACAGCACAGCATAGTGCATTGGCTATTTTCACTGAAGATAATGGGGATGATCAGGAGTTGCCACTGCCTAGCGTTGTGAGAGAAAATCAGATTGCCAAGCAATTAGTCTAATTTAGATTAGTCTAAAATCACTTTTATGTCATTGTAGAGTCAAAAAAAATCACAAGTCAAACATCACAGTTTGGAGATTGTCTGTATTATATACTTCTGTCAAATGATAGCCCAGAAATACTCAATAATAAGGGAAGTTTTTGATTTACAATATCTCTGCAGAAAATCTAGACCACTTTGTAATTATAATATAATTATAATTAATTGTGTAAGTATTTTTACTATTACTACCTTTGCTAATAACAGTTCTGTATACTCATTTTGTACTGTTACTTCCTTGAAGGTGCTCTTATGCTATGGAGTTCTGGGATACATATTAAGAAACTCATAATATTTTTGCTTATTATCTTTCAGAATCCAATGATATAGGGATTTTTGTCATTCCAATTTTCAGATGAACAAATGGAAATGTCTAGAGTAGCTTGCACAAATTCACATAGCAAATGAGGCATAGGGTTAAGAATCAAACCCTCTTTAATTTCCAGACCAAGACTCAGTTTTTAATTATTTTATAATCATAATGATCCAGTTATGAGTTAGCAGAGATTTATCAATAAGTACACACTCAATCTGTTAGGGAGAATTGCCTCATATTGATTACATCTTTTAAAGACTTATTTATTTTAAAGGCAGAGAAGCAAAGGCAGAGGCAGAAGCAGAGAGAGGGAGAGCTTTTTCATACCCTGGTTCACACCTCAAATGGCTGCAGTGGCTGGAGCTGTGCTGATCTGAAGCCAGGAGCCAGGAGCTTCTTTTGAGTCTTCCACATGGGTGTAGGGGTCCAAACACATGGGCCATCTTCCATTACCTTCCCATGTGCACCAGCAGGGAGCCGGATCAGAGGTGGAGCTGCAAGGCTTGAAGTGGTGCTCAGATGGGATGCCTGCACTGCTGGCAGTGGCTTTACCCACTATGCCACAGGGCCGACTCTAAGTATATTTTAAAACAAATATTCAAACAACCAAATATTCAATTCAGTTCAAATACTGCAGTACTTGATTTTATTATCAGCCACCAAGAAAGGAGTTCCTAAGATTTTTGAGTATAAATTTCCTTCATGTTTTTGCTGCTTCTAGGAGGGTATATAAAGTAGTAATTTATAAATCTACTTTAAATTAGCAAAGCAGAGTAGGAAGTTATTCACTGATTCCCAGAAGCAGTCCCAACCTTGTGATCACAAAGCAAATTAATATTTTTGGTAGGTTTTTCCAATTGTGAGTATAGATAATGATGTTTCTAAGGATTTTGATAGGTAAAGTCAGAAATTAGGATGTGAAACAGACATCACAATGATAACTGACTCTCATCTAATGCTCTTGGGAAAAGATGGTGGAGAAGGTAACTAGAGACCATTTCTTGGTGTGAGGGCTTTTGGGCATCATAACTCATGTGTTCCTGTTTGTGTGATCACAATCAGAGAATGCTAACCCAAGACTTCTAGTGCATTGCCATTCACAAGATGTTATAAATGGAGATAACCTTCTTTTTAAGTGAAAAAAAATATTCTGTTCCCTTTCATGTCAAGACATGCTATTTAAATCTGAGTGACTTTTAAAGTATGAGGCAGCTTTTAGTCAGATTTGGCTTTCATTGCATTTTTCCTTCATCAGGGTCTCACAGTGCCAAGTTTTGAAGTTTGCATGTTCAGGTTATTGGGGGTTTTGTTTTTCTAAGTCAAACAGAGTTCAAGTTTCTTAAAATAGGGAAAATCACTGCTCCCCCACCAACTTAAAAATGCTTATGGTTCAACACATTTGATTTAGGTTAAGACTAAAAATAAATTCTTCCAAGTTGTGGCTAAACAAGGAAAATTTCCTAAAAGTGTTTTTTAAGTCATAATTCAGTGTAAAGAAGGTGTACAAGGAATGGCTTTTGCTTTTGAAATTTAATTTTGATAAAATATTGTCTTCTGCAAAATAAATACAAGTCCAAAGTACTAGTATTATCAGTGAGTCTCATTATAATGTTGCTCTTAGGTGTCAGTGTTGTGGTGCAGCTGGTTAAGCTACCACCTGCAGCACCAGCATCCAATATAGGCACCAGTTCTAGATCTGGCTGTTCTACTTCCATTCTAGCTCCCTGCTAATGTGCATTGGCAAACAGTGGAAGATGACTGAAATACTTGGGGCACTGCACCCATGTGGGAGACCTCAATGAAGGTCCTGGCTTCTGATTTCGCCTGGCACAATCCTGGTCATTGCAACCATTTGGGGAGTGAGTCAGTGGATGGTATATCCCTCCCTTTTTCTCCCTTGATATGTTCATCTCTCTCCGAAATTCTTCCATTCAAATAATTAAATAGATCTTTAGAAAAGATTTTTTAAGATGTGCTTTTGTTGCCAATTTACTAAAATGTCAGTAACTCAGATTTTCATTTGCAAGTATTCAAAATAGGGTATTACTTGCTTTCTAGAGTAATAATAAATTCCAGAGAAAGTAAGGAATCAAAAGTTGTTGCGTAAAGAATACAAAATTCCATTTGCAGTCTGCAAGACAACACACCTCACAAATAAAAATACACACAGATGGAAAATGAAAGGATGGAAAAAGATATTCCACGATAATGGAAATCAAAAACAAGCTGGGGTAGCCATCCTTACATCAGAAAGAGAAGACTATAACACAAACTGTTCAAAAGAGACAAAGAAGAACATTATGTAATAATTAAGGAATCAATTCAACAGGAATATGTGACTATAGTAGATGTGTATGGACCGAGTATCAAGACATCTGACTATTTAAAACAAATGTTAATGGATCTAAAGTAAAACATAGATGCCAATACAATAATAGTGGAAGATTTCAACACCTGACTTTCATCAATGGACAGATCAGCTAGTCAAAAAAATCAACAGAGAAACAATAAAGGTAACCTACACTATGGATCCAATGGACCGTATTGATGATGATACAGAATACACATTCTTTTTCTCAGGACAGGAAACTTTCTCTAGCATAAACCATAAAGCAAATGTCAATAAATTATAAAAAAAAAATCAAACTCATACCTTGTATTTTCTCTTGTTCACAATGGAATGAAGCTGGAAAACAACTTTAGAAACTCTAGAAAGTATGCAAACACACAGAGACTGAATAACATGCTTCCGAATGAACAACAGTCATAGAAGAAATCAGAAAAAAATAAAAAACCCCATAAATAAATGAATATGACAATACAACATATCAAAATTTATGGGGTATAGCAAAAGCAGTGTTAATAGAAAAGGTTATACAAATTAAGGCCTACATCAAAAATTGCAAGGCATCAAATAAATGATCTAAGAATGCATCTTATAGGCTTAAAAAAGATAAAAAAAAAACAACCCTAAATTAGTAGGAGGAAAGAAAAGGAAATCAAATGAATACAGAATTGGAAGAAGAAAGTCACATTATTCCTGCTTGAAGAAACTTAATCCCATATATAGGGGAACTGAAACACACCACTAAGAGACAATTGAGGCTCATAAAAGAGTTTGGCGAAGTTGCAACAAAGAAAAGTTCAACAAAGAAAAACCAGTGGGTGTACACAAACAATGCTATGGCTGAGAAGGAACTTGTAAGGTCAGTACAATTCACAATAGTTACAAAAACATTTGAATATGTTGAAATAAACTTAACCAAGATGTGAAAAAATATCTACTATGAAAATTACAAAATATTAAAGAAATAGAAAGACAAAGAAATGTGGAAGAATCTTCCATGTTTGTGGATTGGAAGAATTAATATTGTCAAAATGTCCATAGTCCATACTACCCAAAGAAATTTACACACATCCAATGCAATTCCAGTCAAAATAATCATAACATTTTCTCAGATCTGGGAAAAACAATGCTAAACTTCATATGGAAACACAAGGGAACCCAAATAACTAAAGCAATCTTAAACAACAATAAGAAAGCTAGGGGCATACAATATCAGATTTTATGATACACTACATGGCATTTATAATCAAAATAGCCTGGTATGGCATAAAAAACACATGTAGACCAATGGAACAGAATAGAAACCTCAGAAGTTAATCCACCTGTCTACAACAAGCTAATATTTGACAAATGAGACAAAATCAATCCCTGGAGAAAGTACAGTCTCTTTGACAAATGGTGTTGGGGAAAGTGGATGTTCATGTGTACAAGTATGAAACAAGGTCTGTACCTTACACCTTGTACAACAATCAACTCATAGTGGATCAAGGGTGTAAATCTATGACCTGATACCATCAAATTAGTAGAGGAAAACATTGGAGAAACTCTGTAAGAAATTAGCATAGGCAAAGATTTCTTGGAAAAGACCACAGAAGCACAGGCAGTAAAAGTAAATGTGGTTGTATTAAGCTAAGAAGCCTCTGTACTGCAAAGGAGCACTCAAGTGAAGAGGAACCCAACAGAAAGGAGAAAATATTTAGAAACTATGCAACTGATAAAGGATTAGTTCCCAAGATACTTAAACTGCTCAAGAAACTCAACAACAATTAAATAACCCAGTTAAGAAATGGGCAAAGGACATAAACAGCATTTTTCAAGGGATAAAATTCAAATGGCCTAGCAGCAAGATGGCGAAATAGGAAGTGAGCACACTATTAGTCCGGGGGAGAGACAGTTTAATAAAAGTGGAGGTACTGCAGGGTCAAGGAAGAGTAGGGGAAGAAACAGCAGAGGAAACTCTTCTGGAACTAGTGACTCACAGTGAACCTGCGTGGAGAGCGTGGGAGCCCAAGTTCGGGACACCAGCGGCAGAATCAACACACCAGCGCTGGAAGGCGAGGTGAGCCGAACCTCAATAGCCTGAGACACCAGCGGGCAAGCAGAAAGAGGAGACTAGAGGGAACGAGGCTTGAAACTCCGTGGGGAAAAGTTCACCAGGCTAACTAGAAGAGAGAGAGGAAAAAAAAAAGTGACCGATACGGACACGAGTTTCTCTCTCTCCGCTCACCCCTCAAGGCTAGCAAGACAAAGAGCAGGCGCCATTTTGGACATACATCATAAGCAGGGCGACCTCAGGTCTGCACCTGCCCTGAGCCTAGCAGAAAAACCTGACTCTGGGGGGAGGTGTGAAATAACAGGAGATTAGCATCTAACTTGGTAACCCAGTGGGAGACTGCAGGAGAATTGGAGCCCACACTGAGGGCAGCACAGATTCCCTGTGTGGTCCTTGGGAAAGAGCTTCCAATCTCTGGCTCCTGTGGGTATATCATTTGCCTGCTAACTACCTCCAATTACGTTCAGCTGTGCAGAATTACTTCCCTTTTGAATCAAAAAAAGAAAGAAAGAAAGAGAGATTTACCACGCCTAACCTGGGAGTGTCATCTTTGACACACCCTCAACCCTGAGAAACCAAACACAGCTCTCAGTCCACACTCATCTCAAGCCTCTAAGGCTCCACCGAAAGCAGACAGTCCACTTAATATAGAGCCATAGTGTAACAAGAAAAAACACCACAGTGAAGAAACCAAATATCTCCAACATGCCATACAACAAATGCAAAAACCGAGGTAACAGGAACAAGGAAGACACTATGACACCCCCAAATGAAAAAGACACCCCAATTCAAGATTATGAAGATGATGAGATAGAAGAAATGCAAGAAGCGGATCTCAAAATATTGATAAGAACATTAAGAAGTTCTCAAAAACAAATTCTTGAGCTACAGAAATCCTTAATGGACAAGATAGAAAATCTCTCTCGTGAAAATGAAATATTAAGGAGGAATCAAAATGAAATGAAACAACTAGTAGAACAAGAAACTGTGATAGTGACAAAAAACCACAATGAAATGAAGAATTCAATAGATCAAATGACAAACACATTAGAGAGCCTTAAAAACAGAATGGGCGAAGGAGAAGAGAGAATATCAGACTTAGAAGACAGAGAACAGGAAAGGAAACAGGCAAACCAAAGAAAAGAAGAAGAAATTAGAAATCTAAAAAATATTGTCCAGAATCTACAGGATACTATTAAAAAACCTAACATTCGGGTTCTAAGAGTTCCTGAAGGCATAGAGAGGGAGAAAGGATTAGAAGGCATTTTCAGTGAGATACTAGCAGAAAATTTCCCAGGTTTGGAGAAGGACAGAGGCATCTAAGTACAAGAAGCTTATAGAACCCCTAATAAACATGACCAAAAGAGATCCTCACCACGACATGTTGTAATCAAACTCACCACAGTGAAACATAAAGAAAAGATTCTAAAATGTGCAAGAGAGAAACGCCAGATTACTCTCAGAGGATCTCCAATTAGACTCACAGCAGACTTCTCATCAGAAACCCTACAAGCTAGAAGGGAATGGCGAGACATAGCCCAGGTACTAAGAGAGAAAAACTGCCATCCCAGAATATTATATCCTACAAAGCTCTCATTTGTGAATGAAGGTGAATTAAGACTTTCCATAGCAAACAGAAACTGAAAGAATTTGTTGCCACTCATCCTGCCCTGCAAATGATGCATAAAGATGTGTTACACACAGAAACACAGAAACATGGTCACCAATGTGAAAGAAGGTAAAGGAAGGAAACCTCACAGCAAAAGATCACAGGAAGCTCAATTTCTCTTTGACATAGAATTAAACTCTGATGCTCTGTTAAAGCAATGTGTTAAAGTAATCTATTATGTTCTCTTGATGTCTGTTAAATTCTAATTGTTCAAAAGCAGCTGAATTTTTATTAAGAGCTATGGGTTATTTAAATATGTGCTTATTTTCAAAGATTTGAATAATCACCTTGTAACAATGATCAAATTTGGTCTATGTTATGTCATGATTTTAAGGAATCTTATTTCAACCAGATATTTTGGATTTTGAGCCTTCTTGGCATTCTTGACAGGCATTCAAAAAATCAAAGTTTCAAACAATCTGGTCTCTAAAATTTCCAGTAAATCCTGGACTTTGGTTTTTCCAGTTTGGGCCCAACTGAAAAAATCGAAGGACCTATGTCTCTCATCTTATAGAGACACCAACTAATCAGGCTATTTGGATTATATTAGAAGTACTGTCAAGATGTGAATTGGTACCAAACTTTAAGTTTCTATAATGGAAAATACTATTAATACAAATGTTTGAGAATTAAAAAGTCTAATGATCTTGTGTTACTAGACATGATAGTTATCTTAATGAGAAAGCCCCAGAGGCCTAAAGAGTTAAATACTTGTAAAATCCTACAGGTGCTTTCAAAAATACTGTGAAGTAAGCAAGTGCCTCTTGTTGGTTGATGAGTTTATGATTTTAAACATGGCAACTTAAAGTCTTTTGTCATCCACAGTTATATATGATTTGCTACTCATAAAACTAAAGCGTTGTTGGTTCTGTATTTAGCTGTCCTCCTATAGGTTCTTATGGAATTATTCCAGCCACTTCTATTGTATTCAGTACTTTGGGACGGCTCTGTAAACAGATGAAGCCAATAATGTATTAACAGTACCAACTGAGAGAAAGTATGGTTAACTGAGGTTACTAAAAACAAAAAGCAATTCAAATCAATTGGCAATCTACAAAAAGAGTTAAAGATTTTAAAAGCTATTATTAAAATTGCTATATTGGTCTATTATGCTATATTATATATGTGTACATATTGTGTGTCCACATGGGAAAATTTTATTAAGAGTTTTATTTTAAATGGCTTATAGATAAGATTGTCCATAAATTTAAGCTGCTAAAATCAATCAAAGATACATTTTAATTTGTGTGACCTGAATCTGTGTATCATATGTTTTAAACTTGTTGGTAGAAAGAAACTAAAAACATTTTATATGGTTGTGCTTAAGTTTACTGGTTAAACAAACTACACCATGTTAGATATTTAAGAAGTGTTTTCAAATACATGATTCTTAAAATTTATAGAAGGCAGTGGACCTTCTAGTAAATGTTTTCTTAAGTTGTTATCTGATGGTTGAAACTGTTTGCTAAGTATTCATGTGATATTGCTATTGTCAGCAAGCGAGCTAGGACTTGCTCCCTCATTTCTCTATTCTAAGCCCAACTTGTTCTTTCATTTCTCTATTCTCTTCAAGGTAGGAAACTAATTCTATTATGAAGGAATCTGTAGGATGCACAATTTAATCTTTAGACCTTATAAAAGAGATGGCTAACATTTTTCTGTAATAGCATAGTCAAAATAAGAACTTAAATAATAATCTCATAGCTAGATTCACTTCGCCATCAGCGAAGTATACAGTAAGTAGAAAAAAACCTCCCTTTCAGACCAAAGGGAAAGAAAGTTTTAAAGTGAGAATATAATTTTCCTCATGGGCATTGTCTACCTTAGAAAAACTACTACAGAACATGCCTGTGACTATAGACTTGTAGTTCAGGCCACCGAAGATTAGAGATGGGACTTGGGCACTCCCTTGACTTGCATCCTCTGGTCTGCTTTCACACAAACCAGGAGGAAAAGAAAGCTAGGCATCAGAAGCAATGGGTGGCAGGCCTATTAATGGCTGATCTGTACAGTGATCTGCCCTCAAGGAGACCCAACAGGCCAGTCCACTGCAGTGGCTTTCAATGTGGTAAGCCTGGGCTTCAGCAGAAGTCAGCTTGTGTTGAGCCCTGGCAGCTCTGCCAAGAGTTGGATCACTGGAAATGGAGCTGCCCTGGAGTCGAAGGATGCCCAGGTCAGAGCCACAGATCTTATTGGCTCTAAGCTGAAAAGCCCTTCACTCAGCCCAACTTCCAAAGTGACCACTGCAGCTGAGGGGATGGTCAAGTAGGGTCAGCAACATTCCAGGCAGAACTGTAAATTTCTTCTTAGAGATGCCCCCTGCCTTTACCTGGCCAGCTCTCCTCCCAGGCCAGCCAAGTAATGAAAGTCAACAGAGTGCCTTCCCCTAGGAGGTTCATACCTCCCTTAGGATATACCCCATGTGAAGAGATAGATAGGTCTGGGCCTCTTCACTTACAAGGCCTAAAGCCCACCAGATTATTATCAAGCCCCTTCTATCAGGTTCTATTTGCCTCTTAATCAGAAATTACTTGTAGCTTAGACAGCACCTTTCTTAGCTCCTCTACTAATGACTCTGTCCTTTGTTCTGGGCCCTGTCTAGTGCACTTGGGCCTCATTCCTTTGTAATCATAACCTCTACTCTACCACCAATGGCTCTACTCCCAACCTGTGTGTACTGATGGTCCTCTTCCCCACTTAATGCTGTATAATTGTTCAAACCTGGTAAATGCCACTCTTAGGATCATTGGTTACTATCCTCACTCTGTCTTTTATGACCTTGTCTAAATATGATCAGAGTCGGCAAACTTGGAAGGCTTCCATAGCCTTGGCATCTCATGACAAGGGCCTAGGGTGGTTACTGGTGCCATAAACTAGAGTGTCAATTTGTTGGGTCAACAACAGGAGCCACTGTGCACTTGCTCCTCATGTGGGATCTCTGTCCTTAATGTGCTGTACATTGTGATTTAATGCTATAACTAGTACTCAAACAGTATGTTTCACTTTGTGTTTCTATGTGGGTGCAAACTGTTGAAATCTTTATACTAAATTGATCTTCTGTATATAAAGAGAATTGAAAATGAATTTTGATGCAAATGGAAGGGAGAGGGAGCGGGAGAGGGGAGGGTTGCGGGTGGGAGGGAAGTTATGGGAGGGGGAAGCCATTGTAATCCATAAGCTGTACACTGGAAATTTATATTCATCAAATAAAAGTTAAAAAAAAAATTCAAATGGCCAATAGACATATGAGAAAGTGCCCAGGATCAGTAGCCACCAGGGAAATGCAAATGAAAATCACAATGAGTTTTCATTTCACCTAGTTAGAATAGCTGTCATTCAAAAGTAAAAAAAAAATGCTGGAAAAAGTAACCTCAAACACTGTTGGTGGGAATGTAATCCAGTACAACTCAGCCATGCCACTCCTGGGAATTTACCCAAGTGAAAGAGTTATTTGTATTCCCATGTTTATTGCAGCTCAATTCACAATAGTTAAGATGCATAATCAACCCAGTTGTCCATTAACTGATGATTGAATAAAGATAATTGGTAAATATACACTATGGAATACTACTCAGCATTAGAAAATAATGAAATCCTGTCTTTTGCAACAAAGTGAATGCCATTGGAAACCATAATGCTTAGTGAAATACACCAGTTTCCAAAATGATAGAGTGGACTTAAATTATGTTTTTTCAAAAATTAATGAAAAGAGAAGAAAGAAAAAAAGGTGGAGGACTGAAGGAGAGAGGCAGGGCATATGTTTATCCTAGAATTGTACCTGCAAAATGCATGAAATCTATTTATGTTAATAAAAATGAAAAGATTAAGTTTAAGATTTTTTTTTACAATATGGTAACTAAAGTTAATTAATGATGTATTACATCCTTGAAAAATGGCTAAGATAATTGAGTTTTAAATGTTCTAACCACAAAAAATGAAAAATATATCTTAGATTGATTTAGCCATTCTTCAGTATATATAAATTTCAAGGTATTACACTGTATGTAACAAATACACATAATTATTATTTGTAAACTTAAAAATTAATAATTTAGATAAAATAAAATAAATTAACAGTACTGTTAGAATGAAAATCTATTTTCAGAGGGGCTGGCGCTGTGGTGCAGCAGGTTAAAGCCCTGGCCTGAAGCACCAGCATCCCATATGGGTGCCGGTTTTATTCCCGACTGCTCCTCTTCTGATCCAGCTCTCTGCTGTGAACTGGGAGAACAGTATAAGATGGCCCAAGTCCTTGGGCCCCTGCACCCATGTGGGAGACCCAGAAGAAGCTCCTGGATCCTGGCTTCGGGTCAGCGCAGCTCTGGCCGTTGCGGCCATCTGGGGATGGAAGACCTCTCTCTCTGTCTCTACTTCTCTCTGTAACTCTGTCTTTCAAATAAATAAAATAAATCTTTAAAAAAATGAAAAATTATTTTCAGAATGATCTCTCATAAGCCTACCATATGTTAACAATACTAAGCTCATGAAAACTTTATGAAAAAAAGCCTAGTATCACAGTTCTTTCTCAATTATTCTTTCTGATATTGCTTCTCTCCTGAGTTCCACAAATCTACCTGTTCCAAATTGCAGTACTATGCCTTTGTTATAAACAGTCCTCATCTAGACACTTCTTCCTTTCATAACAGTTCCCAACTCATGATGTTTGCCTTATGATATTTGATGTTATAATATCATGAAAGTGATGTGTACTAAGTAGAAATTTTGGTACAATTTTTGAATTTCGATCTTGTAGGCTAAGGATGAGCAAAGTCTCCGCAGCACAGTGCTTGTTTCTTTGCTTGAATCTTTCCACCTACCTCCCTTCACTAACTCCCCCTGGAAGAACCACTCAGATATACTTTCTTGATATTTCATTCAGCATTTATCAATGTATATATCAATATATGTACATCTCAATATATATTCAATATCAACACAATTGTAGATATTATGGATTTGGATTTATATGACAGCAGATACCTGCCTTAAAGAAGTTTATGCCCTTTATAAATTAGTACCCAAATAAACACAAATATGGATCACTGATTGTGATAATGGCCATGAAGGAGTAACCATGGGAATGATGGAGAGTTATTAGATTTTTGTGTGTTTGGTCAAAGTAGGTGATGGAAATTGTATATAAGATAGAGAAGTCAGTGAAACTCTCTTTAAGGTATTTTTCTGCTTAAACTTGAAGGTCCAATAAATATAAATTAAATAAAGAGTCAGAGGTAAATAAGACTTTTTTTTTTTCCAGGAAATCTGTCCAGAGAATGATCCTCAAGCAGTAAAAATAAACAAGTTGGGATCAAAAGGCAGAGATGATTTTACTTTTTGAAATGTTATTAAGCCATCATAAACGTTTGCATAGTGTTCTAAGAGAAAATAGAAGACTACAGTGAAGTCAGAGATTTGTACAGCTCTGAAATAATAATTTGATCTGTCAGCATGAATTCTGATGTATCAGTTTGTTGACAATGTATTGTCTTGATAAAATTAAGGGTTCTACAAAAAAAAGAAGTTTCAGGAATCATGAAAATGTAAATCTCGGCCTGTGCTGTGGCTCAATAGGCTAATCCTCTGCCTGAGGCGCCGGCACACTGGGTTCTAGTCCCGGTTGGGGCGCCGGATTCTGTGCCGGTTGCCCCTCCTCCAGTCCAGCTCTCTGCTATGGCCCGGGAGTGCAGTGGAGGATGGCCCAAGTCCTTGGGCCCTGCACAAGCATGGGAGACCAGGAGAAGCACCTGGCTCCTGGCTTCGGATCAGCGCAGCGCGCCTGTCGCAGAGGCCATGGAGGGGTGAACCAACAGTAAAGGAAGACCTTTCTCTCTGTCTCTCTCTCTTACTGTCCACTCTGCCTGTCAAAAAAAAAAAAAAAAAAAGGAAGAAGAAAGAAAGAAAATGTAAATCTCATTAAATGGGCAACTACTTATTCTTCCAAGTATGCAGTGGTACTTTGACATATCTTCTTCCCTAAAGTTGTATTTTGGGAGTAAATTAAGAGATGTGGAATATGCATTTATTCTTTATCAGTGATATCTTTGGTATCCACATGACTGGAAATACTTTGTATTAGCTTCCAAAAATGTAATTTATTCATTTGGAAAATTAGGCTACCAAATGCTATTCTCAGCATAATTCTATATACATTAATATCAAGCATATCACAGAAATCTTTGGAAAGAATTGATAGGATTTTATACTACTATAGTGTTAATAATTTGGTGACTTTTAAAATTTACTTTATATGAGTGAAGTTGAATATGTTTTCATTTGATTATTGCTTATAGCCCTTGCATATATTCCTGTTGAATTATGGTCTTTTCACTTTTGACTGCTTGAACCATTAATTTAGTAGAGCCATTAAGCCTTTGACTATAATGTAAATAAAAACGTTATCTCAAAAATAATAATTTGAAAAGATATAGTTAAAATATTAACTTAATGAATATTAAATTAAAAAGAGAAAAGAAAAAAACATATTGAACACCCCAGATAGGAAAGTTTCCTTTTGAAATTTCCAACTTAAAGCAGTCTACACATAAATGCAACTGAAAGCAAGTCTTACTGCAAGTATGGGTTAATATACATTATATACATTTAATGTTCATTTTTCTTTTGAAAGGTCTTAACCAACAGTAAGTATTATATATCCCACAATGTGAAATTGCTTCATGCCAATTGCTCTTCCAATAACCATTTTTCTAGATGTCACTTCTACATTTTTAGAAACTATAAAATTAATAGGATATAGGGGAGATAAAAGAAAGACCCCTTGACCTGAGTCTAGGTAATAGGAAAGTAACCTGGCCCCGTGCTCAGGAAGGCTCAGTCCTGCTGTAACCTTCTTGTAAAGATTTTCTGTTTTATTTATTAGAGAGACTGGTGGAGTGGAGATAGTTTGAGAGAGAGAAAGGGAAAGATAGAGTCCCTCCATCCATTGGTTCACTTTTCATATACCCGCATTGACTGGGAAGAAACCAGGTGCTGGGAACACGATATAAGTCTCCCAAAAATAGTGGTGGGAACATAATTACTTTCAGGGTCTGTATTGACAGGAAGTTGGAATCAGGAATCAGAGTCTGGAATTGAATCTAAGTATGCTGATGAGGTAACACTATGCTAAGTGTCCTCTCGCACCTGGAAATTCTTCACAGTTCTCTTCCTTGCACTTGTGTTTTTGAAGAGAGATTTGAATGCACTATAAAAAATATCTTCCACATTTTCATTTTTCCCCAACTTCCAAAATTTATGTGGCCCACTCTAATTGGACCATTCACATAATGTCTGTGATCATTGATCTCTTATGACCATAATTTCTTATATTTTGTTATTGCCACTAGAATATACAAACAGAGTAAATATCATTCAGGCACTAACAACTTTGAAGTTTTTAGCAGTGAGATAAGCATTGACATTTACAGGATGGTAAACGACAAATAGAATATTTTTCTTTCTTGTAAATTGTGGTTTAGCCTATCTTAAAATTATAAATCTTTTATGCTAAATATTTGTGCTTTTAAAACTAAAGTTGCAAACTTAGTGTCAATGGGTCATATCCAACCCGCAATTAAGATTTGTTTGACCAGCATAGAGACTTAGAGGATTGGAACATGAGTGCTTTTAACTGGCGCCCGAAATTCCAGAGGGCCATAGCCCTAAACATTGAATTGTATTTTACAAGAGAGTGTGTTTACTCTTCCTGGTATTTGACCACATCTTTGTTTACAATGCTGAGCTCTAAAATGTAAAGTTCTATGAGTGTTTTCCAAGCTTTAGTGTCAATCTAAATCATTTGGAGAGTTTATTAATAGACAAATTCCGAACTCCACTCCCAGAGTTTCTGGTAGAGAAGATTTAGGATAGGACCTGATTATTTCTAGTAAGTTCCCGGGTGGTGCTCATGTCATTCATCCAGAAGCCATACTTTGAAAATTATTGGTCTAAAATAGTAACTTAGTTATTTGCTATTAATTATAATAAACTTCACCTAGTCAGACATGAATGAGCTTATAAAAATTGAGCATGCATACTTTAATTAATTGAATTAATATTTTAATTAATTAGAAAGTTAAATGGAAAGTTTAGTTCTAGCAGTACATATAAACTAAAGAAATGAGTTTGTTGTTTTTCTCTCCTAAAAGAAGACCATCCTGTAGTTCACTAGTAGTATCACAATCCTATTTCATTTCACTAACATGCTTTGCTTTCCCCCCAAATAGTAACTTAGCATTTAAATAATCCAATTTAAAATGTTGTAAACTTGTCTCACCCTCAGGAAATATCAAAAGCAATGAGGTAATGGCAAAAGTTTGTTGGGGCTCTTGATGATGGATTCACATTGGACAGGCTCTTATCCTACTGTCAAGCAGTTCTAAGATCCTTGAGCCCACTATGCCAAGATTTTCCTAGATAGTTAAGCACCAGCAATATTCTTTAGATATGTGCAACTTAAGGCTGGAAACTGTGTGGCTTTAAACATTCCAATGCAATGCAGAGTTCAACCTTGGGTCACTTTCCAACTCAGTCTCCGCTTTGAGACTTAGAGCGTCAAGTCTATCAAGTGGGATTGCCCAGTAATCATCATCAGCCATCAGCTTCTCAAACCCACACCTTTTAGAGGATATGTGATACTGGAACATGTGCCTAAACTGGTTTCTGTGAAGCTAATGTGTCCTAAAACCCCTCTTTAGGTCTGCTTTCCATTTATGTAATAACTTCACTTGGGTAATGGAATGGGGGATGGCTTTAAAATAAATTAACATCTTAATTTTACCTTTTTCATTTTTTCTTTTGGTGAAGGGGTAAAGGGGAATTATTAACATACCTTTTTTTTGAAGCACCAGTGGAATTTTCTCTAAAGCTTGACTTTAATGGCTTCATTAATTTTACTTATGCCTTTAACCTCCATCAGGTTTAACAACAGTTCATTTAGTTTTTATATCCAGGCCATCCATTTTCCATAATAATGAGAGATTACAAAAATGTGGATAAATTAAATCCACAGTCCTGTAATTATGTGCATAGTTCTGTTACCCTCTGAACTGCAAATCACTTGAGTTGGGATTTCATTTATCCTTGTCATACAACAGTGAACCTAAATTTGCTATGTATACTAGTAGATATCCAATAAAGGCAGATCAAATTGAAAGGATCCCTGAAATTCTTTTTGCTTTAGTTTATTTTTTATGAAAGTGGTATAGGCTGGCGTCGCGGTTCTCTTGGCCAGTCCTCTGCCTGCCGCGCCGGCACCCCGGGTTCTAGTCCGGGTTGGGGCGCCAGATTCTGTCCCGGCTGCTCTTCTTCTAGTCCAGTTCTCTGCTGTGGCCCGGGAGTGCAGTGGAGGATGGCCCAAGTGCTTGGGCCCTGCACCTGCATGGAAGACCAGGAGGAAGCACCTGGCTCCTTGCTTCAGATTGGTGCAGCATGCCAGCCCATGACCATTGAGGGGTGAACCAATGGAAAAGGAAGACCTTTCTCTCTGTCTCTCTCTCACTGTCTAACTCTGCCTGTCAAAAAAAAAAAAAAAAAGAGGTATAATGTTCTATACTGCACAGGTATATCAAAGGGAAATAGTAAAATAATGTCAGTAAAGCAGTTAACAGTGTGCAGGCAAAAAAAAAAAAATATATGTGTATACAAACCATGCTGGATTAACGGCTTAAGTTACTGATAGCCATTCTTACTGATTTTATGGTTATTTTTGTGTGAAATGTCTTAAGCTCTCCTATGGTAAAGGCTGTAGTGACAGTTTCATTTACTGTGCAAATCAAATTGGGATGCTTTCTGTATTCCTTTGTACTGCCCAATGTATTATTAACTCATATTACTTTAGTTCAGACTGATACTAAATCCTGATGTCAACAAAGCACTAATCTGGACATATCCTTAATGCTGAAGGATCTAAAATTACAATAGAGAAAAATCATAGTTGAAAAATAGGCACCGGGGGCCGACACTGTGGCACAGCCAGTGAAAGCCCTGGGCTGCAGTGCCAGCATCCCGTATGGTGCCGATTCAAGTCCCAGCTGCTCCACTTCTGATCCAGCTCCCTGATAATGCGCCTAGGGAAGCAGTGGGGGATGGCCCATGTCCTTGGGATCCTGCACCCACATGGGAGACTGGGAAGAAGCTCCTGGCTCCTGGCCTCAGATCTGCTCAGCTCTGGACATTGGGGCCATTTGAAGAGTGAACTAGCAGATGGAAGACCCCTCTGTCTCTCTGTCTCTCCCTCTCTCTGTAACTCTGTCTTTCCAATAAATAAAAAAGAAGAAAAATAGGCACCACATACTCTTCTTATTTAAAAGATAGTTTCTTTGAGATGAGGGAGGGCTCATGACCATGGTGGTAGCTGGTCCATGCACATAATATACCCTGAAAGAGAATAATATTATGTACACAATCATATTTTAGTCACATAGAAATAAAAATCTGCAAGGAAGTACTTTAACATATATTAATTTATATTAATCCTCATTAAATATTTTACTAACATGTGATACTTCATTAACTTTCCTTTTCTCAAAAAGTTTTGCCACAAAATAGTGCCAGACCAAGAATAAGATGCCCTGGCTTTTCTCTACTCTGGCCTTTTTATTGGGCGAGTTATTCAACTTTCTTTGGATTTCAATCATCTCTTGTTTAAATGGAGTAAATCCTGACTTAGAAATGATGCTGGCCACAGGAACTTAATAACCTCCTTTCCAACATTGCCCAAAAGACTGCCTAGGTTGGCCGGCGCTGTGGCTTAACAGGCTAATCCTCCACCTTGTGGCGCCAGCACACTGGGTTCTAGTCCCGGTTGGGGTGCCAGATTCTATCCCGTTTGCCCCTCTTCCAGGCCAGCTCTCTGCTATGGCCTGGGAAGGCAGTGGAGGATGGCCCAAGTCCTTGGGCCCTGCACCCGCATGGGAGACCAGGAGAAGCACCTGGCTCCTGGCTTCGGATCAGCGAGATGCGCTGGCCGCAGCGGCCATTGGAGGGTGAACCCATGGCAAAAAGGAAGACCTTTCTCTCTTTCTCTCTCTCTCACTATCCACTCTGCCTGTCAAAAAAAAAAAAAAAACTTCCTAGGTTGTGTAGCACACAACTCAGGGTTACAGTTCATGAAGATGCATGACAGAGTTGATCATTTCCTCTACCTCTTTTCATCCATAAAGGCGTGAGTTACAAATCCATGTGTTGGATTTATGGGAAGTTATGTTATCCCTTCCCTGATGTGAGAAGCATGGCTTATTACAGAAATTATGTGTGTACATTACCAAAAAACAACCATGAGAACAAGGAAGCAATAACCATATTTAAATGATTTGTTTTCTGTTTTTAACCACTTGTTCCTTAAATGGATATGTTGTGAATATTCTGTAGAATTGAGGATTGACATGAAGTCATAGAGTCTATTTAGGGCAGGATTATAAAACTAAACATATTATCAAAAATCTCATTCATCCAAATATAGTTCTTTTACATTTATCTTGACATGCAAATGTATCTAGCAGGTATAAGAAAGTCATATGAATATGTTAGCAGCTTATGAAACCTTGTCTATATTAGAATATCGAGCTGTGTTACAAACACAAACCTGCACAGCTTTTAGCAATAAGGGGCTGACTATGGAATTCAGTAGTGAGGCCAGCTTTGCCTCTGTAGCACATCTTGTTTTTTTCTTTTATTTTTTTAAATTCATGATTCCAGATTTCATTTCTGCTTGATTTCATAGAATTTAGAAATTACTACAGAAAAAAAGAAATAATCAACTCTTGCTATTCACTGGAATTGTGCCAATGAAAAATTAATGGAATTTTTTCTCTCTAATTATTCCATAGTCTCAGTTGATGATTTATTGGACACTTGAAGATTTCATTTGAAGAGATCTATATGGTCACAAAACTTGAAATTCCTGAAAGACTTAGGTGTCACCCTGTCTGTATCTTACCCAGTTTGAGCACACACACTTGCAGCTCTTCCTGGCTCTGTCTCTCACCCTCTGAAAAGGGTCTTAAATTTGCCTGCTCTTGCTGAGGCTGGCTCAGTCACCCAAAATACATCCTAATCTGAACCAACTGCACCCACATGGCCTTTCCTTCTTCCGTTCACTTCTGGATTCAGGAGACTCACCACGGATTCTAAGTTCTGGCTTCCCTATCAGAGACCTAGAGGAACTGAAGAAGATAAACTTAAAGTATGGGAGATTAATGCTCCTTGGGCCTAACATTCACCACCAAGAGGCACAAAACTAGAAGAAGCCTTTAGGTAGCAGATATAGTCTTCTCTCTGCTCTACATGTTGGATGTTCTGAAATGTAGAGATCTGACATGATTTCCCAAAGACACTTTTGTGTCTAAGGAGCACACTATGATCTTTTAATACTGTGACCAGTTTAGTGGCTTGTGTTGTGGTCCAGAAGGTTAAGACTCAGCCTGTAAGGCTGTATCCCATCTGAGCACCACTTACAAGAACCAGCTGCTCGGCTTTTGATTCAGTTCCCTGATAATGCACCTGGGGAAGCAGCAGAAGATGGCCCAAGTACATGGACTCCTGCCACCCACGTGGGAGGCAAAGATGGAGTTCCATGTTCCTGACTTTTTCCTGGCTTATCTCTGGCCATTGCATGCATTTGGGTTGTGAACCAGCACATGGAAGATCTCTTTCTCTTGCTTTGCCTTTCAAATAAAGAAATAACATGTGACCAGTTCAATAAACTCACCCTTTTTTATTGCTTTCCTTCTCTGTCGGCTTTCCTTCATCTGCATTCTTACTGCCTTGAGACTGCATTTTCACTTTGTTCCCAAAATGTTGGTGTCTAAGTTTCACAACAGGCTCTATTATATTCAGATCTCAGACAAATCTTGTTGTCTGCAAAACAGGAAATTGAGATTCAGAACAATTAAATTACTTTTAATGATCAAAGTTTGCAAAATATATTTTTAAAAATTTATTTCCTTCGCTCTCCTTCAAGTACATGTAATACATGCAGAAGTATGAAAATAGACCCATACCCTACAACTTACATAAAGGTCCACTCAAAATGGATCAAAGACTTAAATCTATGACCTGATACCATCAAATTTCTGAAGAATTTTGGGGAAATTCTGCAAGACATCAGCATTCAGAGACATTTTGGAAAAGACCCCAGAAGCATAGGCAATCAAATCCAAAATTGACAAATGGGTTCACATGAAGCAAAGAAGCTTCTGCACTGCAAAAGAAACTCTCAACAAAGTTAAGAAGTGATTCACAGAATGGAAGAAAATATTTGCAAACTACACGACTGATAAAAGGTTGACATCCAGAATCTATAAAGAGCTCAAGATATTCAACAACAATAAAACAAACAATCCAGTTAAGAAATGGACAAAGGAGTTGAACAGGCATTTTTCAAAAGAGGAAATTCAAATGATCAATAGACACTTGAGAAAATGCTCAGGATCACTAGCCATCAGGGAAATGCAAATCAAAACCATGGTGAGGTGTCACCTCACTCCAGTTTGAATGGGTTTCATACAGAAATCAACAAATGACAAATGCTGGTGAGGATGTAGGAAAACTGTACCCTGGTCTACTGTTTGTGGGAATATAAACTGGTTCATCTACCGTGGAAGACAGTATGGAGATATCTCAGAAATCTGAATATAGACCTACCATATGATCCAGCCATACCACTCTTAGTAAATTACCTAAAGCAAAAGAAATCAGCATATGAAAGGGGTATCTGCACCCCCATCTACATTGAGGCACAATTCACAACAGCTAAGATATGTAATCAACTCAAATGTCCATCAACTGTTAACTGGATAAAGAAATTATGGTGAATATACACTGTGGAGTATCACTCAGCTGTTAAAAAAAAGAGAGATCTGGTCTTTTGCAGCAGGATGGGCACAACTGGAAACCATTCTATTTAGTGAAATAAGCCAGTCCCAAAATGACAGATATCATATGTTTTCCCTGATCTGAGGTAAGATTTGTTGAACTATTTACTTAGTGTACAGTTAACTATACGATCATTAAGTAAACTGAAAATAGATATTTTTAAAAATTAAGAGTATGAATGTGAGAGGGAGGAGGAGGAAGGGATAGTGCATGGCCAGATGATAGGGTAGGAAATGTCACTATGTTCCTAAATCTGAACATATGAAATACATGAAACCTGTGCAACTTAATTTTTTTTAAAAAGTTACATGAATCCCATTAAAAAAGTAACTGTGATAAAGCTACCCTGTTATTAGCATCCAACTTATTCCCTTGGAATATCTTCCTACACCTTGTAAGTATCATGCCGAATGCTTTCTTTGTCAAATAAAAGTCACACTTGTTGATTTTGCTTTTATTTGCTTGTTTTTATCTCATGATATCAGATAGCGTATGCCTGAAATTCATGTGAGATTCCTTGAGAAGAAAGAATTAGTTCTGAATTATTTATTTCCCAGAGTTATGAGTATAGTGAAGGCCCTCTAGGAAGGTTTTATGAAGAGCTTGGCTACAGCTGAAGAGGATATTCTCTTTCCAGTCACTGCAGAACATCTGTGAAGCCTTCCATAGGCGCATGTTAGAAATACTAAATGGCAAATGTGTCTTGTCCCCTAATCCTCCATCAGTTTCATCTTGATTGAGCTCATTTAGAAAAGGAAACATTTTAGAAAAATGAGACATTTTGAGTAGCTTTGTTAACCAATTTACCCAATGAATTGAATCAAATGAGAATACGTAGATTCTTAATTTAGCTTTTAGTTCCAGAATAACTTTTTACTGATGACTTGTTTTATATAATATGTTTACATGTAATCCAAAGGCATTTATACTCAATTCACCAGTTCCTTGATATCATCTGCTATTTAATCAATGTTGAGCTTGTTTCACTTGCTGAATAATTTTGTTTCTTCTTTTCTACATTACATTTATTTGAACAAGCCTGAAAAATGATCTGTGATGCTCTTTGAATGATTATTTTTAGCCTTTTCAATATATAGACTTCCTTCTCCATGATTTTATTCTTGCAATTCATTAAATAAATAGATTCATTTGATCTGCAGGGATTTCCTAAGTCTTGTATTTTCTGATGATATTATGGATAGTCATTAATGTGTTTTCCCATGTTTCCTATAAGTTCCTAGTTAGAGGTAGGTGTGTGGTCAGTTTAGTGACAAGAATCCTCTCCAGGTAATCTTGAGACTTCTATCCAAAGGCACATAATCATTGTTTGGTGATTTTACTCTATTAGAGTTGAACAAAATGATGATTTTTTTTTATTTCAATCATCCCTTTTGTTTTTACTAATTGAACCTTTTTTATGAAGACATTCATCCAAAGTTATTAATTAACTGTAGGTACAACTCATAAAGGAAAGAAGGTTGAATATTTATATTTGCCATTATTGGTCAGTTAGAAGAAGAGTTGGTTCTTGAGAAACTTCAAAATGTGATTAAGCAACTAACAATTGTTTTGCCTGAAATATCATTAAGAACCTACAGACTTTAGCATGCTTGATGCATTTGATTCCATTTCAATTTTTTATTATATTGACGATCAATTTGACAGTGGAAAATTTAATTGTTTCATTTAAAAAAATGACAGTTTCTTTGCTTTTTCTTAAGCAAGATGGTGTGGGCTCCCTTGGTGCATTACCTTCCTAAGACTTCAAATCAGTTATTTAAAATAATCCGTTTTATTATAGTGTGAGATTGCTATTAGAGACCACAATCTGGATGTAATATAGAAAGTTTTAAACTTAGAAATATTTACTGTGAATATACTAACAAACCAATCTTTTGTGTTTTCCTCTTCATAGAAAATGGTTCTCTGTGTGCTTTACTATTTAGTTGAGGACGTGAGAGTGAAGAATCAATTCAGAGGTTGCTACTGATTGTGACACTAGACATTTTGAGGACAGAATAGTTAAGAAGTGTAGAATGTTCCTTGGGCCATACCATTACAGAGAATAGAAATGATATATTCAAAATCAAAACCAGTTGATAAAGTATTTTTCAATGTGAGTGACCACAAACAACATAGCTTAATTCTCTTTTACGACTTTTGGGATATCTGCATTTTTTCCTGACATATGGCTTTCTAAATTCTAGTAAAATCACCATAAGTACTGAATGTCTTTATCATTCTCAACAATTATTGGTTTGAGATTTTTTTTTCTTCTGGTGCCAGTCTGTGAAATATATATATATGTCTCTCTCTCTCTCTCTCTCTCTCTCTCTCTCTCTCTCTATATATATATATATATATATATATATATACATGTATATACATATATATGTATATACTTTTTAAAAAAGATTTATTTTATTTATTTATTTGAAAGACAGAGTTACAGAGAGAGGTAGAGAGAGAGAGAGAGAGAGAGAGAGAGGTCTTACATCCACTGGTTCACTTTCCAGAGGACCGCAACGACCGGAGCTACACTGATCCAAAGCAAAGAGCCAGGAGCTTCTTACAGGTCTCCCAAGTAGGTGCAGGGGCCCAAGGACTTGGGGCATCTTCTACTGCTATCCCAGACCATAGCAGAGACCTGTAAAAATACATAGGAAGAAAAAGTAGTGATATTTTTAAACTCAATATCTGATACTCAATTCTTGTTCTATAAAATTGTTCTCCAAAGCAGAAAGGAGAACTTTTCAATGCTCTTCAACTTAATTTCAGGTTTTTTGTTGTTGTTGTTCAGTCAAGGAATTCTAAACCAAGTAATATAATCAGCTCGCAATACATGGAAACTGAAAATGATATGAAACCTCTTATAAATTGCTTCTCGGCCTTTTGGCTAAGATCAAGTGTGAAACCTCTTGCAAGTGTTTGAGATCAGAGAATATTCAAAATGAGCTTGCTTTCCCTTCCCATTGGGGAAGACCCAGGAAGAAAGAATATCAATACATATTTTTTAAAAAATAGATGTAGGGGCTGGCTCTGTGGCATAGTGGGTTAAGCAACCACTTGTGGTGCTGACATCCCATTTGGCAATGGTTTGAGTCTCAGCTGCTCCACTTCAGATCCAGCTCAATGCTGATGGCCTGGGCTGGGAAAGCAGTAGAAGATGGCCCAGGTGCTTGGGCCGCTGTTACCATGTGGAGACCCATAAGAACCTCCTGGCTCCTGGCTCCTAAATTGACTCAATAGCAGCTGTTGTACCGTTTGGGGAGTGAACTAGGGGATAGAAGACCTCTCTCTCTCTCTCTCTCTCCCTCTCTCTGTATGTAACTCTGCCTCTCAAGTAAATAAATAAATCTTTAAAAAAATTTAAAAAATAAAAAATATGTAATGTGGTAGTTTCCACCAAGTCACAATATGAATATCTATTCTTGTCCCATTTAGATGGATTTTGGAGGTAGAATACTGGGAGTACTTTAGATGGACCCCATACCCCATGCCTGGGATAGTTATATCTGTCTGATTGTCTGTAAAACTGATAATTCCATAATACCTGGACCAAAAGCTTGTATCTTTTTAACATACTCTTGGTGGTTGCTAAGAAAGGCCAATTGCTTTTATTTAATGGTTTGGCTGTGAATATTGGAAGACTTTGTAAAATCTTGTTTGGGATTGCTTGAGAGGCTTCTCATGGCTCCTAAGGAAAACAAAAATTTGAATTGAGGACTATTGAGCTGCAAGCATGAAACTGCAAGTTGTATTGTTAATTAGATTGCATTGTGTGACAATTACAGACAAGTTTCTTGCTAATATTTAGTTCATTGAGGTCTGTTTAATTGTTGTATTCTCTTTGTTTAAAAAGGAAAAAAAGCAAATGGAAGTGGTAAATAGACCATTGAAACCTAAAATGGAAAAATTCCTGTAATTGTTATCTGTTTAACTTGCTAATTGCATCATTTAGCTAATTTAAATGTTTAAAAACAAAATATCTGAAGTTGCACTGATTTCTAATAAAATAGTTTCTTTTTTTTTAAAGACACAGCTTTGAATTTCATTGACTCTTCCAATGAGGTGGAAAACTACAGAAGCTAGTCAGAGTGCTTCCTGGAATGTTTAATCCCTTATTCCTTTATAGCTAATTATATACTTTTTAATATATCCATTTAAAAGCATATTTCCTGATAAAATTTGTGTTATACATTAAATTTTATGTTTCCCAATATAATTGAATGCTTTGTAGTCTATTCCAGAAGTCAGCAAACTTTACCCAAAGAGGGCTGGCCTTCTTTGTTTTGTAAATAAAGTATTATTGGAACACTGTGTTGGTCATTTGCTTCCATACTCTCTATGGCTACTTCCATGCATAGTTGACCAGTTGCCACCAATTTTCTAGTAGCCCACAAGACCTAAAATATCCACAACTTTCCCTTTACAGAAAATGTTTGCAGATTTCTAATCTTGTCTGTAACAGAATATAAAATATATTTTACTACCTATATTACATACATTACTATTTTCTATATAAAAGACCTTTGTCCTCATCTCTACTCCCCTAGTAGATATAGAAGCACATCATGTTTTACTTATAGTATGTATAGAAAGCAAGCAAGAAAGGGTACTTTGTATTTATTTATTTGTCACTTGAATCAATGCCTCTTCATCATCTATGAAGAGGGTTGTAGTAATAGCCAAGATTGCCTAATAACTGGTGCTGAATTGGGTACTGCTTTGCCAGTTCCTGAATGGTGTGCAGACGGAGCTTAAAGTAGGTTCCATATGGTGTTGCAGAGTCCTCAAGTTGGAGACTTGAATTTCTCTAACCTTCAAATTATATTAACACACTTTGTTTCCATTGTGCAAAACCTGAGCATTGGGGCCAGTGTTGCGACATAGCAGTTGAAGTCTCTGCTTGTGACACTGGCATCCCATGTAGGCAATGGCTCAAGACCTGGCTGCTCCACTTCCAATCCAGCTCCCTAAAAATGCACATGGGAAAGCAGTGGAAGACGGCCCAAGTGCTTGGGCCCTTGTTCTCATGTGGTAGATCTGAAAGAACTCTTGCCTCCTGACTTCAGCCTGGCCCAGCCCCAGCTGTTACAGCCATTTGGGGAGTGAACCAGTGAACAGAAGATCTCTCTCTTTCTGTCTTTTCTCCTTTTCCTGTAACTTTGCCTTTCAAATAAAAAAAAATCTTAAAAATCCTGACCATTAAAATAACATATTGAACTTGAAATAACTGTTCTATATTTTTTGAGTATATAAGTATAAATATATATGATAAACATATAATACATTGCTTGTGAGTGGCCCATTTATATCAAAACCTGAAGATCCTTTATACAGTGTCATAGTATTTGGATATAACGTATGCACATCCTAGTACTTTGAACTGCTTTTACATTGCCTCACATATATAATACAGTGCAAATGCTATGCAAATAGTTGTTATAATTATTTTACTTTAATTTTTAAATTTTCATTTGAAAGGCAAAGAGAGAGGAGAGAGCTCCCAACCGCTAGTTATTTCATCAAATTCCCGTGAGCACCAGGGCTTAGCCACACTAAAGCTGGGTGTTAGAAACTTAATCCAGATCTCTCACGTGAGTGGCAGGGACTCAATTACTTAAAACATCTTCTGCTGCTCCCTTGGGTTTCCATTAGCAGGGAACTGGAATCTGGAGTGGAGATTGGACTCAAACCAGCCACTTTCATGTGGAAAGCAGCCATCCTAACTAGCAGCTTAATCACAAGGCCAAATGTCTACCTTTGTTGTACGACACTGTTTAGGGACAAACAGCAAGAAAAAAACAATAACTGCACATATCTAGCACCTATATATGTTTTTCTGAATAACTAACAGCTATGGAAGGCCAACTGTATATCAGTAAAAATTAAAACTTAGAAAATATATAAATATAAATTACAAACATATTAATTTTAGTTTAAAAATACCAACAAGGCATTTCTGTTAGGAATTTTAGACCATAGCAACATATTAGAAAGGTGATCCGAAGAAAATATTTATATGGCACTAACTGTGAACGCGATCCTTTGCATGAAAATTACATAAAGCAGTTTTCAATTGGGTGGTGGGAGTTGTGTTAGAGAAACTGATCTCAGTAGAGATGGTTGTTTTGGAGGGGAGAGCCTTGTGGTGTGTGGTCATTATAAGAGAAGAAGCAAAAGTTTTAGATGTAATTCCAGAAAAAGTCACAATTGTGAAGGTCAACCAGTTCTGTGGGCAGGTCATTCCATCCAGGAATGCAGTCAGTGTGTGTGAGGTCAGGATTCTGGGAGGTCTGTCCAAGCAGGAAAAGAAAGCCAACAAGTAGGTTTGAACAGGCGAAATATTGGCCCTGGGTGGTACTTGGAAAGGAAGAGTCAAATTATATATCCAAGCATTGGTTTCTCATCACGTGGACTGGACCTGGGGCAGGACTCCAGCCTACAGAGGGGTCAGCATACATAGGGAATGGCAGTCTTTTGAATTCCAAAGAGAATATAAAAGGATTTAACCTGAACCTTCAGGAAGTTAAGGAATGACTGTGAAATGAAGAGTAACCCCAGACAGCCAGCCCCAGGCTGAAGTGCAGAGATATTTGAGGGAAACTGTGCTTGCTTCTAACTTCTAGAGGTAGTATAAGGAATTCTCTCTTCCTCTGA
Source organism: Lepus europaeus (assembly GCF_033115175.1). Taxonomy (NCBI): domain Eukaryota; kingdom Metazoa; phylum Chordata; class Mammalia; order Lagomorpha; family Leporidae; genus Lepus; species Lepus europaeus. Next base: position 18,809,303 of record NC_084828.1, on the reverse strand, counting down.
AGGTTGACAAATTCTTCTCAGAGAACAGGTTTGTCACTGTAGCTGGTCTAAGTTTTGGAGCTGATCAGAAAACATGGCAGGACCTGATACTCATGGGGTTCCGATGGGACCATCAAACTCAAGCCAGTTCTAATTGAACTTAATCCACTCAGTCTGAGAAAGGGGGGGTGATGGGGATAGTTCTTTGACAAATTCCCAAATATACTTTTGACCAAGAAGTAGTAGCTAAAAGGTCCTAGCATGAGATTATTTTTGTCATCCTCAGATTGGAGTCAGAAATTGTAAAATCCCCATAATGACTACTTTGTCAGTCTGATGTTTATTTCCTGTGTTCGAGCTTTTAATTTCTTCTTACTGCATCTCCTTCATACCAGACTGATTTCAGAGTATCCGACACCAGCATGGTAACCCTCAGATTATCCTAGGAACAGACAGTTTGGTATGTGTTCTTGACCTGTGGTGTTCTTTGGCTCCAATTAACTTGCTTTAGTGACTCAGCTGGAAAGACTCAAATCCCTTCCGCATGCAAAATGATGACTGTGCTGTTTCTTCATGGTATTTTTTTCTGCATGAACAAACTGGGTCTGGCTGCATTACTGCCAAATAGCATGCCAATGCCACCTTGAATAGAGGATTTGCTTAGATGAAATGTGTCGAGAATATTTGTTTATTGAATTATGATCACAACCAAAATCTTTTAACAATTATTATTAGACTAACATCATACTAGGAAGTTATAGTAAGAGCATGAGCTCTATCTATAGCTATCTCTCCATTTATATCTAACTATATACACAGATGGTTAAAGAGAATGATCCTTATTTGTAATTCTGATAACTTATTTATTTAATACTGTCTATACATATTTTAAAGCAAGTAAAATAGCTATCTAGGGGATTAAAAATTAATTTTATGCACTTATTTTATTTGAGAGATACAGAAAGAGTTAAAAAGGCAGAAAGATCTCCCATCTGCTGGTTCACTACCCAAATGCCCACAACAGCTAGGGCTGTGCCAGGTTGAAGACAGGAGTTAGGAAGTCAGTGCAGGTCTCCACATGAGTTTTCAGGAACCCAAATACTTTAGTCATCAACTGCTTCCATCCAGGGTGCACATTCATAGGAATTTGATATTTAGGTCAGAGCCAGTGCTCCATCCAGGCACTCCAATATGGCATGTGGGCATCCCAAGTGATGACTGAACCTCTCTGTCAAATGCTCACCCTAGAATTTGGTGAAACTTTGACAGAAAGAGAAAGAGAGAGGGAAAGAGAGAGAGAGAGTATCAGAGAGAAATCAATTTATTCCCCATTGGATTAATCTCTAGGTGCCAACAATAACCAAACTGGGCCAGCTAGAAACCTGGAATAGGGAACTCAACCCATGCCTCCTATGTAGGTATCAGGCATCAAATTAATTGAGTCATCACCACTGGTTCTGTATTAGTTTGAAGTTAGAACGGAGAGCCTGAGTTGGGATTTGGAGACAAAAGGCACTTCCAGTGTGTGACATGGAGGTCTTAACTGGCGTCTTAACTGCTAGGCCAAATTCTCACCCCAGAAATGTAGTTATGAATGCCTTAAAATGAGAAATTAATGAGGTTGGTATTAGCAGTGGCTTATATGCTCCTGTTTCAAATGGAAAAAAAAAAAACTACTGAGTATAACAGATGAATATCACTTCTCATAGCCTTATTTAAGACAGTTGTATCTCTTGCAAAATGTTGAGGAAACAGACACTTGCTTGCTTTTAGATTTACATTTGACTTGTCAAAACAGAAGCTAAACAAGTCTGTTGAATTTAATTTTTCCTGAAATCATAAAGTCACCAATTTTGAAAATAAAGACTTATCTGAAGCATTATAGAAAAACTGGAGATATGTGGCTACTGCAAGAGAAATCATACAAGGGGATAGTTTGGGAAGGAATAAAATAAGTAAAATGAGATCAGATAGTTCTTCCCTGCGTAATAAAATTACAAAACACTTTTCAAAGCCTGAGTAAAAAACCATGTCAATGTAATTGACAGAAGAGAGACAAAAATACCCCTGAAGGATGGTTGTTCAGTTTCGACTTGGAAGGATGGTTGTTCAGTTCCAAGTTGATCACAGTAAAGCTCTATATCTAAACTTTGCAGAAGAGTAAGCTAAATTTGGCCTCAAATTTTCAGATTTTTTTTAGGTTTTTGATAACTCTGTGACACTAGATTCTTACATAAGTGACTAATGATGGATTTAGTGCTCTAGCAGGTAGTTCTTAGGATGATTAAAGATATATTGGTGAGCGTTACAAAATTTTTAGTTACATATTAAATATGAATTTGTAAATTATAGCTGGTATTTACAAATTGTGATTTAGGTTGTTACCCAAAATATTTCTCATTTTTATTTTGCCATAACTTATGTAAGTTAAAATATGAGAGTAAAGTGAAAGTGAAATGTTAAATATCTAATAAATTGTAGTATCATGTTAAATATATAACAGATCGTGGTGAAATATGTGTATGTGATGTGAAATTAACCATTGTTTTGGAAGCGCTGAAATAGAATGTCAATGAGACAAGAACTTTTCAGGGGCTGAAATACTCCCATTCACCAAGGGGATACTTGTTTCCTGATGAAGACATCTGTGCAACAAAACTGGACATCAAACTTGATTGAGAGGCACAGTGAAGTGTTTGGTTAGTTTTGAAAAGTCCCTCAGCAAGGTCATTTAAACTCTGAAATCCACTTGAGAACACGATGAGTAGGCTCTATGATGTTGCAGATACCATAGTTAGTTAAAACTTTCAAGAGTTCCCTGCATTCCCGAGAGATGGTCTTTATAAAAGGCTCATTCTTTAGGAGTCTAGAGCAGTTCCTAAAATGTTAAGATGAACATTACTAGAGAAAACGATGTTTGTGTCAACTTCTAAGGAGGACAAAAGCTTTGGGCAGACAGCACTGCCCCTGAGGGAGGAGCGGCCAAGCAGTGCAATCCCGACAGGAAATACCTGATTTCAGTCAATGGAAGGCACTTCTGCGGAGTATGAAATAAGGTCCTATTCCACTTCCTCTCTCATTTCTTAACTCTCTGTTTCCTAGCCTGTAAAATAAAGTGCAGAGTTTCTGAGAAGAGGAAACAAAATAAAGTCACATGGCGAGCACTCAATAATAATATTATGGTTATTTGCCTTGAGAAGCTGGTCATGTTTTTTTGGTGAGAAGGGTGATTGTGAAATTGAAAAAACCATCCTACTTGAAGGGACATGTGGGGAATGTGGGCAGCGTTAAGTATAGACCTGAAATCACTCAAAGGGAAAACATTCTTTCCACTGTGGCACACAGGCAGGAACGGCTGCTGTGGAGTAATAACAGAAGTCCTGGAAGCAGCAACATTGCCTGGCAGGGAAATGATGACAAGAAGGCGAGTGAGGAATACCTTGAACTTCTAGTAGTGTCTGGGACAGAAAGAACCGGTGACTTACTTTCCAGTATGTGACCTTTTGCTTTTTAATTTTATTTATTTTTCAAATTTATTTAAAAGGCAGAGTGGAGGAAGGGAAGGGGGGAGGGAGGAGAGCGAGAGAGAGAGAGATCTTTCCTCCTCTGGTTCACTCCCCAAATACCCCTAGCAGCCCAGGCTGGACCAAATCACAGCCACGAGCCAGGAACACAGTCTGAGTCCCTCATGTACGTGGCAGGGATGAAATCACTTGAGCGATCACCTGCTATCTTCCAGGGTGTACATTAACAGGAAACTGGATTTGGAGTGAAGCCGGGATTGATCCCAGGAACTCCAATATGGACTGCAAACATTCCAGGAGGCATTCTAACCACAGAACAAGGTGCCTGACCCAACACAGGGTCTGGAAGGCAGTGTAACACGATGAAATTAACAGTAGATTCTGAACTTCAGTAGTTTCATTGCTGCTCATGAGGCCTTGGGCAAGTCATTTAAATTGCCGGCATCTGTTCTCTTGTCTGTCAGGAGGAGGCTGCTGTGGATGTCTCCCTCAGGATCCAGCTGAGTACTTACATCAGAAATCCAGATAAAGTGCTCCATCCAGTAAAGACCAACTCAGAAAGAAAACACAACACATTTTTTTTTCTGCCTGTTGAATTTTTTTATTTTTATTTTATTTTATTTTATTTTTTACTTCTTTTTTAAAAACTTTTATTTAATGAATATAAATTTCCAATGTATAGCTTATGGATTACAATGGTTTCCCCCTCCCATAACTTCCCTCCCACCCGCAACCCTCCCCTCTCCTGCTCCCTCTCCCCTTCCATTCACATCAAGATTCATTTTCAATTCTATTTATATACAGAAGATCAATTTAGTATATATTAAGTAAATATTTCAACAGTTTGCACCCACATAGAAACACAAAGTGAAACATACTGTTTGAGTATTAGTTATAGCATTAAATCACAATGTACAGCACATGAAGGACAGAGATCCCACATGAGGAGCAAGTGCACAGTGACTCCTGTTGTTGACCCAACAAATTGACACTCTAGTTTATGGCACCAGTAACCACCCTAGGCTCAACACAACACATTTTAAAACCACTAAAACAAAATCTCTGTTTGGTCAGTACAGGCTACTTAAAGTTCTTGAAATATCACACTCCATAAATATGCACAGTTACTATATGTTAATAAAAATGTACAAAATCCTCAAAGAATGCAAAAAAAATTAACATTACAAGCAAAACAAAGCAAAGCACCGGCATCTCCCAGAGGACAGTGTCGATAAGTAAAAGAATGGATTTTTGTAACTGGATCATTAGTGTTGAGTCTTTTTTTATGATGTATTTATTTATTTGAAAATCAGAGTTAGAGAGAGAAAGGGATAGGAAGAGAGAGTGTTCTTCCATCTGCTGGTTCATTCCCCAGATGGCTGTGATGACCAAGACTGGGTGAAAACAAAGCCAGGAGCCAGGAGCGAAGAGCCAGGAGCTAGTGCCCATATGGAATGCCAACATCACAGGTGGCTGCATTACCTGCTGTGTCACAAGGCTGGCCCATGTCCTGAGTTTTGATGTGCACTGCAAATTCATGATGGCATCTACATAATGTGTGTGCTTTCTGTTTTCAAACCAAAGCAATGCATTCATTTTGATTTTGACATTTGCTATAAAAAACTAAATAGCTGGTGTCTGTTGACCACATATAAGATTATTAATTTTCCACTTTTGGAGTATCCTTTGTTACAATGTCAGTGAATTCTATCTCTTTCAGAATAAAAATGAGCAGCTTTCCTTCTTAAAATTTGAAATAGAGTGTCATTTATTTCCAGGGAATTAGTGACATGCTGTTTATGAAAATATCTACCCAAGCCTATTTTTCAATGCTTATTTATTTAGTTTGATCTACTCGAAAGCAGAGCTGTTGGCTTGGGGGAGAGAAACAGAGAGAGGGAGAGAGAGACTGAGAGAGACAGGGAGAAAACTTCCATGCTTTGGTACGCTTTCCAAATGCTCACAGAAGCCAGGGCTGGGTCAAGCTGGAGTCAGTGGCCAGGAACTCCATCAAGGTCTACCACCCACATGGGTGGTAGGGGTCCAAGCAGTTGAGCTGTCATTTGCTGCCTCCTAGGCAGCATGACCATGAACCTGGATCAGAGGCAGAGATGTTGGATTCCAGCCAGCACTCTGATATAGGCGTCCCAAGTGGTGACTCATCTGCTTTGGTACAATGCACACCCTTGCACTAGCCTATTTATTGCGATGCTCAACGGCAATGGGTGTATGTATGAGCTGCTCAGAAAGGTTTTAATTTGAAAGCTCTGTGCACTGGGGAGAGGCCACTGGGATGACACTGAGCTGTCTGAAGAATGACTTCACTAGGAGCCTGATGCCAAGATCATGTCCATGGTAATCATTGTTCAGGTAATGGATATGTTAATTAGCCTGATTGACTCTATGTATAGACATGGATCAAAACATACTAATGCACCCCCCTACATACACAATTATTACTTCGAATCAAAAATAAGCACGCACACACACACACTCGCAGAGCAGAATGTTCCTCACTGTTTACAGGAAGAAAGGTTATAAATGAGAATTTTCCCATACCGAGGTCTCATGGAACAAATAAATGATGCTGAAATGTTGACACATCAGAGGTGTGTACCAAAATTATAATTTTTCTGTTTCTGTTTCTAGATTCTTAAATATTGAATTATGGTATTTCCAATGTAAAAATTAATCCTTTGGTTATGAATGACAAATTTGACTTCAAGAGTACAAAGACAACCAGAAAAAGGAATAAGTCAACTAAAAGAGAATTAATACATGAATATATTAGTGTAATTGGCTTATTTATTTACTTATTTATTTTTGACAGGCAGAGTTAGACAGTGAGGGAGAGAGAGAAACAGAGAGAAAAGTCTTCCTTTTCCGTTGGTTCACCCCCCAAATGGCCGCTACAGGCATGCGCGCTGTCCGAAGCCAGGAGCCAGGTGCTTCCTCCTGGTCTCCCTGTGGGTGCAGGGCCCAAGCACTCGGGCCATCGTCTACTGCCTTCCCGGGCCACAGCAGAGAGCTGGACTAGAAGAGGAGCAACTTGGACTAGAACCCAGGGTGCCGGCGCTGCAGGCTGAGGATTAGCCTAGTGAGCCGCAGCTCTGGCTTTAACTGGCTTTTTTAGAAAATCATTTTTAATCATGATACATGTCCAAGTGATACACAAATATTTATGAAAATTGTAGGCTCTCCTTGTTTACATTTGTTAACTCTGCTGTCACTGAAATTACTATTCAAAAGGATGCTTTAAGCCTTGAGGATATGATAAAACAGTATTTTCTAGTTCACATCATTCTCTCATTCATTAATGACACAATAAATGAAAGTTAATTCCAAGGTTAAATACACAAAAAATATATTCATCAGTATTTTCCAGAAAAAGATGCTTGAAAAAACATGGAACATGGAATAATATCTGTGCATTAAGAAATGGGAAAGATACATGCTACCACTGTGGATTGGTGTTGTGCCACAGCAGGGTAAGCAACTGCCCAGGATGTTGTCTTTCCATATGAGCACCAGTCCCAGTCCTGGCTGGTCTACTTCCAGTCTAGCTTTCCTGTAAGTCAGCAGAAGGTGATCTGAGTGTTTTGGGCCTGTGCTATCCACAAGAGAGAACTGATGGAGTTCTGCGCTCCTGGCTTCAGCCTGGTCCAGCCCTAACCATGGTGGCTATTGGGGAGTGATCCATGGATGGAACATATCTCTTTTTTTGTATCTCTTTCTGTGGCTCTGCCTTTCAAATAAATAAATACATATTTGAAACATAATTTTTAATAATATTTAATACGTAAATCTTTCAAACTAACTGGAAAGGTAAGAATGAGCTTTCTGAAGGGCCTGAAACACTATTCAATGGCAAGAACCAAAACAACGTCTAGCTTCATGTGGCCTCTGTTCCAGTCAGACCTATTACTTGCTAACCTTTGAGACTTTGGTCAAGTAACGTAGTATCCTGCATCTTCGTATCCTCACTTCTCAAAAAGTAATAATAATAGAATAATGAAGTAATAATACTTCATTGCTTAGAGATATAAAGTAAATCACCAGGTAGAAAGCACTTAAAACATTACATGATAGTCAACTCTACTTGACTGTTAGTGATCACTATCTGGGAACAGCCAGATTGTAAATTAGACATTTGTGCTCATGTTTCCCTTGTCTAAACTTGTTTTCTGACATTGTAATTCTGAAACTACAGTTTTTCTCATGGCCTCCTTCCAATGGTGTATACATTTGTAAAGATGCAGAGCTGTTGTGGCCGCCAGCTATGACACCTGGCTCTAGTGGTTGAAGAAACAGATGCAACTTTGAGGAGATGGAATTTTTAAAAGATCTTATGGATTAGATATACAAGAACTGCTGACTTCTGAAACAAATTATGAAAGTTTATATGCTTGGGATAAAAATAGCTAAGGATGTTTAAATATGGATATTTCAGAGGTAATCCTTTTAATTGTGCCCTTCCTATAATGTAACAAAATGAAATATTGAGAATAATTTAATTTTGATAGCCTATATTTCTGTGCTGTTTTAAATATAGCTTAAGCAAAGCTTGTTAAGGACATCTGTGGTGTAATGGAAAGTTGATTGAATTTGGAATTGGAATAATGCTTTCCAAACCATTGTCTGTAGGAAACTGGTCATACAAGATGTTTCCAAGTGTTCTCTGCAGACAGATTTTTCTTCAGCCAAATAGAGAAACATGTTAGATCTGTAAACCTGAGTTCAGAGCTCCATTCTGACATTTAAATTATACCCAAGTTAGAAGAAGTTACAAGTTTTCTAAATTCCAGTTGTGAGAAACCAAAAATGGAATCTCACAAGTTTGTAGATTTTTTTATAGAATAAGATAATGTATATAAAGCACCCGGTATATATTGATGGACTCAGATTTCAGACTTCACAATGACATAAACTTGAAAATGGACATCATTTTCATATAATTAAGATTAAAGTTTATAGAGAAAATGTGCATAATAACTAGAAACATTATCTAGCAGACAGGAAGAGTTTTATCAGCTATTTCAAATTCAGATAAAAGTGGAGAAATTTATGTTCTTAAAGTTTTAGGAATATTGTTTGTTGCAAGGGCATATTTGTCTTTGATGCTCTTATTCATATAGTATTTCTATAACATATATTACAAATATTTAAAACAAAAACACAGGGAGAAAGGAAAAACAACAGACTGGTATTTAGACAATATCTACAAAAATATCTAATGCTTTGTGATGTTAAACCATGAGTTAAGACTACATTCAGTTGTAAAAAGAACTTAAGTGTCTAAAGGTATAAAAAGCTGCTAAATATGGTAGTTGGAAAAATCTGAAAAATAGTGACTGGAAAACTACTATTCCTCTTAAAGACCAATGCAGTCAGGAAGGAACCTCCACTGTGACACGGCCTTGACTAAACAAGTTCAGAGTCGGTGAACTCAAGGGGCTTCCATAGCCTAGACAGCTCATAGCAAGAGTCTCGGGTGATTGCTGACGTCATAAATAAGAGTGCCAATTGTTAAACCAACAATGGGAGTCACTGGGTACATGCTCCCCATGTAGGATCTCTGTCCTTAATGTGTTTTACTATGAAACTTAAAAACAACACTACTAGTCGAACAATACCCTATACCTTGTGCGGTTGTGTGAGTGCAGCCTGTTGAAACCCTTGCTTAGTATATACTAAGTTGATCTTCAGTATATGAAGGTAATTGAAAATGAAACTCGATAAAGGGCGGGATGGGAGAGGGAGAGGGGAGGGCCACGGGAGGGAGGGAGGTTGGGGGGAAGGGCACAACAATCCAAAAGTTGCACTTTGTAAATTCACATTTATGAAATAAAAAATAAATAAATTATGATAAAGTATAAAAAAAAGGACCAATGCAGATAGCACCATGTATTGGAAAGAATATAGAACAAGCAGGTGTCTCAAATAGTGCTGATGGAAACCTACAGAGGTACAGCCATTTTGAAAAAGTATTTGGGAGTACACACAGAGGCTAGATGTAGGTACACCTAATACATAACAAATGCATTAGAATCTTAAGAGGAATCTGCAATATCCCCAAAGTCATAAATTATTCAAATGGCCATAAACAGTTACAATGGAGCAATAGGTTATGGTTGGCTCATGCAATGGAATATTATGGAGCAAGAGAATGATCAACCTATGATTTTAAGCCATAATGCAAGTGCATCTCAGAAATTTGTGAGTAAAATCCTCTTTACCAAAAAGAGCACATCTTGCATGATTTTCTTTATGCATATCATTTGATCAAATATAAAGGCATAATCTATATTTTGAAATATTCTCAAAGTATGAGAGGTTAGACTATAAATAACTTTAGGAACGCAATGACTGAAGGAGTAGGCAGAACACCTGTTTTGGAAGTGAAATTGATTTCTTCCCTGATCTGCTGAAATGTATGTGATCCATTTGTAGAAATGTATTAAAGCTACAACAGGCTATGCATACTTTTCTATGGTTTATTTTACTTCAGTGAAAAATAAACAGGGGGATTATTATTTTTAAAGATTTATTTGTTGTATTTGAAAGGTAGAGTTAGAGAGTGGGAGAGAGGCAGAGATGGACAGATCTGTCCACTGATTCTCTCCCCAAATGGCCACAATTGCCAAGGCTGGGCAAGGCTGAAGCCACGAGTCAGAAGGTTCTTCAGGGTCTCCCAAGTACCTGGGCCATTTTCTACTGCTTTCCTAGTCCCATTATCAGGAAACTGAATCAGAAGTGGAGCAGGGAGATTCAAACCAGCGCCCAGCTGGGATGCCAGTGTTGTCAGTGGCAGCATTACCTGCTACACCCCAATGCCAGCCTCAAGAAATTTGTGTTAAATATTCTAGCCTTAGACTGTATTTCCAGCTTCAAAAGTAAAAGTTATTTCTTAGTGTTGTCTGAGACACTCAGTATGATTGGTTTCTGCTTCACAAAAGTTGCTTATGTTTTATTTATTTGAGAGAAAGGGAGAGGGAGACAGGTAGAGGCAGACAGACAGACACACACGGGGGGGGGGGGGAGAGAGAGAGAGAGAGAGAGAGCAAGTTCCCATCCACAGGTTCCCTCCCCAAATGCCTGCCAACAAAGAGGCTGGAAGGAGAGCATGAGTGGGACAAAAGGCTGGGGCCTGGAACCCAGTCTGGATCTCCCATGTGGGTGGCAGGGATCCTGTCACTTACAACATTACAGCTGCCCACCCAGGGTGCACATTAGCGGGAAGCTGGAGTCAGGGGCCTGAGCCAGGACGCCCACCTAGGCGTTGTGATGTAGGACATTGTCATCTTAATGGGTAGGCTGGATGCCTGTCCCAAGATGCTTATTTTTTGTTTCTGTTTAGCATTAATTTTTTAACGTGATATACAAAAATTATACATATTTATAGGGTATATATTTATGGAGTTATCCTTCAATATGTGTATAGATTGTGCAATATTCAAATCTGGGTAAATTTATCTATTTCCTCAAACATTTATATTTTCTTTATGATGGAAACATTCTAAATTTTTTCTTGCAGCTCTTCAACATTTATTATACTTATTGTTTGCCTCCTTGTTCACTGGTATATGCTTAACATCTACGATGACCACTAAGACAGTAGCATGAGCATCATAAATATTTGTTGAATAATGAAGGTAATTCTCCAAATATTCTTCTGCATGCATGCATAACTTTAAGGCTATCTCTTGTGCTAAGCAGTGGAGATTGTAGGGAAATTAAGGTGTCTTACTGATGAATGAGAGATTAAAGTTCACCCGATCTAGTGATATTAGCAGAATTTAAAAAAAACACCACACAAGGTCTTTTTTATCACTTGAAAACCATCTAGCAATTCCAATTCCTTTGTTCATGATTTTCATATTATAGTTTTTGGTTCTGTGTTCAGGAACAAGTTCATTTTGGAGTGATGGATGCTGGCCATCCTTTGAAGTAGGGCAAGATCCTCAGTAGAGTGGCAAGAGAGTGGTCAGTGATCTTTACAGAGAATGCAAATATAGTTTTGATGCTGTTGGAAATCAGTTCTGAGAAAATTTGTTTGAACAGTTTTTTTAGTCCCAGTCATACTTGTATGAGGATTAGCAGGGTGGCAGCTTGCAGCGGCAGCTACAAGAACTGGCTGGTACCTCAGCTGCTGTTGAGATCCATTTGAAGCCTGGCAGGAAAATCAAAGTCCGGTTCTTTCATCCCCTTTCTTCTGCTGCTTGTTTGCTTTGGAACTTTGTGCTACACTCATTAATAAGTGTTAACAAGACCTTTTAAAAGGAACAAGTAGTAAGGAGAAAAATAATAAGAGAGAAGGACATAAGTCAAACAAGAAGGATGAATGGAATGGAAAGCAAAATAGAAAGGAGTAATTGCAAAACTTTTCAAGTGATTGTACTCGGATAGAGATGTATATGATGACCGGGTTCTTGGCCAAGCCACGGAATAGCATCTTCCAAAAACCCATCATTTCCTTTAATGTAATTTCCCCAAGGTGCAAGTTACTGAAAGTGAAGTCACAGAATCATAAATGTAATAAAAAACCGGATTCAGTTACCCAATAGTGGATTCATCCTGACTGGTAGCATCATTGAAATGACTGGAACGATGACCTTCTCATCATTTTTATTTTCTTGAAAATACAAATAACACTGTTATTTGAAGCACTTCATGTTAGTGACAAAAAATTTACAAGCAGTCAAATGTTTGGTTTATTTTATGTGGCTACCGTTGGAATAAACAGTTATTAGAAAACACATGCACTTTTTATTTGGGTACCACTTAAAATCCTGAATAATGATTCACCGAATATGTTTAAGTGACCTGAATGAGGTTAAATAGTTATGTAAGGACATAGTTTGTGCATTAGGTAATGATTAGGAGAGAATTAAGAAGTTTATTAAGGGGTCAGTGTTGTGGCATAGAGGTTTAAGCTGCCATCTGCAATGTCAGCATCCCATATGGGCACTGGTTCTTATACCAGCTGCTCCACTTCTGATCCAGCTTCCTGCTCATACACCTGGAGAAGCAGCAGAGGATGGCCCAAGTCCTTGGGCCCCTGTGCCGAATTGGGAGAACCGCAGGAAGGTCCAGGCTCCTGGCTTTGGCCTGGCCCGGCCCTGACCACTACAACCATCCAAAGAGTGAACTAGCAGAGGGAAGATTTCTCTCTCTCTCTCTCTCTCTCTCTCTGTAACTCTGCCTTTCAAATAAAAAAATATAAATCTTTAAAAGAGGAAGCTAATTTTTAAAAAAAATTCCTCCTCACCTGCTCATTAATTTAAATAATATTTATTGAGCAACTTCCATTTGCCAAGCACAATTAAGGTACTTGGGATAGCGCCAGTCAGCTTTTACTAGGACAGTTTTGCAAAATACCAAGTGGGTTAGTTCTCGCTCACTGGCCTGTGAGCTGACTAAAGCTCTGATTTTGGATTTAGATTTGTGGAGAATGCAGCTCTCCTGTAGTGTCTATCATCTTAGGCATATGCTCAGGGAACAGCAACTACTTTGGACGTGTTTTTTTCTTGAGAGAAAGCTTCCGTTTGAAAATGGTACATTGACATTTCTTCTCACATTGTGTTGACCACAGCAAGTATCAGAGCCATGTTCAACAGTTAAGTGCACTTTTCCTATGGAGGAGGTACAGTACTTATTTACCAAACAGTTTGAAAATATAAAGAAAGTTATGGAAGTATAGTAGTAGAAGCTGGCATTATGCCGCATCAGATTAACCTGCTATGTTGCTGGAATGCTGTACAGAGTACTTATTTGAGTCTGGCTTCTATGCTTCTGATCCAGCTGCCTGATAATGTGCCAGCAGTGAATGGTGACCCAAATACATGGGCACTGCCACTCATTGCCGGTGGGGGGGGAGGTGGAATGGAGTTCCTGCCTCCTGGCTTCAGCCTGGCTCAGTCCTAACCTTTGTGGCCATTTGGAAAGTGAATCAGTGTATGTATGATCTCTTTCCCTCTCTTTCTCTCTCTTACTATACCTTTCAAATAATTAAAAACAAAATATGGTAATGAACTAAATATGTTTTTAAAATGCCTGTACTCAATTTTGTTTACATTCTGTGGAGATAAATAATAATAATCAACCAATAGAATAAATACTATATTAATCTATCAGAAGATACAAATTTAAATAAAATGGTGAGCATAGCATTCCTCAAAACTGTGAGCTTTAAGCCAAGATGTAAGAAAATGATACGTTTAGCCATGAGAACATTTAGAAGAAAGTCATTTCAGGTGGAGGGGATAGCCTTTGTTAATACCTAAGCTGATAGTGCACCTGGCATGTTAGAGCAAGAGCAGGGAGCCAAAGTGGCAGCAAAGAAGTAGACTAGGCTGTAGAAGCAGTGTATGAGGTTAGAGAGATAATGGGGATAGGAGTCCTGAGGGATTTGTTAAGTAGGTACTTCAAGGCCATTAGAAGGACTTTAACTTTCAGTCCGAGTTCGAGAGCCATTGACACAGAGAGCTTAGGTCCTGAGATAAGCATTCCTCGGAGTCTAATGGTATTTGAAGTCATGGGACAAGAGGAAATCACCAAGGAACTAGTGTGCTTCATAAGGAGTGAAGGCTGCATACAGAGCCATACAGTACACAGTATTACTGCAAAATTAGTTTTCTTTCTTTCTTTCTTTCTTTCTTTCTTTCTTTCTTTCTTTCTTTCTTTCTTTCTTTCTTCTTCCTTCCTTCCTTCCTTCCTTCCTTCCTTCCTTCCTTCCTTCCTTCCTTTCTTTCTTTCTTTCTTTCTTTCTTTCTTTCTTTCTTTCTTTCTCTTAGTTATACAGAGAGAGAAGGAGAGGCAGAGAGAGAGAGATAGAGAGAGAGAGAGATCTTCTGTCCGCTGGTTCACTCCCCAATTGGCCGCAATGGCCAGAGCTGTGCCAATCTGAAGCCAGGAGCCAGGAGCTTCTGTTGGGTCTCCCATGCAGGTACAGTGGCCCAAGGACTTGGGAGATCCATCCTCTACTGCTTTCCCAGGCCATAGTAGAAAGCTGGATCGGAAGAGGAGCAGCCAGGTCTCAAACCAGTGCCCATAGGGGATGTTGACACGGCAGGTGGCAGCTTAACCTGCTATGCCACAGCGCCAGCCCCAGAATTATTATTATTTTATTAATTTGATTGTGAAAGTGTCCTTTTATAGAATGTGGCTTGGGCCGGCGCCGTGGCTCAACAGGCTAGTCCTCCGCCTTGTGGCGCCAGCACACCAGGTTCTAGTCCCGGTCGGGGCGCCGGATTCTGTCCCGGTTGTCCCTCTTCCAGGCCAGCTCTCTGCTATGGCCCAGGAGTTTAGTGGAGGATGGCCCAAGTGCTTGGGCCCTGCACCCCATGGGAGACCAGGAGAAGCACCTGGCTCCTTCCTTTGGATCAGCACGGTGCGCCTGCCGCAGCGCGCCGGCCACTTGGAGGGTGAACCAACGGCAAAGGAAGACCTTTCTCTCTGTCTCACTCTCTTTCACTGTCCACTCTGCCTGTCAAAAATAGAAAAAAAAAAGAGTGTGACTTAATCATAATAGGCAAATTATATAAAACACTCAAAATAATAGTTACTACCATGAAAATAAATAATATAATACTTTGGTTTTTTGAACATTGCTTTATTGTGCTTCACAGGCATTGGGCTTTTTACAAGTTGAACACTGTGGGCTCTTGTTTCTTGTAAGTATATTGGCATCATTATTTCCAATAAATAGCATGTGATCACTCCCTTTCTCTGTGTCACATTGTGATCATACAGAATTTAAAATTTTTCCATTTTTATTTTACTTCTTATGGTGATGTCTGATCAGACATCCTTGATGTTACTTTTGCAACTCTTTTGGGGTACCATAAATTTTGGGCATATATGATAGTGAAGTCAACCAATGAATGTTATATATGCTCTGATTGCTCAACTAAATACCTATTCCTCTTTCTCTTTTCCTCTCCTTATGCATCTCTTTTCCTGAGACACAATAATATTGAAATTATATCGATTATCAACACAACAATGGCCTCTAAGTGAGAGGAAGAATAATATTTTAAGTCAAAACTACAGTTAATTAAGTTTAATTAGGAAAGCATGTCAAAACCTGAGATAGTCCCCTTGCAACAAATCATGAGGCAAATTGTGAGTGTAAAGAAAAAGTTCTCGAAGGAAATTAAAAGTGTTCCTCCAGTGAACACAAGAATATTATAGGAGCAAGTTTTAATGGCATGGATAGAACATCACACCTGACACAAAATTTCCTAAAGCCAAAGCCTAAACCAGGGTCATGCTGTAACTCTTCTTCAATTCCTTGAAAGCTGAGAGAGGTAAGGAAGCTGTAGAAGAAAATATTAAAGCTAGTTGAGGTTGATTCATGAGGATTAAGAAAAGAAACCATCTCTATTACATAAAAGTGCAAGGTGAAGTTTCAAATGCTAATGCAGAAGCTACCGTTATCCAGAGCTAGCTCTGCTAATGAAGGAAGGCGATCACACCAAACAACAGACTTTAAGTGTAGATAGAACTCTCTTGTATTGGAAGATGATGCCATCTAGAACTTTTTCCAGCCAGAGAAGAGAAGTCAATGCCTGGCTTCAAAGTTTCAGAGGACAGGCTGGACTCTATTTTTAGGGTTTAACGCAGCTGGTGAGTTCACATTACACTGAATGTTCATTTACCATTTGGAAATTCTTAAGGCCTTCGAGATTATACAAAATCTACACAGAAAAATGCATTATAAGTGGGGCACAGTCTGGATGACAGCACGTCTGTTTACCACATGGGTTACCAATATTTCAAGCCCACTGTAGAGGCTTACTTCTTAGAAAAAAAGATTACTTTCAAAATACTGTTGTTCATTGATGATTCACCTCATCATCAATGAGCTCTCATGGAAATCTGCAATGAGATTAAAGTTTTCATAAAAGACAAAATCCATTAGGCAGCTCATGGGTCAAGCTATAATGTTTACCTTCAAGTCTTTTTGAAAAAAAATATACATTTTATAAAGCTATATCTGTCATAGACAGTGATTCTGCTGATGGATCTGGGCAACATAGATCGAAAACACTTTGGAAAGAATTCACCATTTTAGATGCTTCTAAGAATATTCATGACTGATGGAAAGAGGTCAAAACATCAACATAAACAGCAGTTTGGAGCAAGCTGATTTCAATCATTATGGATGAGGAGTTCAAGTCTTTGATGGAAGAAGTAAATATGTTGTTAAAACTGAAAAAGAACTAGAATTAGGAGAGGGGTTTAATGATGTGACTGGATTTCTACATCTTGTGATAAAATTTTAGGATGACTTGAATCTTAGGGATGAGAAACAAAAGTGATTTCTTGAAATGGACTCTATTCCTGGTGAAGATGCTATGAACATCCTTAAAACAACAAGAAACAATTTAGAAGATTACATAAAATTAGTTGATAAAGCAGCAACAGAGTTTGAAAGGACTGGCTTCCATTTTCAGATGAGTTCTACTGCGGGTAAAATGTTATCAAATAGCATTGCACACTACAGGAAATCTTGAGATAGGAAGAGTTCATCAATGTGGTGAACTTCTTTGTCTTATTTTAAGAAACTACAAGGCATCTCCATCTGTAGAAAATTCTCTTCTGATCAGTCAGGAGCCACTGACATTAAGACAAGCCCCTCCACCAGCACAAAGTTTACAACTCTCAGAAGGATAAAATGACCATCAGCATGTTTTAGCAAAAGCATATTTCAAAATTAAGAAACTTACATTATAGACATGATGCTATTGCTCATGTATTAATTAGCAATAATTGTAAATATAACTTTTATATGTACTGAGAAGCTGACAAAATTGTATGATTCTGTGTTGGTATTTGCATTATTGTTGTGGCCCAGAACTGAAGTCATTTATATCTTTTTTTCACTTTTTAAAAGAAGAATTTTAACAGCCTTATTAGATTTCATTTTTTAAAAAAGATTTATTTTTTATTTGAAAGAAGAGTTACACAGAGAGAGGGAAAGACACACAAGTAGAACCTCCATATACTAGTTCACTTCCCAAATGGCTGTGATGGCTGTAGGTGAGCCAGTCTGAAGCCAGGAGCCAGGAGCTTCCTCTGGGTCTCCCATGTGGGTGCAGGGGCCCAACTCCTTGGATTGTCCTCCATTGCTTTTCCATTAACAGGGAGCTATGTCTGACAGCTGAACAGCTGAAATGAACCAGCACCCATATGGGATGTTGGCATTGCAGGCAACAACTTTACTCACTATGCCACAATGCTGGGCCCTAGATTTCATTTTAAAATTATTCTGATCTGAACTTAAATGATCAGCTCATTTGAAATTCACTCTTCAGGTGATTTTATATTGATTTGTCTTCTTTCATATGGCAACGTGTAACTATTTAAGTGAAGATTTGTTTCTGACCTATTCCTTATATTCTAAGTGGATTTAGTGTTAATCTGGTCATGGGACATTCATGAATTATTGAATTCCACAAAGCCAGAAAATTTATCTTCTTGGTTATTAGCATGGTCATAGTTTCCTCCTCTCAAGGTCTGTGCCATTTTTACTTTATCAGTCATATAATTCTTTATTTTTGATAAGAACAAAATAAAATACTTATAATAGCACAAATAATAATGATAACATTCATTATAAAGTTTCCATGTCCTAGAACTGTTCTCAGTGCTTTAACTCCTTTAACTATCAAAAATATTTTCATATTAGAGATAAAGTAGAAAGAGCAGAGAGAGAAGAAACTTGCTCATAGTTAATTACTTTAAATGAACTGAGAAAATAACCAGCAAGTGGGCATACCAGGATTCTGCCTCAGGCAATATGATTGAAACCATGTACTGTTAACCACTGAGCAGTCTTCTTAGCTGTTTCTCCAGTAGCCAGACAGAAAAATGTTGCTACTTAGACTGGATGGTCTCTCTCATTCCCTCATTCTTCCTCTCTTTCTCTCTCCCTCTCCCTTTCTTTGTCAATTTGATTATTTGAAAGGGGGAGAGAGAGAGAGAAAGAGAGAGAGTATGGGAGAAAGAGATAGAGGGAGAGAGAGTTTTCATCTACTAGTTCACTCCCCAAAAGCTCACAATAACTAAAGTTGGGTCAGAGCCAGAGCCAAGAGCCAGGAAGAAAATCCAGATCTCCGATGAGTGACGTAGGAATTGAATTGATACACCATCACTGCTACCTTCCTGTGTCTAAACTGGAGAAACTTGGAGTTGGGAGCCAGAACCTGGACTTGAACCCAGGTATTCCAATATGGGACATAGGCATCCTAATCACTGAGCTAATGCCTCTCTTGGGTGTTTTCTCCATAGTCCAATACAGTTCACTATCCTCTTATTCATTTATCTGTTCATAACTCTCAATCATTTCCTTATGTCAAACATAAGTCATGGCACTGGTGATTCAGTGATGTGTAAAACAGAAGTTATCTTAGCTCCTAGGAGGTTCCACTTTGGTGGAACATTTGCAACTGTCCTTTACGACACTCATCATTGTCATACACTAGCAGATATACAAGACAGATAAAATTATCTTCAATTATAATGGAAAAGAAGACCAATATTGAGATATATGAGCGCTTTTCAAAAGGTCAAGAAGGGGGCTGGCACTGTGGCACAGAGGGTTAAAGCCCTGGCCTGAAGCACCGGCATCCCATGTGGGCGTCATTTCTAGTCCTGGATGCTCCTCTTTTGATCCCTCTCTCTGCTATGACATGGGAAAGCAGTAGAAGATGGCCCCAAGTCTTTGGGCCCCTGCACCCATGTGGGAAACTCAGAGGAAGCTCCTGGCTTCAGATCAGCAAATCTCCAGCCATTGCGGCTATCTGGGGAGTGAACCAGCGATTGGAAGATCTCTCTCTCTGTCTCTACCTCTCTCTGTAACTCTGTTTTTCAAATAAATAAAATAAATCTTTAAAAAAAAGGTCAAGAAAAGTCTTTATTTTGAAAAAAAAGTTGTTAAAAATTTGCACTAAGTTAAATTTATGGTAAGTTCCATTTTTCAATGAACTTTCTGAAATGCTCTCATGAAATTACTTTCTCAAAATTTGAGTTGTCATCTATCATATATCATCTAAGGGCATATATTCCATTTTATGCAACATTAGGTGGATACTTATTTAGCACATTTTCTGTTCAGGAAACAGTTACAGTTACTCTGTGCTACCACACAATATAAAGGAATTTCAAAATATTTAGGAAAATGGAGTTAGAAGATAGGTTTATTTTGTTGCAAAACAAATTTCAACCCATGTATATGAGGTTTCTTCAATAGGTTCATGAAAAATGGATATTATGGAAACACTATGCATGGATTTCACAACTCTTTTGCACCAAAGTAAATTTCTCTTTTAATTCCACTTTCCACAAACTTTTTGAACTGTTCCCAAATTATGAAATAAAAGGAAATATTACTGAGCCAGTTTGGAAAATTAATAGTTTGTAACAATGAAAATGATGTTGCTATGTAACCTATGTACCAGATTTTTTTAAAGATTTATTTATTTGAAAGTCAGAGCTACCCAGACATACATACACACACACACACACGACACACACATACACAGGGAACTTCTGTCTCCTGACTCATTCCCAAGATGGCCTCAATAGCCAGCAGTGGGCCAGGCCGAAGCCAAGAGCCAGGCGCTTCATCCAGGTCCCCCATGTGGGTGGCAGGGGCCCCAAAGTTTGGGCCAACTGCTTTTTCCAGGCCATTAGCAGGGAGCTGGCTACAAAGTGGAGCAACCAGGATTCAAACTGGTGCCCTTGTGGGATGCCAGAGTCATAGGCAATGGCTTTACTCACTAAGCCACAACACTGGCCTCTGCTATGGGTCTTAAAATATTCAGTTTAATGCCAATACAGTGGAATAGAGTACATCAAGAGGGGGCAGTCCATTAAGAGGATATCTGATAACAGAGAAGGAAAAAGACAGAGGTGTGGTGCCCTGGAGTGGGAGTACAGCATAATGGATAAGCTGTGGGTGACACATAAAATGCCTTTGAAAGTAGCATTAGAGTGGGGGATGAAGGTTGAAGGCACTTGGTTGCATGAGACTGCAATCAGGAACTTGGACTTGTCCTGTGAACAATAGGGTCATCTCGAACTTCCAAAGCAGAGGGGAAATCTAAATATTTATGAATTAAAAGAGATATCTCTATCGGTTTTAACAAAAGTTACAAAGTGCCATAGAAAAATGTATGAAATAAATATCTATCTTTAAAAATGTCAAGTTTTGAGTTTTTTTTCCATTTAGTGGGGAGTTCTCTTCATTTTGTAAGTTAAAAAACAAAACTGTTCTAATCTGTATCTCATACTTAAAATTATCATCTGGGTGACAGCGCTGAGTGTGTAGACCAAGGTTCTTTGTGACCTATCTGTCAGCTAGTGTATTGGACAGTATAGGTGTGACGATTGGCAACTTAGAAAATTAGCAATGCCCCCTGGAGGCTGAGACTCTCAAACCAAAAACTTAACATGTCTAGATTAGAGGCCTAGTGTAAGTGGAGGTTGAGGAGGGATTTGACTTGGGAGTGCCTTGTCTATCTTCCCACATTTAAAGAGCTCCCAGTCAATAAATCTCAGCCATAATGCAAGCTTGGGTATCAAATCAAATCCCACTGACCTGCTACTGATCCTGTTAGCAAAATAAAGAAAGAAAGAAATGAATAATTAAATATGTACTAAACTGATCTTCTGTATATAAAGAGAATTGAAAATGAATCTTTATGTGAATGGAAGGGGAAAGGGAGCAGGAAAGGGGAGGGTTGCGGGTGGGAGGGAAGTTATGGGAGGGGGGAAGCCATTGTAACTCATAAGCTGTACTTTGGAAATTTATATTCATTAAATAAAAGTTTAAAAAAAAACTATAATTATTTCTTTGTGCAGTAAATGTCAACATTCAAGAAAAAAATCTCTTCAATTTGAGATTGTTGCTGAAACCACCAGCCCAATCTCTCACTTTCATGGTTAAAAGGCAAATTTACAAATGACAGGGAAACTTACAGGATTAGCTATTTTTATTTTTATTTTCTGGGGTCTACCTTTTCAGACACCCACACTAAATGCTTGGATCGTACACTGGCAAAAGATAGTAAAATGTTTATATTCAATGGGAGTTATAGGCAGAAAAGAAGAATGTTGAGAAATGTTTGAGCATTTAGTTTCCTTTTCCAAGATGTTGTTTCAGATACTCATTTATTGGGAAAGGCAGTTCCTAATGTCTTAGCTACCACTACAGACTTCTGACTTTCAGTTCACAGAGGACAAGTATTTAAATATAGACTCCTGGGCAGAGACAAAGTGCCTTAGAGAGAAGTCATTCATTTTTCCTTGTGGTAACTTACCCTTCTTGTACTTTTCCAACTGAGTAGTACATAGCAGTAGTCCATGATTGGTGGACACTGTGCCCAGCAAGCTGTACTCAGGAATGTTTGCTAAGTTTGCTTTGTGAGTATTAAGGTTAGTTCTATTTTCATTTAATTTTTAGAAAAAAAAAAATTGCAAGACTATGTAACTTCCGCTAGCAATGAAAAAATCAATGTTTTCTCTATCAAATGAGTGTGAGAGAAAGTTACATGGGAAGTAATCACATATCTTTTTTTCATCTTTTTTTTAAGCTTTCCTTCCATACTGAGTCTGAATTTAAATGTGTTTATATTAGTAAACACATTGATTTTTGATGCTATTAACTACACATTCACACTTCTTAAAGATTTATTTATTTATTTGAAAGGCAGGGGATGAGAGAGAGAAAGAGAGAGAGGAGAGAGAGAGAGAGAGAGAGAGGTCTTCCATCTACTGGTTTACTCCCCAGGTTTCCACAATGGCCAGAGCTGGGCTGATCCAAGGCCAGGAGCGAGGAGCTTCTTCCAGGTCTTCCACTAGGGTGCAGGGGCCCAAGGACTTGGGCCATCCTCCACTGTTTTCCCGGGCCACAGCAGAGAGCTGGATCAGAAGTAAAGCAGCCAGGGCTTGAACTGGTGCTCACATGGGATGCCAGCACTACAAGTGACAGCTCTACCAACTACACTGTAACACTGGCCACCACATTCACTTTTCTTCCTCTACTTTTCTCTTTGAAAGGTGATTTCTCCAGTTCTCCATTTTACAATATTTTCTCTCCCAATGTTAATCTTATTTCTCCAATAACCTGTAACTAAGAGTTTAGAATTTAGGCACAATGAGGGCACTTAACCATGGGCATAGAATAAGAAACCACATCCTGCTTGAACTTTCTTTACAGAGGTTGTGGAAAACTTATCTTATGCCAATGTACTCCGAGGGGGACAGACCACGATGGATAAGGAAAACTACAAGGAGCCAGAATGAGTCAGACTGTTGACTACACAATGTATGAAGATGTGTATTGCAACTTGAAGGGGTTTCCTAGATCCTGGATACTTGCCTAATTCTTACAGCCTCGGCAAGCAGCTTCTTTAGAAAGCAGTTTCTTTAGGGAACTCTACCTTCCTCCAGTATGCTTTACTTGTCACAACACAATAAAGTTTCCTTTAAGCAACTCCTGCATGTGGTCATTTCATAGCACCCCGAGTGAATTGTGCACTCCCCACATTTTGTCACAAAACCATAGTTGTCAATTTGGCTCTTTTTTGTTTTTAAAGACTTTTGTATTTATTTGTTTTTTAAAAAACTTTTATTTAATGAATATAAATTTCCAAAGTACAGCTTATGGATTACAATGGCTCCCCCCCCCCGATAACTTCCTTCCCACCCGCAACCCTCCCCTTTCCCGCTCCCTCTCCCCTTCCATTCACATCATGATTCATTTTCAATTCTCCTTATATACAGAAGATCAGTTTCTATATATTAGGTAACGGTTTCAACAGTTTGCCCCCATATAGCAACAGATTATAGCAATAGATTCATTTTCAATTCGCTTTATATACATGGGGCATGCTCAATGGACTTGCCCCAAATGGTGGAGTTAGAAACGTACCAGGGGATTCCAATACAATCCCATCAAGGTGGCATGTATATATTAAGTAAAGATTTCAACAGTTTGCCCTCACATAGCAACACCAAGTGAAAAATACTGTTGGAGTACTAGTTATAGCATTAAATCACAATGTACAGCACATTGAGGACAGAGATTATACATGATTTTTTTTTAAGAGTTGATTAATTTTCTATGCAATTTCCAATTTAACACCAAGTTTTTTTTTTCATTTTCAATTATCTTTATATACAGTAGATCGATTCAGTATATACTAAGTAAAGATTGCATCAGTTTGCACCCACACAAAAACACAAGGTGTAAAAATACTGTTTCAGTACTAGTTATAGCATTACTTCACATTGGACAACACATTAAGGACAGATCCCACATGAGATATAAGTACACAGTGAGTCCTGTTGTTGATTTAACAATTTGACACTCATGTTTATGGCATCAGTAATCTCCCTAGGCTCTAGTCATGAGTTCCCACGGCTATGGAAGCCTTTAGGGTTCGCCGACTTTGATCTTATTCCGACAGGGTCATAGTCAAAGTGGAAGTTCTCTCCTCCCTTCAGAGAAAGGTACCTCCTTCTTTGATGGCCCCATTCTTTCCACTGGGATCTCACTCACAGAGATCTTTCATTTAGGGTTTTTTTTTTTTTTTTTTTTTTTTTTTTTTTTTTTTTTTTTTTTTTTTTTTTTTGCCAGAGTGTCTTGGCTTTCCATGCCTAAAATACTCTCATGGGTTCTTGAGCCAGATCCCAATGCCTTAAGGGCTGATTCTGAGGCCAGAGTGTTATTTAGGACATCTGCCATTCTATGAATCTGCTGTGTATCCCGCTTCCCATGTTGGATCGTTCTCTCCCTTTTTGGTTCTATCAGTTAGTATTAGGAGACACTAGTCTTGTTTATGTGATCCCTTTGAGTCTTAGACCTATCAGTGTGATCAGTTGTGAACTGAAGATGGTCACTTGGACTAGTGAGATGGCATTGGTACATGCCACCTTGATGGGATTGTATTGGAATCCCCTGGCACGTTTCTAACTCCACCATTTGGGGTAAGTCCGATTGAGCATGTCCCAAATCGTACATCTCCTCCCTCTCTATTTTCCACTCTTATATTTAACAGGGATCACTTTTCAGTTAAAATTTAAACACCTAAGAATAATTGTGTGTTAATTACAGAGTTCAACCACTAGTGCTAGAACAAAAAAAAAATACTAAAATGGATAAAGATTTACATTCTACATCAACAGTCAGGACAAGAGCTGATCAAGTATGTATTTATTTGAAAAGCAGACTCAGAGA
Source organism: Lepus europaeus (assembly GCF_033115175.1). Lineage (NCBI taxonomy): Eukaryota > Metazoa > Chordata > Mammalia > Lagomorpha > Leporidae > Lepus > Lepus europaeus. The sequence goes on along the minus strand of NC_084828.1, from coordinate 18,784,553 downwards.
GTCACAGAGATGGAAAGACAGAGAGAAAGAGATCTTCCCTGTACTGGTTTTCTTCCCAAATGGCCTCAAGGGTCAGATTGGGCCAGACCAATGCCAGCAGCCAGGAACTCCATACATGTCTCCTACATCATGGAAGGGACCCAGATACTTGGGTTATCCTCAGTTGTCTTCTTGGGCACCTTAGCAGGGAGCTGAATCAGAAGTTGAGCAGCTGGAAATTGTACTGGTGCTCATACCACTGCACCACAACCATGGCCCCAGATTTGCCTAACTCTTATGTGAAGTTTGTGTTTCTTATTGTTTCTGTACAAAATTGCCACATACTTAGTGGTATAAAATGGCACAAGTATATTATCTAATGATTCTGGAGATCAGAAGTGCATAATTCAAGGTGTCTCCAAGAGTTGTGTTCTAATTAGAGCTTCTAGAGAAAAATTGGTCCTTTTGCCTCCTCTACATTCTAGAGCCTTTTTCCATGGTCGGGGGTGACTGTATAGGATCTTCAGTCTCTCTAGGATCTCTGTGTTATACTCTGATGCTATTGCTTCTGTATTTCCCTATAAGCACATTATGATTATGTGTTGCCACATTGATAATCCAAGATGACCTCATCTTAAAATCCATTACACCAGCAGAAACCCAAATGGCATAGAAAGAAATCTTGTCATACTTTAAGAGGTTTCTAAGGAGCAGGGCTTTGTCTGCCTAGCTCAGTGACAGTTCTCAGCCCCTGTCTCTGGCCGCAAACTCTCACTTGGTTTTCTAACTACATGTGTGGACACATGTGTACCATACACAAAGGCCCAAGGATGAATGTTTCCTTTTGTTCCCAAAATTGATTGCTTCAGCACCATTTTATGCACCATGGATACAACTGAAGATTGTCCTAAATTCAGCATTGTACTCCTAACCAACATATCTATATTTTTCCAATTCCTTCTGTTTTGTGTGCCTTTGCATTACCCCAAAATTCACATTCAGAAATGTAGTTGTTGGCATTGAGAGGTGAGGCCTTTGGGTGGTTATGGGATCGAGAAGGTGGAGTCATAAATGAAACTAACACCCTTAGAACAAAAGCCCCACAAGAGGTTGCATGCCTCTTCTACCATGTGAAGCTACAGTGAAATGGAGCCATAATTGGAGCTGTAAGTAAACTCTCAGCAGACATTGACTAGAAACTTGATCCTGAACTTCCTGATCTCCAGACCTGAAATAACAACTTTTTGTTGTTTATAAATTGCTTAGTGTAAGGTATTTTGTATTGCAGCCCATGTAATAACACAACTCTGAAATATTTTCAAATGTATGTCATCCACTTCATTCTTTCTATCTCTTTCCTGGCTCAGAAACTGGGGATTTTCATTTGAATAGCTGCCCTGGCCTGTGCTCTCCATCCTCAGACCTGCTGCCTCAAAGGTATTCCCTAGAGTTCCATCTAAATGCAAATACTGATATGTTCCTACTGTTGAGCCTTTGAAGTCCTCCCATTGCCTATTGCAACATACTTGCCTCAACCTTGCACCTGAGACTCTCCCTGATCTTGTGTCTGATTATCTGTTCAGCTGTGTGTTTCACAACTTCCTGTTACACATTATAGGACTCTTTCTCCTGTTTGTGATTCTTTTTGTACTCACTGTTGTTGTGCAGCTATCTGTTTCTTCCATTATAAGCCTGGTTATGCTTTGGTAATAACATCTGTTGCACTTTGCTCTAATCATCTGTGGAAGTGTTATTCTAAACTATTAGTTTCTAGAGGATATTTCTTATTTGGTTTTATTTCCCCATCATTCAGCTGAGTCCTTAACACGATGTGCATTTGTTACTATGAAGTCTGTTTTTGTTTTGTAGTTCTGTAAATTCATGAGCAAAAGGCAGTTAAACCCCTTCAAACTACAAAAGAAAATTAATTAAAATGTTCTGGTAGATTTAATAATTCATGTGATTTTTTTGATCTAATGCATTCTGTTTGGAGAATGTGGGAAAGTTGAGAAGTATTGGGTTTTTGAACAAAGCAGGAATTTATGCTGATTACCTCCAAAATATGTGAACTTTTGGCGTAAGAAATATGTAAATACACTTTAAATAAAATAACCTTATCTAAACATCCGTTTGCTTGAAATGTATGTCACGTTAGTCTCTGTCTCTATTTCTCTCAATTTTCTTTATTTTCTCTTCTTCTATTTTTCAACAATGCACTTTACAAACACTGTAAGTCACTATTATAATCAATAGAATATTCTGGGTGATTTCTGGGACAAGAATCTGGTTTTAAAAGATCCCTTTACACTCTTTATCACTTTTCCTTCTTCCCCAACCTGGATTTAGCCTAACTATCACCTAAACAATTTTCAGCTACAGCTCTGCTGGCATCCCTCACATAAACTTTTTTTTTTCTCCTTCAAATGTTAAAATGTGGGTTATTCAGTTAGGTAGAGGGTGATCTAAAATATCTTACTAACTTTAGATAGTTTTATTTGGGTAAAGAATATATACAATTTATGAAACAATTGCCTCTGACAGTTAGGTTTCTTCCAGGTTATTTCATATAGAGAGGAAACAAAAAGAAATTGTCAGGTCGGGAGCTATGACATAGCTGGTAAAATCGCCACCTGCAGTGCCGGCATCCCATATGGGCACCAGTTCGAGTTTCTCTGCTGTGGCCTGGGAAAGGAGTAGAGAATGGCCCAAGTGCTTGGATTCCGCATGGGAGGCCTTGAGGAAGCTCCCAGATCCTGGCTTTGGGTCAGTGCAGCTCTGGCCCTTGTGGCCATCTGGGGAGTGAACCAGCGGATGGAAGACCTCTCTCTCTTTTTCCCTGCCTCTGACTCTCTGTAACTCTGCCTTTCAAATAAATAAAAATAAATCTTAAAAAAAGTGTTTACAAGTGGAGAGTCTGTAAAATAGTTTTTACCTTAAGCAGTCCCTGCTGTTTGTATGTACATATAAATATTTACTTGTATAAGTGTACAGTCTTGCTGTGTGTATTTAAACCAAGAAATCATGTTAGAATGTTTTGAAAAAAAAACAATATTTTCACTGATATATATTATAGTTTCACTAATATTTCACTAATATAAAAATATACAAATTTCCACTAATATCAATATGCTCTCTCATATAAGATCCATTAGATGTCAAGTCCTTATGCTAGCCAGTGGCTACTATGAATATAGAGGCCCTTGTCTTTCTTTCACTCAGTATTATACATCATGTTCTCACCTGAGAAGTGTACTGTACTTGATCCATGGCTCCCAGATTGGGCGTGTGTCTGCCAATGAGATTGTCAATTAGTGGTTGGGATTGTCTCACCAGATAGTTCAGAGCAAATCATGGCCACCCATCTTCATTTCTGTAGACATCCATTCATTTCTGGAATTATTTAATAATCTTGCTGCAAATAGCCTCTATCAATGAAATTTTCTAGGACTGCTTTGTGACCTTGAGGCAAGAATTTGAGTGTCAGTGGCTTGTTCAGAAATTAACTTGGAGAATTCTTAGTAAGGACATAGGGAGGTGAGATGGAAGAAAAGGAGGATGATGAATACACTGTAGTTGAGAGAGACTGAGGTTCTGTCTTGCTGGAAAAAGAGAGCCTGAGGGAAGGGTAGCGGATGTATTTATTCTTGAAGTTCCATTTGTCATGGGCTCTGGACGTGTCCTGGACATGTTAATTTCCCACATTTAAGTCTCATCTAGTGCACAGATTCAGAATAGACGGTTGGCCTGAGAGCAACAGGCACTGACAACACTACACTTTCTGTCCATGTTAGCAGAGTACTAACAGCCCGTGTAGACAGAACAACATGGTTATTTTTTCATGTTGTTTCAACTCTGCAAAGCTAGTCCCAAAATATTCTGTAATCATACAGGAGTATAGTGTTAGTGTGATTGGATTCTTTACATGTTATTGAAAATCCTAATATTATTTTTAAGTAAGATTGATTAATTTGGGTAATTTGCATAGGGCTAAGTGAATCAGTTGGAAGGTCTTTTTTTTTTCATTTATTAAACTTTTATTTAATGAATATAAATTTCCAAAGTACAGCTTATGGGTTACAATGGCTTCCCCCCTCCCATAACTTCCCTCCCACCCGCAACCCTCCCCTTTTCTGCTCCCTCTCCCCTTCCATTCACATCAAGATTCATTTTCAATTCTCTTTATATACGGAAGATCAGTTTAGTATATATTAGGTAAAGATTTCAAAAGTAGGGTTGACATTTCACCAAGAGAAAGAAGAAATTCCTGTTGAGGACAACACCTTCAATCATCCTGTTCGTGATTTTCCTTTCTTGTGAACACCAACTTCGGCTATGCCAGAGCTCAAGGTTACCCATTCCTGACTCTCTGATCTCTGGATTTAGTACATACTTCTGTAGTACCCACACCATGTTATCTGTCTATCTATCCATTTAACCATATGCAAGTTTTTCATCTGTCATTTATCAAGAGAGATATATAATCCCAGAATCTGTTTAATCTTACAGTTTCTAAATTAAATTCCAGATCTTGGTACTTGGAAGTAATTGCTGCCATAACAAATATGTAAAAAATGAGGGTGAAAGTACATGGGCACTGGAAAAAGATTGACAAACATTTTGAAAAATAAGATAGAGAATCCCTAACTTATCTTCAACTTATTGTAAGAAAAACAGATTTCAAGAGATCCTTCTCATGTATAGGGGTCTTTAAAAGTTCATAGAAATGCATGTTAGGAAAAAGGTGTGCATGCATTTCAAACTTCTTTGCTGCTGGGCTGTGGTTGCGGCACAGCAGGTTAAGCTTCCACCTACAAGGCTGACATGCCTTAGAGTGCTGGGTCAAGTCTTGGCTCTTCCATTTCCAATCCAGCTCCCTACTAATGCACCTGGGGAAGCCGATAGAAATGGCCTGAGTATTTGTACTCCTGCTACTCACATGGGAGACCTGGATGTAGTTTAGGCTCCTGCCTTCAGACTGGTCTAGCCCCAGGAGTTGCAGTCATTTTCGGAGTGAATTAGCAGATGGAAAATTCTCTCTCTCCCTCTGCCTCCCTCTCTCTCTTTCTCTCTCCAATTATGCCTTTCAATTAACTAAAATAAACCTTTTTTTAAAAAACAAATTTTTTGTTCCCAAATAAGCTTAGTTTTTAATTCCTTTTCCCCACAAATTTTATGAAGTACACTTGTAGTGGCAAAAAATCAGTAGAACTGTCTTTTGAAGTAATACAGAAATTTTTCCCTGATTTGTGGCTGAAGGAAAGGTCAGAGAGATTTGAAGCACAGATCTGGTGTGCTGTTGACTGTGCAGTTATGGACGGGGCCACATGTCAGGACCAACGGAAATCTTATATCCATTACAGACTAGATGTTGGTTTCTTCCACAGCCTTACTTCTGGGCTTATAAAGAGCGTTCTCTTCTCCTTTATCTTTTCATGGTCTTTCCTGTATACATGTCTTTATCTAGATTCCCCCTTCTTTTGAGCACCTAAGTCATGTTGGATTAGGGCATGCCATTATGACCTCATTTTACTGTAATTCCTTTTTAAAGACCTTATCTTCAAATGCAGTTACATTTTGAAGTACTCTGAGTAAGCATCTCAACATATACTTTTTTTTAGGATAATACTCATTTTAATAACAAATGTCTGGTTGCTGAGAGCAGCCTTTAAATAAGAGTTTTTAAGAACATGAGGGTGTCAGTCACATAACTACAGGAAACAGGATTTTAGTCTAAAAAGCTGAGTAAGATCATAGGAAATTGTTTTCCTCATAGCCTCCTGATAAATGTTCAAGTTGCCCAATACTTTGATTTTGGCAGCCTTCCTGGCATTTTGACTTACAGAATTGGTAATTACAAATTATCAAGTAAGTGATAATTTGTTATGTAACAGCATAAATCTTATACAGTCACAAAACGTTGGTGGCCACAAAAATTTCTTAAAACAAAGCCAAAAAATCATGCAATTGGAAGGTTCTCTTATACAACCATATTCCCTAGCACCTTCATTGACCCCAGCATCCTAATTTTCCTCTTCCTATCATCAACTCTGGACTTCCATGCCCTCCGACGATACTTTCTTTATATAATTTACTTTCTTAAAGGACTGGGCAGGAAATCCAGCCACGAGTAGGCAGCTATAGAGCTTATGATTCCCATGACACTATCTCTGATGCACTCTCTTCCCTTTGCTCATATCTCTAAACTTTAGAGGATTAAGAAGTTCAGGTGGAAAAGAAGAGGGCTCTCCATCAATGGATAGACAGAGAAAGAAAAGACATATACCTGCTGAATGGTTGGCCAGCTCAGTTTGTTGATAGAGGCCAAAAGGACACCACAGATTTGAACTGAATGGTCATACTCCCTTCCCCAATTCATTTGTTGAAATCTAAATGTGATAGCATTAGAAGGGGAAGTCTTTGAGTGGTGATTAGGATTAGATAAGTCTTGATGGTGGAGTCCCAGGATAAGATTCAAATCATTATAAGGAAAGGAAGAGACCTGGGAAGTTTGTTTCTCCATCATGAGAGGCTACAATAGAAAAATATGTGACAGCAAGACAGGGAGAGGGCTGAACCAAGAAATGAGTCTAATAGCACTTTGAGCTTGAAATTTCCAGCTTTCAAAGGTGTTAAGGTTAAGTCACCTGTCAGAATGAATGAATCCTAGGCCAAGTGTCCAAGGTCACAATTATTTCCTAAGAATTTAGTCCCTTGGCCCAAGGTCATGTTATGCTGCTATACAGAATCCCATAATTTTCATTTGTCTTTCTTTTTTCTTTTTTTTTTTCTTTTTAAAAAGATTAATTTATTTATTTGAAAGCCAGAGTTACACAGAGAGAGGAGAGGCAGAGAGAGAAAGAGAGGTCTTCCATCTGATGGTTCACTCCCCAATTGGGCACAATGGCCAGAGCTGCGCTGATCCGAAGCCAGGAGCCAGGGGCTTCTTCCAGGTCTCCCACATGGGTGCAGGGGCCCAAGCACTTAGGCCATCTTCCACTTCTATCCCAGGCCATCTCGAACAGGCGCTCACATAGGTTGCCTGCGCTTCACGCCAAGGCATTAACCTGCCGTGCCACAGCGCTGGCCCCTTCATTTGTCTTTGAATTTTGATTTTGGCCAAGGTAGTATAAGCATAAAAGGCAAATCCATATCCAGATCGATTCAGTCCTTTTAATGGCAAATTTCTTTTCCGTACATCCTCAGGTTGAAGGATGGAAACATTTTCTGTCTAACATCACCACTTATCAGAGAGGACTAGTTGTCCTCTTCAAAGGTTGATGTTACTGTCCTGGATTTTTGTTAGTCTTCTTTTGTAGCTTGAACACTTCGTAGCAACAGTTAAGCGCCTGGTGAAAAGGATTCTATGGGGGCCCTGCATGCCTTCCATCTTTTTCATCAGAGCTGATTACTAAAGAGCCAATTTTATAAACATTGGGGTGCCTGATAACAAATTTTATCAGACTATGAGTCATAGTGTTCACTGTTTTTCTAGTGCCTTACACATTGTTCTGCTTCCAGGCACCTGGCTTTGTTATCAGCTATTAATCACTGCTTAGAATTTCATGTATATCCTCAATTGAGGCTACTATTCTTTCAATGTGAAGTTCATGGCCACATGAACTTTTCAAAATTCGGCTCACTGGCAGTTTTCCCTTTAATCAATATCTTTCAGGGCTACTAAATAAGGCTGTAGTATCCAGTTTTTGACTCCAAACAATCCATTGTATGGATCAAAGCAACATACTGAATTTCTTTTTTTTTATTATTTTATTTTATTATTTTTTTGACAGGCAGAGTGGACAGTGAGAGAGAGAGAGACAGAGCGAAAGCTCTTCCTTTTGACATTGGTTCACCCTCCAATGGCCGCCACGGCCGGCACCGTGCGGCCGGTGCATCGTGCTGATCCGAAGCCAGGAGCCAGGTGCTTCTCCTGGTCTCCCATGGGGTGCAGGGCCCAAGAACTTGGGCCATCCTCCACTGTACTCCCAGGCCATAGCAGAGAGCTATGGAAGAGGGGTAACAGGGACAGAATGCGGTGCCCTGACCGGGACTAGAACCCGGGGTGCCAGCACCACAGGCAGAGGATTAGCCTATTGAGCTGCGGCGCCAGCCAGAAACATACTGAATTTCTGTTCATGCATCTGAACCAGATTTCCCACATTCTGTTTTATCTGGGGATGGAGAACCTCCCCTCCCCCAACACACAATGCCATAGATATAAACTAAAGAATGGGTGTCAGATAAAGACATGTAGGAGGGCCAGCGCTGTGGCACAGCTGGTTAAAGCCTGGCCTGAAGCATCAGCATCCTATATGGGTGATGGTTCTAACCTGGCTGCTCCTCTTCCGATCCAGCTCTCTGCTATAACCTGGGATAGCAGTAGAAGATGGCCTAAATCCGTGGGCCCCTGCACTCACTTGGGAGACCTGGAAGAAGCTCATGGATCCTGGCTTCGGATCGGCGCAGCTCCAGCCATTGTGGCCATCTGGGAAGTGAACCATCGGATGGAAGACCTCTCTCTCTGTCTCTACCTCTGTCTATAACTTTGTCTTTCAAACAAATAAAATAAATCTTTAAAAGAAAAGAAAGAAGCAGAAATTAAAAAAAGAGATATAGGTGACATGAAGTCAACCACCTATTTGTGTAATTTATGTTCTCAAGAATTGATCAGACCCAATGCCAAATGTGCTTCTATTGTATAATGCATCTTTCTGTGCTGGACCTAATTTTTGTTTGGTGCATCTAACAGCGTCCAGTCCTTAATGGATATGTCTTATAATCTGTCACTCCACAGTCTATGTTCTAGCACTTAGTCTTTGGTGGGACACAGGATCATATAAAGAGCTACTTTTCAAACGAAGACTACCTCTTTAGACAGTATCCTTTTCTAGCAAAATGGTACCCAGCATCATGGAATCTGCTAAATCATTTGAACCCAGTGGCAGAGCTACTGAAATTACTGAAGAACACTGAGCTCTTGGCCGCACTATAAATGGGCAGCATGCAAGTCACTCATTACATGGAAGAAAGCAATAGTATCAAATGTAGAATGCATGTTTCCAAAATTGAAATGAGTCAACACACTTATCATCAAGCTGCCTGCAACAGCTGTAGTAGATTGAATACAAATGAGAGGCAATGCATTGGTTTTGTAAAAATGCTTCATATGGAAAGATTTGAGATGAAAAATAATAATAGAGATTGTGAAATCTGTTAGCTGCCATTATAGCCATGCAAACTCTGAAGGAAGAAATATTGGCTATCAAATAAGGTTACAGAGTGAAAGATAGAAGCTCTTTGCAGCGTTTAAAGGGACTTACATTACCTTCATATGAGGAAAATAAGGCTTATGATTTTACATTAAGAGAGTTAGACTAAAAAAAAGGTTGAATTCATATTTCCTGCAAATTCTACTACCTAGAATTTTGGCTTTGACAGTGGAGAAGTGGAATAACTTAGACTGGCTGGAAATATTAGGCAGGATGAACTTGGGAATATTGATCACCATGATTCAGCAGGAATCATAGTACCTTGCTCCTTCTTGACAGAAGGGATAAGTTGCCCATTGCCTAACTCAAAGCAAGAAATTTAACCCAAGACAGGTGCCTACTAAGTGTTGTTTAATCATCTCACTGTCTGCTCCTACTTCCCCTAATTGCCAGTCTCAGGATGGCCCAACCAGGAAAATAATGATCTTGATTTAGGAAGAAAGGGAGTAATTCAACGTAGAGCTATAAGCCTGGCTAATATGTCAGATGGGAACTGGACAAATCTTCCTGGCAATGAATATAAATGATGCTGGGCTGTGGAGTACAGAATAAAAGCCTGGAGATGGGTGACTATATTTCCCCTCTCTTAGTACATTTGTGCTACTCTTGTGGCAGAGACCCTGGGGAATATGGCAGGGAGCTGCTCTACTTAGGTTGAAAACAACTGGCTAAAGGCAAAAATGATATAGGCTTTCAATCAGGGGTCTTCCCAGAATAGGGGTATCTAGGGATTTTTCTGAGAAATGCCACAATTCAACTAAGTCAATTGAAGTGATGCAGCTAGGTCAACTGTAGCGATTTGGCTGCATGCAGGTTTGACTTTGTGTAATGGTTGTGTGGGAAGTGCTATAGCACTAAAATATCCAATCAAAAGATGTCTAACCAAGTATATATTAGGAAACTTAAAGTTGTTGGTACTAGGGTATATAAGACGATCCCCTTCCTTGTTTGAGTCCCAGAATTTGGAAACCGAATTCTCCTGTGGGCCAGCCAGCAGAAGAATAAAGCTTTTTTTCCTGCTAAGAGCGTTGGTGTGTCCTACCTCTCTGTCTGAGTTTTCTGCTACACTATAACAAAATACCATAGATGGGATAGTGTATAACCTATAGGGATTTTTTGCTCATGTTCTGAAGACTGAGAAGGCCAAGATCCAGGTATCATCAAACTTGGTGCCTGGTGAGAGCTTTCATCTTTGTAGGTGGGACCTTCTCACTGTAATGTCACAGGGTAGGGTCAAAAAGATTACCTCATGCATCTTTTCTAAGGGCACTAATCCCATTCGTGAGAGCAGAGCTATATGATCTGATCACCTCCCCAAACCTTCACCTCTTAATATGATCACCTTGGAGGTTAGGTTTCAACATACGAATTTAGGGCTGACAAAAATATTCACACCACTGCAACCAAAATCATGCATAAAAGTACTGCTCCATTAAGTCTGCAAAGTTTTTGTTTTTGTTTTTAATCTGGTGTGTGTTTATGCACACATGTGTAAATGCACACATGTGTCAATTTCCCCCTAAATTTCATGTCTACCTTCGTGCAAGAATATAAATCATTTATGACTCAGGATACCATTGTAGATGACCTGTTTTATTCGTTCTACATGTTCAATAAATGTGTATTGAATAAACAATATAGGAGTCATACACGATAAAGCAGTAAGCACTGCAAAGTAGTATGGTATGATGATAAGCATGTCACTGATTCTGATTTGCACTAGTTATGCCTGAAAGTAGATGTTTTGCATTATGAGCTAGTTTTTTTACAGGGTAACAGTAATGAGATTCTGGAAGGGATGATTACATTCAAGTTGATTTATAGTTTTGGTTGGTGATGACAAAGTTTTCATTAAACTTAGAAATTTCATCTCATATTGTAAGAATGTCAGATGATCAAAGAGGGTGGGTGCTAACTGAACTACATGCTAGCAGAGTGTCACAGTTAAAAAATAAGGAAAATACTCCTGGATTCTAGAAATAATTGGCAACTTGGCAAAATTCACATGGCCAGCTAGCTTTCTTCATTTTGCAAACATGAGCAGCTATTTTCACTATAAATTTACAGCCAAAACGTAAACTTATGCAGAATCCAAAGACTGAACTCTCAGCTGCCTGTAATCACTTGTGTGGGCAGAGACTGCTATGATTGGCTGGATTTCAGATTTCACCGTTTATGTAGGCAGATCCATATCCAAAATATTAGATCAGACCCAATCTCCTCACACACCTCAGAGGGACCCTGAATTGTGGAGTTACATGTTTCTTCATTTGGTTACACTATTGAGCCTCCTTCCCATGGAAGCCACAGTACTTGACTTCAGAGACCCCCTACTCATGAATAAGAACAGATACTCCCCAAGAGCCTCACAGAAAAAGAGAAAGAATTGCAACTTATGGAGTAATGCCCATTTAGTCGTGGGTGGGAGCTGCACTATTTTTCAGGAAGCTTTATTAATTTTTTTTGTTCTCACAATTTCTTATCCTGCTAAATCAGCTCTTTAGAAAATCTTACCAGTTAAATTCTAGTGTTCATGCAGAGAAACACCCACGTATTTCTCCTTTCTCTTTCTCTCGCTCTCTCCCCCTCTTACTCTTTCCCTTTAAAATTGTTGTTATGCGTCCATGGGAGATTATTTCCAAGACTTCCCATGGATATCCCATGGATATCTGCAGATGCTGTAGAGCCATAAATAAAATGACAAAGTATTTGCCTATAAACTATACACATCCTCCAGTACACTTGAAGTCACTTATAATATGAAATACAATGTAACCACTATAGTTGTTATCTTGTATCATTTAGAGGATAATAACAAGAGAAGTACATGTTCTATATAGATGCAGCTGTTTTTTCCTGAATACTTTCCATGCAGTTGGTTGAATCCTCAGGTGCAGATCTCATGGATATGGAGAGCTGACTCTGTGTGTGTGTGTGTGCATGCATGCCCATGTCCCATGTACATGTGTGTGAGTATGCTATCCCTATTAATATGTCTTCTGCAAATCCAAATTAACAAATGGAAGGAAGCAAAGCATTCAGTTTCTTAAGCTTGCTTTATCTTTCAAGTTATTTATATACCTGAATCTGAACTGGAGCAACATATCATTAGCTAAAAAAAAAAAAACAAAAAACAAAAAACAAAAACAAAAACACAATCAGCCTTTAGCCTGTGAAAGACAAATCAAAAAATACACCTTATTGTGTGTTTTTTTAAATTATTACAGTATGATATGATGCTAAAGTATAAGTGCAACACAGATTGTTATTTTTCATTTGTTTTAAACTTGTTTGAGATATTGTGTGGTCGGAATTCTTGCTCAGTCACTTCTGTCCTGGTTCTGGCTCACCTGAAACCCAGCCTCCACCTGCTCCCAGCCCTTCTGAGCAGGTCCTAAGGGTAAAGCCATACAGGAAAAACAGGATTTTGAAGAGGCTACATTTTAAGTGTTCCTTAAACAAGCTCCTAACTAGAGACTTCTACCTTTATTGGATGTTTTGTGGTCACTTTGTATCACTTAATGGACTCTTGCTACTTTTCTTAAAGCAAAATTACAGTATCTAAATAAAAATTCCCACTCTTGTTGCACAGCTTGTGATGTCACCAAAATCTATTATATTTTTATTCCCCCATAACTTAGTCCACATACATTTTTCTCTTCTTCTCCTCTAAGAGTTTGTTTATACCTGACTCCAGAATTATTTCCATCAGGGAAATACAATGTCATTTTTATGTTGTTAAAAATAAACATTTCTCCCATTTCATACAGGACCTCTTTCAAATATAAAAACCTTAAATATGGACTCTTTCTAGTGAGTAATTCAAATAGACCATTGAAACCTTTGGCTGACCTTTTGTTTTATCATTTAAATATTGAAACTCTCAAAATAGAACTTCAGTGTTTAAAAAGAGGAAATCCAAACTCTTTAATCTGGAGTGACATGATCTGTCACTGTCAGAGATGATATAAAAGTAAATTAGGAAATGTACAATGCCACTGTATAAAAACATCTCCTTATTAGAATTAACATGATATGAACTTGATATTAAGATTCTATTCCATTTAAACATTTGAAGCAGTTTGAAAATAAAATATTGTTAAAGATTTATTGTATTTATTTGAAGGAGTGATAAAGGAAGAGATAGGGGAGACATACATGTACATACACACACAAAAGAGAGAGAGAGAGAGAGGGAGAGAGAGAGAGAAAAAAAAAAGATCGAAGATCTCCACTGGTTCACTCCCTAAATGGTAGCAATAGATAGTGCTGGGCCAGGTTGAAACTAGAAGCTAGAAACTCAATCCAGGTCTCCCATCATGGGTAGCAGGAACCCAGTACTTGGGCCATTATCTGCTGCGTTAGCAGGGAGCTAGATCAGAAGGGGAGCAGCCGGGTGACCAGCCAATGCTCCAATACAGGATGCTGGCACTGCAAGCAGTGACTTCACTCACTAAACCACAATGCTGGCCACTAAAATAAATTTTAACTATCTCAATTGATGTTTTTTTTTTTTTTTTCCAAATTTTGCCACTACAAACTGAAGTTAATCGTAGTTTTATTAGAAATGAATTCATCTCAGTAGAACTTTGGTTCTCCACCTTTGAATGGATTGTTCGTATTAACATAAAAGACATTATAATTATTTAAAGGTCATTTTTGAATTAGTTTTTGTCTTAAAAATAAAACATTATGTAGGATCTCTGTCTTTAATGTGCTGTACACTCTTATTTAATGCTATAACTAGTACTCCAACAGTATTTTTTTTTCACTTTGGGTTGCTATATGGGGGCAAACTGTTGAAATCGTTACCTAATATATACTAAACTGATCTTCTGTATATAAAGAGAATTGAAAATTAATCATGATGTGATTGGAAGGGGAGAGGGAGCAGGAAAGGGGAGGGTTGTGGGTGGGAGGGAAGTTTTGGGAAGGGGAAGCCATTGTAACTCATAAGCTGTACTTTGGAAATTTATATTCATTAAATAAAAGTTTAATAAAAAAATAAAAAATAAAACTTAGGGGCCAGCGCTGTGGCTTAACAGGCTAATCCTCTGCCTTGTGGTGCTGGCACACCGGGTTCTAGTCCCGGTCGGGGCGCCGGATTCTGTCATGGTTGCCCCTCTTCCACGCCAGTTCTCTGCTATGGCCCGGGAAGGCAGTGGAGGATGGCCCAAGTGGTTGGGCCCTGCACCCCATTGGAGACCAGGATAAGCACCTGGCTCCTGGCTTCGGATCAGCATGATGTGCCAGCCGCAGCGGTCATTGGAGGGTGAACCAAAGGCAAAAAGGAAGACCTTTCTCTCTGTCTCTCTCTCACTGTCCACTCTGCCTGTCCAAAAAAAAAAAAAAAAAAAAAAAAAAAAAAAAAAAAAAAAACACCTTAGGCTTTACATAAGTATATGTGTGAAAACTGAAATCCAGTAGTTCCACAGTATCACCATAGAATTCAGAAACAATCTCTCTTAACGGAAATAAAGAATTGGTTGAAAGTGCTTTCACTAAATCCTATAAAATTACGATGGTTTGAATGTTTGTTCCCACTCCCAAATTCATGTTGAGGCTTCGTCACCAATATAACATACAACACCACTGCTTTTGACCTTGTTTCACTTTGTAAAGATAACAACTTCCATTTTGGAAGCTGAGACTAGATTTTCCCAGATACCAAAACTACTGCTGCCTTGATCCTGGGCTTTCAGACTCCAGAACCGTGTAAGTTAATTTCTGTTCTTTATAAATTACCAAGTCTGAGGTATATTGCTATGGTGGCAAGGATGCACTTAGACAATAATTATAAGAAATCATGTATCTTTGTCATGCAATGACAGAACATGGTTGAGGACTCTATGTAATTAATAACTTCATGTTTACTGACAAAATATTTTTTATTAGTGGCATCTATGTGGAGCCTTCTTTCAAAGACAGGTTAAACAACACTATGCCATAGTAAGTAACATTTGAGTCATTTTCTAAAGCTTAACATGTCTGTCACAAAGACCTTACCCTAAGTGAAAAATAGAGAAAGAAAGAATCTGACCCTCAGAAGTTTGCAAGTTAGAGAAAACCTGAGACTAGCAAGTTTGAGTCTGGTCTATTTTTCCTGGGCTATACAAAGCTACATATGGAAAATACACATTCAGTAGCATAGTCTCACATACATAAAGTAGGATGAGAGCTTTCAAAGTGTAACATAATACAGTTGGCAATGGGGGAGGACATGATTTCTCCTTCAGGATTGACTATGCCAGGATGCTGATGCCAGAGTCCCAGAGGAATGACCAGTTATCTGGAACATATGTAATTGGGCACTGTCCTCCTTGGACCATATATATAAAAGTTAAGTCACTAGAGGGATAGGATCTCATATCAGTTTATTAGGATAACTAAGGTAACCCTATAGTCAGTGTTCTGAAGGTAGATTTCTTTATTGTTTTAAAGATTTATTTATTTATTTCAGGCAGAGTTATAGACACAGAGAGAGAAAGAGAGAAAGGCCTTCCATCCATTGGTTCACTCCCCAAATGGGCACAATGGCCAGAGCAGGACTGATCTGAAGCCAAGAGACAGGAGCTTCTTCCAGGTCTCCCAACTGGGTGCAGGGGCCCAAGCACTTGGACCATCTTCTACTGCTTTCCAAGGCCATAAGCAGAGAACTGGAGCAGAAGAGGAGCAGCTGGGAGATGAACCAGCACCCATATGGGATGTCGGTGCCTCAGGCGGAGGCTTAGCCTACTACTCCATAGCGCCAGCCTCAGATTTACTTTTTATATGATGTTTTCCAGCCACTCTGTTTATAAGAATTCAAATTAATGCTAAAATAGTAAGTCGTAGCAGATTTCAGGAAATGAGCTTAATTTCTGCCAAAAGAAGCCCTGGAGCTCCTAAAAAGGCCAGATTTCATGTGGAATACTAACTCCCTCCATCTCTCAACTTAAATGAATCACTCCTAGGACTTGCACTGACAATTTCTATCTTTCATTCAGGATTGCTTAATTAGCCTATTTTTACTCACAATTCTCTTTTCTTTAAAAAAAAATCAAAGCTAAAAAGTTAAATTCCAAAACTAAGTGAATTTAGAACATTTGGTAGATGCTCATTGGCTGATTAAATTTACAATTTCATCATAAATCTATTCACTAGGGACTCTAAAAATGAAATACTAAATCTACCTAGGAATTGGTTTCTCACAAACATGCACTTCTTTGCTCTTCCTGGTGTCACCTGTGTTGTCTTTGCCTTTGTTGTACCTGAGTTGAGTGACTACAGCAGGAAGCTGCTACCTACGTATATGAATCTCCCCTAATGGTATCTCTATGTCATCCGAATCATACCAGTGTACACATGCACACATCTCTCGTTGATCTAGGTACACATTGATATATGTAGTTTTCCTCTTGAATCAGAAGTACAAGAGACATTTACCCCAAATAAACCTTGAAGATTTATACATCATCCTTTTTGATTATACCACTCAGATTAGCATCTTTTTAGCTTGTTTAATGTTGTTTTGGATTTTTTTAAAGATTACTTTATTTGAAAGGCAGAGTTATACACACAGAGAGAGAGAGACGTAAAGAGAGAGAGAGAGAGAGAGAGAGAGAGAGAGAGAGAGAGAGATCTTGCATCTGCAGGTTTACCCCTAAGTGTTCACAACGCCTGGGGCGTGGCCAGAATGAAACTAGGAGCCAGAAGCCATATCCAGGTTTCCCCTGTGGGTGGTAGGGGCCTAACTAGTTGGGCCATCTTATGCTGCTTCCCCAGGTGCTTTAGCAGGGAGCTGGATCAGATGTGAAGCAGCTGGGACTCAAACTGGTACTCATATGGGACGTTAGCATCAAGACAGCAGCTTAACCTGCCCTGCCACAATCCCACCCCCAGTTTGGGCTTTTTTAAACGGAATCCCTTCATATAGATGGTGATGAAGATAAACTTTTAAATAGCATTGTAATCAACACTTACAGGTTCATTGCAATGTTTTAACTCAAAACTTAGCATACATTTTTAATGAATTGAGGTCTAATAACTCTAGATTTCAGATTCTAGACTAATTTTAGTCTAGTTACTACTATTCATCTCTCTTTTCTAGACTGTCTAACTCAAAAGTCACTACTTTCTATAAAATCATAGTGCTAAGTATGATTATTTCATATTTTCAAAGAGGTAGGGAAGTCTTATTTGTAGCTGTCATCAGGATTGTTTACAAAAAGAAAATATATTTGCCCAGGGAAAATTAAATATGAGTAACCACAATTTATTGCCAAATGATTGACAATAGAATATATCATTTACAAGGAAGTTGATAGAAATGTTCTAGGTATAAATACAAAATATTTATTAATCTAGAGAGAGGGAGAAGGGAGTGCAGGTAGTAAGATAGTAGAAGACTCTATAAAGGAGCTGCAAAAGTTCATATACAGACCAGCGTTGTGGTACAATGGGTTAAGGTGCTACACTGACACTGTTATTCATATTGGAGTACTGTATTTTTTAAGATTTATTTTTATTTTAAAAGCAGAGTTGCGGAAAGAGAGAGAGAAAGGAAGAGAGAGAGAGAAAGGGACAGAGAGAGCAATCTTCCATCCTCTGCTTCACTCCCCAAATGGCTACAATGGATGGGGCTAGGCCAGACTGAAGCCACGATACAAGAGATTCTTCCAGGTCTCCCATGTAGGTGCAGGGTCCCAAATACTTGAGCCATGTTCTGCTTCTTTTCCGAGACATTATCAGAGAGCTGGGTCAGAAATGGAGCAACAGGGACTCAAACCAGGGTCCATATGGGATACCAGTGTCAGAGGCCGTGGCTGTTGCAGCCATTTGGAGAGTGAACCAGTACATGGAAGATCTCTCTCTCTCTCTCTCTCTCTCTCTCTCTCTCTCTCTCTCTCTCTCCTTTCTCTGTCTCTTCATCCTCTTTCTGTTACTCTGCCTTTCAAACAGAAAAAATGAGAGAGAGAGAGAAACAGTTCATAATGGGCCAGGAGTTGTAGCATATTGGGTTAAGCCATTGTTTTGGACACAGGACTCTCATAATAGAGTGCTGATTCGAGTCCTGGCTGCTATACATCTGACCCGGTTTCATGCCATTGTGCCTTGGGAGATGGCAGATGATGTCTAAAGTGCCTGGGTCCCTGCAACACACATGGAAATTCTGGATGGTATTCCAGGGTCCTGGTTTTCTCCTGGCCCAACTTAACTCTGTCTCTCTCTCTTTGCTTTTTAAGTATATGAAAAATAAAAACATAAAAAATTATTATCTTTAAAAGAAAATAAAATTGAAATAATAATTCCATTTTCCATGCGGATAGGAGATTGACCTAGATATAAAGATTCCCATGTCCCCAATCAGAGTACCTGGCTTTGAGCCTAAGTTCTGCTCCCAATTCTAGCTTCCTGCTGTTGACTTAAATGGGGCCTATAAAGTCACCCAGGATGCTGTCAATGTTGTGAAAAAGCCTTGAAGCTTGTTCCCAGATAAAATAACCTTTCAACAACCCTCTGCTGCGAGAGATCTTCTGTCTGCTGGTTCACTCCACAGCTGGCCAGATCTGCCAGAGCTTGGTCCATCCAAAGCCAGGATGACCTCTCTGTCTCTCCTTCTCTCTCTCTAACTTTGCCTTTCAATTAAATTAAATATATTTTTTTAAAGAAGACAACATACACATAAAAATTTGTGTTGTGTTTTAAAATAATTTCTTGTGAAAAAATTAGTTTTATAGGGATTATATATGGTATAACATTCAGATATGATGTTTAACATATGTGCTATTAAACATGATTGTATACATGTATATTCAGAATAACTGTGCTGTGAAGAACACGTTACTTCATTCATCCTAGTACACACATTATATTAGAGTACAAAATCTTATTTAGGGGCAGGTGTTGTGGTCTGGCTGGTAAAGCCGCTGCCTGTAATGTAGACATCCCCTGTGGGAGCCAGTTTGTGTTCTGGCTTCTCTGTTCCTGGATCTCGGCTTCCACCTGGCCCAGTCCCGGTTATTGTGGCCATCTAAGGAGTGAAACAGGACATGGAATTGCCCTCTCTCTCTCTCTCTCTGACCTTCACATAAATAAATAAATATTTGTAAATATTTTTTGAAAAAAATCCTATTTATACTTTTACAGGTAAAAATCTTAAATTCCTTCAGTAATTTGGGGCCAGTGTTGTGGTGCAGTGGGTGAAGCTGCCACTTTGGATTGTGACATCCCATATCAGAATGCTGGTTCTTGTATTTTGGCTGCTCTGCTACTGATCCAGCTTCCTGCTAATGCATCTGGGTAGGCAGCAGATGGTGGCTTCCTGACACCCATGTAGGTGACCTGGATGGAGCCTCAGGTTCCTGGTTTCAGCCTGGACCAACCCTGGTTCTTGCATCCATTAAGAAGTCAAGCAGCATATGGAAGATTTCTGTGCTTCCAATGGGGCACTCTGCTATGCAATAGAGATGTCCCAAGCATCAGCTTGATTTTCTGTGCCACAACACTTGCTAAAAATATATTTTATGATCCCAAATAGTCAACGAGAAAACAGGGTTAAAAAGAAAGAGGAAACTGGTTACGGACAATATATATATATATACACACACACACACACACACATATATATATATGTATATATATAGCATGACCCACAAATTTACTATATCTAATCAAACAAGAATTTGCCAATAGTAATCCCAAGCCCGGTCTGGCACTCATCTATTTTCTCATTTTTTAAGGTAAACAAATTTCATATACAGATTTAAGAGCAGAGTGATACTTCCCATTATAATCTCCCTCCCACTCTTGCTCTCACCTTCCGTCTTCTTTCATTTCTCATTCCTTCTTTCAATTTTTATAATTCAGTTTATTTCATACTTATATGATTAACTCAATAATAAGTAAAGACAAAAAATGTTCCTTAACAGTAGAGTCAAGGGCTATAAACAATCATCAAATCTCAAAATGTCAATTTTCACTCATATACATTACATTTGTGATACTCTACTAGTTACCACAGATCAGTTAAAACATATGGTATTTGTCTTTTCAAGACTGGCTTATTTCACTAAGTATAATGGTTTCCAGTTGCATCCATTTTATTGGTCCATCTTTTATAGTTGAGTATTATTCCATACCATATATATATATATATATATATATATATATATATATATATATATACCACAATTTCTTTATCTGGCTATCCTTGATGGACATCTGGGTTGACTCCATTTCCTAGTTAATGTGAGTTGAGCTGCAATAAACACGGGAGACTGATAGGTCTTTTATGTGCTGATTTCATTTTGTTTGGGTAAATTCCCAGGAGTGGGATTGCTGGGTCATACGGTATATGTAATTTGAGATTCCTGAGGTGTCTTCATATACTTCATACATTCCCACCAACAGTGGATTAGGGAACCTTTCCACCCACATTCTAGACAACATTTGCTGTATTTTGATTTCTGTGGGAAAGCCATTCTAACATTGGTGTGGTGAAACTTCATTGTAGTTTTCATTTGCATTTCTTTGATGGCTAAGTGATCCTGAACATTTCTTCACGTGTCCATTGGTCATTTGACTTTCCTCTTTTGAAAAAAATGCCGGTTCAGGTCCTTTGCCCATTTCTTAAGTGAATTGTTTGCTGTATTGTTGCTGAATTTCTTGAGTTCTTTATAAATTCTGGATATTAACCCATTATCAGTTGCATAGTTTTCAAATATTTCCTCCCATTCTGTTGGTTGCCTTTTCACTTTGCTGAGATGTAGTTTTTCTTTTCTTTTTTTTTTTTTTTTTTTTTTTTTTGTCAACACAGAAGTTTCTCAGCTTTATGTAATCCCATTTGTCAATTTTGGATTTGATTCCCTAAGCTTCTGGGGTCTTTGCAAAGAAGTCTTTGCTTATGCCAATATCTTGCAGAGTGTCCTCAGTGTTCTATTCTAGTACGTTGGTGGAAGATTTAGATCATTGATCTATTTTGAGTGGATTTTTGTCTAAGGTATAAGGTATGGGTCTTGTTTTATATTTTCACACATGGAGATCCAATTTTCCCAACACAATTTGTTGAAGACACTGATCTTTTTCCAGTAATTGATTCAGGATCTTTTGTCAAATATTAGTTGATTACAGATGGATGGATTAATTTCTGGAGTTTCTATTTTATTCCATTGGTCTAGATGTCTATTTTTGTGCCAGTATCAGGCTTTTCTGATTGTAACTGCTCTGTAGTATGTCTGAAATCTAGTATTGTGATGCCTCCTACTTAGTTTTTGTGGTTTGTGTTAGCTATTCAGGGTCTCAAGTATTTTCATATGAATTTTTACATTTTTTTCTAGAGCTGAGAAGAAAGATATGACAAAGAAAGAGAATTATAGACCAATATTACTGATGAACAGAGATACAAAAACCCTCAATAAAATGCTAGCCAACAACACATCAGAGACCATTCATCTGGACCAAGTGGTATTTATTCCTGATTTGCAGGGATGGTTCAAAATATGCAAATCAATAATTTAATAAATCACATTAACAAATTGAAGAATTTAAAACCATTATCTCTACAGATGTAGAGAAACCCTTCAATAAAATATAATGTCCTTTCATGATAAAAACTTTAAATAAATTGTGTGTAGAAGGAATATTCCTCAATACAATCAAGGCAATTCATGATAAACTCACAGCCAGTATCATATTGAATGGGGAAAAATTGGTAGCATTTCCACTAAGATCCTGAATCTGAAAAGGATGCCCATTTTAACCATTGCTGTTTAATATAGTCCTGAAAGTTTTAGACACAGCCATTAAGCAAGAAAAATAAATCAAATAATACAAATTGGAAGAAAGAAATCAAATTATCTCTGTATGCAGATGTCATGATTCTATATCTAAGGCCACCAAAAGACTCCACTTAGATTCTCTTGGAACTCACAATAAAGTTTAGTAAAGTTGCCTGGGAAAGAACTTGTAATATCAGTATCAGTCACAATAGCTACAAAACTTTAAATACCTTGGAATACATTTAACCAAGGAGGTGAAAGATCTCTATGATGAAAATTACAATACACTAAAAAAAAAAAATAAAAGACACAACGAAATGGAAAAATCTTCCATGCTCATGGATTGGAAGAATTAATATCATCAAAATGACCATACTGCTGAAAGCAATTTACAGATTCAATGCAATCCCCCTCAAAATATCATAGGCTTTATTAAGGCAAATGTTTAACAAATCGGAGGAATTTAAAGAAACAGGAAGTTACTTCACTTGTGTGTGATGGTACATTCAATAGCTCTTAGTTTTAGAGAGATCACTAAGTGGCTAAATATACTCCTGTTTCTTATGAATTCTCTGCCTCTCCTATGGGAAAATACAAAATTAACCTTTGTTCCAAAATATTAGCACTTAACAGAGTTAAAATAATGACCTGTTCCATGCTTAATTTCATGTTTACAATTCCAACTAGTGTAGAAGTTTCTGTTTAAGTTTCTGGACTTTTTTTTTTTTTCTAATTCATTGGTTATGATTTTTGGCTTGGTTTTGTTGTTACTCATTTGTTTTTGGACCAAGTTTCAACCATGTGGCTGAGACTTTTGCTTCGTAATACTACAAAGCTATACCAGAGTGCTTCTAAAAAATGTAACTGGGTGTAAATTAAAAAAAAAAAAAACCTACCATGTTTGATTAATATTAGACATCTAACTTGAACTGACAGGACAGCATATTTCTTGTATCTGGTTGTTTATGTCATAAGCTCTGGATTACAAAGTATTGGATTTTCTTACATACTGAGCTTATATGCTTATACACGACATAAGTCTTGATATGGTTGTTAAATACCAACACTACAATGAAATCCCAATTTGTAAATAAAGTTAATTTTGCTAAATTTATAGCTTAGAGTAGAGAATCAATAAGCTCTAAGTAAACAAATAAGAGGGTTTTAACTTCTTAGGGGACATATTAGATGAGATTAGCATGGTATTGAATTTTCCTGTTAAAATATTCTGTCTTTAATTAATGTTCTAAAAAAGTTATGTGTTGTCATTTTCCTATAAGTATTTAACTCTATAAAGCACTCTCACTCAAAAATGCAAATAAATTCTGACATATATTTGATAGTTTGCTTTTATATGGGAAATCTGACTGAAAACTTAAATGTTACCATGAAACGAGTATTAATGTCACAAAAATCAATTTCCCAGAACATGAACTTAAGAGCTGTCTTTTGTTCCCTCCTGACCAGCTCCAGCAAGAAGTAGGAATGTGTTCGTTTTACTAACAACAAATAAATTTTAATCAGTGCCCTGTTGGTATTAAATGGGATTCACTTACAAATAACTTGATCTTTTTATTTTGATTATTAACTCTTTTTCCCTTCACATTAAAGCAAAAAGAAAAAATCATTTCCAAATTAAAAGGGTATGGGAAAAAAGCATTCTATTTTTATGACAGAAACTTTACCAGAAACTTTTATTGAATGCCTGGCAGGTAAAATATAATATGGATCTAATGTAGGAAAGTTTAAAACCAATACTGTGTACAGAGGATCTTAAAATCAAAAGAAATTTTAAATTAACAATACCAAGCAGTTTTTGATAAAAATACTAAGTTTACTTATCTTAACAAAAGATATGATTGCCTAGGAGGCCAGATTGTTCAGTGGAAATGTCATAGAGTTTTGAAACCAACAACAAAAAATTACCTCTGAAAGTAACGAAGCCAAAAAAATTTGATGTGGAGTTTTGCTCATGGTTCACACCCATGCAATAGCTTTGTCATGATTTTATATTGGCCAGCATCTTACCAAGATCATTATGAAGTAAGGAGATAGACATCGTGAACTGTGTGAACCTTACTAGCCACGTTTTTCTTTTCTTTGAAAGATTTATTTATTTATTTGAAAGTCAGAGTTACACAGATAGAGGAGAGGCAGAGAGAGAGAGAGAGAGAGAGAGAGAGAGAGAGAGAGAGAGAGGTCTTCAATCTGATGGTTCGCTCCTCAATTGGTTGCAATGGCTGGAGCTGCGCCAATCCAAAGCCAGGTGCCAGGAGCTTCCCCCAGGTCTCCCATGCGGGTGCACGGGCCCAAGGACTTGGGTCATCTTCTATTGCTTTCCCAGGCCACAGCAGAGAGCTGGATAGGAAGAAGAGCATATGGGATGCCGGCGTTTCAGGCCAGGGCGTTAACCTGCTGAGCCACAGTGCCGGCCCCAAGTTTTTCTTTTGTTTTTCTTTTAATAATGTAGTTTTGGAAAGTCATATCAGAAAACTTACAAATAGTTTAACATTCTCAGCACATATTTGGCAATTACAGAATTTTAGTTAGAGAATTGACACAAGACTTTTTTTGTTTTGTTTTGTTTTCTTTTTCTTTTAATGTTTGCAAGTTATTGGTTTTCAGAGAACAAAACTGCGATGTGGTGAGATGCTTTCTGAACATTCCATCCTTGAGCTCTCATGGCAACTCTGGATAGGTGGATTTATCCTCTGTACATCACAATTGCAAATCTCAAAGCTTAGAAAAGTTGAGCTATATGCCAGACATCATACGATGTGTTGCACTATGCAAATTAATGGTGAAACTAGTCTTCAAACAGTACCCTATACTTTGTGTGTCTGTGTGGGTGCAAACTGTTAAAAATTTTACTTAGTATATACTAAGTTGATCTTCTGTATATAAAGATAATTGAAAATGATTCTTAATGAAGATTGGGATGGGAGAGGGCATAGGAGATTGGATGGTTGTGGGTGGGAAGGTGGTTATGGGGGGAAAAACTGCTATAATCCAAAAGTTGTACCTTTGAAATTTATATTTATTAAATAAAAGTTTTCTAAAAAAAGAAATTGCTGTGGAAAATAGTATATGCACTTTAAATTGTAATCATAATATTTAACATGTATTGATGTTCAAAGAAATCAAACCCAAAGTCATACTTTAAAAGCTGTACCTTTTAAGTTTTGCAATCTCAAATATAATTAAATTAAATATTCTAACAAACACTGAGGGAAGGGATCTTGGAAATAAATGAATAATTCTGTATTTCTAGAAATTAACTTTGGTCAAGTTTCAACTTGTGCATTCTCTTTGCTATGTTATTCCTATCACTTATGTTTTCATTAAAATTTCTGGAATACAAGCTCTAGATAATATAATTACTACATCTATGTGCTTTCCTGAATGAAATTTTAAAAATGTAACAAATTCTAGACCTTTTTTACTCAAGGTTATAGTCACAGGATGCTCAAAATTTGACAAATCTGTTTCAAAAATGAAAACAACTTTGACTTTTCTCTTGGGTGGCTTTGTCACAGATATATTGCATAATACTGTACTCAGTTCAAATTATATTTATTAGATTTCAGTGTTTGAAAGCCTCACTATGCAGCTGCAAAGACTAACTACTCAGCTGCTCTGATGAATTCATGGGAGTTGCACATGATGAGGTAGCCTGCCAACTGGATTTGTAAGGATCTGCAAAACAACTAAAATAGACTTGATTCTTGATTGGTTAATTATATCTCACTTGCCTATTTCTTATTTTCAATCATCTCTCCTGGCTCCGATATGTACTCCTAATAAATACTTGGTTCAAGAAGAAACTGAATTAGCTTTAGCTTAAATCTTTATGCACCAAACAAGATTCATTATTCAATGGGAGTGTATCTTACCTTAGTTTCCTTGTGTACAATAGGCAGATCAGAGAGCTACCTCCAATTAGTAGTTTACATTTAACTATCAATTTGTTGTGGATTTGAGGCTAAGAAGTTTACTAAAATTAGGTGCTGTCATAACAAAAACTGTTCCTAAAATTATCACAGTCTTTAAAATCAATGAGGACACCATAGTGCT
This sequence comes from Lepus europaeus, assembly GCF_033115175.1. Lineage (NCBI taxonomy): Eukaryota > Metazoa > Chordata > Mammalia > Lagomorpha > Leporidae > Lepus > Lepus europaeus. The sequence continues at coordinate 18,758,473 of NC_084828.1, read as the reverse complement.
TTTATTTTATGTGGATTTTATGTATCAATATTCTCAATTTAGAAATTAAAACTGAGAGGTGAAAAAAAAAAGCATCTATAAGTTTGAATGTTTGGTGAAATGGTTAAGACATCACTTGGGACACCTACATCCCATATTGGAGTTTCTGGGTTTTTATCTCAGCTCCACTTCTGACTCTAGTTTTCTGCTGATGCACACGCTGGAAGTCAGCAGATGATGTCTGAAGTAGCTGGGTCCCTACCACTCATGTGAGAGACCTGGATTATTTTGGGCATTGGGGAGTGAGCCAGTGAATGGAAAATCCTTATCTTTCTTTATCTTTCACAAAAATAAAAATAAATAAATTAAAAAGATAAATACAAAATGCCATTCTCAAAAGAAAAAAGGCTGGGTGGGGAAGAGGTGGTATTTAATTACATATTTTCAAATACCCAAAATGAGTTTAATGGAAAGAGCCTGAAATCTTCAAATCTTTCTGTGTTTAGTTTGTCAGTATATTGATTTTATTAGAGTATTTGAAGAAAATATGCCTCACAGAGATATGTAGTTGGAAAGGAAAGCAATATTTTAATTATGCTCTTTGATACTTGTGAATATTCTTTGATATTATAAAATTAGGAAGTGTTCATTTCATAAAGGATGATTGCAATCTGAAATCTGAAACCTTATCAATTAACACTTTATTCTATGGTTCGTTAAAATTCATTCATTTATCTTGCACCTCCAATGATTTATTTATCCATGCATAATTTTGTAACATCATGTATTGATCGTTTGAATACTATTAGTTCCTTAAGTTAGGCAAATTTCCCAAATGTTGGGACATTTCATTATACAATACCAAAAAAAAACCAGCCATAATTAATTTCACCACTGATCTCATCTGAAGTCTTTACTGACAAAATGTCAAACTCACCATAATGGATACTAATTCTTAAAGTTCTAATTTTCACCTGGAAATTTGGATTTTAATAAATAATGCCTGTTGTTTTCAGTTGAGTTACAGTCTCAATTTATTTCTGAGAAATTATCTCCTAAATACCCTAGCATAAGTAACCATAGTTCACTCAGCAGTCTTTCTTTTAAGTAAAAGTAGCGTTCAAGGAAGAAGATAGCTCATTAATCAAGCAGAATTTTTTTTTTTTTTTTTTTTTTTTTTTTTGGACAGGCAGAGTGGACAGTGAGAGAGAGAGAGAGAGAGACAGAGAGAGAAAAGTCTTCCTTTGCCGTTGGTTCACCCTCCAATGGCCGCCGTGGCCAGCGCGCTGCGGCCGGCGCACCATGCTGATCCGAAGTCAGGAGCCAGATGCTTATCCTGGTCTCCCACGGGGTGCAGGGCCCAAGCACTTGGGCCATCCTCCACTGCACTCCCAGGCCATAGCAGAGAGCTGGCCTGGAAGAGGGGCAACAGGACAGAATCCGGCGCCCCGACCGGGACCAGAACCCGGTGTGCCAGCGCTGCAAGGCGGAGGATTAGCCTGTTGAGCCACGGCGTTAGCAGAAATTTATTTTCAACAACAATTATGTAGGAATATGTGAAGTGTTTTGTATGTGTACTTTCTGTTCCTTCCTACAGAATACTAAAACAACATGAGTATGATTTAAAAAGATTTTATTATCTAACTACTCCACCACATAGGGTTTTAAGCAGATAACATATTTTGTCTGTGTTATCTTTTACATATATACCTTATTAAATATCTGTGTTGTTGCACATGCACAAGAGCAAAACTTTCTAGTAAGTCAGAGTCATTTTGACTTTGCACATTTCTAGCTTTACTAATTTACATTTATTAAACTTATTCTATCTTAGTTTTGCGATAAGAGGTGATTGACTAAATTACAATATATAAATATAGAGAGATAATTAAAGGTAACGTGGTGAGGGGCTGGTGTGGCACAGATGGTTAAGTCACTGCGTAGCAGCATTCCATATTGAAGTGCCATTGTGAGTCCTGGCTTTTCTACTTCCTATAACTTTCTGCAAAGGCCCCTGGACAGGCAGCAGAAGATAACCAAAATATTTGAGTCCCTGCCACTCATGTGGGAGACCTGGCTGGAGTTTCTGGCTCCTGACTTCTTCCTGACCCAGCCCTGTCTGCTATTGTCATTTGGAAAGTAAAGCAGATTAATCTCTCTCTCTCTCTCTCTCTCTCTCTCTCTCTCTGTTGGTTTGCCTTTCAAATAAATAAATATTTAAAAAGGGATAACATGGTTTGTGTCATATAGTTACTGTGAGAATTATATCAATGTATGAAGTCGTCCTCACAGAAAACACTCAATATATAGTATTAAAGGAGACCAAATCCAGTCTCCTTCTTTCACATTCAAAGATCTTCCCACTGGGCTAGGCCATCTTTGAGTTTGTATGGCAATTATAAAAAAAGATAATTCCTATTTCAGGTTGGCTAATGGCTTCCTTTCCACTGATCTGAATTTTCTGTCAACTAATATGAGTTTGTTTTGAATGTGAAATTAGATCTTCCCTTACCACTTTGATCATCGTACTGCATTTTGAATGAGAGAGAAATGCACTCTAAGATGTCTTTTTAAGCATAATTGGGTCCATTAGGCACAACGCCTGTCTGCTAAGGTTTTAGCAAATAGCTCACTCAAATTATCTGCTAAATAATATCGCAGGTGATATCCCCTTTCTTTGCATTTTCCTGTACTGGTTCTCTTTCTCTATCATATGCTCATGTAGTCATTCTTACTACCTTAAAGTTAAAAAGTCAATTATTCCTTTATACTCTTTTTGATACCCAAAATTGCTTGAAATTGTACTCAGATGTATTTAGATATATATAGACCTTTTAGATGAAGTTTTCCCACCAGATCTGATTATATTGGATGCTTTTATTTTTTCATCCTGGTTAATACAGAGAAATGTATTTTAACAACCTTCGTATTTAGCATAATATGATTAACAGAATAATGACCATAGTAACATAAGCAGTAGCAAAAGCAATAGTATCAACAGCAATAAAAATGTGCCTTTGAGCTTGCTTTTTTAATTGCTTTCTGTATTTTTTTACTCACTCAGACTATGTACTTGAAAATCTTATGATACAGAAAAGGAGCCTTGATCACGTATGTTAACATTGCCAAACTATGTTCATTTTAATTGGATTTATATGTTGAAGATGGATCACTGAAACTGCTATCAGTTTTGGCTTTTATCATGAGAAGATTTTATCAAAATATTCTTAAAATGATGATGATTTTGGCCGGCGCTGCGACTCAATAGGCTAATCCTCTGCCTGCAATGCCAGTACCCCGGGTTCTAGTCCTGATCGGGTTGCCGGATTCTGTCCTGGTTGCCCCTCTTCCTGTTCATCTCTCTGCTATGGCGTGGGAGTGCAGTGGAGGATGGCCCAAGTGCTTGTGCCCTGCACCCCATGGAAGACCAGGAGAAGTACCTGGCTCCTGGCTTTGGATCAGCGCAATGCGCCGGCCGCAGCTTGCTGGCCGCGGCGGCCATTGGAGGGTGAACCAACGCCAAAAAAAAAAAAAAAAAAAAAAAAGAAAAAAAAAAAGGAAGACCTTTCTCTCTGTCTTTTTCTCTCTCACTGTCCACTCTGCCTGTCAAAAAAAAAAAAAAAAAAGATGATGATGATTTTAACATGCTGTTTACAGCCAAGGGGGAGTAGCTGTGAGGGAAAAAACTAGCTAGCTCAGAACAATATCTGCTCAACAAAAATGTTGAATTCATGTCTCCGAACATTCTCTGTAATGTGTGTTGAAGAAAGCTGATATTTTTATTTTCCTTCCCTATGTGATCTTTGAGGAAAAGTGAAAGATATAATCTCTCTTGTTTTCCCCCATTTTTTGCTTTGTTGTGAAGAGAGTAAGTTCTGAATTTATTCCATGTGCTCATTTTTATGTATGTAAGAGATGAACTAGACAAAGGAACTTAGTCAAGCAGTTCATGTGGGCCTGAAATGCGACCAATTTGGGATAGAAACTGTCTGAGAGACAAGCGGGTCTTACACTCCTGAGTCAACAGGCACTGTCAAACATGCATGGAAATCTCTAGTATCCAGTCTGCTTTTCTGTTACCGCAAGGATTCCCTTTGCTCTTTGTAGCGTCAGGTCTTCTGTCTATGCTGGCATTTGTTCTGTTTGTTGTAAAATAACCATGACTGGAGAGAAATGAAACATATTTGAATGAGGTTTTCTTCTATAAGAATTTTTTTTTTTTTTTTTTTTTTGCTAGCCGGCATTTGTCATAGCAGTTAAGATGTCTGCAACCTTTATCAGAGTTCTAGGATTCAAATCCCAGATCCAATCCCAATTCAGCTTCTTGCTAATGCACATCTTGAGAAACAGTAGGTAAATACTCAAGTAGATGGATACTTCCCATCCATGTGGTGGACCTGGATTGGGTTCCTGGTTCTGTGCTTCAGTCTGGCCCAACCTGGGCTGTTGTAGGCATTTGAGGAGTGAACTGGTATATGGGATGTCTTTTCTCTCTACTTCATAAATAAGTAATTTAACTATTAAAAATATTCTTGAAAATTCATAAGTCTTAGCAATAAATTTTAATAGGAAAAAGAAGATAATGAGTTTCATTTGCTGTCAAATGCTTCCTCATGAGATAGAAATTTCTATGATTTCCAGATCAGCAAATAAAAGGTGACTTAAGAAAGATAGACATTGCTATATTACTATTCCCTAAGCATGATTATTATATTAAACATTGTTATGACATTTTATTAAAACATACACTCAGTAGTAGAAAATGAATAACATCATGAAGGATGGGTGAAATTTTGACAAGAATGTTGAACGCAGGTAACATCAACAGTGTCATGGAGTATAACAGCCAAGAGAGTGAGCTGAAGTCAGATGAATGAGTATAGACACGTGCAGGTAGATCTCCTCTACCCTAATCTCAACAGTCATCCTTCACTAGTCAATCTTGTTTTATTTTCATTTTAATGCAAATAACTTGTATTCACAGTCAAATAAATAAAGGGCTGTGTGAGAGGTATAATGGATCTTTCCTTCTGCATTCTCCCTGACAGGTGCTTTATGGAACTTCCTTACATATTCCTTCTGGTTTCACAGTAAACAAGACTTGAATCTTCCCCATTATCCACCTTTAACATGAACACAAAGGTTAAACATTAAAAATATTCTTAAATTTTTATGACCAGCTCACATAATCCAACACTGTACTTCGCAACTTGGTTAGCTAAAAATTACATGTCCAGTGCATATAGAGTTGAGCTCCATATCATAGCTTCCAAACCTAGATCCATTTAGACAGGATTCTCTAATTCCATGAAGGAGTTTCTACACAATAAAAGCCAGACATTACACCTGATACCACACTGTCTTATATCCCATATCTAATATATCAAGTTCTACTGTCTTTGCCTTCTAGATTTCTTTTTTTTAAGATGTATTTAATTATTTACTTATTTTTTTGAAAGTCAGAGTTGTACACAGAGAGGAGAGGCAGAGAGAGAGAGAGAGAGAGAGAGAGAGAGAGAGAGAGAGAGAGAGAGAAGTCTTGCATCCGATGGTTCACTCTCCAATTGGCCGCAACGGCAGGAGCTGTGCTGATCCGAAGCCAGGAGTCAGGAGCTTCTTCCGTGTCTCCCACATGGGTTCAGGGGCCCAAAGACTTGGGCCATCTTCTATCTACTGCTTTCCCAGGCCATAGCAGAGAGCTGGATTGGACGAGGAGCAGCAAGGACTCGAACCGGCACCCATATGGGATCTCGGCACTGCAGGTGGCGGCTTTACCCACTAAGCCACAGTGCTGGCCCCTCTAAATTACTTTAATTCATATTTGTCTCTCCATCTGTTCTATCAGCATTATGTTAGCCCAACTATTCTCATTTGATGGCTTCATTGGCTTCCTATTGTTCTACCCACATCCATGATATTTCTGTAATCTATGCTACATGTTCATAGTTGCTTGTAGATATTAACATTTAAATAAGATGATGTCATTTCTTTGTATGAAAGAAATGTTTGTAGTTGTATTAGAGTTCCCCTGATATAGGGAATGGAATACAGTGATGGATTTATTACAGAAATTGACTGTTGGGGCTGTCGTGGTGGCTCAGTAGGGTAATCCTTTGCCTGAGGTGGTGGCATCCCATATGAGTGCTGGTTCTAGTCCTGGCTGTTCTTATTCTGATCTAGCTCTCTGTTATGGCCTGAGAAAGCAGTAGAAGATGGCCCAAATGCTTAGACCCCTGCACCCAGGTAGGAATTCCAGAAGAAGCCCCTGGCTCCTGGCTTTGGATCAGCCCAACTTCTCCTGTTGCTGCCATTTGGGGAGTGAAAAAGCAGATGGAACATCTTCCTCTCTGTATCTCCCACTCTCTCTAAAAAAAAAAAAAAAAAAAAGAAATCTACTGATGTGATTACCGAGGATAAGTAGTACCATGGTCATGTGTTAATATGCAAACTGGAGAATCAAAAAGCTAGTGTTGAATTCAGTCCAAGTTGAAAGGCCTAAGAACTGGTGGGCACTGTTATCTGAAGGCAGGAGAAATAGGTATTTCAGCTTAAGATCAGAACCCCAATTCACCTTCTTCCACATTTTTGTTCTCCTTAGGGCCTCAGTGGATTAGATGATGCTTTTGTGTACAGGCGTTCTTTATGGACTCAAACGATAATCACTTCTGCAGAGATCCTCACAGACACACTCAGAAATAATGTCTTAGTAGGTATCTGGTAACCCAGTCAAGGTAGAACATAAAATTATCTATGAAAATTACCCTTGGCATGAAAATATAATTTTATTAAGGTTTATAACAGCTTCAAAAGAGACACTGAATTTGCCTCTTTGTAGCTGTCCAACCATGTTTGCATAGCTCTCCATTTCTTGGCTATAGCCACATGATTAGTCTTTCTATTCCCCATAGTGTCCTGCTTTTCCTGCATTATGGCCTTGCTTGCACTGTGCTGTCTGCCCGGAAGGCATAAGTCCTGTTCATTCTTCTTTACTTCTTCAAAAGACAGTCGTCATAAAGTAATCACTGAATTTCTTCCTTCTCACAATTATCACAGTTTGTAACTCTATTTGTATCTCTAGAATTATGTTCCATTTCTTCAATGTAAAAACATAGAGACCACTGGCTGAGAACATGAATTTTTGAGCCAGAAACAAATCTCAGGTCCCAGTTCTAGTGCATAGCTCTGGACAACTTACTCTATGTGTGTGGCTTCTTGCCTTTTTATCCAAAATATTTATTTTTTTGTGAGAAATGTGTGTGTTTATGTGAAACTCCTGGAGTAGTTTACAACACATAGTAAGTACCATATAGCTATTAATTATTGTTTGGATTATAATTATTTCTCTGACACTGACAGAATTCCTGGTTAGCAGGTGGTAAATGAATTCACATTTATAATACTAATACAGGAAGTCTATGATTATAACAATAAAGGAAAGATAAGATGGATGAAATTGTTGCTTGTACAAAATTTAGAAAAAAAACTTTGAGAATGCAAAATATGAAGTATAGGAAAATTTTAATATTTCTTTTATTTTTTGAAAAAGGTTTTATTTATTTGAAAGTCAGAGAGATGGACAGAGAGACAGACAGATGTCTTCCATCCACTGTTTCACTCCTCAAATGTTCATAACTGCTGGGGTGGGTCAGGTCAAAGCCAGGAGCTGGGAACTCAATCCAGGTGGCTCATGGGTATGGCAGGGACCCAAGTATTTGGGCCATTGCCTGCTGACTCCTTGGGTGTGCATTAGCAGGAAGCTAGGATCAGGAGAGGAGCTGGGACTTAAATCTAGGCACTCCAAAATGACATGCAGATGTCCATCTGGCTTTTCAACCATTTTAAAATGATTGTTGTGCCAAATGTTGGCCCAGTATTTCTTGACTGGAAAATTAATTGTTGGGATTTGGTGAGGGTGATATATTTGGAAGTAATTCTGATTTAGAGGAGAAGAATTCATAAGAAGTTGATTTGGAACTTACTGATTTTGAAATTGCAGTGAGAAATTTAAATGTAAATGTAAAACTGGCATCTGAAGTTATGGGTCTGAGATAGAAAGATCTCAATATTGGTGGACAAGAGCACAGATGTTTAATGACAGTTGCATGAATTTGTGCTGTGATGGAAACAACTAACTCTGCAGAAGCCTTCACCCTCTTTCTTGAATGAGACTGGAAACTCCCTTGAGAAGTAGGCAGGGAGAGAGTTGATGTGGAGGAGCTTAGGTCACCAGCCCCTCCCTGCAGATTTACCTAGACCACAACCTGGGTTTTAAACACATTATCCTACTGAAGACTCACAATGAAACTTTAAGATTTGTAAAGATATTATCCATATTTTAGAAAAGTCAAGGCTGAGTGGGCAAAGTTGCACAATTTACAAAAGTTCAAGGCAGCTGGCATTGCCAAGAGCTGACATAGGTCTGTCTGATATCAGCAAATGTTTGCTACAATGTCTAGTATTAACTGGTTGCTTTCTGTGTGTGTGTATGTGTGCTTATCTGCCCATTTTGAGCCTTCTTCTAGTGTTCCTGTGCATAGAACATTACCCTGGGGGGAGACAGTATAATTTCTTTCTTGGGTTGTATATATCCAGATTTGGTTTCCTTGAGATTATGCCAGCATTTTTTTTTTTTGTAAGTCACAGTGCATTACTAGATTAAATTACAGACTTTCGAGATGCAACAGGAATCTGGAGTATATTACAGGCAAACACCCACCAGGAGCTTGTTCTATGACATATACATATGAGCCTCAGCTCATGACATTTGATCCCCTTTCAGAGCACAAGAAAGAAATGAAATTAGGAGTACCTAAAGGATAAATTATGGACTTCAGCTATGATGCTGGTGAGAATTTTAGCTTTAGAATGTTGATGTGTTAGGGATCTAGCTTCTTGAATGTTCAAAAATCATTGATGTTTTGGTATTTTGTGCTTTATCTTCCTTCTGGGGAGCATCAGACAAAGAATAATAACATCAAGTCAAAGAATTGCCTGGTGTTTATCAGGTAGTATTTCGTATTCTTTATATGGATTAATCATTTAATATTCAAAGAAACACCATGGAGTACAAAAATCATTACCATTATTCCTGTTTTGAAGGAGAGAGTTCCAGGGCAACACAAGCACAATTTACACAAGTGGCACAGCTTGTCTCTGGGTCAGATACCCTGACTCCATGAATTTGTGGATTATGCTGTGGTCCTTTATTTCAAAAGGTTTATTGAACTGTTGATAAAATTTTTGATCAGGTAGAACGAGAGAAAGAATCAAATTGGTGATATCAGAAATGAAAAGACTCACCTATGAATATTAAAAAGCAATAAAAATGTTAACAATAAAAATAATTTACATTAATCAATTTACTTACATCAATTTAACTAATTAATTTAATGTTATCAATCAATTACATTTATTAATTTAATTTACATTAATGGCTTCTAGAACTAAATAAAAACAAATAGATTTCTAAATAGCACAATTTGCAGTGCAAAACAAAAGAAGAGAAGATTAAATTGCTCTCCCTATGTTGAATAAATAGATTCTAAAACTCCTGGCCCAGAGAACTATGCTTGTGAATTATACTTCATAGAGGAGAAAATCACATCATTCTTTTTTAAATCTTATTGTCCACAGCTTCCCTTTTTAAAACAAAAGAATTTATTTTATTTATTTGAAAGTCAGAGTTGTGTGACCATTGTGGGGTGGTAGAGGAGAGAGAAAAAACTTCCATTCTCTGGTTCCTTTTCCAAGTGACCAGAACCTGGCCAAAGCCAGGAACCTGGTCTCTCTGGTTCTCCCACATGGCTTTAGAAGCCCAGGTACTTGTCCTCTGCTGCTTTAGCAAACCTGGGTCAGAATTTGAGAAATGGAATTCAAACCAGTGCTCTGATATGGGGTGTCTGTGTCCCAAGTAGTGGCTTAAACTGTTGAGCCCATCAACACCATACACCATTTAAAAAATCATTTACATACCTTAGTTTTATTAGAAACACAAACACAGAGAAAGAGACAGACACGAACTGAGACCTTCCATCTGAAGGTTCACTCAACAAATGCCTGCAACAACAGGAGCTGGACTAGGCAGAAGCCCAGAGCCTAGAACTAATTCAGTTCTCCCATGGTAAAGGCAGGGACTCAAGTATTGAGCCCTCATGCCATTATTAGCAGCCTCCAAGGAGGCAAATTAGCAGCAAATTGGAAGAAGAAACAGGGCAGGGACTCAAACCCATGCACTTTGATATGTGATGTAGATGTCCCAAGTTGTCAACTGTGCCAAACTGGCTCCAGAATTCACATTGTTCCACTTTTGAAACTTTCCACCTAAGCAATATGGTACACTGTTCTGGAATGTATGTTAGTATAAAGAATTTGAAAGATTGGTAATATTGCTTAAGTTAAACACAGCGGTAATGATCCAATGACTCCACAGATTTTGGGAAAATGTGTTAAAATATGTAAATATGTGTTACAATATGTAGATAAGTTCACTAAAATAAATGTGTAAGAATGTTTGTTGCAGAATTACTAGTAATAGCTCCAAAGTGGAAAAATAATCTATCATTAGTAAATTCTGATACTGTTTGACAATGAGGTCATTTTCATATAGAAAAAATATTAGCTAAATTTCCAAAGAAGCAAGATACAAAAGAATACATACTATGTGATACAGTGTATATGAAGCTTATACGTAGATATGGGGATACTTCAAAAAGATAATGGAAAATAGAATTAAAATATGCATATTTTGGTAAAAATTTTTTTGAAATTCATTTTTTTCATCAAATGTATTTGTATCAAATTTGATGACCCCTGTTTTAATTAATATAGCAGAATTTTAATAGAGGTCTAAAATAAGAAGACTTAAAATCAGGCAAGGTTAGTCGGAGTAGATGGCATTTTAGTCAAATTTGAAATTTGAGTGGAGTTAATTAAATAAAGTAAAGAGGGAAGAAATTCCTGCTAGAAGGAATGTAACATGTTGCGAGTAGAGGCACTGACTGCTTTTCTGGTCTGTAATTTCAAGGATCTTTGTATAGAAAACAATGGATAAATAGAGATCCCCTTTCCAATCAGAGCAAAGAAAATGTATGCTTAGTGCCCATTATAAAAGATTCATTTGAAGTATTCTTCTGTAATGCAGCCCACTGCTTCTACAAACATCCACATGATCCTCTTTTTGTGCTGCTATGTGAGAATTGAGGCTTGCAGACCTGGCACAAACATGACAGTGCTGTCATTGTTGTGAGTAATAAATTGTCCTTCATCTCTGTCCCAGAAGTCTCATGTTATCCTGCAAAAGACAGAATTCCATTACTTTTTATGGCTGACTAGTATTCCAACATGTATATGTACCATAATTTCTTTTCTTTCTTTCTTTCTTTCTTTTTTTTTCTTTTTTTTTTTTTTTTGACAGGCAGAGTGGACAGTGAGAGAGAGAGACAGAGAGAAAGGTCTTCCTTTGCCATTGGTTCACTCTCCAATGGCCGCCGCGGCCAGCACGCTGCGGCCAGCGCATCGTGCTGATCCAAAGCCAGGAGCCAGGTACTTCTCCTGGTCTCCCATGGGGTGCAGGGCCCAAGCACTTGGGCCATCCTCCACTGCACTCCCACGCCACAGCAGAGAGCTGGCCTGGAAGAGGGGCAACTGGGACAGAATCCGGCGCCCCGACAGAACCCGGTGTGCCGGCGCCGCAAGGCGGAGGATTAGCCTGTTGAGCCACGGCACCGGCCAACCATAATTTCTTTATCCACTCATCAGCTGATGGACAATAGGGTTGATTCCATCTTAGCTGTTGAGATTCAAGCTTCTATAAAAATGGAAGTACTGATAAGTCTCTCATATGCTGATTTCATTTCCTTTAGGTAAATTCCCAGGTGTGGATTGGCTGAGTCATATGGTAGATTCATTTCCAGATTTCTGAGGAAACTCCAGAATGTATTACACAATGGTTGTGCTAGTTTCCATTCCCACTAGTAGTGTATTAGGGTACTTTTTCTCCACATCCTCACCAGCTGTTGTTATTTTTGATTTTTGGTTGATAGCCATTCTATCTGGGGTGAGGTGAAACCTCATTGTGGTTTTATTGTTGTTTTTCTTTTTCTTATTTATTTATTTGACAGGTAGAGTTTACACAGAGAGAGATTCAGAGAGACAGAGACAGAGAGAAAGGTCTCCCTTCCGTTGGATCACATCCCAAATGGTGCTGAGCCGATCCAAAGCCAGGAGGCAGGTGCTTCCTCCTGGTCTCCCATGCGGGTACAGGGCCCAAGCACTTGGGCCATCCTCCACTGCATTCCCAGGCCACAGCAGAGAGCTGGACTGGAAGAGGAGCAACCGGGACTAGAAGCTGGTGCCTATATGGGATGCTAGTGCCGCAGGATGAGGATTAACTAAGTGAGCCATGGCACCAGCCCTTTCTTTTCTTTTTTACATTTCCTTATGGGTAGTGATCCTGAGCATTCTCACATGTGCCTGTTTGCCACTTGTATTTATCCTTTATAAAAATACCTGTTCAACTCCTTGCCCATTTGTAGACTGGATTATTTACTGTGCTGTTGTTGAATTTCTTGAGCTCCTTATATATTCTGGATATTAATCCTTTATCAGAAACATAGTTTGCAAATATTTTCTCTCATTCTGTTGGTTATTTCTTCACTTCATTGAGGGTTTTCTTTGCTGTTCAGAAGTTCCTTAGTTTTATGTAAACCCATTTGTCTATGTCTGCTTTAATTGCCTGTGCTTCTGGTGTCTTTTCCAAGAAGTCTTCTCTTATGTGAATGTCTTGCACTGTTTCCTCTGTCCTTTCTTCTAGTAATTTGAGGGTTTCAGGTCTTAAGTTCAGCTCTCTGATCCATTATGATGTGATTTTTGTAGAGTATACACTAGGCGTCTTGTTTCATAGTTCTTCATGCAGAGAGCCAATTACCCACCATTTATTGAAGAAATTTTTCTTTTCCCAGCAAGCTATTTTAGCTCATTTGTTAAAATTAATTATTTGTAGGTGCATAAATTAATTTCTGGGATCTCTAACTGTTTGATTTGCCTGCATGCCTATTTTTGTGCCCATATTAAGCTGTTTTGACTATAAATGCTTTGTACATTTACTTGAAATGTGGTATAGTAAAACCTCTAGATTTGTTGTTATTTAAGATTGCTTTAGCTATTTGGGGGTTTCTTGTGATTCCAAATGAATTTTTGTATCTTTTTTTCTAGACCTGAGAAGAATATCCTTGGCATTTGGATTGGAATCACATTGTATCTGAGAATTGGTGTGGGTAGCATGGACATTTTCATGTTATTAATTCTTCTATTCTATGAACATGCAATATTTTTCCAGTCTTTGTGTCTTCTATTTCTTTCCTTAATATTTTGTAATTTTTATTGTATAGATGTTTCATATCTTTAGTTGTGAATGGTACTGATCTTACAAGCGCTCAGTCATTACATTGTGTATATAAATGCTATGACTTTAGTGTATTGATTGTATATCCTGCAACTTTAGCAAACTCTCTTATGAGTTCAAATAGTCTCTTAGTGTAGTATTTTAGTTACCCTATATATAGAATCCTGTCATCTGTAAACAAAGATAATTTGACTTTCTCTTTTCTAATTTATATCTTTTTTTAATTTATTTTTCTTGCCTTATGGTTCTGGCTAAAACTTCCAGAGCTATATTTAAAATTAATACCGAAAATGGCATCCTTGTCTAATTCTGGATGTTAATGGAAATGCTTCAAGCATATCTTCATTCAATATGATGTTTGCTCTGGGTTTGTCATATATTGCTTTACTATGTTGAGGTACGTTTGTTCTATTTCCAATTTGCTTAAGGTTTTGCAATGTAAGGATGTTGTATTTTATCAGTTTTTTGCATCTATTGAGATAAACACATGGTTTTATTCTTCAATTTGTTCATGTGATGTATATACTTATTGACTTGAATTTTTAAACCATCCTTGCATATCAAGAAAATATATGCAAGGATGTAGAAATAAACAAAATTGAAATTTGGTGTGTTGTTGGTTGATTAGCTAGTATTTTCTTGAGAATTTTTGCACTTATGTTCTTCAGGGATATTGATCTATAGTTCTTTTTGTTTCATATTTTTCTTGCTTTGGAATGAAGGCAATGCTGGCTTCATGAGAGGAGTTTGAGAAAATTCCCTCCTTTTCAATGTTTTTGAATAGTTTAAGAAGAACTAGAATTAGGTTTTCTTTAAAATTTCGGTAGAATTTAGTAGTGAAGCCATCCATTCCCCAGATTTTTTTATTGGTGGGAGGATCTTTATTACTGATTCAATATCTGTTTTGCTTTGTGGTCTATTTAGGTTTTCTATGTCTTTGTGTCTCATTTTTAGTAAATTGTATGTGTTCAGAAATCTATATATTTCTTCCAGATTTACAAATTTGTTGGTATATAGTTGTTTGTAGTAATTCTTGATGATTCTTTTTATTTCTGTGGTATCTCTTATACATCTCCTTTCTGATTTTTGATTTTATTAATTTGGGTTTTTCCTTTTTTTTTTTTTTTGGTTAGTTGGGACAATGGTTTATCAATTTTGTTTATATTTTCAAAAAACCAGCTATTCTTTCACTGATATTTTTTATTTCAATTTTGTTTATTTCTACTCTAATTCGTATTATTTCTTTCTTTCTACTAATTTTGGGTTTGGTTTGGTCCTTGTTTTTCTAGGTCCTTGAAATATATTGTTAGATCACTTATTCGATGCGTTTCCAAGTTCTTGATGTATACAGTAATTGCTCTAATCTTTCCTCTTGGCACTGCATTTGCTGTATCACATGTTTTGATATGATGTGTTGTCGTCTTCATGTTTCAATAACTTTTTTTAATTTCCATTTTGATTTCTTCTATGATCCACTGCTCACTCAGGAGCAGATTCTTCATTCGCCCTCTGTTTGTGTATTTGCTAGAGTTTCTTATGTTGTTGATGTCTAGCTTTACTACCAGTTTCTTTTGAGAATTTTCCAAAAAGATATGGCTGCGTGAACCCAGTACTTGGGCATGTGGATTCACTGCTAGGCTTCTTCCAGGTGACAGAAGAGACCTGCTATGTGACTACCCCAGAAGCTTAAGCTGTATTTGCTTTGCAATCTCTTGGCCCACCTCTGTTTTTGTTCAGCCACACAGCGTACTCTCTCTCTCTCTGTCTCCGTCACATACACACACAAACACACACACAGTATTTACACTATTTTGTGCTTAAGTAGAATTTCTTGTTTTAATAAAACTAACATTAGCATTGTATGTAATAAGTGAGTAAGAGCTGACCTTGAAATGGAATCTTTAATTAAAGTTTTTTTTTTTTTTTAAATGATCAGTCTATAAATTCAAGTTTACTTCTGGATTGAAGAAATGGAATGAGATGAGAAAACTGGAAAATTTTCTGAAATATCAACCAGGATGTGGGTTTTGATACCACATTAGCTTTAGAACTAACTGGACATGTGCCCAGTAAAACAGAATAGGTGAGCTTTAATGGCCTGAAGCTCTCATGGAAGTGGCCATTAAGAACAGCCAATTTTCTAAGTCCCATTTGCCTAAGCCTCTCAGGCTCTTTGGAAGCCAGCCAATCGGAACTCTGTAAAGTGAGAACTCAGTGCGGATATAAAGGAATATGGCCTGAAGTAGATTGGCTCAACAAAGAGATTATTCTAAAAGCACTGGAATGTCTTTTCTTTCTCATTTGTTCCTAATGAATAAGTTAGTAGCGTGGTTAACGTGAAAGGGAACGTAAGGTAAACCACTCAATAAACATGTAACCCAGGAGGCCACTTACGCCCCTAAGAGCTTGGGGAAAGTTGGATAAATCACTTAACCTTCCTGAACTTCAGTTTCTTCATTTGTAAGGGGGATTCTTACATTTGATACCAATAAGAACTTTCTGGCCATAAAATTTCATTTTTCATAATGTGAAATCCCTGTTAAATGTCTTCACTTGTAGGAGGAAAATCAACTAATGTTATTCTCCACTAATGGTCTCTGTGCGCTGTTGAAAAGTAGTTTCAGGATTGAAATAACAGACATCTTGCAGGGTTTTTTTTTTTAAACTGTTATGATTAAATATCTACATTGGTATGATGGGATTAAAATTTCACATTTTTCTGAAATATAGAAAGTGAGCTCAGTAAGCTTAACTGGGACTCGGAAACTCTCACATTCTACATTTACATCAGCCATACAGGACAGGTGCTTTCCTTCGGGGATAGGCCAGAAGGTTGGGGAGATAAACTAAATTATGGGGTTTTGTCTTATGAATTAAACTATGACCATACATGTTAGTCACCTCTTCTGATCTGCCTTTTATCAGTATTGACACTGCTATATCCCCACATGCTTGTTGATTGCTATGCCTTTTTGGCTGTCTCCAGACATGGTGGGAAAAATAGGAAAGTTATCAATCAGCCACTCAAAATCAAAATGCATACCCTATTGTTAATTCTACTTTTTTCCCACTCAAGGGTTATGAAGACACTAATAAACATGATCTATAAATTTCATAAACCAAGTTTTGCAAAACTCCATTAAAAATTTTAAGAGAGCAATCTGAAATTTTAGCTGTAGACAACTTTTCTTTAGTGTGAAATATACTTGAATAGAGTCAATTCTGTTTCAACTAACTTTTTAAATATAAATATATATATATATATATATATAAATATGTATATTTTTAAACTGAATATAAGGTTCAGAGATGTGACGTAGTAGGCTAAGCCTCTGCCTGCAAAGCCAGCACCATATATGGGCCCCGTTTGTATCCCCGCTGCTCCTCTTCAGAACCAGTTCTCTGCTATGGCCTGAGAAAGCAGAAGATGACCCAAGTGCTTAGGCCCCTGTACCCATATGTGATACCTGGAGGAAGCTCCTGGCTCCTGGCTTCAGATTGACCCAGCTCCAGCTGATGTAGCAAACTGGGGAGTGAACCAGCAGGTGGAAGATCTTTCTTTATATCTATCTCTTTCTTTCTCTGTAACTCTACCTCTCAAAGAAATAAAAACAATTTAAAAATAAAGATGTCATTGTCACAGTTTAATGTGTTATTGTTGACCATCAGAATTTGAAGCAAGACTAGTCATTGATCAAGGTAAGACAAAGAGGAAAGGCAGATTAAAGCAAAATTGTTCCATGTTTTTTTTCTTAAATATTCAGTAAGATAACCACTTCACTGATTTGAAACCATTTAAGATATAATTAAAACCTGGAAATATGATGAGTTTGTTTGGTAGTCTTAGAGGATCCTTCTGATTTCCAGTAAATTTATTGCAGATCTTTTCTGATAAACTCCAAATTCAGACAAACAACTGAATAAAACAGAAAACCATCAAAAAATACATTTTTTGTACCTCTCAGATTTTTCACATCTGTGCAATGTTTTTCAACAGGAACATTTCCTGTGCAGCATAAAAATATAAAGCAATGGCTTCCTTGTGTTATGTCCCACTTTGTCAGTAGATTCAGTGAGTGCCAAGACCACATTGGTGGGCTCATGAAGGCGATATCCCACACTCCACACCCATGGTGAGTCATTCTGTGCTGAAGTTCCTGAAGGGTGGGGGAAATCAGCATTCTGAAGCCTCTGGAAAGAAAACACACTTTGAAAGTACAAGTCTGCTGTCTTATAGACAATCCTGAGTTTGCAAGATTTAGCAACACGTGGTTAGGACATCTTGAACTCGTTATTGGAAAACTTGAAAACAAAATAGTATGGTTTCTGCTACACACTGTTTTTCAAAATATGATTAAATCTATGAATGCTTGTGTTTATGCACCCTTTCAATTTTTGTAATCTTTTTAATTTGTCTAAAAGAAAAGTCATGCATTCTATTTTCCAGTAGAAACATAAAATTCCTAAGGGCTCTGTACGATATGTCTTTACATACACCAAAAATGCCACTTGGAATAATGGCAGTCGAGTGGTATGGAGTAGAAAATTGTTAAGTGCACAATCCTTTCCTTTTTGTTTTTATCATTTTCTCTCTCTCTCTCTCTTTCTATCCCCCTCTCCCTCTTTCTCTCCCTCTCATTTTCTCTCGCTCTCATTTCTGCTACAAATTAGAAACAGTTAATGATCTTTATTTTTTTTTCTGTGAGTGACTATCCATAAGTAAAAAATTAAGAGAGAGTTGAATTTATTTAATTTTCAAAACATTTTTGGGCTGGCGCTGTGGCATGGAGAGTAAAGCTGCTGTCTGCAATGCCTGCATCCCATATGGGCACCAGTTCGAGTCCCAGCTGCTCCACTTCTGATCCAGCTCTCTGCTGTGGCCTGGGAGATCAGTAGAAGATGGCCCAATTTCTGGCCCCATCTGGCTACTGGCTTCGGATCAGCTCAGCTCCAGCCCTTGCAGCAATTTGAGGAGTGAATCAGTGGATGGAAGACCACTCTCTCTCTCTTTCTCTCTCTCTCTGCCTCTGCCTCTCTGTATCTCTGCCTTTCAAATAAATAAATAAATGTTTTAAAAAACATTTTAAGGTTTATTTGTTTGTGGCAAGGGGATAAATATTTTAATTATTTTTGAGGAATACTTAATAGAATAGTAGCTCATCTTGATTAAGTTATGTGAGAACTGGGTTCAAAGTACCACAAGTTGGATACCTTGAAATCATCGGTAGGTCCCTTTTTATTTCCATCAGATATGTTTAATGACTACATCATATAATAATATAAATGTTTACATTAAGGAAAATTTCCCTAAAGACTGTTTATCAGTTCTCACCAAGTTCTGATATTCTATGTACTATAATTTGAATGTCCCCTCCAAATTCATGCAAAATAAGTTGATTATCAGTATGACAATATGAAGACATGTGACCTTTACAAATTAACATTTTTTAATGTGAAATTTTTTTATTTGAGAGGTAGAGTTATAGACAGTGAGAGAGAGAGACAGGGAGAAAGCTCTTCCTTCTGTTGCTTCACCCCCTAAATGGCTGCTATGGCTGGAGCTACGCCAAAGCCAGGAGCCAGGTGCTTCCTCCCAGTCTCCCATGTGGGTGCAGGAGTCCAACCACTTGGGCCATCCTCCACTGCCCTCCTGGACCACAGCAGAGGGCTAGAATGGAAGAGGAGCAACCGGGACTAGAACCCCATGTCCATATGGGTTGCCGACTGCAGGCAAAGGATTAACCAAGTGAGCCAAGATGCTGGCCCAAATTAACATTTATTATGGTGGCCCATATTATGGACTACAAAACAAGTTTCAATATGTTTATTAAAAGTTCTCTAATCACAGTAAAATTAAAGTAGAAATCAATAGTAGAAATATACATAGAAAAGCCTCAAATATTTGGAAGCTAAATTACACATTTCCATATATTTCATAAATCAAGGAAGAAATCAAAAAAGAAATTAAAACATATTTAGGATTGAATGCAATGAAAAAAATAGTTTCCTGATCTATTTTGTTCTACTTTAGCAGATTGCCACCAACTGGGTAATGTATAGTGAATAGAATTTTACTGGATGAATATTAGATGCTGCTAAGTCCAGTATCAAGATGTCATCATGAAGGGATCTGATTAGCACTGTCGTGCTGTATCATCACATTGTGAAGAGTAAGAGAGAGAAGAAAAAGATTGAACAAGCAAAAGGAGGTGTAACTTCCTCTTGTGCAAATAAACTGCTCTCCTGGAAATGTCATTAATCTTCAATAATCCATGAGGTCAGAGACCCCTGTCAAAAGTCACCACCGTCAAAGGTTCCACCTCTCCAAATTGTCATAATAACAATCAAATTTTAGCACGAGTTCTGGAAACACAAACAATCAAATCATAGTACGTAGAATATCAGACTTTGGTCAAAACTGCTAAACAATGTTTAAGAAATTTTCGCTAATATAAATGCTTATATTATCATATAATGTATTAATTATATGCATATTAGAAGAAATGCTCAGATCAATGACCTCAGAATCCACCTTAATAAACTAGAGACAGAGGGAAAATTTAATGTAACAAAAGTAAAGAATTAAAAAAAAATCAGAGCAGAGAATCAGTGAAATAAAAACCAGAAAATTATACATAAAATCAATAGTACCAAAAGCTGGGTGTTTGTAGAGATCAACAAATTCACAAACTTTAGCCAAATAGTTTAAGAATGAAGACACAAAATACAGTTAACAGGAATGAGAATGATGAAAGTTCTACATACTCTAGAGACATAAGGAAGTTAATAATGCTCTATAATCAGTAAGTTTCTGACAATGAATTCGGAAAGTTAAAGTGAAGAACTTAGTGGAAAGACACAAACTATAAAAGCTTACTTGAGAAGATAAAAGCTAAAACAAATTGCCTACATTTAATAAAAAATTGCATTTGCAGGTATAAGCCATTCACTAAGAAAATGCAAGGCTCATATGGCTTCATTGGTGAATTCTACCAAATATTTATGGAAGAAATGAAAATCATTCAACATAAATGCTTGCAGAACAGTGCAAAGGATGTGACCCGATTTCACATAAATTACATCTTTAAAGGCACTGTCTCCAAATTTGCATTCTGAGGCATTTGGGCTTTTAGCACTTCAGCTTAAACATTTCAAAGTGGGGGGGCCACTGTTCAGTGCATAATAATAGCCAAGTGTAAAAAAAAAAGAATGTCATCCCTTTCTCTTTCTCCCTCCTTCCTCCCTCCCTCCCTTCCTTCCTCCCTTGCTCCCTCCTTTCTCCCTCCCTCCCTCATTTCTCCCTCCCTCCCTCCTTCATCCCTCCCTCCCTCCCTCCCTTCCTCCCTAATTTTCCTTGAGTCTGTAGTTGGGATTTCCAGGACTACCATTTTTCTTAACCTTTTCTAAGTGTAATCAGCAACATTTAAAGCAAAAAAACCATATTTTATAGCATGCCAGAAAAGGACAGGGAATTGGACTTCTCATAAAAAAAAAATTGTTTCTTTACTCAATATTTAAAACATATTTTCTAATACACCACTTGGAAACATTTGAGTTCCTCCAGTTACTGGCAGATTTACTGCATTTCTGCTCTTTTAGGTACTGTATAAGAAGAATTGGGTTTTATATTTATGCATCTGTTATTTTTAAAAATTAATAGGAATTGAATTTCATATATATCATTTATTTTTGTTCAACACAACTGGGAAAATAACTCTGAATTCAATGCAGTTCATGTTCTTAATGATCTTGATGCTTAGGTCAGATGCAGGAAGTCATGAACTCTACCTGGAAGACAGGATTAGGATGGTGGTCTCGCAAAACTTTGAGGAGACAAAAATTCTTATGCTGAGTTGTGGAAACTGAGAGATGTTTTACAAAATGGAAGGGGGCAGAAGGAGAGCAATGGGAAAGAGGAAAAGTATTACAATGGGCAGAGGGATATTAGAGGATGAGCTGTTTCAGTAGCAGTTAGTGACTCAAAGTGAGCAGAGTGCAGCCTATTGGATGGGACAGTGGTGTCTAAGCAAGAAGAGAACAGATCAGAAATGGACTTGTCGGCAAGGATAAAATATTTGTAACATGCACTATGTGGCATAAAGACTCACTGGAAGAGTATAATCAAGGGAATAAAATGAATTTCAGGATATGCTCTTTGTGAAATGAGAAGAAAAATTTGCAGCACCTCCAGAAAGAAAGAAGGAAGGACAAAAATAACCCATGGTTATTTCAGTGATCTTAAGAAAATCTGGCAAACTGATTTAAGATAGTACCAATGAGAATGGACAATAGGGCCTGGACCTGGGGTTTGCAGTGGGTTGGACTGCTGGAACAGTAGGGGATTGAAGACCTTGAGAGGAATAGAAGTGACTTCAGCATGATTCATAGTTTACTCATTTATGAATAATACGTATAGTTGAAGTATAAAATTTAATGTGGTTTATGTCATTTTATGGAAGATATTTGATTTTCTTCACTAATTTTGTATCATAAATATATACTACATGGATAAAAAACTTAAAACAGAAGACATATATAAAGCTTTCAGTACACTCACGAAAAAATTCCAAGGAATTTGATTTGATCTGCCAATATGTAGTTCCTATTAGTCACTTAATTTGTTCTAGGCTAGAGTTATTCTTTATCTCAATTCTGAATATTTTTGTATAATGTTATGTATACTAATATTACAAATATGCAAATCTTAAATTTGTGAGCATTAAATATGTTATATATGTTTCTGAGCTCTTTTCTTCTATATCCCCAACTTTAAGCACATGTTTTCTCAGATAGCAAACAAGCACTCCATGTTGTTGAATCAATGATTGAATAACAGATTCAAGGCAAAATTGTTAACAAATTTCTCATCAATACCTTAATTTACCCAGGATTATTTCATGGCTAGATTTCTTTAGGTAATATCATAATGGTAGAATTTCAGTTCAATTTGTTTGGTTATCATATTTGGATGTCCAGACACAATATTATAGTCTCTAGAAAAAAATTAAGTTCTATCTGTAACTTGGTACTCTTTATCCAGGAAGTATGGAACATATTGAAAACCAGTTTGTAGATGACCCAATGAGTACACCTTCAGAATTACTCTGGATAGGACTCAGTATAATAAATATATATGATAATTTGCATGATACGTGTCCTGCTTGTTTTATCCTGTCACCCATGGATTTTTGTCTGACTTAGT
This sequence comes from Lepus europaeus, assembly GCF_033115175.1. Classification (NCBI taxonomy): domain Eukaryota; kingdom Metazoa; phylum Chordata; class Mammalia; order Lagomorpha; family Leporidae; genus Lepus; species Lepus europaeus. Next base: position 18,735,890 of record NC_084828.1, on the reverse strand, counting down.
TCCAAATTCCAGCATCCAGAATTTTTTGTGAAACTTACCTAGGACAAAGGCTTCTTGTGTTTTTTCAAAGATCACTTTCTTTTGCGGCCTGGCACTTAAAATATGTAGACTTTTCTCTTCCCTTCCTGAATAATGGATTTTAAAACCATATGAGACATCTCCAGCATAATACAAACCTAGGGAGTATGTAGTTGAATATCTTAGGAATGCCCTGCCAATAAACACCAAGAATTAATCAGCCCACACTTTTGTTTTATTGGCCTACCTTCTTCCCATGAGATTCAGCAGTAGTAAAATTAATTCCTCCAGTACTTTAAGACTTGCCAGATAAGAAGGGCTACTTGCCCCCACTTCAGTGACAGGTTGATAGTTGTATTTTGGAAATGCTTGTCCAAATCCAAGAGCTCAGGCTCAGCGCAGTTTATTTACTTGGGAGATGGTTGGAAGAAGGTATGAAACGCTTACCTGGCAGGAGTAGCCTGGGTGGGGGACTTTTCCTTTCATTTCAGTGCTTAATTCATTCTGAAGGAAAATAACTACAGAGCCCAAATAAGAAAGAATATATACAAATCTACAAGGAAGGAAAGTAAAACTGGTGTTAAAATTAAAAAAAACACTTCACCTCAACATCTAAGATGACATCTCATCTTCCTCTGTATCCCAAGGATGTCTTCCTTCAACTTCTTAGCATCTTCCCAGTGTCTTCTACACTTGTCTTGGATGCCCCAGATGTTGGCTTACATTTCTTGTCTTGAGTAGTTCCTTTTATTTATTTATTTATTTATTTATTTGACAGATAGAGTTAGACAGTGAGAGAGAGAGACAGAGAGAAAGGTCTTCCTTCCGTTGGTTCACCCCCCCCCCCCCCCCCAATGGCCGCTAGGGCCGGAGCTACGCCAATCTGAAGCCAGGAGCCAGGTGCTTCCTCCTGGTCTTCCATGTGGGTGCAGGGGCCCAAGCACTCGGGCTATCCTCCCTATAGCAGAGAGTTGGACTGAAAGAGGAGCAACCAGGACTAGAACCTGGCACCCATATGGGATGCTGGCACCACAGGCAGAGGATTAACCAAGTGAGCCACGGCGCCGGCCTCACCTTGAGTAAATGCTGTGACCCGTACATTTATGTTTCAGGCAGGTCCATAGGGCTCCAAGCAGTCATCAGAGATGTTCTGTAGACCTAGAGAAGACTTCTCTGTACTTTTTCTGTGTTTTGGTAGATTTCTGTTTTAGGACAGTTCTCTAAGATTTCAATGCCCCTTGCTTTACATTGTCTAGGTTCACTGTCTTGACAACACTGAATTTTACCATACCATGTTACCACCAGGCCAGATTGGCAACTTGGAAATGGGGTACTATTCGTAGATTGTATGTCATAGACTAATATACAAAGCCATCCCAGAGGAACCCCTCCACATGCTAAGCAATCCAATCAGCCAGAAATTGAACACTAAATCAGTAGATCTTGACCTTTAAGAAGGTCAAGATATCCACTTTTGAGGCTTTGAGGCTTCAACCCTTCTTTAAGTACTTTGTAGGATAGGTATAGATAGAAACTAATACTCAAGAGGCATTAAACACAAGTAAAAAAATGGCTCTAAATGATGGAATACTTCAGGTTTATAGTAGCAGTAGATTAAAGCTAAAATGTAAAAGCTATAGTCAAAACAGCAAACAAAACTTAAATACCTTTGAAAATCAGAAACAGTAGATAAAAACATAGAAAATATCTGAATCTATACACATTTTAGGATCTGAATAGAGAGACAATAATCAGCTAAATAATGTTTCTTTTTAAATCTGTCACACTTCATATTTGGATTTGAATTCAGGTTGGTAACAGAATGACTGTAGCAGTTCCATATTCTCAGCAATAAAAGGAACATTTCTTTTCTAAGTCTCCTTAGAGAAAGGAAACTCTTTTTCTGAAGGCTCTCAGTGGAGTTCCCCTTATATCCTATTGGCCAGAATTGTGTCACATTCCCATTCCTTATCTGATTATTGCCAAGGAAGAGGAAGTACCATGGTTGGAACAAAACAAACCTCTGGTGCAATACTGATGTTTTGAAATAGTCTGCCAAAAATGTCCAACACAATTCTTCCTTTCAAATGTGCTAAAATATAGTAGCATTAAAATGAAATATACTCAACCCTTCTCAAATGGAAATAGCTAAGAATCTCAACTGTATTCAAATTCAGTATTTTGGGTGATGTATAATCCCTATCAAATATCTGTTCCATTTTCCATGTTCTATATCAGCGCTTAGCAAGATACACCCTTCTCACCAAATCTGGCCTGCTGGCTGTTTTTTTTTTTTTTTTTTTTTTTTTTTTTTTTATGGCACAAAGTTCAATTAGGTTTTAGTAATGCTTATATTTTAAATAGATATCTATTTGTCTGTCTATCCATCTATTTGCCTGTCTATCTATAGAATTGGATCTGGGATTACCCGTAACAAAATCCAGTTGCTCAAATTCTTTATAAAAAATAATATAAATGGGAAGCGGGATACACAGCAGACTCATAGAATGGCAGATGTCCTAAACAACACTCTGGCCTCAGAATCAGCCCTCAAGGCATTCGGATCTGGCGGAAGAGCCCATGAGAGTATAGCAGGCATGGAAAGCCAAGATATCATGGAAAAAAAAAAAAGACCTAAATGAATGATCTCTGTGAGTGAGATCCCAGTGGAAAGAACGGGGCCATCAAAGAAGGAGGTACCCTTCTCCGAAGGGAGGAGAGAACTTCCACTTTGACTATGACCCTATCGGAATAAGATCAAAGTCAGCGAACTCTAAAGGCTTCCATAGCCCTGGCAACTCATGACTAGAGCCTAGGGAGATTACTGACGCCATGAACAGGAGTGTCAAATTGTTAAATCAGCAACAGGAGTCACTGTGTACTTACACCCCATGTGGGATCTGTCCCTAATGTGTCGTCTAAAGCGAAGTGATGCTATAACTAGTACTGAAACAGTATTTTTATACTTTGCATTTCTGTGTGGGCACAAACTGATGAGGTCTTTACTAATTATATACTGAATTGATCTTCTGTATATAAAGAGAATTGGAAATGAAAAAAAAAAACAACCTGGTGTTAAAAAGGAAATGGCATAGAAAATTAATTAATTTGAAAAAAAATTATGTAGGATCTCTGTCTTTAATGTGCTGTACATTGCTATTTAATGCTATAATTAGTAATCCAATGGTAGTTTTTTCACTTTATGTTGCTATATGGGCAAAATGTTGAAATCTTTACCTAATATATACTAAACTGATCTTCTGTATATAAAGAGAATTGAAAATGAATCTTGATGCAAATGGAAGGGGAGAGGGAGTGGGAAAGGGGAGGGTTGCGGGCGGGAGGGAAGTTATGGGAGGGGGGAAGCCATTGTAACCCATAAGCTATACTTTGGAAATTTATATTCATTAAATAAAATTTAATAAAAAAAATTATATAAATGCTGTTTTTGTATATAGCTTACATATATCATCCTATATACTTTAGATCATGCTTAGATTATTAGTAATATTTCATTTGATGTAAATAATTTCATACTGTTTAGGGAATGATAATAAGGAAAAAGTCTGCACATGTTCAATACACAGTTAAGACCTTTTATCTGGATATTTTCGGTTGGTGTTTCTCTGACACAAAGCCTGTCATTCTGATGACTTCTCCACTTCTTCATCTGCCTTTGAGTCAAATGACAACAAAGGAGAGTGGCTGTTTTTCAGGGACCAGAAAATGTCAGAGTTACAGGCTTAATCTACAGAAGTTAATTTGTTAATGACTGTATTACTTTTACTCATATCTGAAGCTCAGATTTCCAATTTGAAAAGCAGGAATTACGTTATCTACTTCTCAGGTTTGTGTATTCACTTGTTTTTCCTACATCTACCAGTAACTTACATTAACATGGTCTGATTTTAACAAATTATAACAAATCACAAATTATCCCGATTTCTCTATGTCCTTATTCAGTGAGTAAATTTGAGAAAACCTATTATTTTAAACTAAAAACAGTCATTTTTCAGTAGATTGTCTAATTTCAATTATTTCTTTTCTTTTCTTTTTTTTGAAAGGCAGAGTGGATAGTGAGAGAGAGAGAGAGAGAGAGAGAGAGAGAAAGGTCTTCCTTTCTGCCGTTGGTTCACCCTCCAATGGCTGCTGCAGCCGGCGCATTTTGCTGATCCGAAGCCAGGAGCCAGGTGCTTCTCCTGCTCTCCCATGTGGGTGCAGGGCCCAAGGACTTGGGCCATCCTCCACTGCCGTCCCGGGCCATAGCAGAGAGCTGGCCTGGAAGAGGAGCAACCGGGATAGAATCCGGCGCCCCGACTGGGACTAGAACCTGGTGTGCCAGTGCCGTAAGGCAGAGGATTAGCCTGTTAAGCCACGGCACCGGCCTAATTTCAATTATTTCTAAAACAAATTTAATTTCCCAAGGCTGGGAATATTATCTTTCTTGTTGTTGCTTGTAAGTGCCTGAGGATATAGGAACAGCTATACGGATCACTACTACTTTCCAGTGAGCTCATTTTAGAATATTTTGGGGAGAGAGAGAGAGAGAGAGAAAGTGATAGGCCATCTTCAGAGATGATCTTTATTTTAAATCTTGAATTCTGTTGACACTTTTGGTATAATCTGAAGTCATCTCTTTGAAACAAGACACTGACTATAACAAAGCTATCATTTTATAATAAACAAATAAAAAACTTTGCTGCAAGCATAGGCATTGTAAAGAAGAGAACTAGTTTCCAAAAGGATAAATCTAGGAAATATAATCTTCAAATGTCAAGAATTTCTTTTAAAATATAAACATGGCAGAGCTTACTATTCACTGATTTTCTAATAATTTCAAACACTTTATTTTCTAATTCAAATAATGCTCTTATTTCCAGTCTTGTGATATAAATCTTATTCTATGTGTTATATTTGAATAGTATGATACATGAGAAGAAGACATCATGGAATTAGAAAGCTGAGGAGAGCCACCAATTCTAATCCAGGAAATCTCCTATAAAATGAATGTGATCGAACTCTTCCTATTAGGCATGAACTTAACATTCAGTCTTGTAATTTAAGGGAAGCAGTATTCTACTACTCTTATTTTCTATACAACAATCATTTTATAGTTTTTTCCTTGAATAATTGAATAAAATTTCTATTTTAAAACAACGTTTGCTTCCCTGAAATTAAATCCACTTGATATGTTTTACTGCATTGTTACTTTCTATATTTGGCCACATCTAACAATACAATACATATTATATTTACACTGGTGTCCATTGTGGTATTATGTTATACCAATGAGATTATGAAATTGATATTCCAGAAGTCTTCAAGGAGAAGTGGTTGCATACACAAATGCTTCCAGCTAGGAAGAGCAAGAATCTGAATAAAGGTGAGTTTTTTTTTTTTTTCCTCAAATACCCGAACTCACTCCAGTCCCACCAGGAACTCTGGGCAGAGCAAGTCATTTCGCAGGACCAGTAAGCCGGTTTCTCTTCCAGGATCAGTAAGCCTTTTAGCTATGGGGCTTCTTGGGAGTAACTAAGTGAAGAAGACAAACTTCTAGACGTTTCTAACTCAAATAGACACCGAAGCTCAGAAGAAGTTCTCTGAAGAAAATCACAGAAACTAATTGTTAGAGTAGAGCTCCCAGAGTGGGCATGAGAGTGTTGGGGTAACTGGAAGAATTGCAAACAGTGCCCAAAGCCAGGGACAGACCCCAGAGAGAAGCCTGTGTGTATTTTAAGGTTGGTAGTCTGAAGAATGTTTCTGAAACCACAAAAATTAAATTGGCCCAGGACAAATACAATAGATTACTGGGGAGCCTGGCTCTACTTTCTGAAGTCAATCCCTAAAGCTGTGTGTGTTCTCCCTGTGTTTAGCAAAACTCTTCTCCACACCCACACTAGATGTTAGTTGAATTGTTTCAGGAAGTCTGAAACATAAAACTATGGGTTTCACATATAAAAATGTGCTTTTGAGAAGGATTTTTAGAGTAACATTGGTTACCTCGGGTTTTCTTTCCACTTTGTTCATTATTAGCTCAAATATTTTGGCACAGATGCAGCATGGAATTTCTGTGATGTCTTATTGAAGGAACTAAATTTATTTAGACACAGGCATTTTAAGGTCTTTAAAATTAGTAGGAGGAAGGAAATTTTTTTAGAACTATGCAAGTGTGATCAAATGTCAATATGTAATAAATAAATACAGCTTCTGTTTATAAATATGGTTTCTGTTCTGAGGTTTGGCATTAATCACACAACTTCTTTTAATATGATGCCAAAAAAGCAAGTGTAAAAAATGTAAGTAATACGCATGTAATTTTGGGTTGTTTTGTTAAATGCCTTAATGTACATAAAATACCTATTAGAAAATTGATCAATTTATCAGCGCAGCGTGCCGGCTGCAGTGGCCATTGGAGGGTGAACCAGCGGCAAAAGGAAGACCTTTCTCTCTGTCTCTCTCTCTCTCTCTCTCACTGTCCACTCTGCCTGTCAAAAAAAAAAAAAGAAAATTGATCAATATAATATTATTTGATATTTTTCTTCCCTTCTTCAATGTTAATTATATCAGCATTTATTAGTGCCATTATGTTAAGAGAATGATTACATTTTCCAATCAACAAAATCTCTTCATTCTTAAACTCTTCTTAAGTACCTATTGACATAGGTACTAGAGAACATAAATTTTCTGAAGTATTCTGATGCATAAAATAGTGCCATAAGTTAGTCAGTTATTTAATCACTTTTAGCAAGAGAGCCATAACTCAAAGTGTGTAGCTCAGGAAGGAAGCCTGCATTTCTTAGAGGTAGTGTTTTTCCTACACCTTTGAACGGATGCTTTCATGTTGTGCTGGGGACAGCTGACTCCCTGGCCTCTGCTCTGTTGCATACCAGCACTTCCTGGGAAACTGCCTCCTCCAGCTCACCTATGTGTTATTTTCCCAGAATGCTCTTCCTGTGTTGACCTATGTCCTTTACCTGATACATGTTCTGTTCACTTGTGAGATAACTCAAACTTTTTTGATGCTGGCTATTTCTTTTTTCTTTCTTCTCTATTTTTTTTTAAATCTTGTTAGGATTATCTTGACTACTAGCTTTCAAATATTCAGGGAGGGCTAACTCTCGATTGATACAGGATTAGTTCCAAAAATTCATGAAAAATGAAATGAAAGGAAATATATTTTGTCGCAAAAATGTTTTGAAATACATGAATGAATATTTTTGCATAATACACCTTTTATATGGACTTTTTGAAGTTCTTTAATCTGTCTGGTCACAAAAATGGACTAGTATATCTTCACAGGGAATCCATTTATTTTTATACGTGTGTTAGGGGACTCTCACATGACACCCTGAGACCAGAGATACTGTTTTATAAAATAGGAAAGAAGTGTTACTCTTAGATATGTTCACATTCTCATATTTCTTTTACACCATAAACATTTTCATGTTGACCTCCATTATGCAAGAAGTCATCCCTTAGGACTACTTTTGGCTGGAAGAGATTTCTTACCATCTTCTAAAATTCTTGAATTGTGTTGCATGGAGTAGAGCTCATAAAGAGACTCATTTTTTAGACACTATCAACAGCAGCGGCATAGCCAACCTGGAAGTGGCTGAAGACATAACCTTTGGATTCATTAAAGGAATCTTTATCGGGCAGGTGTTTAGCCTAATGGTTTGGTCACCTGTGTCTTACACTGGAGTGCCTGGGCTTGACACCCAGCTCTGGCTCCTACTTCCAGCTTCTTGCTAATGCCGATCTTTGGAGGCAATAGTGATGGCTCAAGTAGTTGAGCCCTTGCGATACACGTCTGAGAGACCCAGGACTGACTGTGGCCTGGCTCCGCCCTGGCCAACCTCTGGCTGTTGCAGGCATTCACAGAGTGACGTAGTAGATAGGAATGCTCGTTCTCTCTCTCTTTCTCTCTTCCTTTAAAACAAAAGAAACACAAAAAGCAGCCTTTGTTCCTCTGTTGCAAAATAACTGTAAGAATGGAGAAGAGTAGGGAGCAAAATAAAATCTTGCTAGAAAGGAATTGATTTTGTCTTCTAAGAAACCACACCCCTGGCTACTTGCTAATGGTAAAACCCAAAACATGAGCAGATTTGACGCAATTGTAAAGCCACAGCTTGGAATGACTGCATCCTATGTCATATCATCATGCCTGGGTTTGAGCTCTGTTGCCATTCTGATTCACCTTCCTGCCAATGCACACCTGGGAGGTAGTAGATGATGCCCCAAGTACCTGGATTGCTGCCACTTCCATGGGAGACTTGGATGAAATTCCTGGCTCCTGACTTTGGCCTGACACAGCCAAAGCTGGGTTTGTTGCAGGCTTTTAGGTAGTGAACCAGTGGTTGGAAGATCTCTGTCTATTTCTCTGCCTTTCAAATAAATGAATAGATATGTAAAAATCCAATGTCTTCTGAATTGTAAATTCATGAATGTGTGCAGAGTTAGGCCTAAACTATGTATCAGTTAAGCTCAGGACAGATGCCTCTGTTAAGTTTCATTCTTCAGCTAAAATCAATTGTAGATTTGGGGGAAGATATAAAAGGAATTCTCTAATAACACAGTGGTGGTACCAAACAAAACACACACTCAAGATTTCCATTAATGCAGCACATTAGGAAAAGCTTTGTAAAGATTTCTGGATGGTTTTAAACCTCCCAAGATAAACATCTTCGCTTTAAATTATTATGTCAATGCCTTTGGCTCAGCTGTCAGTTTTTCTATCAAAAAGACCAATGAGAGAAATTTCTCCACATGTAAGTGTCTATGTTTTGGGAATAGCATTTAGCGTTTAGAAAGTAAGATGCGTTAATAAAATGAGCTTGTAATTTTAAATTGCATTTAGCTCTTTGTATAGGCAACTCACAGTTTCAAAAGAGTAATCTAAACTGTGTAAGTTTCTATCTCTGTGGCTATATAAGTATCTAAAAAAATGCCCCACATCAAGCTATCATAGCCAAGGAAGCCTTGCACCTAAGGAGAGACAATAACAGGATGAGACATACTTCTCTTGATAGGATCCTGGAAGATAAAAAATATTTTAGACAAAAATGAAGAAAATCTGAATAAAACATGGATCACTAATTATAACAAACATGTCATATTAGTGTAAGGCATTAGTGATGACCGATTTGGGATTGTATGAATTTTTTTTTACTATCTTTGTAGTTTTTGATAAATCTAAAACTGTTCAAAAAGAAATATTTGTTTCCAGAATGTCTCACAACAAAGCACTTTGAGATATCTAGTAAGTGCAATTTCTTATTTTAAAATTATATAATAAGATTGGGTTTATTACAAAATGTATTCCACATTATGCTTATCTCTGCTAAGATGAAAGTTAATACATATTTTTGATACAGACAGGATGCTTTTAGATCTGTTACCATCACTTTTTATGCCATTCTCTACTATTAATAGCAAAAGTACTTTCTAGCATAACTCTCTGATGAGCTGGTGGCTGTAAAAACAATACAGTTGTATGGTCAAGATTCAAATCCTATCTTGCTCAAACTAGTGATGCACCATTAGTATTTATTCGGATTTGGCTGAAGAGCTCATGAGAGTATTTTAGGTGTGGAAAGCCAAGACACTCTGGCAAAAAACAAAACAAAACAAAACAAAACAAAAAAAAAAAACACCTAAATGAAAGATCTCTGCGAGTGAGATCCCAGTGGAAAGAACAGGCCATCAAAGAAAGAGGTACCTTTCTCTGAAGGGAGGAGAGAACTTCCACTTTGACTATGACCTTGTCTGAATAAGATCGAAGTCAGTGAACTCAAAATGCTTCCATAGCCTTGGCAACTCATGACTAGAGCCTAGGGAGATTACTGACGCCATAAACAAGAGTTTCAAATTGTTAAGTCAACAACAGGAGTCATTGTGCACTTACTCCTCATGTGGGATCTCTGTCCTTAATGTGTTGTCCAATGTGAATTAATGCTATAACTAGTACTCAAACAGTATTTTACACTTTATGTTCTGTGTGGGTACAAACTGATTAAATCTTTACTTAATATATACTAAATTGTTCTTCTGTATATAAAAAGAATTGAAAATGAATCTTGATGTGAATGGAATGGGAGAGGGGGCAGGAGATGGGAGGGGTGCAAGTGGGAGGGAAGTTAAGGTGGGGAAAAGCCATTTTAATCCATAAACTGTACTTTGGAAATCTATATTTACTAAACAAAAGTTTAAAAAGTGAAAAAATGAATACAGTAGTAAGTATTTTTTCACAAACAGTTGGTGAAGAGTAAATGACATGACATGTAGGGCTTAACGCAACCATCGGTAAGTAATGTTTATTATTATATTTCCCATATGACAAGATTTAGAAAGTTCTTATAAATTCTCTCTTAAATTGTTGCTTCAACTCGTTTATCACTTGCCAATGTCTATTACTATTTTACTCATGTATCAGAATTTAAAAATTCCTATAATCATCTGTTAATTTTTTACTCTGACATGTTTTTTTTTCAGAATTTTTTTAAAAAAATTAATATTCTCTCATCTGTAAAGTCACATAGTTTTTACTAGTTGTAATTAAATTGCAACAGAATAGAAGTAAGAATCAGTGAATTGAGGTCCTCCCGACCTCATAATATATCAATCTCCAACTGTAAGCCAATCAGGAACATGAGGTCACAGACACTAATCCCAAAAGAATCCCCACTACCCTATTAGGAGATTACAGAATAGCCCAGTACTACTGATATACAACCATCCTGGGGAGATAGTCATGAACCTTGCTGTTATTTTGACCATATGGTGTGCAAAATAACCCAACTGTGCAGAACATTAAGCAGAGTGAAGCACAAAGCCCCAGAGACTGACTGAGAAGGCATGGCCCTGCCTTCCCAATCATGTAAGAAAATCTGTTCAGCTTGCATTGAAGAACCAGCCATTGAATTCTCTTCCCACCATGCTGTTTTCCTTGTGTTAGAACATAAATCCTAAAAAACTTGACTGGGTTGAATGTTGTCTTCTTATCAATTTCTATTTACAAGCAAAACAAAGAACCCTGAGTTGGTAAACAAAATCAGCATATGAAAGAGCTTTTGGTACCCCCATGTTAATAATAGCTATGATATAAATAGAGAATCAACCCAGATGTCCATTAATTGATAACTGGATAAAAAAGATGATACATACATACATACACACACACACACACACTCACACACACCCTATCGAATACTATTCAGCCATACAGATAATGAAATCCTGAATTTTGTAAGAAAATAGATGCAACTGGAAACCATTATGCATAGTGAAATAAGTCACACCCAAAAAGACAAATATCATATGTTTTCTCTGACATATTGTAATTAATATAGAATACAAAACTGTGTAGGAATGAAATGAACACCTTGTGATTTTTATTGTTGTTTATTTAATCCTTGTTTATATTCTTGTGTAACTGTGGTCTTTCTACAATATACTTTTTGAATATTATAGTCAGTGGTACATTAAGCCTGCGGTTGTAGAGTGGATTGAAATTATAGTTTTGGAAAAATTAAAGAAAAAATGAAAGGCTGAAGGAGTGGGTTTGAGGGAGGGAGACAAGAGGATAAAACTACAGTTATCTTCTTAAAATTATACCTATGAAATACATGGAATCTCTTCCTTTATATTAATAAGGTTACAAAGAAAAAGAAGAAAGAAAAAAGGAAGAATGAAGAAACATCAAAGATGGAAGGCATTGATGGGGGTCACTATAACATGCATGTAAGGAGACTGAATGATTCACCTGTATCATTCTGCATAATCTTTCCAACGCCTTTGTGAGAGAGGTGTAACTAGCAATCCTTTTGTCGGGTTAAGTTAGCAATGACTAAGGAAGCTTCAGTCACTTGTCAAAGGACCAAAGCTAATAGTGGGAACACAATTCAAAACTATGCCTGTGACAAAATCCACCAACACATTGTTTCACTAAAGGGATCCATCCTAAAGTTTTTGTTTAGTAATACTATTTTTCAGTCTAGAAACCAAGCCTTCAGTATTGGCATTTATTTTGTTTCTCTGTCAGAGAAGGTAGACCTTCCTCCTGACTGAGATATATCATGGTGGTACATAACTAGAGTGATTTTCCTACATTCAAATGTGTTTTCTAAACAAATCAAAACAGCCACCAATGCTGCCTCACAAATTTTTGTTCACTGAATCCTAGCCTTGTTTTTTTCTGTATTCTATAAAGTAGATTTGTTCTTAAAAACATGATTATCTGAATAGATGCAGAGAAAACATTTGATAAAATACAATGTCTTTTCATGATAAAATCCTTAACGCATTTGATATTCTATACATCAACATAACTAAGGAAATATGCAACAATCCCACAGCTAGCATTATAATAAATGGGGAATAGCTAGAAGTATTTCCACTAAGATCTAGAAGCAGGAAAATATGCTCACTCTCACAAGTACTGTTCAAAATAGTCTGGAAGTTTTAGCCAGAGTCTTAGGCAAGAAAAAGAAATCAAAGGCATACAAATTGGAAAGGAGGAAGTTAAATTATCCCTGCTTGCAAATGACATGAGCATGCATATACAGGGAATCAAAAGACTCCACTTAGAGACTGTTGGAACCTATAAGAGTTCAGAAAAGTTGAAATCAATAGCATCCTTATTTATCAACAATGCTCTGGCTCAGAAAGAACCATTCAGAATATCTATATAAACAAAACAAAACAAAAAAACTTTAACTACCTTGAGATGAATTTATTCAAGGGTGTGAAATATCTCTACAATTAAAACCACAAAACATTAAGGAGAAAAATTGAAACAGACACATAAAAAATGGAAGGATCTTCTATGTTCATGGACTGGAAGAACTAATATCATCAAAATGGCCATACTACCCAAGGCAATTCACAGATTCAATGTGATCCCAATCAAAATACCCTGTATATTCCACTCAGATCTAGAAAAAAACAATGTTAAAATTCATATGCACTCACAAGAGATCCCAAATAGATAAAGCAATCTTAAACAACAAAAGCAAAGCTGGAAATATCACAATACCAGATTTCAAGACAGACTACAGGGAGTTATAATCAAAACAGTCTCATACTAGCACAAAGATAAATATGTGAACAAATAAATAGAGCAGTGTAGAAACACCAAAAAATAATACACATATCTACAACCAATGAAATCTTTGACAAAATGCTAAAATCACTCCCTGGAGAAAGCACATACTCTTCAACAAATGGTGCTGGGAAAATTGGATCTCTGAAGGCAGAAGTGTGAAACAAGAACCCTACCTTACACCGTATACAAAAATCAACCCACAATGGATCAAGGATCTAAACCCAAGACCTGAAATCATCAAATTACTAGAGGAAAACATAGGGGAAATCATATGAGACGTTGGCATAGGCAAAAATTTCTTGGCTAGAATTACAGAAGTGCAGAGGTCTTATATAAGCAAATAAAGAGTTATTAAAAGCAAAAATAGATAAATGGGATTACATCAAGTAAGAAGCTTCTGCACAGCAAACACGCAACAAAGTGAAGAAGCAAATGACAGAACAGGAGAAAATATTTGCAATCAATGCTCCTGATGAAGTTTTAATATTCACAATATATAAGAGATTCAAGAAACTCAATAATCACAAAACAAACAATCATGTTGTAAATGGGTAAAGGACATGAAAAGGGATTTTTCAAAGTATGAACTACAAATGACCAACAGACACATAGTAGCATATTTTTTAAAAAAAAATTGAAAATTCTTTATTTTTTAAGGGAGAGAGACAGAAAGAGGGAGGGACAAAGAGAAAGACAGAGAGTGATCTTTTGTCCACTAACTAAATCCTCAAATATCCTCAATAGTCAGGGCTAACTCAGGTCTGAATCCAGAAGCCAAGCGAAAGCTGGTAGCTTAGAACTCAATCAAGTCTCCTACGTGAGTATCAAGGACCCATGCACTTGAGTTTTCACCTGCTGCTTCTCAGAGTGTGAAAAGTATGAATTAACAGGAGGTGGGAACAGAAGCAGAGTGCAAGAACTTGAACCAGGTACTCAGATATGGGATGGAAGGGTGTGAAGAAGGGGCAACTGCCACAACATACAGCCACATCCAGTGCTGGGTATTTCTTTTATTAATTATTTAATTTAAAACATTTTTGATTAACATGAAATATTTGTGATAGGCATTTGGCCTAATAGGTAAGATGCCAGTGGGGATGACCACATCTCATATCAGAGTGCCTGGGTTTGAGTCCCATATCTGCTTTAAATTCCTGTTTGATTCAAATGCACAGACTGGGAAGTAGCAGGTAATAGCTCAGATAGTTGGATTTTGAGCCCCCCATGGGCGATAAGCATTGAGTTCCTGGCTGCAAGCTTCAGCCTGGCCAAGCTTTTGAGGGATTTGGGGGAGAGAACCAGTAGACAGGACCTCACTCCATCTGTCTCTCCACACACTTATCCTCATAAATAAATGAATACAAAATTTAAAAATCATGTAACATTTCTAAATTCTGTGGTGTACAGTGTGAGATTTAATATATATATAAACAGTAAAAACTTGTCAAACTTAGGCAATTAATCTTTCCAATACCTTATCTTTTTTGTGTGTTTTTTTTAGCTTAGCAGCTCCTCTCTTCCAGTTCTTCATACAGTAAGCAGTACATTATTGTGAACTATGAAGTCAATGAACAATGACTAAGATGTATTTTAACAATTTTCCAAAGGGACTCAGGCATGAGGTTTTTAAAACATTTTGTACTATTGATTCTATCCTATAATATGAATTTTGAAGAATAAGCCAAGAGATTTTATAATAAAATTTACTAAAGTGCCCAGGCTGTGCTTACTATTCATAACACAATGATATAAGTGTGTTGAACTTCTGTTTGATTTTTTACTTCCTTTTTCCTAAAGAAGGGAGAGAACACTTCTTTACACAACCACATTTGAATGCCAATACAGATATCAAAGAGCAGTGTTCCACACATTAGGAAGCTTCTATTGGGTCTATAAATAAGATCTCCACCAGCTTTATTAAATCCCTCTGGATGAATAGACCTCTTTATGTAAAACACGATTGAAATAGTACCTCCATGAGTGTGATAAAGAGGACTGATACAGTCTTGAAGCAGAAATTGTTGGTAGATTCTGTTTCCATGCTATTGGACCTAATTTTCTTAAAAACCAAAAGTTAGAATCCCTTTTGTTCCAGGAAATACTTTTTGTAATAGAATTGAAGGGGCCATTAGCAATTTGTGTGAAATATGAGTGTGTATTAATATGTATAAACATATATATATATATTATTGTAAAGGCATCTTTTGGGGAAAGACGTTTTAATTAGCTAATGAAGGGGATTAGAATAAAATTCTTTTTAGGCAGAGAAGTCTTGGCATTTATTTTATTATTTAAGCATTTATAAAAGATTTTTGTCTAAAAGATCTACAAACTTCCCTGTAAAATATTCAAAAACAAAATAAAACACCTCAAAAGGATTTGCAAAAAAATTATTAATTTGAATTCTCTCTCCCTATATATGTGTGTGTGCATGTGTGTTTGATGTATGTATTTATTAACTCTGTATATAGCTTCTGTATATTTTAAAGATCTAGAAAGTCAATTCAAAATACTTTCATCTTGATTCATGTTTTACTAATTAGAATAGTAAAATTTTCACTATGTTACTTGAATAAGTAAACAGTATCAACATTAAAATATAAGCATGACTTAATAAGTGTATTAGTATGTGAAAGGTCAGTACTGAAGAGACACACCAAAGAAAACGCCATATTTAGTTTCTATACATATGTTTGCAAAATGTAGATTATGCTGCCTAATAAATTTAAACTTTCTACTGTTTGTTATTGTTAAATTCTGCTTTAATAATGAGAAACTTTAACTACAGGATTCCAGGTCTCCAAGCAAGCTTTAGAAGGGGACTTTCATTTAGTTTATTGTTATTTAAGGCCTCTGGACCTTACTTCCTCTTGTGGGTTCCTGGAAGCCCTGTAGGGGATACAGATGCCACGGAAAGCATTTAATGACTTCCACCTGTCAAAAACTTTCTTTGTTGGGAAGGATGACAGAGGTATCCACACCAGCACCATCAACAATATCCACAAAAACAATCAAATAACTTGGAATAAATTTAACAAAGGATGATAGAGATCTCTACAATGAGAATTACAAAATCTTATAGAAATAGCAGAGGATACCAAAAAATGGAAAAATCTTCGATGTTCATGGATTGGAAGAATCAATATCATCCAAATGTCCATTCTCCCAAAAGCAATTTACAGATTCAATGCAATACCAATCAAAATTCCAAAGACCTTAAAATGATGCTGAAATTCATATGGAAACACAGGAGACCTCGAATAGCCAAAGCAATCTTGTACAACAAAAACAAAGCCGGAGGCATCACAATACCAGATTTCAGGACATACTACAGGGAAGTTGTAATCAAAACAGCATGGTACTGGTAGAGAAACAGATGGATAGACCAACAGAACAGAATAGAAACACGAGAAATCAATCCAAACATCTACAGCCAACTTATATTTGATCAAGGATCTAAAACCAATCCCTGGAATAAGGACAGTCTATTCAATAAATGGTGCTGGGCAAACTAGATTTCCACGTGCAGAAGCATGAATCAAGGGCCCTACCTTTCACCTTACACAAAAATCCACTCAACACGGATTAAAGATCTAAATCTATGACCCAACACCCTCAAATTATTAGAGAACATTGGAGAAACCCTGTAAGATATAGGCACTGGCAAAGACTTCTTGGTAAAGACCCTGGAGGCACAGGCAAAGCCAAAATTAGCAGTTGGTATTGCATCAAACTGAGAAGTTTCTGTACTGCAAAAGAAGCAGTCAGGAAAGTGAAGAGGCAACCCACAGAATGGGAAATAATATTTGCAAATTATGCAACCAATAAAGGATTAATAACCACAATCTACAAAGAAATCAAGAGACTCCACAACAACAAAACAAACAACCCATTCAAGAAATGGGCCAAGGACCTCAATAGGCATTTTTCAAAAGAGGAAATCCAAATGGCCAACAGACAGATGAAAAAATGTTCAGGATCACTAGCCATCAGGGAAATGTAAATCAATACCACAACGAGGTTTCACCTCACCCCAGTTAGAATGGCTCACATTCAGAAATCTACCAACAATAGATGCTGGCGAGGATGTGGGGAAAAAAGAATGCTAACCCACTGTTGGTGCGAATGCAAACTGGTAAAGCCACTATGGAAGTCAGTCTGGAGATTCCTCAGAAACCTAAATACAACCCTACCATACAACGCAGCCATCTCACTCCTTGGAATTTACCCAAAGGAAATTAAATTAGGAAAGAAAAAAGCTGTCTGCACCTCAATGTTTATTGCAGCTCAATTCACAATAGCTAAGACCCGGAATCAACCTAAATGCCCATCAACAGTAGACTGGATAAAGAAATTATGAGACATGTACTCTATAGAAAACTATACAGCAGTCAAAAACAATGAAATCTAGTCATTTGTAACAAAATGGAGGAATCTGGAAAACATCATGCTGAGTGAAATAAGCCAGTCCCAAAGGGAGAAATGTCATATGATCTCCCGGATCAGTGACAACTAACCGAGCACCAAAAAGGAAACCTGTTGAAGTGAAATGGACCCTATGAGAAACAGTGTCTTGATCAGCCCTTGTTCTAACTGTTGATGAACAACTTACTGCTTTATCCCTTTTAGTATTTTTTTTGTTCTACTTAATACTATTGGTTGAACTCTGTAATTAACACACAATTATTCTTAGGTGTTTAAATTTGACTGAAAAGTGATCCCTGTTAAATATAAGAGTGGAATAAGAGAGGGCGGAGATGTACAATTCGGGACATGCTCAATCTGATTTCTCCCAAATGGTAGAGTTAGAAACGTGCCAGGGGATTCCAATTCAATCCCATCAAGGTGGCATGTACCAATGCCATCTCACTAGTCCAAGTGATCAATTTCAGTTCACAATTGATCATTATGATAGGTCTAAGACTCAAAGGGATCACATAAACAAGACTAGTGTCTGCTAATACTGACTGATAGAATAAAAATGGAGAGAATGATCCAACATGGAAAGCGGGACACACAGCAGATTCATAGGATGGCAGATGTCCTGAACAGCACTCTGGCCTCAGAATCAGCCCTTAAGGCATTCGGATCTGGCTGAAGAGCCCATGAGAGTATTTCAGGCATGGAAAGCCGAGATACTCTAGCAAAACAAACAAACAAACAAACAAACAAACAAACAAAACACCTAAATGAAAGATCTCTGCGAGTGAGATCCCAGTGGAAAGAACGGGGCCTTCCAAAAAGGAGGTACCTTTCTCTGAAGGGAGGAGAGAACTTCCACTTTGACTATGACCTTGTCTAAATAAGATTGAAGTCGGCAAACTCAAAAGGCTTCCATAGCCTTGGCAACTCATGACAAGAGCCTAGGGTGATTACTGACACCATAAACAAGAGTCTGAATCTGTTAAGTCAACAACAGGAGTCACTGTGCACTTACTCCTTATGTAGCATCTCTGTCCTTAATGTGTTCTGCAATGTGAATTAATGCTATAACTGATACTCATACAATACTTTACACTTTGTGTTTTTGTGTGGGTGCAAACTGTTGAAATCTTTACTTAATATATAATCTAAATTGATCTTCTGTATATAAAGATAATTGAAAATGAATCTTGACATGAATGAAATGGGAGAGGGAGCAGGAGATGGGAAGGTTACAGGTGTGAGGGAAGTTATGTAGGGGAAAATCTATTGTAATCCATAAGCTATACTTTGTAAATTTATATTTATTAAATAAAAGTTAAAAATTGTTCATTTGATTATCAATATAACATTATTTACACAGAAATTCTACTTGACTTCATTGGTTGGAGGGATTTTTTCCATTCTCGACTCTTTCCATGTCTTTGGCACAATTGTATGTTCAAGGAGTGACAGGAAAACTCTCTTTGAATATCATCTACTACCCAAAAAACATTCAATTTTTTTCATGGTGATGCAAATTAAATAATGTTCAACTTGTCATAGTTATCTTTTAATTCCAACATAATACTACATGAGACTATCCAAAAATTGTTTTCATTGAATGTATTTGGCCTCATCATTCTTATGTAATAGGTAATGTAAAAAAAGTAGCACGTCTGCCCGTGATAATGTCAGTAAACTTCTAGTGACTAAACACAACTAAGAGTTGAAATGATTGTGAATGTTGAGAAGCCAATTGGAAAAAACGTGAAGCCACGTGCCAGAGACACGGATTATCTATTTGCTATAGCAAATATGATGAATTTTTCCCTATGTGAATTCCAAAAGGAAAAGGAAAATCTCCATTTCCTTCATTGAAACTATGCTATATTTAAGTCAATTATTCATAAATGAGCAGGTCCCCAGATACGACTATCTTAAGTGAAACACTTAAGATAAATTTTAGGATTTAGAGCAAGTGTCAATGTTCCATGAAATGTCACTCTCCTGAACGTCTCTGAGAGGTCAGGCACATAATTCTTTTCACACATGGTACATTTTTTCTGTGTTGAATTTCTGGTGCACCAGATACGAATGGAGTTAGCTTGCATGAACAGGGCTCCCCAAATATTATTACTCAACATGAATATGTGATAAAATCTAATCTCCTTTTTTACTGAGCATTTGAGCTGTATTTTGTAGAAAGCAGCTGTGGCTAATTCAGTCACATCTAAGAGTAACTCCCACCTGTCAAATGCATTTAGACCCATTTATTCCTCCATAATTAGAACTTCAATTGGCTGATTTTTTTTTCTATGTAAAGCATGCTATAGTTCTCCTTTTTTTTTTAAGACCTAGATTATTAAAACTACATTTGGAAGTATTATTATAAAATTAATTACACCAATATAAGTATTTCAAGAAACATAACTTTCCTCACAAAAATAATTACCACATTTCTTATATAAATATGATAAATATGTGGATATATGTATATCAAGCATACACATTACATTTTTAGAGTAACATGCAAATGAATTATTTAAAATTACTAAAGCACATCCATAATCAGTATTGCAACACATTCAGAAGCCAGCAATACACCCAAAGTTGAAGGAAACTACTGTTGCTGGAAAAAAAAAAAAAAAAAAAAAAAAAAAAAACCACTCTACTTAATGATTAACAACGAATTCATCCAATTTATCCCTCTTCAGAAATGATGATGAGAAGCCAGAAAGGTACCCAAAAAGGGAAGGAAGGAGGAATATTCAAGCTTTCTCTCAATAGTCAGTCATGGAGAAGCTGGTCAGGGAGCAGCATTAGTTACCAGCTCACTTGTGGACATGCTACCCTCATGTTCAGGGTCCAGGCAGTTGAGGTACAGGTGAGGATACATTTTTGACAAAGCAAATGGTCACAATCTGGAAAGGAAAATGGAATTTCTACTTAGGAGACAAGAGATATTAGTGATTTAAACCTCGAAGTTCAAAGCAATATCTTTGTTTTCCAAGGAAAATTCACCAAGTTCTGAATAAAATGACTCCCTTTTTTCCTCCTCCTCTCTTCGAACCTGATTTTGAGAATCATTACTGCTTATCTTTACCCTTTCTTCTTGGAAGACCACATCCCTCATGCTTCACTGAGGATAATTAATGCCATCAGATTGAAGTTATTTAAACTTCTCTATGAAAATAGCTACATTGGTAACCATCTTATCTTCCTGACTCGTGATCCCAAAAGGGGCATTGTGACCTTTGATTTATTCAAGGTTGATCCTTGTCTCATTCCCTCTTATTTTTACAGAATCATTATGATATGGATCTAGGTCCTTCCTTTTACTCTCCAATCTATTGGGGGCTCATCAATCTTCAAACAATGAACATCTTCCAGCTTAACATTTCATACCTTGATCATCATCTACCCATGCTTTAACTACCTCTCTCTTTCATTCATCCTTTTAAAAACATGTATATATGCTTATTGCCTCGACTGTTTAGTTTAATTTTCTGGCTTATGCCAGTATACAAATGGTATTACAAAAGTTACATGGGGCCCATGCTGTGGGGCAATGGGTTAAGCCCATATCAGAGCAATATTTTGAGTCCCTGTTGCATTGTTTTTGGTTCAAGTACATGCTTTTGTGCCTGGGAAAGCAGAGGGAGATGGTCTAAGTACTTGTGCCCCTGCCACTCAAGTGGGAGACCCAGACTGAGGTCTAAGCTTCTGGCTGCAGCCATTTGGAAAGTGAACTAGAGGAGGATCTCTCTTTATGTCTGTCTCTCTCTCTATCTCTCTGTCATTCAAATAAATCCATGCAATATTTAATATAGTTTATGGAAATGTATATTGTAAAAAAACTACATGTAGATTTCATAATTTTTTCACACTAAAATAAATTTATCTTTTCAGTTCTATTTTTCATGAAGGTTGAAAAATTGTATGGGTTTATTATATTATTTGAAAAGCAAACACAGAGAGAGAGAGAGAGAAAGAGAGAGATGAGAGAGAGCTCCCATTTTCTTTTTTATTCTCCAAATGCCTCCAACAGCTAGGGCTGGGCCATGGTGAAGCAAGGAACTGAGAACTTGGCCTGAATCTCTCAGATCAGCAACAGAGAGTCAACTACTTGAGTTATCACCTGCTGACCGCCTCCTCTGTGGTGTACAGTAGTAGGAAACTAGAATCAGAAGCAGAGCTGAGACTTAAGTGCAGGCACTCTGATATGAGATGCAGGGGACCCAAACAGTGTCTTAACAAATACATCAAATGCTTGCCCCCCACAGACTTTATGAAGTACTCTTGTATCTCCTGTGATTTACCTAATAGAAACCACTGGTTCATGAACATTACGCTGGAAACTTTTTTAGAACTAGCCTATTGAAAACTTTTTAGAGTTAGCTTATTGAATGTCTTATTTATCTCTCTCTTTTTAAAAAATATTGTCTTCTTGTAGCTTTCTTGGCATGTATGAAAAAGGAGTTTTACTCCTGTCCCTTTCAAGAGAAGTCTTTCATCCTTTCAAGATCTTTTATGGCAACTTGTCTTCCTGTTACACAGCTATTCAGTATTGGGTATCCTCTTAGAGTTTTCCCATCTCTTATTTTAATCCCTACTTCTATGTTGTCTCATCCTTTCACATCAATAAGACTATTATGTGTGTGCCAACAAATCCCAAAGACACATCCATCAGCTTGATTTCTGTTCTTAGCTCAGGGCTGTATGAATGTCTACTTGACCTTCCTACATGTTTATTTCATAGATACCACAAACTTAATATATAAAATACTAGATTCATGACTTCTTTTGAGGTTCATAACTGTTAATTATTTTTCACATTATATAACCAGAAGATACCAGTAAGTCAGCCTGGAATTCTGTGTCATTGTTTCTTTGTCTATTAACATAATGTCCCATACACAAAGAATGCATACTATGAACCTAGTGCAAAATATCATTTTAAATCACAATTTGTCTCTACTCTACTTCTATCATCTTTGTCCAGGCTAATTTCATTTGTTGTCAGGACTATCACAACAATGCTTTCATAAGTTCTTACCTTATATCAATCTTGTCATCTTTCAACTTACTCTGTTCTTGCGGTCAATGACTTTACAATGTGCAAAATTTGCTTTTATCATTCTCTTGCTTTAAAAAAAGTCATGGGGGTGGGTGTGTTTGGCTTAGTAGTGACAATGTCACCTGAGATGCTCACATCCCATATCTAAGTGCCTGGGTTCAAGTCCTACTTTCATTCTTGGTTCCAACTTCTGTTAATGCACATCCTGTGGAGATGGGCTTCAGGTGAAAAATCAAGTAGTTGGATCCCTGCCACCCACTTTGGGTTCCTAGATATCGAGTTCTTGGATCTTGGAAGTAGACATTGCAGTGTTCAGTGGGTGAGCCAGCAGATGGGAAAAGTATCTCTGTCTGCTGTCTCTCTCTCTCGCTCTCTCTTTCTCTCATTCACTTTGCCCTTCAAACAAGTAGATAAACAAACATCTTTTTAAAAGGAAGCCATAAACCTAAGTATACCAGGCCAAAACTGAACAATGTAAGTGCATGTGGAGTGCTGATTTTGACGTAGTCTCTAACATCTCTAAAAAAGCAGCATTGCTCAGCCTTGGCTGGTTGTTTGATAAGAAAAATAGGGCCACTGTTTCCTGGCCATCAATTTTTTTCTTGAGAAGTTGTACTTGCCCTTTTCTAAGAACAATATACCTTCAATTGTATGTCTAATATTTGTGTACCCTGCTGGATTGAATCTGATACACCATCTTTTTTATTGCTGTGGACATAGCAGATATTCAGAAAACATTTTTTATTGAGTGAATCAAGACAAGAGAAGAATAAAGAAGTGAATTGCTATGTTTAAAAAGGGCAGAGTTATGGGAGATGTTGAATAACATTGCCATATCTTGAAAACTGAACAGGGTTATTAGATCCACAATGGCAGGAATTGTATTTCAGGCTTAAAAAGAAAAGCAGTGTGAATTCACATGACCCATTAAGAGAACTCTAAGCCATTGCCATTGCTAAGGTATGGTCCAGAGGAGTAGCTGTAGATTTCAACAGTGAAACAACAAAGAGCTCTAGTAAGGACAAGGTGGTTGGCTGTGTCCTGCCCGAGTAATATCTGGAGATTTGCATTTAAGAATAACCTAGCGGCAGGCACCGTGGCTCACTAGGCTAATCTTCCGCCTTGCTGCGCTGGCACACTGGGTTCCAGTCCCGGCTGTGTCGCCGGATTCTGTCCCAGTCACTCCTCTTCCAGTCCAGCTCTCTGCTGTGGCCTGGGAGTGCAGCGGAGGATGGCCCAAGTCCTTGGGCCCTGCACCTGCATGGGAGACCAGGAGAAGCACCTGGCTCCTGGTTTCGGATCAGTGTGGTGAGCTGGCCATAGCGCACCGGCCACAGTGGCCATTGGATGGTGAACCAACGGTAGAGGAAGACCTTTCTCTCTGTCTCTCTCTCTCACTGTTTACTCTGCCGGTCAAAAAAAAAAAAAAAAATCTACTAAAAAGAAACCAGAGGAAGGAAAGTCTGTAAGAAACTACTACAAAAACTCATGCAGAAAATTATAAATTGAAGAAAAAGCACAGAATATGTAGGGGTGGATTTGAGAGATGATTAAGAATAGAATACAACAATTCCACATGCTACCCAGTGAGTCCAACAGCCACAGTTATTTGCTGTTCCTAAACAAACCTAGCTTTTATTGTTTCCCTGTATTTTCTCAAGCTACTCTCTACACCTGGGCTGAATTTATCTTACCCAACAAGAGTAATAAATCTGATTTAGTTATTCTTTCAGCTTTGTTCCTCACAGTGTGATTTCAGAACCAGCAGCAAAGGTCTCACTCAGGAGCTTATTAGAAATGCAAGAGCTTAGTTTGGTAGATTCACGGACCTCTTGCATTTGAGTCTGCATAGTAACAGGACTTGCAAGAGATTCATAAGCCCACAAGAGTTTCTCAAGTTTGGCTTAAACCATATCTCAAGCAAGAAATCTTTCTGGATTTCCCCAGGCCCTTCAGTCTATAAATTAACTTAAGTTTACTGTTATTACCTCACATGCTTCTCCCACAATCAGATCATTTATGTCATGGTCATCAATACATGTACCTTTTCCCCTCCCTAAATTGTCAGCTAAAGTAGGCAAGAAAGAAATCAAATAGCCTTGGGGTTGCCCACAGCTCCTGTGTAGAACTTTCCCATGAGGTAGTGATGACATCCTGTTGATTTTGGAATTATTCCTGTGCATCCACCTCTCAATAATGATCAATAGGTTCCAACAAAGCACTATCTGTATTTAATTATAAGTTACTTTATTTATATTTTGTAACGTTAAAGCTACAACATCTGTTCATTCTAAAAAAGGTTTGGTGACCTGATGATGGACTTCTTTAGCATTATTCTTCAAACTATAATATTTTCATAAGTTTTCGTAGGACCAATCTGAAAGTGATCTCTTTCAGAGATCATCATATTGATAGAAATTCTAAAGAAAATGAACAGATTTCTGTATTACAGAAGCACTTTGTTTTCTACCACCAGTCCTTTCTATAACTATGTCCTTACTAATTTTTCACTATTTGTTTTTTGTTTGTAACCTCAGGAAAAAGGACAGCATTCTAGACTAGACTATTTGCATGTAATCCTAAAAAAGTTTCCTTTTTTGGGTAGAAAGTTTAGTTAAGGTTCTTTAAAAAGTAGGTCACTCAAAACATCATTCTCTCTTAAGCAACAAAGTATACTTGAATGGTTTGGACTAAGTGTTGTAGATAAAGGAGAGACTTCTAAAATAACACGCAGAAAACAGCTGGAAAAGAAGTAGTGAAGCGTTAAACTGTCCATTATGCTTAAAGAATAACTTGGCTAAACTCCTACTTTCCCCTTAAAAGCACTGAATGTACCTTTAGAATTTATGTAACTGTACTTAGAGTGTCTGTAAAAGACATTTATCATTTTTTTCATTTATAATCCAGACTAAATAATTAATTCATGTCAATTAGGGTCCCCCTCACTTTATGAGTCAGACTATTTTTAGTTTCCATGAGAAAGTGGTACTAATGATGTTTCAGAAAGTAAAAACACTGAAGCTTTTTGGAAGAAACTACTAGCGTTTTACAAGTTAGTAAGGTGTATTTTCAGTATAAAATTATTCCATTGGATTTATTATGATATTTCCCAACAAAAATAAGATAGACTCTCAGGTGATACTTAAATTTGAAGAAGGACATAAGAAAAAGAGGCAATGCCTTTTAATGCATATTTCAGTAGTTCTGTAACATGGTTGTGTTACCATCTCTTCTGATTTGATGGCCCAAAAAACAAAAGTAAGGCCCCCAGACATTTTTAGTTGACTGAGTTTCACAATTTAGAAAAATTTGTGGTAAATTACAGTGATAGCTTTAAAGTAGGATTTAAACTCAGGTCTGTCTATAGATCCATCATCAAATTCACTCCAGTCGTAAGTATTTATCATTTTTCTTGAGCAATCAAATGCTTATCTTATTGTTGCTCTTTGAAGATAATGAAATATTTTATCTACACTGCTATTTTCTATTCATCTCCTTGCCCTCTCAAACCTTTATCATTTTCTTATCTTAAGTACCCTGAATTTTTGATAAAAAAGTCAAAAAAATTAACAAATACTGGCAAAGCTGCTGGGGAAAAGATACCCTAATCCACTACTGGTGGGATTGCAAACTCATACAGTCATTGTAGAAGACATTGTGATTTCTTAGAAATCTGAAAATAGATTTACCATATGACCCAGCAATCCTACTCCTAGGAATTTACCCAAAATAAATGAAATCTGCATATGAAAGAGTTATCTGTACCCCCATATTCATTCCAGTCCAATAAACAATAGATAGCATATGGAATCAACCCGGATGTTCATTATCTGATGACTGGATAGAGGAAATGTGGTATATATACACTATGAAATACTATTCAGCTATAATAAAGAATGAAATCCTATCTTTTGAAAAAAATGGATGCAACTGGAAACCATTATACTTAGTGAAATAAGGCAGTCTCAAGAAGACAAATATCATATGTTTTCCCATATTTTTAATAATTAATAGAGTATGTAATGGATCCACTGTAAATTTCAAGGTAAGGGAGTTGATTATAAATATAAATTTCTAAAAACTATTTCTATGATTTGAAAAATAATTTGTTTCTCATAAAATAATACATGAAATAGTGTTGATTTCATGACTTGAAATACATGTAAATGTAATACTTTGTATTTCAGAAAAAATTTCAATTTTTTGAAATTTAGTGTGGCATAAAACATGCCAAGCAATTTTTAAAATTTCATGCTATTAAAATTCACATCAAAGGTATGTAATTTTCAGTATATTCTTATATTGACAAAAAATTTCATAATAATGGTTTTCAACATATAGCTAGCAAACTGTTTACTGGACAACACTTACTCTTATTTCATTTGTTTGTACTTATGTCAATTTTTGAGTGAAAATTTCTGATAATATGTGGTTTAACTTTTGTTTGTATCTTTTTATTTATTTAGGGTAAAATATAAATTTATTTATATCTTGAAAGTAAATATGTCAATGTCATAGATTACTTTTGTATCTTTCACACAAAGAAATATATATAGCAAAATTAGAGTTTTTCTTAATTATTAACATTTTATTCATAAAAGTAATTGCATAGGTTGAAAAAGGCAAACTTGTGGTAATTGTTGAGGGTAGATGGAAATATTGGCAACTTGGGGCCGGTGCTGTTGTGTAGTAGGTAAAGCTGCTGCCTGCAGTGTCGGCATCCCATATAGGCTCCAGCTGGAGTTCTAAATGCTCCACTTCTGATCCGGATGTCTGCTGTGCCCTGGGAAAGCAGTAGAAGATGGCCCAAGTCCTTGGGCCCCTGCACCCATGTGGGAGACCTGGAAGAAGCTCCTGACTCCTGGCTTCAGATCTCAGCAGCTCTGGCCATTGTGACCAACTGGGGAGTGAACCAGCGGGTTGAAGACTCCTCTCTCTGCCTCTCCTCTCTCTGTGTAACTCTGACTTTCAAATAAAATAAATAAATCTTTTTTTTTAAAAAAAGAAATATTGGCAGCTTGTTAATTTTAATCTACCCTTTACTTTCTATAACACTTGAAATACTTAATGAAATTAAGAATCGGTTTCCTGATAAAATGTGAATAATGCTTTTTAATTTGCAACATTGATGTGAAGATGGGAGATAGTACATGTGAAGATATGATAAAGAGCCTGCATTGTACATGCAAGTGCTTTGCAGATTACTACTCCTAATTATTTACATAGCTATTGTGAAATTTATGAACTTTGCACAAACTTACACAATAGAGAAAACAAAATTAAGTATAACAAATATTCTACTTAAAACTTAATTTTTTTTTTCTTTTTGACAAGCAGAGTTAGACAGTGAGAGAGAGAGAGACAGAGAGAACGGTCTTCCTTCTGTTGGTTCACCCCCCAGATGGCTGATACGGCCGGCGTACCGCGCCCATCTGAAGCCAGGAGCCAGGTGCTTCCTCCTGGTCTCCCATGTGGGTGCAAGGGCCCAAGGACTTGGGCCATCCTCCACTGCCTTCCAGGGCCATTTTAAGCATTGCAGCAAAACTACTAAACCAAATACAAATATATTCTCACATAAAGGTGACACATTTCCTTTTTAAAATTAGGAGAAGCCGTATCAGAGATTGAATATGAATTTAACCTTTGTTGAAAAATAAAATAAAAATAATTTTTAAGCTTAATTCATTCCAAAACTTGTTATTATATTATAAGTTTATGTTAGGAAAACTTACTATTTTTTAAAAAATATTTTCAACACTTTTTACTTAGAACAATTACTACTGAATTCCAAAAAATTAGGTAATATGTATACATTGATATTCAGCTCAGAATTTATAATACTAAAGGTTAAAGACAAATATTATTCTTCCCAAATAATTTTATATTTCTCTGAATATAGATCTTATTTGAAATAATGGAAGAGAGTATATCATAAAATGAACTAAACTATCATAAAGAAGTATTCGAATGTATATAATTATAAATATTTAAGATGTTTAAGGTATATGAATCTCAAAATGCTTCATTTGAAAATTTTTGGGCAAGACTTAGGGAATAAAGTGCTTAAGTCTTATTTTTTTAATGAATTTTAAAATAGAGTTTAAAAAACACATGAAAAATAGCATGGCTCTTGAAATTATAAAGCAATTTTCCATTTTAAACAATTGAAAAAAATTTGTCAAGATATAAAATGGTAGAACGCAGTAATCATGAAAAAATGTACATGTATATATGTGTGTGTGTGTGTGTTTGGGTAACTGAATTAATATAAAAGTGGAATTATTGCTTCACCTTCACAAATTAAATCAGATAAATTCAATGTTTAGGCTATGATTTACGTTTTATATTCATTTACTTTGTACTTGTCATTAATCACTTTTACATAAAATATATACTGAAATTAATTTATTTTTACATCTTAAACTTTGTAACTTAGCAAAGTTTTGTGCTACTTAGCATAGGATTTCTATGTATTTATTGGTATTTGGTTTAACTTTAGTTGTTGTTTTGATTTTAATGTATTAAATGAAACAACTTGCTTTTCCAAGTTCTGCTTTGAGTTTATAGGGCTCATAGCTATGACATGAGTAATTCAACAATTTTCCCTTTAAACATTCTTTTCATTGAAATGTCGTTCTTTAAGTCTCCAACCAGAGGAAAAATTAGTCAATTATAGGATTTTTCTTGTGTTTACATTAGAGGAAAGTGTGAACAAAATAAATATCTTTTGTCATGTGTCTTTGCTTTGTGTATCTAAATTAAAATCTTCTATGTCTTACAATGTTAGTACTAGTTTCCTTAAAAAATCATTAAACCTCCTATAGTGATGATTTTTTATTTGTTTGTTTTGTTTTGTAGTCACTCCCCAATTCTGGAAGGAATTCTAATTTCTGATAGAATGATGGTGATGGCATTGGTTTTGCAGTAGAATACATATATTTTCAAAGACTCTCTCTGCCTTAATTAGGAAGGAAGGGTGCTAAGAGACAATTTATTCCAATACTTATGCTAATAAGAGCAATAAAGCAAAAGTAATTTTAGGGCTGCAGGTGGCTTAGCAGGTAAACCCACTGCCTGCAATGCCAGCATCCCATAGCGCACTGGCTCCTGTCCCAGTTTTTCTGCTTCTGATCCATCTCCTCACTAATGGCCTGGGAAAAGCAGCTGAGATAATTCAAGTGTTTGGGGCCCTGCCACCCATGTGGGAGACCTGGATGAAGCTCCTGGCTCCTGGCTTCAGCCTGGCTCAGTGCTGGCTGTTGGGGCCACCTAGGTAGTGAAGCATTGGATGGAAGGTTCTCTCTCTTTCTCTCTCTCTCTGTGTCCCTTTCTCTCTGTAATTCTGACTTTTAAATATATAAGTAAATCTTAAAAAAAAAAGACAACTAAAGTAATTTAGAGTAAAAGAAACAGAAGGAAGAGGACAATGATACAAAATGGAATGCCTTCTATTCGCTAGGTCCCATCTTAGTGCCCTAGAAATTTACTCCTGTAAATCTCTTTTCTATGAGACAGATTCATCCCATTTTACAAAGTGAGAAAACTGGATCTCCTATGTAGGTAGCATGATGATGAAAAATGCTTATTGTTTCACTGATGTGAAATGTCTAATTTTTTCTATTTATTCATACCTTTTATCGTGGAAACTTTCATTTGTAAGTAAGCTTAAGAACCCATGGGATGGGCTGGCGTTGCGGTGCAGCAGGTTAACACCCTGGCCTGAAGCGCTGGCACCCCAAATGGGCGCCGGTTCGAGACCCAGATGCTCAACTTCCGATCCACTCCCTGCTATGGCTTGGGAAAGCAGTAGAAGATGGCCCAAGTCCTTGGGACCCTGTACCCACGAGGGAGACCTGGAAGAAGCTCCTGGCTTATTGCTTCGGATTGGCGCCAGCTCCAGCCATTGTGGCCATCTGGAGAGTGAACCAATGAAAGGAAGACCTTTCTCTCCCTCTCTCTCTCTCTCTCTCTCTCTCTCTCTCTGCCTCTCCTCTCTCTGTTTAACTTTGACTTTCAAGTAAAATAAATAAATCTTAAAAAAAAAAAAGAACCTATGGGAAATGCACTGGTTAAGAAGCCCACGTCACATATTAGAGTGCCTGGACTAAGTTTCCAATTCCAGCTTCTTGCCAATGTAGATCCTGGAGGGGGGCAATGGTGATTGCTTAAGTAATTGGGTTTCTGTAACCCACATGGAAGACCTGCGTTGTGCTTGCTCTTTAGTTCCTAGCTCTGGCTCTGGATAAATCCTAGCCAATGCTGGCATTTGGGAGGGCACTAGGGAATGGGAGCTCTTATCCCTCCACCTCCCCCATAACCCTATTCTGTCTCAAATACATAAACTTAAAAACAAACAAACAAACAACAACAACCAAAAAACTAGGAAGATAGGCAGTAAGCATTAGTGTGCATCATTGGTTGCCTGAATCAGATCCACCAACCAATTTTGATGCCACTATATTAACTAGTGGACAGGTAAGCATTGTCACCATAGTGCATTAGACAAAGTGAATTTTTTGGAGAGCTTTATCAATTATTAAGTTTCTGTATTCCTTGACCTCATATGATAGGTATTTCAGTCTCATTTTCTGCTTTGCTCCAAGGAGCGTTAAATTCCACTAGGTCCTCTCCCTCCAGTGCTTTTGTGCAAATGCCAGGGAGGCTCCCATATTTCACGCTTGGTCGTCTTTTGGCTAAAATTGACTGTTGCTCTCTTCTCAAGCTGACTGCTTTTGGTCTGCAGACCAGCATTTCTAAACAGTCTCTGCTCTTTCCATTGTAGCACTTTGCCCACATTGTGGATACCGACCTTCACTTCTCACAAGTAAAGCAGGGATCAGCCATAAAATTCAATATGACTTTACTGTAACCAACAGTATTTAAAACTAGTTACTGAACATGCTGCTTTTGGAGCCCAGGATCCCAGGTAGGAATCCCTGGCAGCTGGAGCTGCCAGGGAAAATGTAGCATACCCATTTCCATTTTAATTTCAGTAAAACAAGGAAACATTTTCTAGTAGATAAATGCCCAAAATATTATTCAGATTTATACTAAAATTTAGATAGACTTGTACTAAAACACTCAGACACACACTAAAAATTTTTATTTTTATTTTTTTCTGAAATTCAAACTACCCTGGATATCCAGTGCTTTTTATTTTAAATTTTCTTTGCTAATCTGGCGACTCTGGGTTCTGTTCCAGGTTTCTTCCAACACAGGAGAGTTTTGGTGTCCTGATGAGGCCTGAAGTTCTCCTCGTTCAAAGTCCAGGCCTCTAATTTCTCCTGTCCTTTCTTTTTATCCTTAGATCTCTCATTGACAGCATCAAGATTTCTGTTATTGTTGTTGTTTAACTACATACAGAATGCATGCCACATGTATAATACTTGAGGAACCATTAGAACATCTGGAGTCTCATTTTTGCTCCATTTCAGGTCCTTGGGCTTGAGGATGACCTCTGAACCCCTCTCAGCCCTTTTTTAATCCACATTAGAAAGCAGTTTAAACCAGAAGCCTTGCTTTCCATGGTGGTTGTGATAATTAGGTGAGCAAACAAAGGAGAAAGCCTTCACAAGACACAAATTCTGACTATGAAACACACATGACAAGTCTTGGCTGCTCCGCTTCCAATCTAGCTCCCTGCTAATGCACCTGGGAAAGCTGAAGAAGATAGACCAAGTGCTTAAGCCCCTACACCCATGTGGGAGACCCAGAAGAAGCCTCTGGCTCCTGGCTTTGGATTGGCCCAGCTCTGGGACCCTTTCAGCATTTGGGGAGTGAACCAGCAAATGGAAGATCTCTCTCTCTCTCTCTCTCTCTCTCTCTCTCTCTCTCTCTCTCCCTCCCCCTCACTCTCTCACTCTGCCTTACAAATAAACAAATAAACCTTTAAAAAAAGAGAAATGCACACGTCTCTTGTTGTTTATTAGGATTTGTTTTACAGTGCTTTGTTCCACAGGGATATTATGGGGGAGAACCTGAAAATCACAGGGAACAACACATAAACCACCACTGAGGATAAGGAACTTAGTATTTGTTCTCTACTCTCTCTGGATGACTTTCTGTGTGACTCTGTCAGTTTGCACCATGATGCCTTTTCTGGTGTGAGTCTCAACTACTTCCCATTGGAGTTCTCTATCCTACATCTTCCCACTTATGTTTCTGCCCTACACTGATAATCTAACGTCTAATTATGTCTTTAGCCTTTTTCTGTTACTAGAATGAAATATCTGAGAATGTATATTTTGTAAATGAAAATGGTTTATTTAGCTCAAAAATTCCGGAGGCTGAAGCTCCAAATAGCCTGACACTGACTCTGGTGAGGGTCTCACATCAGATGGCATCATGACAGGAGCATGATCGGAAGAGAGAGAGAGAGAGATGTCACATGGTTAATGGGATGCCAGAGTGAGGGGAAGGGCAAGGTTTCCATTTTTATTATAACTCACTCAAGATAACTAACTCAGGATCCATGAGAAGAATTCTAACGCCGTCAAAGCGCAGTGCCCTCAACAAGACCTACTCATCTCCTACAAGACTCCACCTCTTGAAGGTTCCATATCACCGCTCAACAATGCCACACCAGCGTCCAAGATTCCAACGCATGAACTTCTGTGGGACAAACCATATCCAAGCCATAGCAGACCATTGTCCTTAATCTCAGTGTTTGGCATCACCTGGCTTTAATTCCCATTTTCGTGGTGATTAGTTTCCTATGTCTAGGGTTGTGTGTGTATGATTGCTTTTAATCTACCTTAGTTTCTATTTCATTTAGACAGCTCAACCCCCCTTTTACAATGACATCAAAAGAGAGATCCTCTCTGTTCTTTCTGATGTTGAAAAAGTTTTTCCACATTTTGCTTCTGTGAGTATTCGAACTATTTCCTCTCCTTCTGGCATGTTGATGCATTTCTGGAGCTAACTGATATCAGATTCTATATAAAATCCCTGAAAGTTGCTCTTAGAAAGCAGGATTTATAAACTCTCTAGAAAGATGGAGCCTGAGCTGAAAGATTATGTAATAGCTCTATTGTGTTCTTTCCATTCCCATTGTTCCCATGTGATATTTTTTCAGCATCCAAGATAGAATACCAAACGTAACCATTCACTTGGGTCAAGAAATGTGTTTTCCTATGATGTGAATGTTGCCAAAACAACTTGAGTAAAGCATTTGATTGAGTGCTGCTATGAGAACATGCCCAAGGAATATAACATTTATGTGATTTCCTCCTTTTCTTAGAATGGCAACATCTTCCAAGACTTTGAACTCCCACTTCTACCTTCCAAGGTTGTTGTCAGGGGATAAGCATATTTTCTAACTTTGAACACTAATAAAATTCGTCAAGTAATTTAATTATGTGCCTCAAGATCTATGAGGATAATTTCTTTTGTTGTTACTGCAGATACATTAAAATTGGAGCTATTTTTTTAGGAAAAAAAATAATAGCTCAAGGACCAAAGAACTGTGAGAAATTTACTTCTTTGGCAGACCTGCCTCTCTGTTGTTGAGTGTTTGGCACACACATCATGCTATCAAATCCTGTCATTCTCCCATGCTAAAAAAGTCAGTCAGACATCAAATAAAGTCATTTGGCAAACTCAGCTTATGTATTCTGTGAAAATAAAATCAGTTTCCACAATCAATTACTTGAAAGGTCACTTCAAGAAAGCTATTCTTTTTGAACTACTTCCTTTTTGTTAGAGGGGAGGAAGGGGAATCTCCATGCTCTGCAGACTTTGGAAAATAATGTTTCAGTGCATGTTTTAGAGCCACACCTACCCAATTTAGTTTTACTAACATAAAACTTGACTTTATGGTAATAGAATTTTATATATATTTTGAAGTCCAGTTAAAATAATGTGTATCATATATATCAAGTCACTCTTCTTTGGCATAATTAGAAAAAAGAATATGCTTGCCAAATATAATGCAACAGTTAGATTTGAATTTCATATAACCAACAATTATTTTTCTTTTTGTCAGTATTTCCCATGTTGTATTTGAGACATACTTATAAAAAGAGAAAAAAAATCATTATTGATTTGAAGTTCAAATTCTATTGGGCATTCTGTATTCATCTTTGCTAAATTTGGTAACTTTAGAAAGGAGATAAAGCAGATGGCAGAAAAATATAATTAAGATATTATCAATGAGGTTTTGGAGAGTTTACTTGAAAATTATATTAGAAATCTAGTAGTAATAGCTGCAAATGGAGGAAGAGATTTAAAATCCAATTGTTTCCAAAGGAAGCCACTGCATTCCAAAGATACTGCCAAGATTCTACTTGAATTTTGTAGATAGAAGAGACACATAGAGATAAAAAAAAAAATATTGTCTAAGCTGGCACATGGTACAGCTAAAACTACTCTTTCTAACCAGTGTGTCATTCTCCAAAAACAGCTCCCATCCCACACTCTAAATGTTTTATGCCCAAGGAGGGCATTGCCGAATACCAGAGAATTGTTCATCCGCAAGCTGCTTCTTCCACCAAGGAAACAGGATAAGGAACATCTCGCAATTAATTGCAAAACACAAGTCATAGGAACTTCACCCAAATGTTTCCTTTGTTAAGCACCTAAGTTTTTCTTAATTGCTGAGATTATCAGGGGATTTAGAAAATTGACCTTGGAATAAAGAAATTGAAAGAAGATATTGTGTGTGATTATCCAATAATAAGGTATCCAATAATTAGTTAAAAGTGAAGAAATAAGGAAGAAAATGCATTTTTATATAAGCATATTACCCATATCCATGAAAAAAATTTTTTCAACTATTTCATGAAAACATATATAGAAACCTTAAACAATTTTGATGAGGAAAGAAGATCAAGCATTTATGCTAATTGGTATAATGTTGCGGATTTTAGGTGTTTATATTAATGTTTGTATTATGCTATTTTCAACATTGCATTTTCATGGTTCTGATAGGTTTATTCTAGTAGTATTTCCTAAATCTCTATAAGTACCCAGAAAAATTAATAATAGCTATCATTATATGAGAAATTCTGTACAAGTATTTGATCTGCTTTAGCTTATAAAACACACAAAGTGTCTCTATTAGGGGCATTTTGTCTGTGTTATCATTTTTCCTAAGTAGGTCAGTGAGTCCTGGAAAGCACCTGAGGTCTTGCTGTGAGCCAGGGGAGGGGCCAAGTTGGAACCCAGAAGCTCTCTCTCTGCTGTGTTGTATTATTCTGCTTCTGGTCATACCTTCAATCCATTAATCATTCTGATTAATCATCACTTGTGTCAAATTGTCAAATCAATACTGAAAAAGCTTAGCACTTATTCTATGTTTAGGAGCAAATTTTTTTCTATGAAATTTCCAACCCTTTGAGTATTTCCAATTTTAGAGTTTCCTAGGTGTTCTGTCTTATTTTTTGTAACAACTATTTTCATAGCCTCCGAGATTTAAATTTAAATTTAGTTTAATTTTACTTACATGGTTGAGGAAACACTATTTCAGACTTGAAGTGTTTTGGAATTCTTGGTGCAACTGGTCCTTATGTGACTTTTGAGGATAAGTTAGCATTTTGTATGAAGATAAATGGAAAGACCACTAGTTGGAGTGACTTCATCAGGATGCAAACTAAAAAGAGGCCTCTGGATGTAGGGAACAGCTTCAGATCCTTACAGAGATGGGTCAAGGGTTGGCCATGATACATTTGTGTCTGATCTGGACTTGTGCTCATTTTGGCTCTGCTATGAGGTTTTCATAAAGCTGGTTTTGCTAGGTTGCTGTAAAATCTTGCTCCAACATGTTTGTAATACAGTATAAATGGTAAGCATTTGATAAATGATAGTTATTTTTAGTGGTATGCTCAGAACCAAGTCCATGGAATTCATTTTGTGTTTTCCACAGAGATAAGGAACTGATTTTTTGACAGTGTTTGCACCTGTTATTAAGTAAGCTGACAAGATGGTGTTCACACACTCCTTCAGCACGGTGCCAGCCACTCTGAAATTTACATAACAAGAGACTGGGGAAAAGTATACCTGGGTAGCCAGGAACAAGAGAAACATTTCACCAAAAGTTGTCTTTCAGGCCCATAGAGAAGAAACAGGGGGCTTCAACTCAAGAGATAGAGGTAGGCAATGTGCTTTGACCAACCCCAGATTCTAGCCACAATGTCCATGTCCGCAACCAGAATAACTGAGCATGTACCAGTGTCTAAAATATAACTGAGAATGCACTTTTCCTTAATTTTAACATTAAGATTTCTGTCCTAGCAGGAACTTAAAACTTACTGGCATAATATGCAATGTGTGTCTAAAAGGGTTTCTAATTAGTGCCTGTGTGAGGTTGTACCTACTCCCACATGTGAAGATAAGGACTTCTCCTCTTGCAGATTCATTTCTCTCAAGATAAAAGATATCCACCTCTTTTGCTCCAGGAACCACATCTTAGGAAAGGATTCCCCATGTTCTCCATATCTGTTGCAAGTAAACTACTTTGTGTGACAACTACTTCTGGGGGAAGTTTTGATTTCTACCCACTGAGAAGCAGAACCACAACTTGGGTGGATAAAAACTATAGCTCCTGGACAGTACAAATTTTATTTACACCAGACAGAATTCTTGTTTTTCTGCATTAAATTATCATCCATTCACTTTATTTGTTTTCATCTGCTTTTCTTTTTCTTTCTTTTGTAAAGATTTACTTTATTTGAAAGGCAGAGTGATACACACACATACGCACACACACACAGATTTTCCATTCATTCATTGGTTCATTCCTCCAAATGTCCAAATGAACACAATGTCTGGAGTTAGACCAGGATCCAGGAACTCCACCCAGGTCTCCCATGTGGATGCAGAAGCCCGAGTGTTTGGGCCATCCTCTGCTGCTTTCCCAGGTGCGTTAGTAGAGAGCTGAATCCAAAGTGGATCAATCAGGTGGAACTAGCACTCTGACACAGGATATTGACATAAGAAGTGGCATCTTAACTTGCTGTGTCACAATATTGCCCAATTTAATTAGCTTTTCAATGCAGAGATTAGTTTGACAGGTTGTTGTCCCCCCCCCCCCTTTATTTATTTATTTTAGTTTTCACTTTTGGAACTCTTCTTTAATTTTTGAAAATATATATATATATATATATATATATATATATATATATTTAAAGATTTGAAAAGTCAGAGTTATACAAAGTGAGAAGGAGATGCAGAGAGAGAGAGAGAGAGAGAGGTCTTTCATCCTCTGGTTCACTTCCCAGTTGGCAACAATGGTAGGAACTGCTAAGATCTGAAGCCAGGAGTCAGGAGCTTCTTCTGGGCTTCCCACGCAGGTGCAGAGGCCTAAGGACTTGGGCCATCTTCTACTGCTTTCCCAGGCCATGGCAGAGAGCTGGATCCGAAGTGGAGCAGCTGGGACTCGAACGGGTGTCCATATGGGATGACAGCACTGTAGGTGGTGGCTTTACTTGCTACTCCACAGCACCAGCCATGAAATAATATATTTTTAATTTACATTATAGTCAAAGACTTAATGCTCCACCGAGTAGAATTCAACAAATAAAAAGTAGAAAGACCATAGTTCAAACAGAAATATATAGACAAGGGCAATAAGCAATAATCAAATGAAAAGACAAGTTGCTTTCTAACACTTAAATTTTATGACTACTTGGTCACTGAAATAAAATTAGTGCAAGCTGAGAAATTTAACCAATCTCTAGTATTCAGCCACGCTACAACTTTCCAACTTAAACTACCATCAGATGTGCTGTGTATATCCAGTATTGCAGAATTTGGGAAAAAGAATATGTTTTTGTTTAAGCTATCAAAGTATTTGCTAAGTAGATCACTGTACTGAAAGGAAGCTTGGATCATTTGCCCATATGTGTTAACTGATTAGATATACCAGAAAAAAAATCTCTTAATTTAAAAGCAGATCTAAAGTATACAGATAGAAGTTATGTTGCATGTACATACAGAGTTTTGTTGTATAATAGGTCAGAGGATAAATGAAAAATCAACCAAAAGAAGCTCTAAGGAAAATAATTTAAAAGTAATTCTGGAACCAGGTTGTTTTTCCCTTCTGTCTTTATACAGCTTTGTGAATGGTCATTAAAATAATCTGACCACACTGCAGATGATGGTGTAATTTTTTAAACAATTCTGGAAATTATGGAGTTTAAAACACAATAGTTAATCTTTCAGTAAGAAAAACAATTAGATCAGGTCATTATTATAATGGATAATTATTTTGCATTCTTTCCTTCAGAAACTTGTAGCTTTCCAAATTTCATTAAACATTAAATCTTTAAGGAAATGGGCTGTTTGTATGTTGCTTTTCTGACAAGACATCTCAAATGGGCTATTTTATTAGTGCTATTTCAACAATTGCTCCTTGATACATTGAATGTAGCTTTCCAGTGAAGCTATCATTTTAATTTTAGTTATTTTCCCTTTTTTCAGCATAGCAGAAACTGTTGTAATTATTATAATTATGATTTATGGGTTTGAATTCCCACCATCAAAGGACCTATTGAACTTGATTTATTGTGCAGATATTAAGGTGGGTGTTTTACTAGTCACCTATGTCCACAAGTTCAGTGGCAACTGGTATTATTCACTGATTTCCAAAGCCTTGT
Organism: Lepus europaeus; assembly: GCF_033115175.1. Taxonomy (NCBI): domain Eukaryota; kingdom Metazoa; phylum Chordata; class Mammalia; order Lagomorpha; family Leporidae; genus Lepus; species Lepus europaeus. Next base: position 18,696,697 of record NC_084828.1, on the reverse strand, counting down.
TCTCTGTGTATCAACTGACCCTGGATAATCTCTTTTGTTTTTTAAGTCTATATCAGAGGTACTAGAAATGGCCGAAATATCTGTTAATTAATATGTTCATTATTTGATGAACAAAGAGTTACCAATTCAGAGATACTTCCCATCTGCTAGTTCACTTATCAAATGCCTGCAATAGCTGGGGTTGGGCCAGGCTAAAACCAGGTGTCAGGAACTCTAGCTAGGTCTCCCATGGTGTGCCCATTATGGGAAAGTTGGAAATGGAAGCTGAAGTGGGACACGAATCGAAGCACTCTGATGAAATGCAGGAATCTTAACTAGCCTCTGCACAGTCATTAGAAAATTCACAAATGTGAAATTGGTTTTAGTAAATTATACGAAATTCTCATCGGGAGGCTTGCTTTTGTTGTTGTTGTTGTTTGTTTGTTTGTTTTATTGATAGGAATCTACAACTTGATTTTGTATAGCTTATATTGAAACAAAAAAAATTCTGTAGTGTTAAAATATGCTTTACTGGTATACTGGATATGATGGACTCCCACTCAACATCTATTTTTTAGGGACTGAAAAATTAATGTTTACCCTTCGCAGGAGCTTGTGCGTCAGAGTTCTAGGAGGGAATTAAGTCTCCACTTAGATTTAAGCCATTTCCTGTTGCCAGATTCCAGATCGCTGTCTTGTCACTCTGGTAGTATGTCATTAACCACACTGAACATGCCATTTGTGTGTGGCCAAATGGTGGCTAAGTCACTGCTCCACAAGAGGAGTTCTCCTGTTTTCTGAGAGTCTTCCCAGGATTTCTGATGGGGGTTTGATGTTCCTGGCCTTCCCATGTTTGATCATCACCCAATTCATCTTACTATTTACGTCAACTTAAAACACATAGGGTGGTTTGCTTTTAACCAGCAGTTCCTAAACAACTCAAGCAAACTGCTTTTGCACTATTTTCAAATGTGTTCTAAAAAACAGTTATACATAGGAAGACAGCATCGTCAAATAGTTAAAATGTTGGAAAACAAGAGGCTACTTATTAATATTATTATGCTTGTGTGCACTACTATAATACAGTTTGTGTTTTGCACTGTTAATCCTAAAATATGTTATGTTAATTTTATCCACTCAAGTTGCCTACATAAAGCCAATATCAACTGGTTTTACAGGAGTTTACCTATAAATTTTAACAGGTGGGTTTTGAAAATAATCCAGATTTTAAAGCTGGAAATATCTTCTGTTTTACCAGGTAAAGAAATAAAAATCTTAGAGGAAGGATTAGGTTATGTAATTTCTTCTGTTTGATACTAAAATTCCATAAGACTATATGTGAGAAAAATAAAAATATTACTGAATTGCACTTTACTGGATCTTTGAGAAGTGTGAGTGACAGAATACATTTTATGGACATTTTCTATGCCTTGTAAAAATAAAACTAAATATACATGTTTAACTCTACATAAAAATGAACTTAGTTTCTCTCTGCTTTTTATATTCCTTTATGGTTTACTACTTTAGGTATTAAATCAAGAATCTCATGTTGGGGAAAAGGGTTGCCTATCAAAAGCTTCTTTCTTCAAGAAAATATTTGGTGGATTCCCATATGTCTACTGAAATAAAAGCTAGGGGATACTACGCATGCGTACACAATCTTCTCTCAAGATTTTGGCAGAAGAATTGTTTAAGTTCGTCACTCCATCTAGAAAGCCAACTATGGGTTTATGAGGGGGAGGGGACTATATTCATAAATTAGTTCTTGCAAGTCTGAGAAGCTTTGGGAGTTAGGTCTGGTAGTACCAATTAAAATGCTGTCGTTTTCAACAAAAGTAGTGTGTTGCATTTATTTTAGTCAGGGTCGGAGTGGAAGGGACATCGTTTCTCACCTCATCTCACGCTTATCAAAGAGGCCAGTCACTTTGGCATAGACTTGATGTATTTAAGCAGCATAATGCACAGTTAATTACCATTGACAAATAACCTGTGAGTGCTTTGCACAGTGGGCCTACTGGTGTGGAATGGTGTCAAGATAGTGCCTGCCAAGAGCCAGCTTTGCTTTGTGATTTAACACATGGGATCTGCAGACATGATTATCCAGGCCTGTAACCTGACTCCAAATTAACTATTAACTCTTTTATTCTGGACATGTCACTGAGTTTCAGCTTAAGTTTTCTATCTAGAAAATAATGATTATAATTGAATCTACCTCATTTGATATGGGAATTATATAAAAAGATTCATGGTGTTGATTCAAACTCTCTTAAATAAGGAATTCTCCACCATTAATTGATTCCAAAAGCTGGAGAAGCAGTGAATCATTTTTTCCATTGCATAGACCCATGAAAATGACAACCTACTGAAATACTAGATATAAAATATTAAAATATGAGTTTAATTATAAATAACATATGAGATAGTCCTTTAAAATGCTGTTTCTGCTCAGAATAGCTTTCCTAGATCATAGGCAACAGGCCAAACTTCTGTGCACAGATTTGCCCTCCTACACTTCTGAATGACGGGGCAGACACACAATAAGCAGCAGGCACAGCCTTTGCCATCTCCACATTCATGCCTTGCATATTTTTGTCAAATCCATTAGGATTGCTACAATAAAATGCCATAATGGAATAGCTTATAAACTACAGTTTATTTACCACAGGTATAAAGTTCAAGATCATTTGGGATTTTCTGGTGAGGGAGGCTTTCTGGTTCAGAGATAGTAACTTCTGGTTGTGTCCTCACATGGAGGAAAAGACAAGACAGCTCACTTGGGAGTCTTTTATAGACATTTATCCCAATTATTAGGGATTAGTGCTCTTATAACATAATGGTCTCTCTTCATGATTGAATTACTTTCCAAAGGTCCTACATTCAAATCCCATTGCATTAGTGATTAGATTTTGATTTCAGAAATTTGTGCAAAACACAGACATTCATTCCATGACATGGAGGACTAAAAGAAGACTGTGCTTTGCTAACCTGGAATGTAGTCTACAGGCTTGAATCTCTTTCTCTCTCTCTCTCGCTCTCGCTCTCTCTTCCTCTCTCTCACATTCTATCTCTCTCTCCTCACTTTCTCTCTGTCTCTCTCTCACTCTTGCGCTCTCTCTCCCTCTCTCTGATATCACATTTTGAATTAGACTTTGTCCCCTAAGTAAATGGCAAATCCTCAGATGTGGCACTCTTATGCAGATTGATCAGCAACAAGACATACAGAGCTTGAATAAAGTCTCATTATTTACTTAGGAAAACTAAGTAACGTTATTTTACATGGAAGGGCTGGTGGAGATTGCAGTTGTATTAGATTAACATAGATGGAATTTATTTATTGAGGAATCATATAAGTTCATAACAATGAGAGTTCTTCCAGCCAAAATTTGGGCATATACTAATAAAAAGTGATGACAAAGATAGACAATTTCATTTTACAAACCGCTAAAATCACTTGACCTCCCGAGTTTTGGAGTGATGATAAGAGTGTCAGTTTCTCATCTTTCTCCCAGTGGCACATTGTGCTTATTTTCTGATATACCCTACATGAATCTCATCTCCATCAATGCAGAGATTTTGTCTGTTTTTCTTTTTCTCTTTTTTCTTTAAAGATTTATTTTATTTATTTGAAAGTGTTACAGAGAGAAGTAGAGACAGAGAGAGAGGTCTTCCATCCGCTGGCTCACTCCCCAGATGGCTGCAATGGCCGGAGCTGCACTGATTTGAATCCAGGAGCCAGGAACCTCCTCCAGGTCCCCCATGCGGGTGCAGGGGCCCAAGCACTTGGGCCATCCTCCACCGCTATCCCAGGCCATAGCAGAGAGCTGGTCTGAAAGAGAAGCAGCTGGGACTAGAACCAGCACTCACTTGGGATTGCCAGCACCTCAGGCCAGGGCTTTAAACCACTGTGCCACAGTGCCAGTCTCTTGTCTGTTTTTCAGTTCTTTAGATGCAATGTCTATAGTTGAGCTTAGCAGAGTAAATTTTCAATAATATGTAGATGGATGAGTATATGGGCTTTTACTTGTTTTCTTGTTATTTGAGAATATACTTTTTTTTTTCTTTCTTTTTACTTTTTTTCTTTGGGACTTAAATAAATGGATCTTTGTTTAAAACTTTTAAAACCTCAAACCTACATAAACTATATTTTATATATAACTGTGCATTCAATAAATATTAGTAAATGAATCTAGAGTCTATTATTGTTAATGTGACAGCCTAGGTATCTCTTTATATTGAGTAAGTAAAAGTTTATCAAACATATATTGCTATATTATGAACAGGATATTAAATTTTAGTTTATCTTTATGTGATTACATAGTTGGGCAGTCATACTTTCGAAATGGTACTAAAGAGGCCAGTGCTGTGGCATAGTGGGCTGTCTTCACCTATGGCACTGGGATCCCATATGGGCAACAGCTCAAGTCTCAGCTGCTCCTCTTCTGTTCCAGCTCTCTTCTATGGCCTGGGAAAGCAGAAGATGACCCAAGTGCTTGGGTCCCTGCACTCACATAGGATATGTGGAAGAATCCTGGCTCCTGGCTTTCGATTAGCCCAGCTCCTGCCATGATTGCAGCCCTGTGAGGAGTGAACCAGTGGATGGAAGATCTCTCTCTCTGTCTGTCCCTCTCTGTGTGTGTAACTCTAGTTCTCAAATAAATAAATAAATCTTTAAAGAGAAATGGTACTGTAAAATGGTGCTTAAAAAGGAAATGAAAATTTTATATCCAAGTATACAAAATCTTAAAATAAAATGGTATACAAGCTATCATAAGAAGTAGCATATAATCTTACTTTGAAATAATTTTTTAAATAATCAAAAATAAAGAAAGATATTGTTGTAACTAAAAATTGGGTCAATGAGATTACTATTACCATTACATGAAAATTACATACACACATGCACATATTGCATATTGGTTCTTGATTTATATCTATTTCCAGTAGTTATATACATAAATAAAATCAGACAAATAAAATCATTTTTTCCTAAATATCTTATGGGATTTTTGATATTCCACACAGAATCTTACCGCAGTCCATCTTTGGTTTATCTATAGTGACTGCTTTTGTTTGGTAGACTTTACCAGACCAATCTTTCTCCTTTATAAATATTTATTTTCTATACAATGCTATGATTGTATCTCCTATCTGAAAATGTCTCATTTGAAGGGAGGAAATAAATTTGTTCTATGGTTTTCATTAAATAAATGTTCCCCAGCCATCTACACAGGAGTCTGGCAGGATAAGAGTCTACCTAATTAATGTACATTTTTGTACACAGATAAAATTTATATTGGGTGGTCTTATTAAAGTTCAACAGTAGTGGCAAGGCCAAATCATAAACACATTATGCTTATATAAAACATCAGAATCAAGCACTGGGATTTCCTAATGTCTCAACTATCATTATATATTATATGTCTAGATTAAATTATAGCTTACTGTAAGATGAGAGAGAAGATATGTTATCAATCCCCCCAGTGTGAGTTTAACATTACTTAAAATTCTGCCAAAGAGTAAGAGAAATCTAATAAAATTTGGGTGGCCTGTATTTTATGGTATGACCAAGTGCAAATATATAAACCATATAGACATAGATGTGTAGGTCAAGATACTGATCAAAATGACAAGTCACCTTGGCATCTCAACCTTATAATACTTTTTTTCTCAACATGGTGATCCTTTCCACTACCTCTTTCTCTTATGGACCTTGTGTAACATTAAAAAAGTCAACATAGAAATAGAGTAAATAGAGTAATAATGAAACATGAAATAGAGTAATAATGGCTAATGCATGTCTTCAGAGATCCCTTCCATTATGTATCTGCTACGGTCTTTTGTTTTTTCTATACATACTTACATTTCTTCTTACTCTGCCCATGATTTTGGATACATTAAGATAAAACATATTGTGATGCTAACACCACAGTTGCAGGGACTCAATAATCAGGATGTGAATCCCAAACATCTCCTGAACTTGATAAGTTATAATCTTGGGAATTATGGAACACAGCAGGTAGAAATACCCAATGTGGAAGAGGGAGAGTGTCAGGTCATTGTGTTGGATATGAGGTTTGCACAGTATACAACTTTGGGGAGGCATCACTATGGTGCAACTTCTGTGAATGGTAAAGTAGGAGCTGAATACATACAATTTCTGAGTCATGTAGTTTTTTTTTTTTATTTCATATTCAGAAGCTGGTTCGAAAAGAGTGTTTTGGGTCATAACTTACATATGCTCGTAGAGACAGAAAAGGAAAATTTGTAAAAGGAAATGATTTGCAACAAAAATATTAAAACAGAATATTCCCATAGTTTGTCAAAAACTAGAGGTTATATAAATTTAATTTCTATTGTTAATTGTTAAAATCACCTTGTCTCCTGTGAACAAGAGAAAAAGAAAACAGCTCACGTGCTAGCTGTCATATTGGAAGTTTTGTAGGAAAAGACATCAGTGTTTTTAGAGATCTCATGCTTTTCTGAAAGTCTGCACATGATTTATGTAAAAGATAAAGCCTCAACTGGAGTGAGGCGGATTCAAATTGCACTAGGAATTTATGCCAAACAAAGCAGTAAGCAAAGCAGTAAGGAAATACCATAACTCCTTAAGGTTCTGGCTGCATTCCATCTGAGTATATTGAGAAACAACAGATAGCCTTCGCTCTGGGAAGACAGTAACTTGGACATTGGTTGTCTTAATTTGTTGGAATAGCATTAATTGTAGTGAGTTTAAATGTTCCTTTAAATAGTTTATTTAAATGATGTAGATTAGAAAATACGACATTTATTAAATATTTTGCTGTTCATAATGTTTGCAAAATAATGATCTTTCATCTGCATTTGGATTCTACTAGCCACTGAGCTATTAACATGTTTTAATTAAGCCCTTAGTGGCTTTTCTTTATCCTGGAGTTCACCATTCTCTTGTCCCCAAAGCACAGCCTGTACAAGGGCTTGAGTGCAGGTAGCTTATTTTGGCACGGACTGGAGAGAAGCAAAGCCAAGCCCGGAGGCATTTTTGCATTGAGTTCTGCCACTGTGAGCAACTGGGCTTGGATCCTGCTGGGCAGTTCTGAGGCGCTTCCTGGAATATGCCTTGGAATTGCTCATTCAACTGTCTTGGGTGGAGGGGGCATTAATCCACAGGCTCTTGTTCCCCCTGTCAAAGACTGCTGCATGAGGTGTTATCTCCCTTGCAACCTCAAATGGCAAAAAGATAAAAGATGAGAGGCACGAAACACAGCTGAAACGAAGGTTGCCAATTGCCTGTAGGCAAACTGGGGGGGGGGGGGGGGCTGTAACAAAGACCAGAAAGGCAATGTACATGAATGTGGGCGAGGGACAAAGGTGTCCTAGATAACTTGATATTCAGGCAGGAAGCAGGAAAAATAAGTAGAATAATTTTCTAGGCATTTTATTTCACTCTCATGATAAACAGACCTGCTTCCTAAGCACAATGATTGACACCCCAAATATGTTGTATTTGCCATATAGATGCTTGACAGGTGCTTTTTTTATGGAATGGATGAGTCACATTTGTTAACTTTCTCACTATATGATGAGCCCTTAGTCATTATTTATTATATTAACTCATCACAGAGATTCCAGAGTTAGGTGCTTTTTATTGTTTTTTTTTTTTTAAGCTTTATTTATTTATCTGAAAGGCAGAGTTCCAGAAAGGAAGAGTCAGAGAGAGAGAGAGAGAGAGAGAGCGAGCGCAATGGCAGAAGTAGGGCTGATACAGAGCAAGGAGCCAGGAGCTTCTTCTGGGTCTCCCATTCTGGTACAGGGGCCCAACGACTTGTGCCATCTTAAGTTGCTTTCCCAGGCCATAGCAGAGAGCTGGATCGAAAGTGGAGCAGTCAAGACTCAAGCCAGTGCCCATATGGTTTGCCAGCACTGCAGGTGGTGGCATTACCTGCTATGCCATTGTGCTGGCCCCAAGTAGGTATTCTTTATCTCCTATTAAATAGTAGGAAATTGAGAAGAAGTGAATCTAAATAACTTTGCCAAAGTCACTTTGTAACTTTGTCCAAAAGTGGAACTACATATCTCCCTTTTTGTTGTTGTGTCATACTAACTCTCCTCCAGCACCGCGGTGCTTTGGATGGAGGAAAAAAAACGAGATTATAAGAAAAGCATCGCAACGCTCACTAACATGTCTCTGGAGTTTTATTCCTCTTGTGTAGTTTCGCATTAGGTTCAGGTCCATTAGTCTGTTTCCATATATCGTGAAATATTCAGATATCTTAGGCTTTTAACATTATGAATTCACTTTAATTCATTTAAATGTCTAGTCTCCACTTATTCAGTATTGTTAGGCATTGTGTGACAGCCTTTTTTTTTTTTTTAGTTTGTTTCATGTTAATGTAACAGTAATACAAAGATTGTAGATTCAATATAGTTTGCAGATAACAATTCTAACAATATAATGATATTCCCTTACTCCCTCTCTCCCTCTCCCTTCCTCCTTCTTTCTTTCTTCCTTCCTTTTTCCGTTCTTCCTTTTTTCTTCCTTTCTTTTTCATTTTTTGAGATAACATTTTTTTAAAAGATTTATTTACTTGAAAGACAGAGTTACACACACAGAGAGAAAGAGAGGTAGAGAGAAAGAGAGAGAGAGAGAGAAAGAGGTCTTCCATCCTCTGGTTCACTCCCCAGATAGCCGTGACGGCTGGACCTGGGCTGATCCAAAGCCAGGAGCCAGGAATTTTTCTGGGTCTCCCACGCAGGTGCAGGGGCCCAAGGACTTGGGCCATCTTGTTCTGCTTTTCCAGGCCACAGCAGAGAGCTGGATCAGAAGTGAAGCAGCTGGGACTTTAACCGGTGTCCATATGGGATGCTGGCACCACAGGCTTTACCTGCTACACATTTGTAATTTATATTACATGTGACAATCTTTTTAGAGCTATATTAAAGACTGAAAATGGGGCCGGCACCACAGCTCAATAGGCTAATCCTCCTCCTGCGGCGCCGGCACACCGGGTTCTAGTCCCGGTTGGGGCGCTGGATTCTGTCCCAGTTTCCCCTCTTCCAGGCCAGCTCTCTGCTCTGGCCCGGGAGTGCAGTGGAGGATGACCCAAGTCCTTGGGCCCTGCACCCACATGGAGGACCAGGAGAAGCACCTGGCTCCTGACTTCGGATCAGCGCAATGTGCTGGCCACAGCGCACCGGCAGCGGCGGCCATTGCAGAGTGAACCAACGGCAAAAAGAAAGACCTTTGTCTCTGTCTCTCTCTCACTGTCCACTCTATCAAAAAATTTAAAAAAAAAAGACTGAAAATGAAATGTAGGTGTGTTAAATTACTTTTCTTCCAAGTATTTCCTGCTTCATGGACCTTTACACAAGTTTTTTTACAAAGAGTACACTCTAATTCCAGCTGAGTGCTATACCTAAGACTTACGTTAAGGCTAATACACACAGGGTCGGAGCTGTAGCATAGCAGGAAAAGCCACCGCCTGCAGTGCTGGCATCCCATATGGGCACCGATTCAAATCCTGGCTGCTCTACTTCTGATCCAGCTCTCTGCTATGGCCTGGGAGAGCAGTAGAAGATGGCCCAAGTCCTTGAGCTCCTGCACCCATGTGGGAGACCCTGAAGAAGCTCCTGGCCCCTGGCTTTGAATCAGCACAGCTTCCTCTGTTGTGGCCACTTGGGGACTGAACCCCTTGGATGGAAGATCTCTCTCTCTCTCTCTGACTCTGCCTCTCTGTAACTCTTTCAAATGAATAAATAAATCTTTAAAAATAAATAATATACAAGGACCAGCATTGTGATCTAATCAATCTGCCACTTTGAACAGCATCATCCTATAATGGAGCACCAGTTCAAGTCTGGGGATTCTCGGCTTCTGATCCAGTCCCCTGCTAATGTGCCTGGGAAACAGTGGCTAAAATGCTTGGCCCCATATGGAAGACATGAGTGTGGTGCCCAGCTTTTGGCTTTGACTTTGGCCAGCCCTGGATGTTGCAGCCATTTGAGGAGTGAACCACTGCATGGAAGAGCACTCTCTCTCTCTCTCTCTCTCTCTGCATAATAAGTAAATGAATGAATAAGTATTTAAAAGAAAAAGATATTAATTGATATCATGGCATAATTGATTCAGTAGCTGATTTTATTAAGAACAATTAGCAATTTAAATTTAAAAGTACTTACTTATCTATTATTTCCATGTTTTCATTAATTCATCATTTTTACATCATTTTTTATTTTTACTATGACAATACTTTGTAAACAAACTAAAATCCAGACATACAAAGATAATTAGATATAAGCCAAGATAACAAACTATGCCACTACTGAGAGCAGGGCTATTAAAGAAAACTTTAATCAAACAAGAAAATTTTATTTTAAAGGAGATAAAATAACAATAATAGTATCCCCATCTAAACAAAATTGTATTTGAATATGTACAATCTATCTCTAGGACACTCTCCTGGGTTTTATTTTATAACTTTAAAATTCTAGATATTTGCAAACTGTTTGTAATTTATGCTATTGACCTAATGTTTACAAAGCCCCATATCTTCAAAAGAAACACACAATGAAATATATAAAGTGATAGAAAAGTAATATGCAGTAAGGCCGAATTCAAAACATGATTTACAACAGTGTTTAATGCCATAGTAATCTCTGTAGTAATGCTAAATTAGAGCTGTTTGGAAAAATAGCTCAACAATGAGAATGTTGTTCTCTTCAGAGTGGCTATTCCTAAGGCCTATGATTATTCTCTCACTCAGAATTTTGTTTGAAAATACATTTGCTGTGAAATCCATTTGTTATTTTGTAACCTCCTCAGTGATTTGCTGTGCACAAGCATGTACACACCTGTTATCGTTATCTAACTCTTGCACAGCAAGGCTGCTACAAAGTACAGCGTTATCAAGAAAGATTCTACTGTTAAATCCCTTGCTATGTCTCCAGAGCCATCTCTCTCCATGTACTTGATTTTTTTCACTCTACTTCAGAGAACTCCCTGCTCTTTCCCTGAACTGATAATACCCAAGCATATCTCTCTATCTCAGAGATTAGACTTCACTTCACTTTCTTATTCTTTTGTTTGTTTGCTTTTATTTTTTTGACAGGCAAAGTGGACAGTGAGAGAGAGAGACAGAGAGAAAGGTCTTCCTTTGCCGTTGGTTCACCCTCCAATGGCCGCCGCGGCCAGCGCACTGCACTGATCCGAAGCCAGGAGCCAGGTGCTTCTCCTGGTCTCCCATGGGGTGCAGGGCCCAAGGACTTGGCCCATCCTCCACTGCACAGCAGAGAGCTGGCCTGGAAGAGGGACAACCGGGACAGAATCCGGCGCCCTGACTGGGACTAGAACCCGGGGTGCCAGCACCGCAGGCGGAGGATTAGCCTATTGAGCCGCGGCGCCGGCCTTTCTTATTCTTGATCCTCTCCTAAATGTTCTTGAGGACTCAGCTCAAAGATGAATGCATTCTTCCTCTAACAAAAAAAAAAATAGTAATAACAAAATATGCTCTGCTCCTCAGCCTAAGTGAGTTGAGTGATGGAATGTTCAGGTATAAATAATCTAGATTCAATATGGAGTTTAATATAATTTGACAGTAGAAGCACCAGTTAAAGGAAGATTAAAAATTATTACTTTAAGGAAGTAACACTTTTTTGGTTTATTTTAAGATTTAATGACTCTATCCTGCTGTCATCTGTCAATGCAATTTAAATGTATATTTCTGTTATGTTTTCCCCTGAACAAGCCACTGTGGATTACAGATTGTGATATAATGTTTTCTGTATTCCAAGATCATTATTTCTACATTTCTGGTAAATGTTTAGATAATCCGAAGTTGAGTTTATCGAACACAATAGCAACATAATTGAATATTGTCCAAGTATGAAATAGAAGTATTCATTTTCATAGACAATCTGCTGTTCATAATTTATAATACTTTGTAAAAATCATAAAAAATACAGCTTACTAGGAATGAAAGAAAAAGGCATATTTAATACAAAATGTTTAAGTTATTTCCAGGGAGTAAACAATAGTATTCCATTAAGTTTTATTAGCCTTTCAGGTGAATCACCTGACTCCAATACTTTTAAGTGATGGCTGTTCTTTTGAATTATTTGCCTTTCTTTTCATCTTCTTCCACATTCATTGCCCCGGTCAGCTGCTGCCCTTTCTCATCCTGAATTCTGTAGAGTTGTTCTGGATGTTCTCTTTTGGATCTTCAGTGTCTTCTAATCCTCTTCCATCTCTTACCATTTATAGTCATACCCCACAAAATTATATTTCTACCTTATAATCTTATGCCTCCCCCTCTCATTTTTTTTCCATCCTTACCTACCTTTTTTGAAAAGTCCAACCTCAGCATTGTGTGTAGTCAATTTCAAAATCCACGTCCAACCTTAGAACTACATCTTTGCCTCACCTCTTCAAATTTCACATAATCAGTCTCCAGACCACTCATAATTTTGTCAATACCTGGTAATTTTACTTATATGGTGCTTTGTTTTCTTATTCTCATGATTATATCCTTGCTATCAGATTAAATTGAAATGCTATTTTATCTATGGAATATTTCTATTTTCTTAATCCAAAATTAATTGTTTGTGTGTGTGTGTGTGTGTGTTTCTGTTGTATGAATCTTTATCGCAGATTGTCTTGTAAACCATTCATATACCTTCCCTCAACCTGGAGCTGTGAACTCTGGAAAAAATAGTCTATATAGTTTTCATTTATTTTATCTAAGTCCTATAAGTATGGAATAGATGTGTACTTTTTTGGTGCAGGCATCTAGTAAATAAATACTGGTGGATAGATATTCTCTTCACAAATGTGTGAAGTATTCTGTATCCTGTCCCTCTGAAGCAACGAAGCCTCCACTGAGAACTGGGCTCAATCCTCTTCCAGCACATGAGAATCTTTTTGTTCTTTTGTTTTTATTTTTACACCCACCCAACACTGGGAATTATCTTACTTCCTAATAAAAATCACCTATTCTGTAGTCTTCTATTTCAAGTTCTACTGTGTTTTGAAGAATCATTGGATAAAATAACTGCAAATAACTTTGGATACTAATCTAATGTGATATATTTGGTAGTATCTTTCCAAAAGTAGCTCCCAGGAGTTGGCATTGTGGAATAGCGGGTAAAGCCACCACCTGAGATGCCAGCATTACATGTGGGTGTTGGTTTGTGTCCCAGTTGCTCCACTTCCACTGCAGCTCTACGCTAATGGTCTGGAAAAAGCAGTAGAAGATGACTCAAGTGCTTGGGCCACTGCCACCCACTTGGGAGACCTGGAAGAAGCTGCTGGCTCCTGGCTTCAGCCTGGTCTAGTCTCGGGAGAGAACCAGTGGATGGACGATCTCTTTCTGCCTCTCTTCATAAATCTGACTTTAAATTAAATAAATAAATCTGTTTTAAAAAGTAGCTCACACGGGGCCAGCACTATGGTGCAGCGGGTTAAAGCCCTGGCCTGAAGTGCCAGCATCCCATATGGGCGCCACTCCTAGTCTCGGCTGCTCCTCTTCCCATCCAGCTCTCTGCTATGGCCTGGGAAAACATAGGACGATGACCCAAGTCCTTGGGCCCCTTAATCCATGTGGGAGGCCTGGAAGAAACTCCTGGCTCCTGGTTACAGATCGGCTCCAGCCATTGCGGCCATCTGGGAAGTGAACCTCATCTGGGAAGTGAACCAGCAAAATGTAAAGTAGCTTACAGGAAACATATAAGAATTACCAAAAAGAAAAAAAAAGAAGAAATGTGATTATTGGATACTTTACAGTAATTATTTTTTTACATATGGAGGAAGGTGTTTTTTGCTACTAGGATTTCGCTTGCTCCTATTTTTATTTAACATTTTCCATTCTCTATTCCATGTAACCTTGTAGTTCCTTAAAAAAAAATTACTGAAATGTAAATGAGTAAATACCCACCAAAAAAAAAAAAAAAGTGAACCTTCAACATGTTTGAAAATTCTTGAAACAGAATCAGAATCCAGGCTTATTTATATTACCGTTATTTTGATGTAGGTTGATAAATCTCAAAACTAAGATGGGAAAGTGACCACAGTTTCCCCCTACGAAAAGCTCAAGTACTTTTCTATTGCAAAATACCGTTATTGCAAAAATATCCAGTCAGGGCCGGCGCCGTGGCTCAATAGGCTAATCCTCCGCCTTGCGGCGCCGGCACACTGGGTTCTAGTCCCGGTCGGGGCACCGATCCTGTCCTGGTTGCCTCTCTTCCAGGCCAGCTCTCTGCTGTGGCCAGGGAGTGCAGTGGAGGATGGCCCAAGTGCTTGGGCCCTGCACCCCATGGGAGACCAGGATAAGCACCTGGCTCCTGGCTTCGGATCAGCGCAGTGCGCCGGCCGCCGCGCGCCAGCCGCGGCGGCCATTGGAGGGTGAACCAACAGCAAAGGAAGACCTTTCTCTCTGTCTCTCTCTCTCACTGTCCACTCTGCCTGTCAAAAAAAAAAAAAAAATCCAGTCAGTATTAAGATAGCTAATGCATTTCAACACAGGAACTGTTTTACCTGAGGAGAGAGTAAACCAGTGGATAAAAGACCTTTTTCTCTGTCTCCCTCTCTCTGGCACTCTGCCTTTGAAATAAATAGAAGTCAATCTTTTTTTTTTTTTTTCTTGAACAAAAAATGCATCCAGTTGATAAAGTCATTGGCTTTCCAGTCTGTATATGCCAGAATCCTTGCTCCTCTCAGTGTTCATTGAAGACTCATGTTGATGTAACCAAGCGATTTTAATCATCTGAGGAGTCTGAAGAAATACATGCATCTGCTAAAACCACAGATTATAAGAATTCTTAACTTTTATTTGCTTATTTTTATTACTTGAGAGACAAAGAACTAGATAGATGGATAGAGACAAAGAAAGAGAAGGAGAGAAGGAGAGAGGGAGAAAGGGAGAGAGGGAGAGAGGGAGAGAGGGAGAGAGGGAGAGAGAGAGAGAGAGAGAGAGAGAGAGAGAGAGAGAGAGAGATTACTATACAATGGTTCACTCCTTAAATTCCCGTAATGACCAGAGCTGAGGCAGTCCAAGCTAGAAGCTGTTAATTCAATCCTGGTCTCCCATGCCATCATTGCTACCTTCCAGGGTCCATATCAGCAGAAACCTAGAATTGGGAGAAAAGCCGACATTGGAACCGAGTTCTCTGATTTAACCCAAAAGCATCTTAAGGAGTATTTTATCTGCTGGCCAAACACCACTCATCCTGATTGCAATCTTTCAGTTGGTTCAAAGGAATTGAATGAAAGTTCAGGGTTGTGTAAAATTATTTCCAAAATTTAAGCTCAATCATACAGCTGCATCTCTGTCCAGATATATATATATATATATATATATATATATATATATTCTGTATGTAATCATCCATGAATTTTGTTTCTTTTACTTTTAACTAAAATAACTCCTGACAGTAAAATATACTAATCTCAAAAATGATTGAATGGAAGAAAAACAACAAAAAACCAAGTCTGAGTTTATTGAAGGAATGTTCTAGTATTTTTAATTCCAAGGCAAGAATGATCGATCATTAAATATAGTTAAAATGCATTGTGTATGGGCCTGCATTGTGGTGTAGCAAGTAAAGCCGTCACCTACAGTGCCAGAATTCCATATAACCACCAATTCAAGTTCCAGTGGCTCCAATTCTAATGGTAGCTCTCTTCTATGGCCTTGAAAAGTTCTTGGGTCCCTGCACCTGTGTGGGAGACACAGAAGAAGTTCCTGGCTCCTGGCTTCAGATAGGTCCAGCTCCTGCCATTGCAGCCACTGGAGGTGTGAACAAGCTGATGGAAGACCTCTCTCTCTACCTCTTCCTCTCTGTAACTCTGCCTTTCAAATAAATAAATAAATATTTTTAAAAAATTTTAAAATGCATTGCATATATATTTGGATGCTTACGTCACACATTAAAATATCTACCCTGGTGGTGGTTGTTTAGACTGGCAGTTAAGATGTCCAAACCCACATTGGAGTATCTGGCTTTAATTGTCAGCTCTAGCTCATTACTTCAATTGCTTGATAATTCAGATGCTGTGAGATAGTGGTGATCTTTCAATAAATAGAGTTCTTGCTACCCATAAAGGAAACCCTGAGAAACTTCTGGGCTTTCAGCTTCTGGACATTAAAGGAATAACCCAGCACTCTCTCTCTCTCTCTCTCTCTCTCTCTCTCTCGCTGCCTCTCAAATAAACTTGGTAAACTAAAAAATAAAATAAAATAACTATCTTGTAAATTACTGTATTTTCTTGCCTGAAATCTACTTTAATTTTTATCATTGCTATTGTTTACTGTAAAATCTGAATGCTTACTCATGTTCACATGAGCATTTAGAAAAGATACACTTGCAAGTGCTAACACAATGGACCTTTCCAGTAGCACTCTTTTAATCATATCACTTTACAAAATTTTATTAAAGAATACTCAAAACATTGCTTTTTTCCTAATAAAGAATGACTAATTGATTTTCCTATCTTATCATTAGTGAGCATAATAAAGAAGTAAGAGAAAATTTACTTATATTTGCAAGCCTCTTAAAAGCATTATTATTCTCTTTTAAAAGTATTATTATTCTCTTTTATAAAACAAAAGAAATCAAGTTAACAACATTTAATTAGTTTTAAAAAAAAGTACTTCTTGGCTGAGCTAAGCAAAAATTTCTTAGCATTCCAGATGACTTGTGTCCAATGTTATATATACAACTTCCATGGCTGTAATATCACATGGTTAAATGGCGTAGCTTGCACAATCTCCTGTTTTAATTTGTGGAATTTTCCAGTGGTGCTTCTAGATTTTAGGTTGTTGTAACCAGAGTCCCCTAAAGTCAGATTTCATTGGCCTCAGAACGTTTTCTTGCACGTTTACCATCAAGAGTCAAGCCACTGTCGCAAGTAGTAACCACAACATTCTACTGAAGGCAAATGATATAATTAACTGTAATTTAATTTAATTGTTTGGAAATAACTGTGACAATTTTGGTGGTAGTACGTTAACATTTATGTCTACTTATGTCCACAAGGATTGAAGAAACTATATTTAGATATTATAGGAATCCCTCCATCAAGAAATTTAATAAGTGATCAACATTTAATTATTTGGTCCAAAGTGTAAATTTAAGCTTTCTTAAAATAAAATGACTCTACTCTCAAATAATTTTGTTTTCGAAGGTTGCATCTCTGGGGCAATGACTAATTTTCTCCTGGTGATTAGTAATCACAATTATGTAGAGTGGCAGTTCTCTATGATTTTTTTTTTTTTTTGCACTGAGTGAAACAACATATTTCAAAACTGAGACTCTGGGACATTTTCTAAATCACATTTTTTCCCCAGTGAAGTCAAAGTTATATGTAAGTTTATTAAAGCATTATACAAGAAGAAATTGACCAATGTCAACAAGGCAGCATTTGCTTATTAGTATTTTCTTTAAATGTCAAAACTAATTACAACTTAAAAATATTTTTCAATTACTTGGGTTGAGTAAACATTAAAATGAAAACTATATTTTTCTTTAGTGATTTGGACATCTGTATCAAACATCTGGAAATTTGAGTCAATTGTGTTTTTCCCCTTAATCCAGTTTTCACCCAGCTGCATGGTGCAGTAAATATATCACATGTTAAGCACATCGAGTTTGCATTCTTATCACTTTGTGCACATCTGTTACTGACTTGAATTTCAGCCAGCTTTTGTGTAGGCAGAAGCCAATTTATGGGTCTATTTCAAAATCTTGAGTTACTTTGTGGTTAATAAAGAGATGCAAAAAGAAACTCACTGAACATGGAAAGAATAATAATCCTATAATGCATTGATTTCCTATTCTGCTCCAGGCTCTTTGTGGTGCGCAGTTTGTTATATATTGTGTGCTATTGTCTTGGTTTTGAGATCCATTAGATATTCAATGTAGGAAATGGCACTTAACTTTTCTGGAATTTAGTCCCCAGATTTACAAAATGCAAGGGTAATATAGCTCATTTTTTATGTATTGTGGTGATAAAATAAAAGTATGAGATCTACCCTCTTAACAAATTTTTATGTATTCCTCAGCATTGTTGCTTATAAGCATGTTTTGCAGTAGCTATCTATGTTTTTTCATTTTGAGAAACTGAAAATTTTACTCATTTAATAACACTTTTTCCCACAGTTCATTTTAAATTCTCTTTTCCATCTGAATTTCATTTTTTACAGTTTTACATAAATACTTAAATATTATAATCCAATAATATTTACTTATCATACACACACACACACACACACACTACATGTGATACTGCTCAAAGCAAATGCAGGAATGCAACTTCCAGAACCAGAAATTTCTCAAATCTTAAACAGCTGATTCTCATTTAAGCAAAAAAAGGAGAAGTGTACAAATACAGGCAAAACTGAACAGCTAAATCAACTAGAAAATAACATAACAGACCTTTTTCAGCCCATAATAAATACAGCTTTTAAAACTTTGGTGTCTGCGCCGGTGCTGCGCTCAATAGGCTAATCCTCCACCTTGCGGCGCCGGCACACCGGGTTCTAGTGCTGGTTGGGGTGCAGGATTCTGTCCTGGTTGCCCATCTTCCAGGCCAGCTCTCTGCTGTGGCCCGGGAGTGCAGTGGAGGATGGCCCAAGTGCTTGGGCCCTGCACAAGCATGGGAGACCAGGATAAGCACCTGGCTCCTGGCTTCGGATCAGCGTGGTGCGCTGGCTGTGGCGGCCATAAGAGGGTGAACCGACGGCAAAAAGGAAGACCTTTCTCTCTGTCTCTCTCTCTCACTGTCCACTCTGCCTGTCAAAAAAAACAAACAAGCAAACAAACAAACA
This sequence comes from Lepus europaeus, assembly GCF_033115175.1. Classification (NCBI taxonomy): domain Eukaryota; kingdom Metazoa; phylum Chordata; class Mammalia; order Lagomorpha; family Leporidae; genus Lepus; species Lepus europaeus. The sequence continues at coordinate 18,677,924 of NC_084828.1, read as the reverse complement.
ACACTTTGGTGTCTGAACATTTTGCTTACAAGAACATTCTTTTTCTTTACTAGTTTAGGATAGGAACTTATTCTACTTCTACTTGTTTATGGTAGTATAAAAAGTGTGAGGTTACACCTTTAGGGACTAAGTGACAGTAATACATTTTATTTATTGGTAAAAAATGAGACTTTTATATTTTTATTTTTAATTTTGATTTTAATTAGTTTTTTACTGATTCGGTGTGATTTGTAGATACAATTCCAAGAACACAATGATATTCCCTCCCTCCCTCCTTCCAACCGTCCTCATCTCTCACTCCTACCCTCCTTCACTTTTTTCTGTCTTTTCTTTTAGTTTTAAGGTAACATATTTCCAATTTACATTACAGTAAAAAACTTAATACTTTCTGGTTGTTAAACTTCTAATTTGGTGAATTATTAAACCACACTTTAAAATAGATTAAAAAGTCAAAATAATTAATTTATGATCAACTAAACCTGAACACCTTTGGATACCTGTAATTGCCTTAATTGTTAATAATAAGAGGATGGGGTTGGAGTTGTGGCATAGGACATAAAGCTGCCACCTGAGACTCTAGCAGCCCATATAGGTGCTGGTTTGTGTCCTTGCTGCTCAACTTTCGATGCAGTTCTCTACTAATGGCCTGGGAAAAGCAGTGGAAGATGACCCAAGTGTTTGGGCACCTGCTATCCACACAGGAGACCTGGGTGAAGTCCTGGCTCCTGGCGTATGACTAGCCCAGAACTGGACATTGTAGCCATCGAGGAAGTGAGTGGGTGGATGGAAGATTCTCTCTGTGTCTTTCCCTATATATATAACTGAATTTCAAAAACATAAACAAATCTTTAAAAAAATATAGAGGATAACTCCCTGCTTCTCTTTCTTTCTTTACATTGATACACACACACACACAGTGGGAGAGGCATTTTCTATTTCTATAACTTTGTTCTGCTATCTCAAGTTTCTTTAATTCAGCAAAATGACATATTGGAGAAAAACAGAGTGATAATATAAATAGGGGGCACAATGAGAACGCAGGCAGTCTGATATAATGGCTAAAAATATACACTCAAATGGCCAACAATATGGATTGGAAATCTGACTTGTCTGTCTCCTAACTATATGAGAAAGTCATCTCCTTGCCCTGTTCTTTGGTTTCTCCCTGAGTACAATGTGGATGGTCATTACAATGATAAGTGAGTTAATAAAGTGTTTGGAACAGTTTTTAGCCTCAAGAAAAGTTGTTTTTTTACTATGGAATTAGATATACTTTATAAGATGGGATAAATATTGCAAGAGAAAAAAAAGAATATTCTAGTTCTATTAGTATTGATCATGAAGACATCTCTCTTGGTATGACAATCTTTCAATGATCTCAGTCATATATTTTATAAATTTATAAAACGAATCCAGAAAACTTAATCAACTTTCTATTATTAAATGACTGTTTAGGGCTGGTGCTGTGGCAGAGCGGGCAAAGCCACCACCTGCAGTGCCGGTATCCCACATGGGTGCCAGTTCAAGTCCCAGCTGCTCCATTTCTGATCCAGCTCTCTGCTATGGCCATAGAGAGCAGTAGAAGATGGCCCAATTCCTTGGGTCCCTGCACCCGCGTGGGAGACCTGGAAGAAGCTCCTGCGTCCTGGCTTCAGATCGGTGTAGCTCTGGCCGTTGAGGCCAATTGGGGAGTGATGGAAGATTTTTCTCTCTTTCACTCTCTCTTGCTCTCGCGCTCTCTCTCTCTGTCTCTGCCTCTCCTTCTTTCTCTGTGTATCTCTGACTTTCAAATAAATAAATAAATAAATAATGACTATTTAATTTGAAAGAAGCTTTATACCATTAACTGGATATTTAATCCCAAGCTAAGATTAAAACACATTTCTTTCCAATTAAAATTCTAGGGTAATAATCAGCCCCTGAGTTTTAAGATAACATAAAGGATGCAAATAGTTGGAGTAGGACAAAATGAAAGTTGGAGTCAACAATGACTTTGGGGTTTGAGGCTATAGCACAATGCTCTGTTATGAGAGTGTTCTATACACACAGTTAGAATTAAACAGACTCCAATCCCTGCAACAAAGTTGGCAAATGAATGCAAGTGTTAGGTCTTTCTTTTTCTTTTTTTAAAAAAGATTCATTTATTTACTTTGAAAGTCAAAGTTACACAGAGAGAGAAGGAGAGGCAGAAAGAGGGAGGGAGGGAGAGAGAGGGAGAGAGGTCTTCCATCCACTGGTCCACTCCTCAATTGTCCACAACAGCTGGAGCTGAGCTGATCTGAAGTGGGGAGCCAGGAGCTTCTTCAAAGTCTCCCACACTGGTGCAGGGACCCTAGGGCTTGAGCCATCTTACTGCTTTCCCAGGTCATAGCAGAGAGCCAGATAGGAAGTGGAGCAGCCAGGTCTAGAACCGGTACCCATATGGGATGCCAGCACGGCAGCCTGCAGCTTTACCCGCTACGCCATGGTGCCAGCCCCTATGTCTTTATTTTTCCAATAAGACCTGGACAGATATACTGGTCCTAAGTAGAGAAACAAAGAGAGGAGTTAATTAAGAGTCATAAGCAAGAACAAAATAACCATCTAGTCTTACACACTTGTGTTGGATCAAGTTCTATTATATTGAGCTCTAGTTGTTCACAATGAAAATACTGGGGGTGGGAGGCTTGACTTAAATTAAAAAAGACTTCTTTATTTGAAAGGCTGATGGAGGGGTGGATTTTCCATGTCCTGGTACCCTCCCCAAACTCCTGCAATGGTCAGGGCTGGGGCAGGCTGAAACTAGGAGTCTAGTACTCCCACATGAATAGTGGGAAACCAAGCACTTGGACCATATTCGACTGCCTTAACAGGTACATTAATGGGTAGTTGAATCCAGATTGGAGTATTCATAGGTCAAACCAGGGTTCAAATGGGAACCTGGGCTGGCAGTAGCTTAACCAGCTGTGCCACAAAGCCAATTCCAGAGGGAACATTTTCAAATATTTTCTGTCTTGATGCCACATTGATAATATCACTGGCCGTTTCTGAGGAGTTACTTGGGGGAAACTAGAAAAGGGTTATGGATCACTTTTCATGTCCATTCAATAGTTAAGACTGTGGTGTCATCATAGACTCTTTGGTATATTAAACCCCCTCCCCACTTCCTCCCCTCTACACACAGTCAGAAGCTGTACTTAAATAGCTATTTGTTAGTTTCCTGAACTCCAGTTTTCATCTTATTGTATCTAACTGAATCACTTATGTTACTTAAAAACAGCAGCTTAATAAACCCCCAAAGGTCCCATGCATATCAAAATTGCTTAGCTATATAAAGATTTTCCCATTATAACAAAAATTCACCTCAACTTTTTTTTTCCATTCTATTTCATTCAGTATACCTTTCTCAGTTATTTCTGCAACTGGGAAGTATGCAGCCTCTAGGTACTGTATTCCATTCAGGCTCAGAATCATTGCACGTGGTCTTGTTGAGCCATATTTTAGATACATTTGCAGATGACCCAGCATGTCAGCACTAAAAGTATGCTATCACCCTATGATTCTATATATGTATTTGTATCAGATATCCTGTCTACAAATAATGCACTACAGGCTCCTTATTCAAAGTTGATCAGCTCAGATAAACCAGCTACCCCATCCAGCTTCACTAGTCATCAAAAGAGTTGGTCTCGTGGTAGAAGCTGTTGCAGAAATGAAGCCTTGGGGACTGGTAGCTAATAGATTGAGTGGGAATCCCCAAAGACATCTACTATATATCATCTCTCCTAGACACTGACAGTCACTAAGATATACAATGGGCTAGATTCTGGCTTTTGGGTTCCCCTAGTAGTGTTTTTATTTTTCAACTTTGTTCCTAGCACTAGTTGTAACGTACTTTGTTTTATATGGCTTCCTGTCTCTTCTTCCCATGTCTTCCTGTTCTATTTGCTTCCACCATTGTGTTTCCAACTCCCATGAAGCCTTCATCATGGTTGAACAGAAACTAGCATTATACCTTTGAAATGTCAGAACTGTGAACTAAATGAACTCATTTTCTTTATTAAGTAGTCAGCCTCAAGCATTTTATTATAGTAACAGAAAATTTACTCAATCAAAACCTTATAGAGAATCTTGATCTAAGAGTCTATGAAAAATGAACAAGGGCATCAAATTAAGGATCATGTGCGGCCTACACCATTAGTGGGGTAAGTGTTGTAGTTCTGTAAAGGCAGAAATCAATTTCCAGGGATATATAGGTGAAAGTTGATAGGAAAAACTTATTAGGAAGTTGGAGACAAAAAAAGGGCTTAACTGCTACCCAGGGCAACTGAGCAGTTCTATCATTTATAGTTTTCTGAGATACCAATTATTCCTTATCTAGGCCTAGATATAAAGGAGAGCATGCCCTTATTTAAAATGTATTATATTAAAATGTATACACAGCACTTGGAGAAATACTTGAGCCCGTATACATCAGATAATTTTGGAATACTAGAGTTCAGCTTTTGAAAAGAAAACAACTCAACACGGATTAAAGATCTAAATCTATGACCCGAGACCATCAAATTATCAGAGAACATTGGAGAAACCCTGCAAGATATAGGCACTGGCAAAGACTTCTTGGTAAAGACACTGGAGGCACAGGCAAAGCCAAAATTACCATTTGGCATTGCATCAAACTGAGAAGTTTCTGTACTGCAAAAGAAACAGTCAGGAGAGTGAAGAGGCATCCCACAGAATGGGAAATAATATTTGCAAATTATGCAACCAATAAAGGATTAATAACCACAATCTACAAAGAAATCAAGAGACTCCACAACAACAAAACAAACAACCCATTCAAGAGATGGGCCAAGGACCTCAACAGACGTTTTTCAAAAGAGGAAATCCAAATGGCTAACAGACACATGAAAAAATGTTCAGGATCACTAGCCATCAGGGAAATGCAAATGAAAACCACAACGAGGTTTCACCTCACACCAGTTAGAATGGCTCACATACAGAAATCTACCAACAGCATATGCTGGCGAGGATGTGGGTAAAAAAGAATGCTAACCCAGTGTTGGTGCGAATGTAAACTGGTAAAGCCACGATGGAAATCAGTCCGGAGATTCCTCAGAAACCTGAATATAACCCTACTATACAACCCAGCCATCCCACTGCTTGGAATTTACCCAAAGGAAATTAAATTGGCAAACAAAAAAGCTGTCTGCACCTCAATGTTTATTGCAGCTCAATTCACAATAGCTAAGACCCAGAATCAACCTAAATGCCCATCAACAGTAGACTGGATAAAGAAATTATGGGACATGTATTCTATAGAAAACTATACTGCAGTAAAAAAACAATAAAATCTGGTTATTTGTAACAAAATGGAGGAATCTGGAAAACATCATGCTGAGTGAAATAAGCCAGTCCCAAAGGGAGAAATGTCATATGATCTCCCTGATTGGTGACAACTAACCGAACACCAAAAAGGAAACCTGTTGAAGTGAAATGGACACTATGAGAAACAGTGTCTTGATCAGCCCCAGCCCTTGTTCTAACTGTTGATGAACAACTTAATACTTTATCTCTTTTAGTATTTGTTTTGTTCCAGTTAATACTATTGGTTGAACTCTGTTATTAACACACAATTATTCTTAGGTGTTTAAATTTTAACTGAAAAGTGATCCCTGTTAAATCTAAGAGTGGAAAAAGAGAGGGAGGAGATGTACAATTTGGGACATGCTCAATCTGATTTGCCCCAAACGGTAGAGTTAGAAATGTGCCAGGGGATTCCAATTCAATCCCATCAAGGTGGCATGTCCCAATGCCATCTCACTAGTCAAAGTGATCAGTTTCACTTCACAATTGATCATTATGATAGGTCTAAGACTCAAAGGGATCACATATACAAGACTAGTGTCTGCTAATACTGACTGATAGAATAAAAATGGAGAGAACAATCCAACATGGGAAGCGGGATACACAGCAGACTCATAGAATGGCAGATGTCCTGAATAGCACTCTGGCCTCAGAATCAGCCTTTAAGGCATTCAGATCTGGCTGAAGAGCCCATGAGAATATTTCAGGCATGGAAAGCCAAGACACTCTGGCAAAACAAAACAAAACAAAACAAAACAAAACAAAACAAAACAACCTAAATGAAAGATCTCTGCAAGTGAGATCCCAGTGGAAAGAATGGGGCCATCAAAGAAGGGAGGAGAGAACTTCCACTTTGACTATAACCCTGTCGGAATAAGATCAAAGTTGGCGAACTCAAAAGGCTTCCATAGCCTTGGCAACTCATGACTAGAGCCTAGGGTGATTACTGACACCATAAACAAGAGTGTCAATTTGTTAAGTCAACAACAGGAGTCACTGTGCACTTACTCCCCGTGTTGGATCTCTGTCCTTAATGTGTCGTCCAATGTGAATTAATGCTGTACCTAATACTTAAAACAGTACTTTACACTTTGTGTTTCTGTGTGGGCACAAACTGTTGAAATCTACTTAATATATACTAAATTGTTCTTCTGTATATAAAGAGAATTGAAAATGAATCTTGATGTGAATGGAATGGGAGAGGGAGTGGGAGATGTGATGGTTGCTGGTGGGAGGGAAGTTATGGGGGCGGGGGGGGAAGCCACTGTAATTCATAAGCTTTACTTTGGAAATTTATATTTATTAAATAAAAGTTAAAAAAATAATGTTTTCTTACATTTGCTTCAGCTATTTTATGTAAAGAAAAAACAGCATACATAGTGATTTTTCAACATTCATCTCATCTAAGAATACTAAAATTATAGGATTCTTAAAATGGAAAGCTAAATATTAGTCACTTTATTGCTATCTTTTTTTATTTTAAAGAGATAATATTGTACTTTACTTAATTTTCTGTGCATTTTAATGCTATGCTTTGAAAGCAAAGAAAATTGGAATCCTTTTCTTTCTAGAACAAGAATTGAAATGTGACTTTTACTGATTGGAGAGGTTAGATAAGGGTTATGGAGGCAGGAAACACCTGTTCTAGGAATCTACTGCAGAGATTCATAAAGTTTCTGTAAAATATAAAAGATCACTATGGGATAAGAAGCTGAAAGAATTTAGGGAGTGGAAACACACATTGATGAAATAACATTGAAACATTTCATTAATTGATTCATTTTTTTCCTCATCTTTCCAAACCTGACCTACTACCACAAATAACTTTTCAAATTTTGTTTGATACCAATTTGCAGTATCTCTCAGAAAAATAATTTAACTGTTATCTTCTTTGCTTCCAAACACATCTGTAAAAGGTATAGTGGGAAAGTATTCATCCCTATTGTAAATATCTTTTTCAATATGTGACATATTCAGTTCTCTAGAATTGGAAATCCAGTTTGGCCACCAATAACTCATTATTTCTTAAAACTTTGTGTTGATTTTCCTCTTGATTTACCCCATAAAGAAAGGTAATGTAAAAAATAAATAGATTTTCTTTAAAAAAATTACCTATCTACTTTCCATATATGCATCCCATTCAAAATTTATTTATAATACCATTCAGAATGTAAAAATGTAGAAATTATATACTTTTGGAAACCTTCATATCCCCAAATACTCTTAGTAAAATAAATTTTCAATAGTAAAGAGAGTTGTCTTTTAAACACAAATAATCAATTATTTTTGAGATCTCGGTAGTGCATTTGTTCATAAATTATCTATATATCAATATTTTTCCCCAGATTTAAAATTTAGGATACCTAATATCCTAAGAAAATGGGTGATGGATGAAAATGACACACTAAGTGAATGTACCAGAAATTAAATGACAAGTAAGAAAATGCAGGCATGACCAACAACATATGCATAAATCATAGATTGAATCTTGTACTACCTGACTTAAATAATGTATTATTTTGCCACCTAGTCGTAAGACCTGGATGGGGTTCTGGGCTCCTGGTTTCAACTTGGCTTAGCCCTGGCTGTTGCTGGCATTTAAAAAGTGAATTGACAGATGGAAGACTCTGTCCGCCTGTCTCTCTCATAGATGAAAATAAGTAAACAAACATTTAAAATAATGTACAATAAGGAATGACGTTGCATAGGTAAAAACTGGGTTGACTAGCAGAATACCAGTTCTGGAAGCTGGAAATCTGAGGATGTCAGCTTTCTGAGGCCTCTCTCCATAATTTGTACGTGGTCACCTTCTCCTTTTGTCATCACACAGTCTTTCCTCTCTGTGTATTTGGTTCTTCTTACTGTAAAGGTACTGGTCATAATGAATTAAGGATAACCAATATGACATCACTTTAGCTTAGTTACCTCAATAAGCTTCTTGCCACCAAATGTTGACACATTCTGTGTTGCCAAGGATGAGGAATTCAACATTTGAATTCTGAGGGTCCACAATTCAGTCCACAATTATATTGTTCATAAAATTACATTTTTTCTGTAGATTTCTGTAGAAGTTTCTAGAATTCAAAGTTCAGTGAGAACAAATTTTATGTGCTAATAATATTTATTCAATGTGCAATATAATAATTATTCAAAAATGTTTCAAATATAGGGATACCAAAATTTTGAGTCTATTGAACCTGGATTGCAGCAACTATAACTTATAAAATACTATGTATATATTAGAATTGGGGTTTTTAAAATGCATTGATTGTTCAGAAATGACAATCTGCAACATTATAATAGTAGCAGTGTCTTGATTTCAAAAATTTAGAGTATAAATATATGATCAGTCCAACTAGAACCTTCAATGGATCTCTGACATAAATCTGAAAAAAAGGGCAAGACTTAATTGTCTACAAATCTGAAAATTTATGATTCCAAAGCCATTTTTTCACATATTGAGTGAATGTTATCTGAAGATATACCAGAAGTCATGTAACCTGTTAACAAGAGGACACAATTTTGCCCAGCCCTGTGGTATAACAGGTAAAGTGACTGCCTGTGATGCCAGCACGAATTATGGATGCTGATTTGAGTTCCATCTGCTCCAGGCCCTATCCAGCCCCCTGCTAATGCACCTTGGAAAGCAGAAGATGGTACAAGTCGTTGGGCCCCTGCACACATGTTGGAGACCAGGAAGAAACTCCTGGCTCCTGGCTTCTGATAAGCCCAGCTCCTGTCATTGCAGACATTTTGGGGAGTGAACCAGCGATGGAAGATAAATAGGTAATAAATCACTTTGTAAACCCTATTAAGAAGTTCTGACTTTACTCATAGTCAATGAAGGCAGGGGGGTATGGGTAGCAGGGAATTATAGCTTTTTCCTATACTTTTCATTATTTAGTTGTCTTCCCATGAGAAACTAATGGTGTCCGTGCCCTTAGTGCTTGACAAACTTCTTTTCCTGGAGTATTTATGTAATGTATTCAATGTGCTGCAGACTATTAAACACATTGAAAGCATTATAGATTTGTATGTGCCAGTTTCAGTTTCTTGGAGGCAAATGGGTATTTGAGCAAAACAAGTGGTTAGTCATGCTTAATACAAGCTAAAGAATATGCAGTCAATCGGCTTATTAGATCATCTTGCATGTCTTTCCCTGCCAGTTTGGGATAGATTAAACTTGGTACTGGCTATTTCCTAGTGGTTTTTCTAGTCTAATTCTAAAATAATCAAATGAGGGAACTTCAATTCTGTGGGGAATTTATTCTGTTCTTTAATAGGTTTTGCTTCTAGGAAATGTTTTCCTGATTGTTTGACCAGATTTTCCTTTGACATTTTTATCCAAATACTTGGTACTTGTTGGTTCTGATTTAAAACTGTCGGAATACCTCTTTTCCTTTTAAATATCACACAGTTGCTGTATGTTGAGACCAGGAGTGTTGCTTTTCCTTCCATATTAAGATCCTGAAAATCCTTGAATTTTTTCTCTCCAGATTCATTTGCTCACATATTTTAAGGCCATTTCACTCTATTTTCGTCTAGATTTTAAGCATTTATAAATTCTTTTTTACTATCATCTTCCCCAATGGTGTTTGCATCACGTCCCTGGTGAGGGTAATTAGTGAGCTGTTTGTTCCCCTTTTGCAGCTATGCATAAAGCTGTTCTGGACAGTCAAGCTCTCATGCTGATCTTTTCTGTGTCCCTGGGGTACTTCCTCAAGGCGATGCACTCTGATATTATCATGAGTGACTTTTTCCCTTTCTTTCAATGTTGAAAAATATATTAGCAGCAAACCATGTACATATCCTGAAAAGTTGCGAATCTGCATTAATGAAATATTCAGTAAAATGAACCAATTAAAATGTGTTTTTCTATTAGACATTACAGGATTTTAGTTTTATGATTTATGGTTCTTAATGGGCCTTCCATAGAAGATGATAACTTCATGACAAACTGAACACTCAGAAGAACTGTTGAGGCTGGGCCTTGGCAATTTTTGATAATGGTGAAGAAATGCAAACAGATTTTACTTTCTCCACTGCTTTGGATTTTGTGCTAGGAGTTGAGGCAAGAGGTGTTAGATAAGTGTTTTTGTATTTGTTTGACTACTCTTGAGAGGAGAAATTATTCTAGGGCGATGAACTCATTTGCTTTGCCCTCAGGATAGTATTGTTAGTCATCCTTTGGTCCCAAAGAATATTTTCCAAAATTGTTTTTCTTGTGTGATCTTGTGAGAGAAAAAAAAAATGTTATGGGGAAGGGCGAAGATGATGAAAGGAAGAGGAGGGTGCAGAGTATGACCAAGTATTTATGACACAAAATAATATCTACAGATTCTATGTAAATACCATCATAAAATGTTAGAAATTGAGAAAATTCAAAATTTGAATCAGGTGATTGTGTTAAATAAGTTTCTTCTGTCAAAAGGACAACTCAGTGAGGCAGAATCAAAGTTAGTGCCAATTCCCAGATTAGGAATGTGAGAATCAGACAATTTAACTGCCTTGTTAAAGGGTCACTTATGAACAAATGCTGTAACTGAAGTCAAACTCAGAGTCGTCAGGTTAACTGAGCCAGATTTTAACTACTCTCTATATTGCACATAAATGAGCCAATCCATGTACTGAAGGACCCAAAGCTGGCAGGGTCCTGGGTAGCACCCTGGGGACCCAGAAATTCAGACTCCAGACACTGGCGATGCAAACACAAGAGGCGGTTTATTTACATTTTGCGCAAAATGGACCCCTCCCTCCTGAGAGAGTGAGGTGCTGGAGGAGGGTTACAGGCAGTATTTAAAGGCAAAAACCACAAAATTATCTTAAGCAAGTAAATACAAAGGGGAAGAGGGTTTTTGTTTACAGCAGTTTCACTTATCTTAGTATACAGCAGTTCTACTTATCTTAGTACACATCAGTTTTACTTATCTTAACTATTGCACAAGGGGGGTTTTCAAACTGGTATTCCCTGTTATCTGCTAAGTTGCAGTTTCCCAGAAACTGACCTTTCTTGAAACTTTCTAACTGACCTTTCTTGAAACTTCCTTGTTTTTCAGCAGGTTAGGTTCTGGTAAATTTTCACAAGTCCAAGTCCTTCAGTACAATGTCATACCTGGCACATAGAGATTATTAGGCATTGGACAAATGCTGTGATTTCTTGTTTCCAACTCAAACCCAAGATTTTTAAAAATAGTACTGTTCCCAAAACATAAAGAGAAAAGTTTTCTAGGAGATAAATGAGCAGATCTGAATTTTTTTATGATTCAAATAAGTTGATTTTGTTTTATGTAAGAGTAAAAAAAATGTTTAACATGTAGTAGTCTTGTATTGCATTGATTAGTTTTGTGATGCCTCTGAGGATTTGTTTCAGTTGATCATTGTAAAACGAAGACCTATAATAAGTTATGAAATAAGAGTATCCCAGTGAAAACAGTTTGAAGTCCATTAAGAAAACAGGGATAAATATGAGCGTTCTTATCAGTACTATAAACATTCCATCTAGACATTTATATGTTCAATCAAGGTCCTAAAAAGAATATTTCTGTGTGTTAATTCCCCAAACATGTAAATATATTAAATGTATTTAATATTAGAAAAGTGAGTTTTGTAGATGTGATTATATTAAAGTATTTTTATATGAGGTCTTCTTGAATTATGAAGATGGACTCCAAAACCAAATGTCATCATAAGAAACATATAGGGAACACACACACATGAAGGTGATGCAGACAATAGTCCTTGTGGTACTGAACATTCAGGAGTATCAGCCTGCACCACAAATTGAAATAAGCTTCTGTATCTTCTGTATAGCCCACAGAGGGATCATATCCCTGCTCATAGCTTAAGTTTAGATTTTTGTTCTGCAGAAATCTGAAATAATAAGCTTCTGTTGTTTTTAAGCCTCCTCATTTGTGGTAATTTGCTTCAGTATTCTCAAGAAAATAATAAAAGATCAAAAATAGTATGATTCCAAATCTTTAACTTATTTAATTTATTTTTGACCAGTAAATTGACAAATTGGAATGTATGAGTCTTTTTTTTTTTTAAAAAGACTGAGTTACAGTGTGAACTAGAAACAGAGAGGGAGAGGTCTTCCATACAATGGTTCACTCCCCAAATTGCTGCGATGGCCAGAGCTGAGCCGATCTGAAGCCAGGAGCCAGAGCTTTCTCCAGATCTCCCACACAGGTGCATGGGCCCAAAGACTTGGGCCAACCTCTGCTACTTTCCTTGGAGTGTTATCAGGGAGCTGGATCGAAAATAGAGGATCCAGGACTTGAAGCAACACCCATATCGGATGCTGGCACTGCAGGCCAGGGCTTTAACCTGCTTTGCCACAGTACCAGCCCCATGAAATGTATGAGTCTTAACTTGTTTCTAAGGGCTATCTTTCAAAAAGTGAGAATTTTTTTAAACTTTTATTTAGTAAATATAATTTCCAAAGTACAGCTTATGAATTACAATGGCTTTCCCCCCCCATAACTTCCCTCCCACCCACACCCCTCCCATTTCCCCCTCCCTCTCCCATTCCATTCACATCAAGATTCATTTTCAATTATCTTTATATACAGAAGATCGATTTAGTATATATTAAGTAAAGATTTCATCAGTTTGCACCCACACAGAACCCATATGGGATGGCAGTGCCACAGGAGGAGGATTAACCTACTGCGCCATGGCACTGGGCCCATACCAAACTCTGCTATGAGTTCCAATAGTCTCTTGGTGGAGTCTTTTCAATCCCCGAAATTCGGAATCATGGCCTCTGAAAATAGGGATAGTTTGAATTCCTTCTTCCCAATTTATATCCCTTTGATTTCTTTTTCTTGCTTAATGGTTCTGGCTAAAACTTCCAGGACTATATTGATTAGTAATGGTGAGAGTGGACATCTGTGGTAGCAGATCACAGTGGGATTGCTGGCAACTTTTCCTCATTTAATAGGACGTTGGTCATAGGTTTGCCATAATTGCTTGATTGTGTTGAGTAATGTAACTTCTATATCTAGTTTGCTTCAGATTTCATCATGAAGGGGTGTTGTAGTTTATCAAATGCATTCTCTGTGTCTATTAAGATAATCATATGTTTTTTTTCTGCAGTATGTTAATGTGATGTATCACCTTAATTGATTTTCAAATGTTGAACCACATCTGTACTCCAGGGATAAATCCCATTTGGTTTGGGTGGATGATCTTTCTGATATGTTGTTGTATTTGATTGTCTAGAATTTTGTTGAGGATTTTTACAACTATGTTCATCAGGGAAATTGGTCTGTAATTCTCTCTGTTGTATCTTTTTCAGGTTGAGGAATTAAGGTGATGCTTACTTCATAGAATTTGGGAGGACTCCCTCTCTTTCAATTTTTTTGAATAACTTAGGAATAATTGCAGTTAGTTATTCTTTAAATATCTGGTAGAATTCAACACTGTAGCCATCTAGTCCTGGAGCGTCTCGATTACTGATTCAATTAATATCTATAAATGGATCTCTTTAGATTTTCTATGTCTTCAAGGCTCATTTTAGGTAGGTTATATGTGTCCAAAACACTATTCATTTCTTCTAGGTCTCCCAGTTTGATGGCATACAGGTCTTTGTAGTAATTTTTTGATGATTCTGTTTGTTTCTGTGGTGTCTGTTGTTACATTTCCCTTTTCATCTCTAATTATATTATTTGGGTCTCCTCTCTCATTTTGTTGGTCAGTCAGATAATGGTGTGTCAAATTTGTTTACTTTTTCAATAAGCCAGGTCTTCATTTTGCTAGTCTTTTGTATTTTTTTAGTTTCAATTTTGTTGATTTCTTCTCTAATTTTAATTAATTATTTTCTCCTGCTAGTTTTGGGTTTGGTTTGCTGTTGTTTTTCTAGATTCTGGAGATGCATTGATAGCTCATTTATTTGGTGTTTTCCAATTTCTTGATGTAGGCACCAATTGCTATAAACTTTCCTCTTAACACTGCTTTTGCTGTGTCCCATAAGTTTTGATATATTGTAGTTATCTTATTTTGTTTCTAGAATTTTTTTTGAATTCACATTTGAGTTCTTCAATGAGAACTTTTCAGGGTATAGTATACTGGATTAAAAGTTTTTTTCTCTTTAGACTTGGAATATATCTCACCATTCTCTCCTAGCCTGTAGGGTTTCCGATGAGAAGTCTGCTCTGAGTCTAATTGGAGATCCTCTGAAAGTAATCTGGCATTTCTCTCCTGCACATTTTAGAATCTTTTCTTTATGTTTTACTGTGGTGAGTTTGATTATGTGTCGTGGTGAAGATCTTTTCTGGCCATGTCTATTAGGTGTTCTATGTGCTTCCTGTACTTGGATGTCTCTTTCTTTCTCCTAATTAGGGAGTTTTTCTGCTATTAATTCACTAATAACATCTTTTAATTCTTTCTCACTTTCCACACTTTTAGGAATTCCAAGAACCCATATTTTGGGTCATTTGAATTATCCTGTAGTACCAACAATGTGTTTTAGTTTTCTAATTTCATCTTCTTGTTATTGGTCTGGCCATATAATTCCCTGAGCTTTGTCTTCTAAATTAGATATTCTTTCTTCTGCTGCACTGATACTGTTGTTAAGGCTTTCCACTGTGTTTTTATTTATTCTATTAAATTCTTCATTTCATTTTGATTTCTCTTCAAGCTCTCAATTTTGTGGAGAAATTTTCTTTCATGTCATGTATAGATTTCAGTAGTTTGTTCATTTGCTTCTGGTTACTTATATGTAATCTCATAATCAATTTTCTGGACTCCATTTCTTGCATTTCTTCCATCATATTAATCTTCACAATCTAGTATTGGAGTGCTGTGTTCTTTTGGAGGTAAAATGTTGTCTTCTTTATTCTTTTCTAAAATTGATGAATTTGTTATTCAGCATTTGTGTAGATATTCACTGGTTTCTGCTTTTTTTTTTCCACTGTAGGGGCTTTTATCTTTGTACTATCCCTCTGTAGATTAGTGGAGTGCCTGCTTTCAGGCATGTCATGGGTGTGGCCAAAGAGGTTGTTCAGTTCTCCAGGGTGAAGGGCTTATCTAAGGAGACACACCCAGGTTTGGAGTGGTAAATCTCTTTTTTCTTTTTTATCAGAGGAGACGTTTATTCTGCTCAGCTGAGCTTCTCTCCTCAAAGGAGACCAGCTCCTGAGCACTAGCCCCAGTGAATATATTTGCTCTGTCTCAAGGATCATTCAAAGGATCTGTGCAGTCCTCAGTGCAAGCTCAGATTCCCTAGCAATGTCTCTCACCAGGTAACCAGCGAGCTCTGAGCATGTGGAGTCTCCCACAGTGACTGCCCGAAGACCCAACCACACTGTGAGCTCTCCCACACAGCCTCAGTTTTTTCACAGTCGCAGCATACAAGCCTCCTACAGCCATGAGCACCCAGACCCCTGTTAGTTCACCCCAACAGAGTCAGAATTCTCTACTTGGCTGATTGCTGGGCATGGACACGAGCTGGCTAGCTGTTACATATGTCCAAAATGGTGCCTATTCTATAGCTTGTTACAGGATGCCATGGCAGGGTAATCTGGGAGAGAGAAACATGCTCCTCATTTTTTGCTGTTTCTCTTCTAGTTTGGAAGGTACACTATCCCCCATGGGGCTCCAAGCCAGGTTCCCTCTAGGCTTTTCCTGCAGCTTTATCACCACTGGCTTGGGCTTCTGCAGTGTGGTCTCACCTTACTCTCCAACGCTGGTGCAAAAGCTCTTGGCTCCTGGGGTCCTGAGTTGTGGGCATCCATGCCCTCCACATAGGTCTGCTTTGTCTCTCTAATTTGTGTCCCTCTAATTAGAGTTTCTTCTGCCATTTTCTCCCTAACCCCTCCCTGAGACTACACTGTCTCCACTTTTTTAAACTATCTTCTCCTATGTTTGAGCAGTAAGCTCCCTCCCTACTCCACCATCTTGGAAGCTCCACTCACTCCTCTCTAAGAAAACATATTTGTTTATCTCACAGTTTTGGGGGTTCAAATGCACGGCACAAGCATCAGACCTGTTCAAGTGAGGAACTCATGGTAGAAGGCGTACAGTGGCAGGAATGCCAGAGACACATAAACATACACACACACACACACACATACAGAGGGGGAGGGAGAGAGAGAAAGAGGGAAAGAGAGAGCGAGAGTGAGAGTGAAAGAGAGAGCAAGAGAGCATATTACCAGATAGGAAGCCAAAAAGTTATTCAGGGTTAGGTTTGCTCTATTTCTACTCAGCTGTCTTGCAAACTAACTTGAAGTCTCAAAGATACTGCCTAATTCTTTGTGGGCATTGCCTCACGGGCTAAGAACCTCCCAACACTGCCATCGTGAGAACTAAGCTCCCAACACATGGATCCGTAGGAAGTGTGGCTTGGCAGGGCATGAGTTGGAAACATTAGCCAAGGCTCAGATTGGGGACTTTGTACAGGAGAGCATGAATGTATGCAGAATATTTTGGGAAACTAGTGATGAGATCCTGACAACTAAACATAAACCACTGTGTATTAAAATATTATATTCATGATGTCATTCCCCTGCATGTAGAGTCAGCACCACAGGAAAACAGTGATCTTAACAAGACATGCTAATAAAGGCTAGAGGTTCAAAGGTAAGTTTTTGGGAAAGAAAACCACACACCATCAACTTTCAAAAGAATGTGTGCCTTATTTTTATTATTTCTGTAAACTTCACTCATTAATTTGATGTATCCATCATGTTTGGTGAGAGAGTACCATTTTTCTTTCCAGCTATGACATTGGTCTCCCGTGTCTAAATAGTCATATTCTAGAGAAACTGGCTGGTAACTTACCAGTTATCTGACCAGAGCAGATGTATCCCAAATCCCAGTCCAAAATGTACCTTGAAGACGTGTTGACTATTTTCGCTTATTAAAGAAGTTCTGACTCTTTCTATAAGAATTTGAGAACCAATTATAGAAAGTATTGAAGCACTTTAATCTGTCAGAAAATCAAATTTTTCTAGGGAGAATGGTAGCCATACTAGGTAGAGGTTCATCTGTCATGCGCAAATAAAAGATGGGATTGAAGAACACTTTTTAAATCTACTTAAAATGAAACCATAAACACATTAACTTTTTCCCTTGAAAACCTAAGCGTTCTTAAAGAGTTTTAATGAAATTTTGCTCATCTAAATTTCTTTTTCTTTCTTTTTTTCATGTCATACTCATTCACTGAGGTATTGTTTTGTTTCTAATAAATCTCTAATAAATCTGTGGAACACACATGCTGATACGACGTCCACTAATACATGGTTTCATCAGCATATGATGAAAGATTCATTTATTTATTTGAAAGTCAGAGTTACACAGAGAGAGAATGAGAGGCAGAGCGAGAGAGGTCTTCAATCTGCTGGTGCATTACCTAATTTGCTGTAATGGCCAGAGCTACACCGATCCGAAGCCAAGAGCCAGGCGCTTCCTCCAGGTCTCCCACATGGGTGCAGAAGCCCAAAGACGTGGGCCGTCTTCTACTACTTTCCCAGGCCGTAGCAGAGAACCAGATCAGAAGTGGAGCAGCCAGGACTGGAACTGGTGCCCATATGGGATGCTGGCAAAGCAGGCAGCAGCTTTACCCACTATACCATAGTGCCAATCCCTCAATGAAAACACTTTGTACAATAATAAATAAGAGAGCCGGCGCCACGGGTCAATAGAGTAATCCTCCGCCTTGCACTGGCACACCAGGTTCTAGTTCCGGTCGGGGTGCCGGATTCTGTCCCGGTTGCCCCTCTTCCAGGCCAGCTCTCTGCTGTGGCCAGGGAGTGCAGTGGAGGATGGCCTAAGTACTTGGGCCCTGCACCCCATGGGAGACCAGGAAAAGCACCTGACTCCTGCCATCAGATCAGCGTGGTGTGCCGGCCGCAGCGGCCATTGGAGGGTGAACCAATGGCAAAAGGAAGACCTTTCTCTCTGTCTCTCCCTCTCTCACTGTCCACTCTGCCTGTCAAAAGAAAGAAAGAAAGAAAGAAAGAAAGAAAGAAAGAAAGAAAGAAAGAAAGAAAGAATAAATAAGAGGTGAAGGACTTAGAAAAGAGTCTTCTGTGGTGAGCTTTGGCTAAATTATACACAGGAGCAGAGAAACCCAGTAGTCAGAATTTACAATTTATTAGAATCCTGACTTTAGATGTACAATGTAATACTTTATCCTTTTTAGTATTTGTTGTTGTTGTTGTTGTTCTAGTACTATTGGTTGAACTCAGTAATTAACACACAATTATTCTTAGGAGTTCAAATTTTAACTGAAAAGTGATCCCTGTTAAATATGAGAGTGGAAAAAGAGAGGGAGGAGATGAACAACTTGGAACATGCTCAATCGGACTGGCCACAAATGGTGGAGTTAGAAATGTGCCAGGGGATTCCAACACAATCCCATCAAGATGGCATGTACCAATGCCATCGCACTAGTCCAAGTGATCAATTTCAGCTCACAATTGATAGCTCTGATAGGTCTAAGAGTCAAAGAGATCACACAAACAAGACAAGTATCTGCTAATACTAACTGATAGAATCAAAAAGGGAGAGAAAGATCCAACATGGGAAGCGGGATACACAGCAGACTCATAGAATGGCAGATGTCCTAAACAACACTCTGGCCTCAGAATCAGCCCTCAAGGCATTTGGATCTGGCGGAAGAGCCCATGAGAGTATAGCAGGCATGGAAAGCCAAGATATCATGGAAAAAAAAAAAAAGACCTAAATGAATGATCTCTGTGAGTGAGATCCCAGTAGAAAGAACGGGACCATCAAAGAAGGAGGTACCCTTCTCCGAAGGGAGGAGAGAACTTCCACTTTGACTATGACCCTATCGGAATAAGATCAAAGTCAGTGAACTCTAAAGGTTTCCATAGCCCTGGCAACTCATGACTAGAGCCTAGGGAGATTACTGACGCCATGAACAGGAGTGTCAAATTGTTAAATCAGCAACAGGAGTCACTGTGTACTTACACCCCATGTGGGATCTGTCCCTAATGTGTCGTCTAAAGCGAAGTGAAGCTATAACTAGTACTGAAACAGTATTTTTATACTTTGCGTTTCTGTGTGGGCACAAACTGATGAGGTCTTTACTAATTATATACTGAAGTGATCTTTTGTATATAAAGAGAATTGGAAATGAAAAAAAAAAAACAACCTGGTGTTAAAATGGAAATGGCATAGAAAATTAATTAATTTGAAAAAAAAATTATGTAGGATCTCTGTCTTTAATGTGCTGTACATTGCTATTTAATGCTATAATTAGTACTCCAATGGTAGTTTTTTCACTTTATGTTGCTATATGGGCAAAATGTTGAAATCTTTACCTAATATATACTAAACTGATCTTCTGTATACAAAGAGAATTGAAAATGAATCTTTACATGAATGGAAGGGGAAAGGGAGCGGGAAAGGGGAGGGTTGCGGGCGGGAGGGAAGTTATGGGAGGGGGGAAGCCATTGTAACCCATAAGCTATACTTTGGAAATTTATATTCATTAAATAAAAGTTTAATAATAAAAAAAAGAATCCAGAAAAAGTTGAAGTTTTAAAAAAATTATTTATTTGAAAGTCAGGGTTACAAAGAGTGGGGGTAGGGAGAGGGAGACATTTTCTATCTGCTGGGTTATTCCCCAGATGCTCACAATGACCAACACTGGGCCAGGCCAAAGCCAAGAGTCAGGAGCTTTATCTGTGTCTTCCATGTACCTGGCAGAGGCTCCAACACTTTGGCCATCTTCCACTGCTTCTCCAAGCTATTACCAGGGAGCTAGATAGGAAGTGGAGTAGCTGAGACACAAACCAGTTTTCATTTGGGATGTCTGTCACAGGAGGCAGATTTACATGCTATCCCACAATACCAGCCCTCAAGATAAAGTTTTTTTTTTAACTTTTATTTAATGAATATAAATTTCCAAAGTACAGCTTATGGATTACAATGGCTTCCCCCACCCACTACAAACTTCCCTCCCACCCGCAACTCTCGCCTTTCCAGCTCCCTCTCCCCTTCCATTCACATCAAGATTCATTTTCAATTCTCTTTATATACAGAAGACCAGTTTAGTATATATTAAGTAAAGATTTCAACAGTTTGCCCTCACATAGTAACACAAAATGAAAAATACTGTTGGAGTACTAGTTATAGCATTAAATCACAATGCACAGCACATTAAGGACAGAGATCCTACATGATATTTTTTAAAAATTGATTAATTTTCTATGCAATTACCAATTTAACACCAACTTTTTTTTTCATTTTCAATTATCTTTATATACGGAAATCGACTAAGTACATACTAAGTAAGGATTTGATCAGTTTGCACCCACACAGAAACACAAAGTGTAAAAATACTGTTTCAGTACTAGTTATAGCATTACTTCACATTGGACAACACATTAAGGACAGATCCCACATGAAATGTAAGTACACAGTGACTCCTGTTGTTGACTTAACAATTTGACACTCTTGTTTATGGCATCAATAATCTCCCTAGGCTCTAGTCATGAGTTTCCAAGGCTATGGAAGCCTTTTGAGTTTGCTGACTTCAATCTTATTCCAACAGGGTCATAGTCAAAGTGGAAGTTCTCTCCTCCTTTCAGAGAAAGGTACCTCCTTCTTTGATAGCCCCGTTCATTCCACTGGGATCTCACTCGCAGAGATCTTTCATTTAGGTGTTTTGTTTTGTTTTGTTGCCAGAGTGTCTTGGCTTTCCATGGCTAAAATACTCTCATGGGCTCATGAGCCAGATCCAAATGCCTTAAGGGCTGATTCTGAGGCCAGAGTGTTGTTTAGGACGTCTGCCATTCTATGAATCTGCTGTGTATCCCGCTTCCCATGTTGGATCTTTCTCTCCCTTTTTGATTCCATCAGTTAGTATTAGCAGACACTTGTCTTGTTTGTGTGATCCTTTGATTCTTAGACCTGTCATTGTGATCAATTGTGAACTGAAGATGATCACTTGGACTAGTGAGATGGCATTGGTACATGCCACCTTGATGGGATTGTAGTGGAATCTCCTGGCACGACTCTAACTCCACCAATTTCGGCAAGTCCGATTGAGCATGTCCCGAATTGTACATCTCCTCCCTCTCTTTTTCCCACTCTTATATTTAACAGGGATCACTTTTCAGTCAAATTTAAACACCTAAGAATAATTGTGTGTTAATTACAGAGTTCAACTACCAGTACTAGAAAAAAAATACTAAAATGGATAAAGTATTACATTGTACATCAACAGTCAGGACAAGAGCTGATCAGGTCATTGTTTCTTATGGTGTCCATTTCACTTCAACAGGTTTCCCCTTTGGTGCTCAGTTAGTTGTCACCGATCAGGGAAAACATATGATATTTTTCCCTTTGGGACTGGCTTATTTCACTCAGCATGATGTTTTCCAGATTCCTCCATCTTGTTGCAAATGACCATATTTCATTGTTATTGACTGCTGTATAGTATTCTATGGAGTACATGTCCCATAATTTCTTTATCCAGTCTACTTTTGATGGGCATTTGGGTTGGTTCCAGATCTTAGCTATTATGAATTGAGCTGCAATAAACATTAATGTGCAGATAGCATTTTCTTCGCCAGATTAATTTCCTTTGGGTAAATTCCAAGGAGTGGGATGGCTGGGTTGTATGGTAGGGTTATATTCAGGTTTCTGATGAATCTCCAAACTGTCTTCCATAGGGCTTTACCAGTTTGCATTCCCACCAACAGTGGGTTAGTGTCCCTTTTTCCTCATATCCTCTCCAGCATCTATTGTTGGTAGATTTCTGAATGTGAGCCATTCTAACTGGGGTGAGAAGAAACCTCATTGTGGTTTTGATTTGCATTGCTCTGATTGCTAGTGATCTTGAACATTTTTTCATATGTCTATTGGCCATTTGGATGTCCTCTTTTGAAAAATGTCTATTGAGGTCCTTGGCCCATCTCTTAATGGATTGTTTGTTTTGATGTGGAGTTTCTTGATTTCTTTGTAGATTCTGGTTATCAACGCTTTATCTGTTCATAGTTTGCAAATATTTTTTCCATTCTGTTGGTTGCCTATTCACTTTCCTGACTATTTCCTTTGAAGTACAGAAACTTCTCAATTTGTGCAATCCCAAATGTTAATTTTGGCTTTGATTGCCTGTGCTTCTGTGGTATTTTCCCAGAAGTCTTTGCCAGTACCTATATCTTGCAGGGTTTCTCCAATGCTCTCTAATAATTTGATGGTTTCAGGTCATAGATTTAGATCTTTAATCCATGTTGAGTGAATTTTTGTGTAAGGCAAAGGTAGGGGTCTTGCTTCATGCTTCTGCACATGGAAATCCAGTTTTCCCAGCACCATTTATTGAATAGACTGTCCTTATTCCAGGGATTGGTTTTGGATCTTTGATCAATTATAAGTTGGCTGTAGATGTTTGGATTGGTTTCTGGTGTTTCTATTCTGTTCCATTGGTCTATCCATCTGTTTCTGTACCAGTACCATGCTGTTTTGATAACAACTGCCCTGTAGTATGTCCTGAAACCTGGTATTGTGATGCCTCAGGCTTTGTTTTTGTTGTACAAGATTGCTTTAGCTATTTGAGGTCTCCTGTGTCTCCATATGAATTTCAGCATCATTTTTCCAGATCTGATATAATGTCTTTGGAATTTTGATTGGTATTGCATTGAATCTGTAAATTGCTTTTGGGAGAATGGATATTTTGTTGATATTGATTCCTCCAATCCATGAGCATGGAAGATTTTTCCATTTTTTTATATTCTCTTCTATTACTTTCTTTAAGATTTTGTAATTTTCATCGTAGAGATCTTTAACATCCTTGGTTAGGTTTATTCCAAGGTGTTTGATTGTTTTTGTAGCTATTGTGAATGGGATTGTTCTTAGAAGTTCTTCCTCAGCCATGG
This sequence comes from Lepus europaeus, assembly GCF_033115175.1. Classification (NCBI taxonomy): domain Eukaryota; kingdom Metazoa; phylum Chordata; class Mammalia; order Lagomorpha; family Leporidae; genus Lepus; species Lepus europaeus. The sequence goes on along the minus strand of NC_084828.1, from coordinate 18,654,729 downwards.
CATTGCCTGTGTATACAAAGGCTGTTGATTTTTGTGCATTGATTTTATATCCTGTTACTTTGCCAAACTCTTCGATGAGTTCCAATAGTCTCTTAGTAGAGTTCTTTGGGTCCCCTAAATAAAGAATCACATCATCTGCAAAGAGGGATAGTTTGAGTTCTTCCTTCCCGATTTGTATCCCTTTAATTTCTTTTTCTTGCCTAATAGCTCTGGCTAAAACTTCCAGAACTATATTGAATAGCAGTGGTGAGAGTGGGCATCCCTGTCTGGTACCAGATCTCAGCGGAAATGCTTCCAACTTTTCCCCATTCAATAGGATGTGGGCCGTGGGTTTTTCATAAATTGCTTTGATTATATGGAGGAATGTTCCTTCCATACCCAGTTTGCTTAGGGTTTTCACCACGAAAGGTTGTTGTATTTTTCAAATGCTTTCTCTGCGTCTATTGAGAAAATCATATGGTTTTTCTTCTGCAGTCTGTTAATGTGGTGTATCACGTTGATTGTTTTGCGAATACTGAACCATCCCTGCATACCAGGGATAAATCCCACTTCGTCTAGGTGCATGATATTTCTGATGTGTTGTTGCATTCTATTGGCCAGAATTTTATTGAGTATTTTTGCATCTATGTTCATCAGGGATATTGGTCTGTAATTCTCTTTCAATGCTGCATCTTTTTCTGCCTTAGGAATTAGTGTGATGCGGCTTCGTAGAAAGAATTTGGGAGGATTCCCTCTTTTTCGATTGTTTTGAATAGTTTGAGAAGAATTGGAGTTAGTTCTTCTCTAAATGTCTGGTAGAACTCAGCAGTGAATCCATCTGGTTCTGGGCTTTTCTTTGTTGGGAGGGCCTTTATTACTGTTTCAATTTCTGTCTCAGTTATGGGTCTGTTTAGGTTTTCTATGTCTTCCTGGCTCAATTTAGGTAGGTTGTATGTGTCCAAGAATCTATCCATTTCTGATAGATTTCCCTGTTTGCTGGCATACAAGTCCTTGTAGTCATTTCTGATGATTCTTTTAATTTCTGTGGTGTCTGTTGTTACGTTTCCTTTTTCATCTCCAATTTTATTGATTTGGGTCTTTTCTCTTCTTTTTTAGTTAGCTGGGGCAATGGGGTGTCAATTTTGTTTATTTTTTCAAAAAACCAGCTCCTCGTTTGGCTGATTTTTTGTAATTTTTTTTTATTCAATCCTGTTGATTTCTTCTCTGATTTTAATTATGTCTCTTCTCCTATTAGATTTGGGTCTGGTTTGCTGCCGATTTTCTAGATTCTTGAGATGAATTGAAAGCTCATCTATTTGGTGCCTTTCCAATTTCTTGATGTAGGCACCTATTGATATAAACTTTCCTCTTAACACTGCTTTTGCTGTATCCCATAGGTTTTGGTATGTTGTGTTGTTATCCTCATTTACTTCCAGAAAATTTTTGATTTCTTTTTTAATTTCTTCTATGACCATTGTTCATTCAGGAGCATGTTGTTCAGTCTCCATGTGTTTGCATATGCTCTATGGATTCCCGAGTTTCTAATTTCCAACTTCATTCCTTTATGGTCTGAGAAGCTGCATTGTATGATTCTAATTCTTTTGAATTTGCTGAGACTTGTTTTATGGCCTAGTATGTGGTCAATCCTAGAGAAGGTTCCATGTACTGCTGAGAAGAATGTAAATGCTTTATATGTAGGATGAAAAGTTCTGTAGATATCTGTTAGATCCATTTGGGCTATAGTGTCATTTAAATCTACTGTCTCCTTGTTGATCTTCTGTCCTGTTGATCTGTCTATCTCTGAGAGTGGAGTATTGAAGTCCCCCAGTACTATTGTATTGGAGTCTAAGTCTCCCTTTAAGTCCCTTAACAAATCTTTTAAATAAACTGGTGCCGTGTAATTAGATGCATATACATTGATAATCGTTATATCTTCCTGTTGAATGGATCCCTTAATCATTAAATAGTGCTCCTCTTTATCTTTCTTAACAGTTTTTGTGGTAAAGTTTATGTTGTCTGATATTAAGATGGCTACGCCCGCTCTTTTTTCATTTCTGTTGGCATGGTATATCTTTTTCCAGCCTTTCACTTTCAGTCTGTATGCATCTTTGTTGGAAAGATGTGTTTCTTGTAAGCAGCAAATAGATGGGTTTTGTTCCTTAACCCAGTCCGCCAATCGGTGTCTTTTAACTGGACAGTTCAACCCATTAACATTCAATGTGACTATTGAGAAGGAGTAACTTTGTCCTGCCATTTGCTAAAGATATTTTCTAATATATGCTTTGAGTTTCCTGTGATCTTCTGCTGTGAGGTTTCCTTCCTTTACCTTCTTTCATATTGATGACCATGTTTCTGTGTTTCTCTGTGTAACACATCTTTAAGCATCTTTTGCAGGGCTAGATGAGTGGCGACAAATTCTTTCAATTTCTGTTTGCTGTGAAAGGTCTTTATTTCACCTTCATTCACAAAGGAGAGCTTTGCAGGATATAATATTCTGGGCTGGCAGTTTTTCTCTCTTAGTACCTGGCCTATATTTCGCCATTCCCTCCTAGTTTGTAGGGTTTCTGATGAGAAGTCCGCTATGAGTCTAATTGGAGATCCTCTGAGAGTAATCTGATGTTTCTCTCTTGCACATTTTAAGATCATTTTTTTATGTTTCACTGTGGTGAGTTTAATTACAACGTGTCGTGGTGAGGCTCTCTTTTGGTCTAGTTTATTAGGGGTTCTATGAGCTTCCTGTACTAGGCTGTCTCTGTTCTTCTCGAATCCTGGGAAATTTTCTGCTAGTATCTCACTAAAAAGGCCTTCTAATCCTTTCTACCTCTCCATGCCTTCAGGAACTCCTAGAACCCGAATGTTGAGTTTGTTGATAGTATCCTGTAGATTCCGGACAATATTTTTTAGATTTCTAATTTCCTCTTCTTTTCTTTGGTTTGCCTGTTTCCTTTCCTGTTCTCTGTCTTCTAAGTCCGATATTCTCTTCTGCTTTACCCATTCTGTTTTTAAGGCTCTCTAATGAGTTTATCATTTGATCTATTGAATTCTTCATTTCATTATGGTTTCTCGTCACAATCACAGTTTCATGTTCTACTAGTTGTTTCATTTCATTTTGATTCCTCCTTAATATTTCATTTTTGTGTGAGAGATTTTCTATCTTGTCCATTGAGGATTTCTGTAGTTCAAGAATTTGTTTTTGAGAACTTCTTAATGTTCTTAACAATTTTTTGAGATCTGCTTCTTACATTTCCTCTATCTCATCATCTTCATAATCTTGAATTGGGGAGTCTTTTTCATTTGGGGGCATCATAGTGTCTTCCTTGCTCTTGTTACCTCGATTTCTGCATATTTCGTTTGCATATTGGAGATATTATTTGGTTCCTTTGCTGTGGTGCTTTTTCTCGTAATACTATGACTCTTAATTAAGTGGACTGTCTGCTTTTGATGGATTCTTAGAGGCTGTGATGGGTGTGGCCAGAGAGCTCTGTTTGGTTCTCCTGGGTTAAGGGTGTGCCAAAGGTGACTCACCCAGATTGTTCTCTTGCTCACTCATTCTCTCTCTCTCTCTCTCTCTCTCTCTCTCTTTTTTTCTCAGTTGGGAAGTAATTCCACACAGCTGAGTGGAATTGAGGGTACTTGATGTATGAAATCTGGCCTCTGTGAAATGTATGAATTCTACCCCTGGGACCACACAAAGAGTTTATGCATCCCTCAGTGTGGTCTCAAATTCTCTGCAGTCTCTCACTGGGTTGCTGAGGTTGCCGAGTTTGTGTACTTGGTGAGTTCTCTTGCCCCCCCTCAGATTTTCATAGTCTCAATTCATTAGCTCCACACACTTTCAGTAGATCCTAACCTCCTGTTATTTCTCTCCACCAGAATCAGGTTTTTCTGCTTGGTAATGGCCGGCACAGCTTTACATACGTAAAATGGCACCTGCTTTTTGTCTTGCTCAATGTTGTGGCTCAACAGGCTAATCCCCCGCCTTGCAGGTTCTAGTCCCGCTCGGGGCGCCAGATTCTGTCCCGGTTGCCCCTCTTCCAGGCCAGCTCTCTACTGTGGCCAGGGAGTGCAGTGGAGGATGGCCCAAGTACTTGGGCCCTGCACCCCATGGGAGACCAGGAGAAGCACCTGGCTGCTGCCATCAGATCAGCGTGGTGTGCCAGCCGCAGCGTGCCGGCCATTGGAGGGTGAACCAATGGCAAAAGGAAGACCTTTCTCTCTGTCTCTCTCTTTCACTGTCCACTCTGCCTGTCAAGAAAAAAAAAAGATGAAGTTTTAAGACAGAACAAAATGCTGTTGAGAGGGCAAAGAAGAGCATGACTGAAAAAAATGTTGTTAAATTTGATAAAAATGACTTGTAATACATTAGTTGCAGTGAGAGATTTTGGTGGAAAAGATGATGAAGGGGACTCCATTCATAAGGACCAGAAATTAAATATTTAGTTGAGTCCCAGCTTAATTACCTAGTTTGTGGGTGGAACCAAAAAAATACATTTAAGAGAAATATAATTAAAGCATATCTGCACATACCTATGAAGAAAGACTACAAATCCAGTAGAGACTCTGAAAATACATAATATATACATAATATATAAGGTATAATGAATATGTAATTGATAGAACATTGTTGTTGGCAGGAGGGTATAAACTGAAAATATGTAGACCTCTGAGCTTTGGCATATATAAAAGCAAGAATCATTTTTCCAATGATGCTGAAGTGAAAAAAGATAAGACCTGTGAAAACACAAAGAGATACTTGGGAGAGGAAGGAGGCTGAGAGATCACATCCCAGGTGGTCTTGATAATATCAGTGACTTGTCAGTGAGCTCATCTGTCCATGTGTTAAAATTTGTGCTCCCAAGGAGGATTTGGGACTTTAGGATGTTGAAGAAGGTTTGAATCCATTGCAATGGGCAGTTAAATAGAGAATTTTAACAGTCAAGTTTGGATCACTTGCATTTCTGATGAAACTGGTAAGTCGAAAGTCATTTTTTCCCTTTGCCATGCACTTTTATACAGGAAGGGGTGAAGAAAATAATGAGAATTTCCCAGAGCTGCAATTGGGAAAAAGAAGAGGAGACGCTGCAAAAGAATTATGGACAAATTGCATCAATATTCTGAAACATTTACTAAGAAGTTGTAAACTGGGTTAACATAAAAATAAAATCACTGTTTATTGCAGTAGTATGAGATATTAATTTTAGGGGGAGTAGTGTGTGGTTTACAGGTTGTGACAATACCAATATAAGATGTTAACAATGATAGAAACTGGGTATGGGATCAATGGGTACTCTTTGGACCACTTCACAATTTTGCTTTGTAAATTTAATTCTACCATAAAATACAAAGTTTAATAAAGACACGGTAAAAATAAAATAAAACAAAATAAAATAAAATTGAAATTATTTAAGCATGGTGAACAGCATATTAACAAAATGCATGCAAATTAGCACAAAGATACAATTTAGGGTATGTGTGCAATATGGAGGGGCAGGTGTTCTGGTGGAAGCAGAGATTGGACTCTGAGGTTTGAAGAGATGTAGCCGTAATGGTTGACACAGCTAGAGTATGAGCTTACCAGTAAATGGTTGAGATGAAGCAGAAATGGAGCTCACTGGAGTTTAGCAGTTATAACTGTGAAACCATAATGTGAGAGCGATGACAGGAAATGTGTGATGAAGTCAGTGAAAAATTATTCATGATGGTTCACCCTGGAGGGAGAGACAGAGAAAGAGAGAGAGAGAGAGAGAGAGAGAGAGAGAGGAGCTATTTAATTATTGCCATTGGACTTTAAAGTGGGGACCTTATTCAAGAAATTTTTAATCATGTGTAGTGCCAGTTTGATGATTATGGTAAAGGCTAGTTCATGATCTTTACACAAACTTAGGCCTATTCAATGTGCTTTATGGAAACACAGGGTCATAAATTATAATGTAAATGACCACTTGCGTTCATGTCTTGGTCCCTCAATTTTAGATAGAACACATGCTGAAACACTCAGTACAGAGCACACAGGACAATGGAAGGAACTTAAAAATCATTACGGCATCGGGGATCTAATTTTCCAGGAAAAAAAATAACTCAAGGGAGGTAAGTTTCTTGAGTGTAATATTTCAGGTAAAAGAGAAACTGGACATTGTAATTGTGATCATGAAGTTTGGAACTGGGTTTAATGGATGGAAAATGTTGGAAACAACTTTTCACTTAATGCAAGGAGAAACAGATTGGAGTGCTCTCAAACTGAAATTGCTTCTTCTTGAAGAAATGAGTTCTATGCCAATGAAAAGTGTTTTCAATAGAGTGGCTAGATAATTCTTGCATATGTTGAAGTCCACCAAAGAGGAGGTTGGTATAGCTTGGGAGATTCTAGAAAATGTAGATTCTCAGGACCCATCTCAAACCTCTATGTTAACAAACTGCATTTAACAACATCCTCACGGGATTCCATGTACATTACAATACCAATTGAGAGCATGTCTCTCCATTGGACAGACCAGCTACAAACTAGAGTCTCTTCCTGTTCTGTGACTTTTGTCATTATTCTGATGTTTTACTTTTTCATCCCTTTTTTGAAGTTTCCTTTTAATTCATGCATAAAAATTGCAGGTATTTATAGATTACCATTACAATGTTGAAACATGCATATATTATGTATTGTTCAAGTCAGGGCAAACATATCTATTTCCTCAAGCATTTTTCAATTCTTCATGGTAAAAACATTCAAAATTCTTTTGTACAGTTTTCTTCCCTTAAGAAAAATATATTATCTTTGTCTGCAGTCACTGAACTGTGAAAGACCAGCAGAACTTCTTTCTTCTATATAACATTTTTCTGAATTTAAAAGCAATTCTCTCTTATTTTCTTTTTAATTATGTCTTTCAAAGGACGATCCCCAAAGTAAAAAGCCTAATAGACTTTGCTTCATAATATTTAGTTTAATTTTGTAACATTAATTTTATATGGCAAAGTAGAAACTTTGAAATGCAACTTTTTGAAAATAAGCTTGTATCTCATGGATACTATAACTAAAGTCATAGTTAACAAAGCATTGGAAATAACAACATTTAGAAGCTCCTGCAGTATCCTTGCTGTACCACAGCCTTTTCTGACTATTCAGTGTTAAGTCTTGGGATCATGAGAGTAGATTTTTCTTTCCTGAGAATTCAGTTTAACTGACTGGTGAAATATAACTCATAATCAATGGATATAGGAGAAAAATTGCTGCTTTCTTGCTTTTGTCTTGCTTTTGCTCTAGTCCCTCCATTTAAAAGCAATTTCACTGTCTCTTATTTTTATTACTCAGCTTTGTCTAGCATTTTGGAATTTCCTTTCTGAGACAACTTAAGCCTTGTTTCACTTTTAAATGTCTGCTGTAAGTAAGATAGTGATTCATTTATCAACACAGAAAAGAAATTGATCATTTCTAGTGGTAATTTTTTTTTTTACTTTTTTCTCCAGAAAGTGCATTATTTCAGTTTTTTATACTCCAAATGGAATTTTTTTTTTGTTAGCATAAATGTGATACGGTCTCTCTGTAGCAGAGAAATATAGAAACATGTATGGCTTTGAGTTAACAAATCTCACTCACAACCTAACACTTGTGTGTGTGTACGTGTGTGTTCAGTAACCAGACTTTATAAAAAAATCTGTACTGTCAGCAATGGGACATCACAATTTACATTGTCTCCCTTCCAGGAGTCTTATCACTGCTGAGAAAAGTAGGTGATTTATGATAAGTGGGGACAAGCAAGAAATCAGTTTTTATGGCGGAAAACTATGGCAGATTTCACTGTAAAGTCTCTCTTCCTTGAATTGGGGAAAGATTTGCTATTTGTGATGACTAATATGTTTGGCAACCTAACTAGAGACTTGCTAAATAAAATTGTCTTTTGTCTAACAGCAACTGCATTATGGATGAAAATATTTGAAGTACATTTCTCCTTGTTTGTAAATACTTTAATAATAATTTTATGGGCAAAGCTCAAATATGGATGATGCCAAAAAGGTTATTTTGTGACTGTTAGCCCTCCTGATTATTTTGCTTCGTTTTCCACTCACTCCCTGGACCCTCCTTTCCTTACTGTTCCTACTGACATATCTTTAAATGTTTGTTCTCAGCTTCTTAAAAATATGAGCCTAGTCTTTTTTTTTTTTAAGACTAGGAAAGAAATATAAAAATAAATCTCTCAGCAGCATTTTAAAATTTCTGGAAAACAAAAATATGTTTTAAAAACTTGCTGCTTCAACTGCCATTTCTTTGGATTCCTGAGAATTTAAAGCATTTTTGTCTTTGTTTACAAATGATATTTTCTCTGGGGTGAAACATCTTTTTGTAATTGTTTCTTATGCAATTCTTTGGATTTGCTACAGGATCATTCTGAGCAATCTCATTCCTCCCCCTCCCTTGCGTCCCTCACACTCCAGTTCCTTGGGGCTGCTAGATTATAACTCACCTACTGGACTTCTTAACCTCAGTGCCGTCGTTGGCAACGCCCCTCTTCATCACTTAGCCACAGCATAGTCTCCTTTCTATGCCCAATATAGGACCTTTTTCTGCCTGTTTCAGTGACATCTCAGCTACAGATTCTCTAATTTCAGGACTAATAGTGATTGTTTCACTTAATAGCACTGAAAACAAAAAAAAAAATCAGTTGATCCTCTCCAGCCCTTCATCCATAGCCTTTTTGTACATTCGTTTTTGTATCTGTTATCGTACCTGAGAAGTGCTGAGAACGTTCAGTGACTTTCTAGAGGAGAAGAGAAGCTTTTGTCCAAGCTATCTCTGAAAAGTGCAGTGAATGATATGGTAGAAAAATGCTATATAATTCTTTCAGGGAATTCTAAAAGATTCAATGAATGGCATATAAGCATATTTTACAGACATCAAGAGGATACTTCATATTATTTGAAAGATTATAAAACTATGGCCACCAAAAACATATGTTTTACCTATCGGTAATTTTCTGTGTTAATAGTAGTGATTTTTCTTTTGCTAAAAAGAAATGAGGGACTATAAACCAAATAAAAAATGTAACATGAGAAAAATGAACTCAAAAAAGTGCCAGATACCATCCATTTGTACTGTATTATTTGTGATCTGATTCCCTCAGTGTGCTACAAACATGAAGCAGGTGGCCATGATTAAAATCAATGATAGTCTGGGCTTGGTTTAATGGTGAAAGGCCTTATAGGAGATGGCAAGTAGGAAATGGACATCTCTCATTACTTGGGAAGAATGGGCATGAGCCAAAGGCACAGCATTGACCTGACCCTCTGAAATGTGAAGATGTGGGGGACAGTGCTGTGGTGTAGTGGGTAAGGACACCACCTGAAGTGCCGGCATCCCATATGGGCATTGGTTCAAGTCCCAGCTGCTCCATTTCCAATCCAGCTGGCTGCTGTAGCCCAGGAAAGCAGTGGAGGATAGCTTGGGAGATCCAGAGGAAACTCCTGGCTCCTGGCTTTGGATCTGTGCAACCACTGCCATTGCAGCCAATGTGGGGGTGAACCATCGAACGAAGACCTCTGCCTCTCCTTCTCTCTCTGTAACTCTGATTTTCAAATAAATAAGTAAATCTTTTAAAAATGAAATGTGAAGCTGTGTCAGTAAAGGATCTAGAGGAACTAAAATTTTACAGTATGTTTTGTGTCAATATCATTTTTCTCATCAATAGGTGCTACAATATTTTAATAATTCTATGATTTTTCAACTAATGACTCATAATCATAAAAATAATACCTTTTGTTGAGTTCTATATGTTTTGAACCATTCAGTGATCTCCAAATTGCACCTCAACTCTGAACACTAGGTATTACTATTACTATTTTGTATATAAGAAAGTAAAAACTTAGAAACTTTATGTAGGGGTTGGCATTGTGGTGCAGCAGATTAAGATGTTGTTTGTAACGCTGGCATCTCACATCAGAGTTCCAGTTCAAGTTCTGGTTGCTTTGCTTCTGATCCAGTTTCCTGCTAATGCACTTGGGAATGCAGCAGAAGATGGCCCAAGTGCTTGGATCTCTTCCTTCCAGAGGCGAGAATCAAATGGAGCTCTGGTCTTCTTTACTTAGGTCCCTGGTTGATGCAGCCATTTGGGGAGTGAACTGTGGATGGAAGGTTTCTCTGTCTATCCTTGTCTCTCTGCCACTATTTCAAATAAATATAAATAAATATATCTTTTTAACTGAAAAGAGAAGAAGAAAGGTGGTATAATTTGTCAAAGACCATATGGTAAGAAAGCTGATTAGGAGGCCTAAGGAAGGAACCAAACCTTTAGGGATATTGAGAGTACAATACAGTTTACAAGGAAAATGTGAGATCAGCATCTGTGGCAGTTGAACAATTTAAAAAAAAATTATTTTTTTCGTAACTAAGGCTTTTCTGTAAAAAAGCTATTTCCTCTGACTTGATGTATTAGTCTATATTGTGGCATGTGTCTAGAATCTGGTATGATCTTATTTTCATTTAGCTCCTTGATATCCATGTTCTTTATCACAAACCAAAATCAAATCTGTGATATGTTGCTTGTAGGATAATTGTATTCCTGTTGATAGTAGATAGAGTTCATCTTATGCATATAATAATTGACTTGTAACAACAGATTAGCTTATTGTGTATATATGTCTAATTTATTAATTTTATTTTTATGTAAAGGGTACTTATTTGTTGTTCATCTCCCAAAACACTTGAACTTTGTTCTTAAAATTAAAAAAGGAACTGAACTATTGTCATCCTCATCATTGCCTGGCAGTGGGAATACACATTTGAGCTGCCAAAATGTAAAAAATAAGTAATCTGTTCATAAGCCAAGCAGACAATGTAAGAATTATGGGACCCACATGACTAAATAAATCTGAGAAGTAGGTAAGTCATTGAAAGTGTTTTTTAGCCAGAGAGGCCAATAAGTAGGATTTACATCAGAAACAAGATTAAGGTCCAGCTAAGGATTTCCTGTGTAAGAAAATAATGTCTCATGATTAGATCAAATATCAGAGTAGGGAGAAAAGGATACTGAATATTTCCAGAAGGCCACAGAAACTAAATCCCATGTTCAGAGGCCTCAATCTGATCTTTATTGTAAGCCCAGCAGAGACCTAGCATACACATAGAAAAATGTCAAAGTTTTATTTAGAAGCAGTATGTGACGGACACTAAGACCATGACACCATGGACAGAACTTACACTTCTAGTAGGAAAATATAAATGGAAAGCCAAATTGTGACCATAGAGTTGATTGAGTGCATTGGTCAATAAGATAGAAGAAGAATGGCCTCAATTTTTCTAGTAAAGTAAAATGACAATAGAACAACGTATTTTATCATATAAACAAGATGGGATCATGTAGAAAAATTTAATTCTGAGAGAGGATTTTCTATTTTAATTTCCTCCTCTTTTTTTTTTTTTTTTCTGGTCTGTTTTATAGAGAAGTCTTCTCCGAAGAATGTCTTTTACCTCAGACCTGAAACTTGAGGTTAGCCAGATTAAGAAATTCTAAATAGGAGAAAGATATATTTGAGGTCATATGGAAAAGGAAGAATACTGGGACAGCAGAAGCAGCAAATTCTCACCCATAGGAGTTGCTGTTATGATCTGTCTCTCAGAGCTTTGAGAGGATGTTTCTGGTATTCTTAACATAAGCTGAAAATAAAAAAAAAAAAAGTAGATCTTTTCAGGTACAGGAATTTGGGACAGCTGTTAAGATGCAGGTTGGGTTTCCCAAATCACATATTAGAAGACCTGGGCTTGAGTTTGGCTCTACTTCTGATTCCACATGCTTGTTAATTAGCACTTTGTCAGGCAATGTATAATTGCTCATGTACTTGGGTCACTGTCCCACATGTAGGAGACCTGTGTTGAGCTCCTGGCTCTTGCCTCTGACTGGCCCAAACCTGTCTGGTTTTGTAAATATTTGAACCAGTGTGACTAACAGAAATCACTCAGAAACCAGAGCCAATATATCAGGTTTATTATCTGTTAGCTTCATACATTTATTTAACAAATGGAGACTTTTAGTGTCTTATGTCAGAAAAGTGGAGGCTGCTCACTGAATTCTTAAGTTTTAATGTCTATGATACTGAAACTGATGCTAATCAACAAAAATTCTGGGAATTCAGTTGGGTGTGGTTAGATAACATTACATTTTTTGTGTTCCTGCTGTGTATTAGAGTGTTCCATTTTCATTAGCATTTTTAACAAGAAAAACATAATTTATTTGTGAACTCAAATGTTATTAACAAATTTTCAGTTTAACATAATGGTATAAAGACTGAGAAGTTAGCTAAAGAACTTTGAAATTAGGAGAAAGAACAAAAAGAAGCTATTTAACCAAGTTAAATAAAATTTTGTTCACCTAACAGGATAAAAGGTATAATACAGATCATACAAAGATTTTGGAAAACATTATGGGCTATAGGAATATAGAATTAAAAAGAAAAATAATAGTCTATGAATTGTAGTAAAATATTGCAAGGCAAAAGTCCTATTAATTTAAGCAATAGAAATAGCACCTAATAAAGCTGCCAGATTTTTAATTGATAACCTCCATAATGAAGAGACCAAGAAAGCCAGCTTTAAGATATATGAAAGGATGACAGAGACTCCTGAATCTAGAGGGCTATTAATCAAAAAATTCTCATTTACTCTCAAAATAGCCCCATCCCCAACCAATGGTTCTCGCAGCTAAGCAGTACTTTGAAGTTAAAGACACTATGTGTCAGCATTACATGTGAGGAATGATACTGTGATTCTCACCATTTTTTCAAAAAATAAACTGGAACTGTATAGCCATGGAGTGCCAGGGATAGAACTTGGATTTAGATAGGCTTAGTTCAGAGCCCTTACTCTTTAAGTTTATGATTGTTTGCTATATTTGTAGTTTGTGATTATTGTGCATTTTAGTGAATAAAATCAGTTTCTCAGTTTTGCTTAATTTTTGCAAAGCAGGGATTTATTAGGGTGTGTCTTGCATGGACTGCTCAGGGAAATCAAATATCCCTTGGCTATAATATTTGGGCTCCAGAACCCACTGAAGGAGAGTTTTTTTTTTTTTTTCCTTTCTAATGAGTGGGTCAGAAGCATTGCTCTCTGGGCTGACATTCTGTTCTGAATGTATTGGAAAATCTAGTTAATTTTTCAGTTGTTAACACTTGGATACAAAATATTGTCTCACCCAATGTCTTAATATTCCCAGAAGTTCTAGCATCACTGAATAAGCAATTCTGTTAAAATGTGTTGATCTTATATGTCATTCAGTATTATCTTTATAGATCACTCACATTCACTTAGGGGTACTTGGCCAATCAGTTCTGTACTTTTTGGATTCATTTTTCAGCATGAAGTGACTTTAGCTCATAACAACAGATACTGAAATAAATATTTTTAGCCCTGCATATTATCAAATGTTCTACTTTTGATTGTTTAAACTTTCACTGTAACTCATAACTATTGTGATCATGATTTGTACTGCATTGCACAAGCCAATAAGCACCACATTTCTTTCTTAATATATACTTCTAGTCATAAATCAACTGAAGAATGTTAGATGCAGATGCTCCTTAAAAATCATTTGGCACTAACTCTAATTTCCAAACCCATAAAACCATGTCACTTACTTGGTGATACTAATAATTTCTTTACTATGAATATGATAGCAACACCATGATTATAAAAATATTTTATTGTTTAACTCACAAAGTAATTTTATATTATTATTTTGAGGATCTTGAAAATTCTTTAAGTAGAAGAAAAGATCTGATTATTATAAAGGGACCAGCAATGTGGTATAGTAGGTTAAGCATCTACCTGAGATGCTGTCATCCCATATGGGCACAGGTTTGAGTCCTGGCTATGCCTCTTCCAATGTAGCTCCCTGCTGATTGGGAAGGCAGTAGAAGATGGCTCAAGTGCTTGGGACCCTGCACCCATGTGGGAGGCCATCAAGAAGCTCCTGGCTCCTGGCTACGGATAGGCCCAGCCCCGGCTATTGTGACCATTTGGGGATTAACCCAGTGAATGGAAGATTCTCTTTCTTTCTCTCTCTCCTCCCCCCTTCTTTTTGTATCTGTCTTTCAAATAAATAAATCTTAAAAATAAAATAAAAGAATGTCTTCCAGTTCCAGCCAAAAAAAAAAAAAAAAGAGTAGGAAAAGACAGACTTTCAGAAAGTTGTTGTTCTTTCTCACATTCCTAGAATCTATAATTGAAGATGGATTCAAATTTAGAATTTCTGGATTTCTCTTGTGTACCATCAGTTCTCTTCTTTCTGGGCTAATATGTAAACATCACTTATTTGCCCTTTAACTGAAATTGCATTAGGAAATTCTGAGATTTCTGTTTCTCCTCCCCTCCTGGTCATTCCCTATCCATCTCAGTTTTTTCTTCCCCTTTCTCTTTATCCTATGACATGATTTTGCTAAAACCAATAATTAACAAAACTAATTTTATTACAAGAGGTAATATTAAAAACCCTGAATCTACAAACAATAATGATAACATTTCTATTCATTATTGTAGATCCAGGTTCTTAAAAAAAAGAAAAGAAAGAATATTACCTCTAACAATAAAAATGGTTTTGTTAATAATAATATAGTTACTAAGCATTAACTCATTAATCCAAATGGCCAACAGACACATGAAAAAATGCTCAGGATCCCTAGCCATCAGGGAAATGCAGATCAAAACCACAATGAGGTTTCACATCACCCGGTTAGATTGGCTTACATATAGAAATCAACCAACAACAGATGCTGGCGAGGATGTGGGGGAAAAGGGACACTAATCCACTGTTGGTGGGAATGCAAACTGGTAAAAGCCACTATGGAAGACAGTTTGGAGAGTCCTCAGAAACCTGAATATAACCATACCACATGACCCAGCCATCCCACCCCTTGGAATTTACCCAAATGGAATTAAAGGGGAGAATAAAAGAGCCATTTTCACCTCAATATTTGTTGCAGCTCAATTCACAATAGCTAAGACATGGAATCAACCTAAATATCCATCAGCGGATGACTAGATAAAGAAACTATGGGATATGTACTCTGTGGAACACTATACAGCAGTAAAAAACAATGAAATCCGGGCATTTACAACAAAATGGAGGAAGCTGGAAAACATCATGCTGAGTGAAATAAGCCAGTCCAAAAGGGAAAAATATCATATGTTCTCTCTGATCGATGGCAACTAAACGAGCATCTAAAATGATACCCATTGAAGTGAAATGGACACTATGAGAGACAATGACAGGATCAGCCCTTGTCTAGACTGTTGAGGAACAACTTACTATTTTATTTCTTTTAGTATTTTTATTGTTGTTGTTGCTAAGTGAAATGGACACTATGAGAGACAATGACAGGATCAGCCCTTGTCTAGACTGTTGAGGAACAACTTACTATTTTATTCCTTTTAGTATTTTTGTTGTTGTTGTTGCTAAGTGAAATGGACACTATGAGAGACAATGACAGGATCAGCCCTTGTCTAGACTGTTGAGGAACAACTTACTATTTTATTTCTTTTAGTATTTTTATTGCTGTTGTTGCTAAGTGAAATGGACACTATGAGAGACAATGACAGGATCAGCCCTTGTCTAGACTGTTGAGGAACAACTTACTATTTTATTCCTTTTAGTATTTTTGTTGTTGTTGTTGCTAAGTGAAATGGACACTATGAGAGACAATGACAGGATCAGCCCTTGTCTAGACTGTTGAGGAACAACTTACTATTTTATTCCTTTCAGTATTTTTGTTGTTGTGGTTGTTGTTGTTGCTCTGTTTGTTCTACATAAGACCACTGGTTGGACTCTGTAATCAATGCACAATCATTCTTAGGCGTTTAAAATGAACAGAAAAGTGATCTATGTTAAACATAGGAGTGGGAATAAGAGAGGGAGGAGATATATAGGTTGGCACATGCTCACTCGGACTTACCTCCAATGGTGGAACTAGAAATGTGCCAGGGGATTTCAAATCAATCTTACCAAGGAGACAGGTATCAATGCCAGCGCACTTCGTAAAGTGATAAGTATAAATACACAACCGATCAAAAAGATAGGGTATGTGTCGAAGAGATTTCACAAATAAGACCAGTGTAATCAAATAATGAAGGATAGAATTAAAAGGGAGAGAATGATCCTGCGGGGGAAGCAGGATACACAGTAGACTCATAGAATGGCAAACGCCCAAAACAACACTCCTGCCTCAGAATCAACCCTTGGGACATTCGGATCTGGCTTAAAGGTCCATGAGAGTCTCACAGGCATGGAAAGCCATGACACGGTGGCAAAAAAACGATCTAAATGAAAGACCCTGGTGAACAAGACCCCAGCAGAAGGAACAGGCCATCAAGGAGAGAGGCGCCTTTCTCTGAAGGGAGGAAGGAACCTCCACTGTGACATGGCCTTGACTAAACAAGTTCAGAGTCAGTGAACTCAAGGGACTTCCATAGCCTAGACAGCTCATTGCAAGAGTCTCGGGTGGTTGCTGACGTCATAAATAAGAGTTAAATTAATTAAAATAATTGTTAAATCAACAACGGGAGTCACTGGGTACATGCTCCCCATGTAGGATCTCTGTCCTTAATGTGTTTTACTATGAAACTTAAAAACACTACTAGTCGAACAATACCCTATACCTTGTGCGGTTGTGTGAATGCAGCTTGTTGAAATCCTTGCTTAGTATATACTAAGTTGATCTTCAGTATATGAAGGTAATTGAAAATGAAACTCGATAAAGGGCGGGATGGGAGAGGGAGAGGGGAGGACCACAGGAGGGAGGGAGGGAGGTTGGGGGGAAGCCACAACAATACAAAAGTTGCACTTTGTAAATTCACATTTATGAAATTAAAAAAAATCTACAGAAAAAAAAAAAGAGCCTAGGGTGGTTACTGGCACCATAAACTAGAGTGTCAATTTGTTGGGTCAACAACAGGAGTCACTGTGCACTTGCTCCTCATGTAGGATCTCTGTCCTTAATGTGCTGTACATTGTGATTTAATGCTATAGTTAGTACTCAAACAGTACGTTTCACTTTGTGTTTCTATGTGGGTGCAAACTGTTGAAATCTTTACTTAATATATATTAAATTGATCTTCTGTATATAAAGAGAATTGAAAATGAATCTTGATGTGAATGGAAGGGGAAAGGGAGTGGGAGAGGGAAGGGTTGCAGGTGGGAGGGAAGTTATGGGAGGGGGAAGCCATTGTAATCCATAAGCTGTACATCGGAAATTTGTATTCATTAAATAGATGTTAAAAAAATAACAATATAGTTACAGTAGAAGTATCATTTAACTTACTATTTAGAAATAAATATATACTATTTTTTAGCCTAGTGAGAATGTTTTACAAATGTCATTGATCTAAATACCTTGGATTTTTTTTATTTTTTTTAACTTTTATTTAATGAATATAAATTTCCAAAGTACAGCTTATGGATTACAATGGCTTCCCCTCCCCATAACTTCCCTCCCACCCGCAACCCTCCCCTTTCCTGCTCCCTCTCTCCTTCCATTCACATCAAGATTCATTTTCAATTCTATTTATATACAGAAGATCAGTTTACTATATATTAAGTAAAGATTTCAACAGTTTGCACCCACATAGAAACACAAAGTGAAAAAATACTGTTGGAGTACTAGTTATAGTACTAAATAACAGTGTACAGCACAGTAAAGACAGAGATCCTACATGATATGTTTTAAAAATTAATTAATTTTCTATGCAATTTCCAATTTAACACCAGGTTTTTTTTTTCATTTTCAATTATCTTTATATATGGAAGATCGATTCAGTATATACTAAGTAAAGATTTCATCAGTTTGCACCCACATGTAAACACAAAGTGTAAAAATACTGTTTTAGTACTAGTTATAGCATCACTTCACATTAGACTTCACATTAAGGACAGATCCCACATGTATTTACAAAAAGGAAATACATTTCATGTATTTCATATGTACAGTTTTTAGAGCATAATATTTTCCACCTTACCCTTCCTCCCTCTCCTATCCTCCCTTATTTCTTTTTATCATTCTTTCAATTTTTGCAATGACATACTTTCAATTTTCTTCATAATCATAAGCTTACACAAGTTAACAAGCTTAACACTCTACTATAAAGAATTCAACAAACAATAAGTAGAAAGAGAACCTATTTCATGTATTTTATAGGTACAATTCTAAGATGATAAGACCTCCCCCCTCCTCATCTTCCTCCCTTATTCCCCCTCCTTTCTTCCTCTCCTTTTCTTTAATTCTTGCAAAGACTCTTATTATTTCAAAACTATGCTTTTCATATATTCTGAACTTGAATATTTCAACTTCATAAGTCAATGCAGGTCTAATGGTGTTGCTTTCATTAATTCTGACTTCTGGGCACACACATCTTGTTGAAACTTCAGGTTGCCAGTCCATATTTTGCTGAGCATTGCCATTGGAATTCCTGGGAAAATTGGCATGAAGACTGATCCATCCAACAGAATTTCCATTAGTTTTTGCCAATTAAATCAAGGTTTTAAAGATTTAGGGCCCATGATTTTTTGCCCAGGTGTATCCCCGATGATTCAGCTACTTTAAATAAAATTCCAACTCTGAGAACAGGCTCTGCTTATGAATTAACATTATAAGTATCAGTTGAGACTGTAATAGACAAAATTTCTTGTCCTCATTTTTCCTATGTGAATGCTTTTTCTAACTTGTGTTCTTACTGATAATATAGTGCTCTAAGAAAGTTCACAATGTATAGGAGAATCAATTCCTACCCTGACTAGTGGAATCTGCAGCCTAATCCAGTCATCACCCAGCCAACACATCTAACATTATCTTATTTAATCATAGCAATTATTTTTAGTTGTTTGCTTATATATATATATATATATACATATATATATTTAGAAACATATTCACAGGTGGGATTAGAACTTATTTAAATAATTACATAAGTATAAAATTCACAGAAGTTACAATCATTTTTTCTTAAATTCTTTTGCAATCATATTGAATTGTTATATGCCTATATATCTGTGAATGTGCATATACATAGATATATACACTTGTGTATAATTATATCTATAATACAAAACAAAAACTATTAAAGAAAAAGTAACTGCATTTTATTGTGAATGGACCATTCTTTCTAGCAGTTCTAGAATTGATATTTTCCTATATAATATATGCTTTCATTTGTTTTTCTCTATCCAGATGTTAACCTGTTTTATCTTTGATACATTGCAATGTAAATTAAATAAATTGTAGGCATTAATATTTCCTTCTAATTGCTCCAGAATGCTATTTTTCCTTCATATTTCACTTTATTTCTTTAATTTTTTAACTTTAATTTTGATTAGTTTTTGACAGATTCAATTTGATTTGATCTACAAGTCTAAGAGCATAATGATATTCACTTCCTCCCCCCCTTCCACCTTCTCCCTCTCTATCCCACCCTCTATTTTTTCCTGTTCTTTCTTTTTTTCTTTTAGTTTTTGAGAAAACATTTTAAAATTACACTACAGTTAAAAGGCTTAACACTTCAACACGTAAGATGTTTAACAAGTAAAAAGCAAAAAGATCCTAATTTAGTGGGAATATAGACAATGGCTATAAACAATAATTGAATGGAAAAATGACCATATTTCACCCACTTACAGTAAATTTTAAAGTAATCAAAGATATTAATGCTATAGAAGTATAATATTCTTTTTTTTTTTTTTTTTTTTTTTTGGACAGGCAGAGTGGACAGTAAGAGAGAGAGACAGAGAGCAAGGTCTTCCTTTTCCATTGGTTCACCTTCCAATGGCCGCCGCGGCCGGTGCACTGCGGCCGGCGCACTGCACTGATCCGATGGCAGGAGCCAGGTGCTTTTCCTGGTCTCCCATGGGGTGCAGGGCCCAAGCACTTGGCCATCCTCCACTGCACTCCAGGGCCACAGCAGAGAGCTGGCCTGGAAAAGGGGAAACCGGGACAGAATCTGGTGCCCCGACCGGGACTAGAACCCGGTGTGCTGGTGCCGCATGCAGAGGATTAGCCTATTGAGACACAGCGCCGGCCAGAAGTATAATATTCTTAATCACTGATGAACAGAAACCAGGAGTCAATTTGCTGAATTTTGGCAAATGCATAAGGAATACTTTATGAAATAGTGATATCGTAGTTCAGAGGTCATGCAAAGTTTCTTGATATCAACCTAATTTAAGAACATATGGTGCCAAAGCAAGTCCACATATATATTTCTTAAGTTTCTCTTTTTGTATTCTGTCTTTTTCTAAGAGGATCTGAGGTTGCTTCAAGAACACATCAAAATACAGTACGTCTTTATGATAGATTGGGAAAAAGCTTAGGAAATCTTGGAGGTGATACTGTGTATGGAGTGGAGTCGAGGAAAACACTAACATGCATATCAAAGTTTTGCATCTAAATACTTACAAATGTTATTACTCATAATTGGTAGCAGAGTAGTAGACTTGGGATATTGTGGAATCATGCATTTCTCTCAAAACAAACAAAAAACAAGGTATCCTCATTCCTGGCCTGGCTTTGAAAGTATTTTGTGAATATTTATAATATTCACGTATCGTATTTATAAATATTTATAAATATGATGTGTATAAATATGATATGTATAAATATGATATTTATAAATATGATAATTGTCACAACACTGTATTCATTCTTCAGAGTAAAACATGGCTATGGCATTTCAAGTGGAGGAATCTGGGGCATCCATTTGATACAGCAGTTAAGACACTAGTCAAGACACCTGCAACCCTCACCAGAGTGCCTGGGTTTGCTGTGGATTCCAGCTTCCTACTATTGAGTAACCTGAGAGTCAGCAGGTGCTGGCTCAGTAACTTGGTCCTTGGCACCCACATGGGAAACCTGGATTAAGTTTTCAGATCCTACCTTTGGCTTGGCCCAGCCCCAGCTGCTTTGGACTTTGGGGAGTGAACCAGCAGATGAGAAAAATCTCTCTTTGTACTGTGGGTCTCTGCCTTTCAAATCAAATAAAATAATTAATTACAAAGAGGTGGAATTTACATATTTTAACACATATAGACATTTCAACAAAGGGGGGCTTTTTTGGCTAATAGTGTTATTTTTTTAGCTTCCTTCCAGAAGATTAGGATAAGTACCTTGGATCTGTCTAGTCCTCCTCACTGTTTTGGTAACCCCAGGACTGACATCTGGTAGTCATAATGCATTTTTATTTTTGGGCCAATTCTCATAGCTGTGCTTTTTTCCCTTCTTTTCAAAAATCACTGGTTTTCAGTCTTGAATACTGAAACACTTAGTCGTGGTTTTGGCCATGGAGCAAGACTTGGAAATTGTGGTCTGTCTTTGAGCTACTTTCTTAAGTCCAAATATTCACCCAATTCACCAGTTTTAGATACAAAGCTAAAATGCTCATCAAATCTCATACTTTAATTTGTCTAAGCGTAAATTACTGAAGACTTTTAAGATCATAGCTATAGTTAGGGAGTTTATTATTAACATATAGACAGGGATGAATTATATTACTAATTAAACACAGGAAGATCTTTATTTTGATGCCAACTGCCAAGTTTTCACAAGCATAGCAGCTTAAAACAACAAATATTCATATATTCATTGCCTCACAGTTTCTGTAGTCTCAAATTTGTATACGATTGATTGGGCTTTTTGCTTCAGTTCTCCCAGTACCACAATCCTGTTGTCGGGATTACTGCAGTCCTGTGTAATAAATCTGCTTCTTAGCTATTTGAGGGTGATGGTTGAGTTGATTTTCCTGTGGTTATGGGACAAGAGCACTGGCTTATTTGTTGACTGTCACCTGAGGATGACGGTTTCCTTGCAGATAATGCTAACATTTCTGTTATGCTATCTAGGTGACCCATTGAATAACACAGTCCAAACCTTTTGCCACTTTATTTTTCCCTTCCATCTTGGTATCATAAAACTAGTTTTTTATATCCCTTCAGCATATTTTAAGAAATGCTTCTGGCCGGCGCCGTGGCTTAACAGGCTAATCCTCCACCTTGCGGCGCTGGCACACCGGGTTCTAGTCCTGGTGAGGGCACCGGATTCTATCCCGGTTGCCCCTCTTCCAGTCCAGTGGCTCGGGAGTGCAGTGGAGGATGGCCCAAGTCCTTGGGCCCTGCACCCGCATGGGAGACCATGAGAAGCACCTGGCTCCTTGGCTTCGGATCAGCGAGATGTGCCGGCCGTAGCGGCCATTGGAGGGTGAACCAACGGCAAAAAGGAAGACCTTGCTCTCTATCTCTCTCTCTCTCACTATCCACTCTGCCTGAAAAAAAAAAAAAAAGGAAGATATGCTTCTATATTTTAGTAGGTTTTTAATTTTTTTATTATTTATTTATTTGAGAGACAGAAAGAGAGAGAGAATCTCCCATGTGGCGGCTCACCCCTAAATGCCTGCAATAGCAGTGGGGACCAGTTTAAGCCTAATCCAGGAACTTGGAACAAAATCTAGGTCTCCCACATGGAGTCAGGGGCCCGGATACTTATTTCCTTACCTATTGCCTTCCAGGGTGAGCATTAGCTTGATACTTTGTAGGATGCTGAGCTGGGACTTGAACCCAGGTTTTTCAGTAGGGGAAGCAAGCATTCCAAGTGATATCTTAATTGATACACTAAATAGCCACCCCTACGTAAGTGGTTTCTAACTTTGTGAATATTCTAGATTTTCTCTTTCATTTCAATATCATATCTATTTAATATCATATCTTTTATTCCAATATCATATCTATACAGTTTATTAAAATTCAGGTTGCCAATTAGCATTTTTACTACTAAATAACTTGCATTGTGTATATGTATCATAGAATAGTTATTTATTCTGCTCATAGAAGTTTACATTTGCAATTTTATTTTATTTTATTTTAGATATTTACTTGTTTTCCCACCACAAGAACACTGCTAGGTTATTTATATTTCTCTCCAACCACATGTGTAAGAGTTTCTTCAGAATAAAGTATATAAAATTCTTCAGAATAAAGTATATTCACATTCTCAGCAGTGTACATGATTTCCTATTCTCCCACCTCATTGCTAGTTTGCTCTTGCTGTCTCTTTTTTTAATTTTCACAATTTTTGATGATTATGTCTTGTAAATTCTATATTCAAAAACATTTCAAATCTACCAAAAAACTCTGATTTCTTACTTGGGTGATAAAACACTAGACACTGCCAAATCAGTACATTCAATCTCACTGCAACTTCTCTCAACAATTCCTTTTTAGGTCTTGTTCCTTTGGCATACAGAACAATCAAAATAGAACATGAGTATCAATCAATTCAGTATTCTTTCTAAAACCCCTTGATGCCTTTTCATTGTTACACTTGTGTCAAACTTGAAAACCATTGTGTCTGTAGCTCAAAATTATAAGCTCTGTCCCTTTTTGTAAGCCTTACCTTTCCTGTCAACATCCTTCTTTCAGTTCCTAGCACCGCACCAACTCTCTCTTACCTCAGGAGCTCTGTCCAGATATTCCCCTGTTCTTATTTTACCTTAGCAAGTCAGAAGCAGAAAAAAGGACTAAACCATCAGAGTTACTGAATGTGCAAGATAAAGTCTGGAACACGAAGACTGATAAAAGCAACAGAAACTATATCTAAAAACCCAGGATGCTCTATTGACTTAATTATTTTGGAAAGGAACAAGTTGTTCTGAATGTTAATGCCTCTAATATCGTAACTATTTCTTGGGAAAATAATAATAGATGTCCATCTTGATATTTCAGATGATGAATAGCATGCAATGTAAAATTCAGTTAAAAAATTCCTGTTCTATTTCTAAAATAAAGAATTTTGTGAATTGAAATATAGTATGTAATACTACTCAGCTATAAAAAAGAATGAAATACTGTCTTTTGCAACAAAATGGATGCAACCAAAAGCCATTATACTTAGTAAAATAAGGCAGTCCCAAAAGACAAATATCATACATTTTTCCCTGATCTGTGGTAACAGAGTATAAAAAAAGTAATATATATGAGTGAAATTGACATTTTGATATTTGATTATTGTTTACAGCATTTATCTTTACTGTTGAGAAACAGTGCTTTTTTGTTCTTAATATCTGTTGAATTCTTTACTTAATGATTTACTTATGATAATAAAATAAACCAAAAGGATGTCATTTTAAAAATTAAAGGTAAGAATAAAAAGGAAGGAAAGGGAGGATGAGAGCATGGGTGGGAGGGAGGGTAGGGTTGGAAGTACCACTATGCTCCTAAATCTGTACTTATGAAATGCATGAAATTCATGCAAGTTATATAAATTATATCTATAAGAGGTAAGTTTTCCTATACGGAAACTCTTTACACCTGAAGCAATTTGTAGGGATGATGAAAAAATAATGGGGGAGCAGTGTCAAATAGAAGATAAATGATCTTTATTGTTTGTATTTACAGCACTGCCTTCAGTTCTAGATAATAAGGTAGAGATATATTACATTCGCATTTATGAGATGACTTCAAGAAATACATAAAAATTTAATTAAAGAATAATGTGAACTTTTCATGAACATATTCTTGAGAGGAAGGGAGAGAGCGTAGGAGAGAAGGAGGGAGGTAGAGGGAGAGAGAGAGAGAGAGAGAGAGAGTTTTCATTCATGGATTCACTGATTCACTTCCCAGATGCCAACGATGTCCACAGTTGTGCTGTTCCCAAAGCCAGAAGCCAGGAATAAAATCGAAGTTTCCCATGTGGGTGGCAAAAACTGGATTTATTTCACCACAATTGTTTTCCCCCAGGGTTTGCATTAGATGGAAACTGAAATGAGAACCTGGAGGCAGGTATTGAACTCAAGTGCTCCAAATGACAAAAGTACAGTAACCAGGTGCTAAATCACTAGGCCTAATGCCCACCTCTTGTGTACTTTTTTAAACCCCCTCATAAATGATTACATTGCTAAATATACAAGCATACACATACATATGATACATGATACTCCTTTAAATAAACAACTCTAGTCCAGTGTACAATATCTAATGTCTTTTTCCCACAATTCCCTAAACTGAATCTCCCCTCTTTTAGGCTAAATCAATAATTCACTCCTGGCAGGTTCACATAGTTAAAATAAAGGGAGTCTCAGCCTCTTTTACTGGCTGCCCATCTTCCTCTAATTAGGTTTGTCTTGGCCATATTGGCTCTGATAGAGTGGGGTTTATATGGAGTTTCTCTGCTTTTGATGTTCTGTTTTTCTGAAAATTTTTGCCTTATTCTTAGATTGTCTTAGCTGTGAAAAAACTCTTTTCTGCCAAGTTGTGACCAGTAGAGCAGACATATACAAATAATGGAGCATCATATCAAACTGCCAAGCTATACTTAATGTCCATCTTGGATGTGGTCCCAGCCAAGATGCAAACCATAGTCATGTGTTCCACCAAGTGAGCCAGTAAGGAATCTCCCTCCAACATTCTCAAAATGGGACTAAGTTTGCATTAACTCAAAATTGCTTTTAGTCAAACAGAGCAAAAGTTGAACTGAGTTTACATCGTTTTCCAATAGAAGTACTGGAATGGTTTACCAGATATAAAGAACAACTGGCAACATGATGCTAGAATCCACTCCACCGTCCTCTCTCTCTCAGTCCCATAATGTTTCCACTTCAGTCTCCCTCTCCAGTACAGACTTTTGTGTTTGAAAGACAAAATGTATTCAGACTGATTTACTTATTTAACTTTGTTCCAGAGTTCACTGAGTCAATATATGTGTGCATAAATTGAACAAGATCACAATTAGAGTGCATATTTATTTTGTTAGAAAAGGAAGTCTAAATAATTATAAAATTCTTTGGAAAGCTATTGTTGGGACATCCTATGGATTTTAAAGTGTAAAAGACAAAATAAGGAAAAAGGGAAGGAGGAAGGCAGGCAAGCTATAAGGAAGGTTAAAAAGATAGAAACAGAGAAGGGAAGGGAAAATGAGCGGAGGGGAGGAGAGAAGAGAAAAGGAGAGGAGAGGAGAGAAGAAGAGGAGTTGGAGGGGGGAGGGGAGAAGAGAAGGGGAGGTGGAGGGGAGAGGAGAGGAAAGGGAGGGCAGGGGAAGTCACCCGAGGTTATAGAAATTGGTCTAATGCTCCACTAAAAAATAGGTATCAGGTTATAGCCATTTTCTTATAAAAATATATATGTGAACTTAACCACATTCACTCTCTATACCAGGTTAAGCAAATTGAAACATAGTCTTGAGACTTTAAGAAAGAAGGTTCCCAGAGACTCATAATAGAAATATCACACCATTAGGAATTGGATATACATGCATTTATTTACTAGTTAACAAGATCTTCAAAAAATTACTTAATCTTTCTGCTTCTTATTTACATATCTGTAAAGTGAAGATTTAAAAAAGACTTTATCATAAGACTCTTAAAACCAGTTAGGTGGTATGCATAAGTACACTGAAAATGGCACACTATTCATGCTGAAATTTTTTTTTCTTTTCCTATTTTTCCCTCTCCCATGTAACTGTGTGATCATATGTATTGTGGGGTTATGAATGGATTATATTTATTTCTTTCACCTTCCAATGGAGCTCTCATCCTTTCCTTGATTTTTTTTCTTTCACTTAAAAGTGGACCAAGAACTTCTACTTGGTTTACTTTTTACATCATGTATTGTAACATTTCTTTCATATTATTGCTAGTTAAGTTTTATAGATTTTCAATATTGATTGCTACAGCATTTTCCAGATCCAGGAACTATATGGAACTTTGACAATCCCAATATGCCTACAGATTTGTAGGTGGGAGGACAGATTCTTTAATGATTGAGGGGTTGCAAAAATTTTTTCTTAATTTATTCAACTTTCAGGTAGTTAATGATTGAATGAAGCAATTGAGAAAAGATCAACTTTAACTGCATGATTTAACTCAACTAAGAGTTTCCTAAACACACTTTAACAATTTTGTTAGAATTGTTTTCATAACATAAATGTACATAGTCCTAAGAAATGTGTAATATTGGAAGTACAATTTTTATGAAAACCCACCAAATAATATTTTCTCTGTGATGTAGCCCCTTTAACACTCTTGTAAAAAGTAGAGTGAATGTTCTCTTTATTTCAAAAGGATATTATCCATAAAATCAGATTACATATAAATAATTAAATATACCTAAAATATAGCAATAATTTAATTATGTGACTCAGTTTTGGTTTGGAATTGTTATGAGTAATGATGTCATTTTAAGACTGAAGAAAGTTAAGGGAATACATGCAGACAATTCAAGAGGGAAAAAAGCCAAGGTGTAAGAGATCAAAATCAACAGGCTGAAAATAATTTTAAAGAAATGTGTTGTAGTTGACTGTTTCCTGGCTAATGTAACTAATGGGAATAGGTTTTATAGCACCGGACTTGACTAAGAGTACTTTTTCCTCCTGGTTGGTTTTTTATTTTGCTACCTTTTATGAAGTAAAGGGATTTATTTCTACCATTTTAATACAGTTGCTTAACTCAATTTCACATACATGAACATCTTTGGAAATTTAATTGTATTTCTTTACAATTGTAAGGTGATCCAAGTGTTTCACTCTTCTCATTTTAGTTTTCATTTATTTTAATCAAAACTAATAACACGTAATATAACCTCATTTCTCTGAAGAATGTATTAGATACTGACACCTTCTTAATGTGTCTGCATCAAACTTTACAAGAAATAATATTAGTCTGAGAAAGTTCTGTAAGACAGTGAATCTTCCGGTCCACTTAGTAATGTACTTCAGTGTCCCATAAATACAAGTTAAGCCAAGTCTGAGCAAAATTGCTAGTGATTCTATTTTTATTTTTCGTTTTGGCCTAGACCCAAGCATCTCATATGAAATATATATAATACAATATATATGGTATTTATATAGTATATATGTATATATATATATATATATATATATATGTATATATACTTAACACCTGGCTGTTTGTGCTTTTCTTCACCTGCCTATCTGTTTTCCTTCATCTTCCCCCTCTTCCATTCAATCTTTCTAAAATATAAGTGTCAGAAAATTATGGTGTTAATCATTGGCCGTTGTTGATTTGCAGTTAAAATGAACAAATACATACCTCAGACAACAAATAAAAACATTTATTCATTACTTAAATTAGTATAAAACTTATTTCTTAAGAATGATGTTAGGAAAATACTACTTTTTGAAAATAACTGAAACTAAAGTTGTTTTACTTGATCAGTAATGATCTATTTTATTAAAAATATAGAGCAAGATCATTGGATATTTTTTACTTTCCCTTCTACTTTCACCAGTTAATCACCTTTGCATCCCAGGAGGAAAATAATTTTGTTAAGATCCAGGTCAAATAATATATTTTACTCTATGGAATGCCAACACTTATGCTTGAAAGATTTATGTATCTAAAGAAAATAGAAAAAATGAAGGTTGTCATCACTTGGACCTAATGGAATTTGTGTATTTTTTCTTTGACATGATTCTAAGAATTCATTGTGATCAATGGTGTGCCTTACAGTAACTGTGCTGTGTTCCAAGAAAATGTAAGATATTCTTGAAACTGGTAAATCAATTTGTTCCTTTGGAAAAATAATATAAGTTCTTCTAACACCTAGAAAGTGTGTGTGTGTGTGTGAGTGTGTGTTCAGTGTGAAGTTACTTTTTTTAGAGATTTATTTATTTATCTGAAAGGCATACTTATAGAGAAAGAAAGTGAGAGAGTCAGAGAGAGAGAGAGAGAGAGAAAGAGAGAGAGAGAGAGAGAGAGAGAGAGAGAGAGAGAAAGGCAGAGAGAGATCTTCATCCCCTGGTTCACTCACCAAATGGCCACAATGGTCAGAGCTGGGTCCATCTGAAGCTAGGAGCCAGGAGCTTCTTCTGGGTCTCCCACACGTGTGGAGGTGCCCAAGTATTGGAGCCATCTTCTGTTGCTTTCCCAGGTGCATTAACAGGGAGCTGTATCAGAAGTAGAGCAGCTGGGACTTGAACTGGTGCCCATAGGGGATGCCAGCACTACAGATGGTGGCTTACCCACTACGCCACAGCGCCAGCCCTGAAATTACTTCTAAAGTCACACATTACTGGTTTATGGAAATTTCTGTTATAACATCTAATTTTCCTATATATTTTTATGAATCATTAAAATATTTATTTAGGAAAACTGAAATTCTTTGGTCTTATGATTTAATGGTAACATAATAGTCATGAAAGATGTGCATATTCTTGATAATTTTGTATACCTATATTTTGTGTTTTTGTTTTTAAAACTGATTTACTTTTTTAAGGTATACAAATTTCATGTATTTCATATTTGCAGATTTAGGAACATATTGATACTTCTGATTTAACCATCTATCATACCCATGCTCTCATAATTCTTCCTCCTCCCTCTCCTCTTCCCACTCTTAATTCGTACAAAAATCTATTTTAAATTTACTTTATATTCATAAGATCAACCCCAGAGTGAGTAAAGAGTTTAACCCATAGTATGAGGGAAAAAAACAAAAAACAAAAAACAAAAAGAAAACCCACTGTTCCTCAGTAGTACTGACAGGCTATAAACAATCATAAAATTTCAATATGCCAGTTTCGCTTCTTTGTATTACATTTTTTGTACTCTATTACCACAAACCAGGAAAAACATGTTATTTTTCTTGTTGGGACTGGCTTATTTCTTTCTTTCTTTTTTTTTTTTTTTTTGACAGGCAGAGTGGACAGTGAGAGAGAGAGACAGGGAGAAAGGTCTTCATTTTTTTTCCCATTGGTTCACCCTCCAATGGCAGCTGCAGCCGGCATGCTGTGGCTGGTACACCGTGCTGATCCGAAGCCAAGAGCCAGGTGCTTCTCCTGGTCTCCCATGTGGGTGCAGGGCCCAAGGATTTGGGCCATCCTCCACTGCACTCCTGGGCCACAGCAGAGAGCTGGACTGGAAGAGGAGCAACCGGGACAGAATCCGGCACCCCGACCGGGACTAGAACGTGGTGTGCTGGTGCCGCAGGTGGAGGATTAGCCTATTGAGCCTCGGCACTGGCCAAGACTGGCTTATTTCAGTAAGTATAATCATTTTCTGTTGCATCCATTTTGTTGCAAAAGACAAGGTTTCATTTACTGTAATTACCACTTAGTAGCATTCCATAGTGCATATATACCATAATTTCCTTATCCAGTCTTCAGTTGATGGATAGCTGGGTTGATTTCATATCTTAGCTATAGTGAATTGAGCTTCTATAAACATGGAAGTAGCTATAGTGAATTGAACTGCAATGAACATGGAGGTACAGAAAAATCTTTTATATGCTGATTTAATTTGTCTTGGGTAAATTCCCAGGAATGGAATTACTGGATCATATGGTGTATCTATTTTTAGCTTTCTGAGGATTCTCCACGATATCATCCAAGATGCATCCAGTGGCTGCACCAGTTTACATTCCCACACACAGGGGATTAGAGCAATTTGTTTAAAAGATTTATTTTATTTATTCAAATGGCAGAATTAGAGAGAGACAGAGGCAGCAAGTGAGAGAGAGGTGTCTTTCATCCGTTTGTTCACTCCCCAGAAGGCTGCAATGGCAAGAGCTGCATTGATCCAAAACCAGGGGCCAGGAGCTTCTTCCAGGTCTCCCAAATGGGTTCAGGGGCCCAAGGACTTGGACCATCTTCCGCTTCCTTCCCAGGCCACAGCAGAGAGCTGGATCAGAAGTGGAGCAGTTGAGATAACCCAGCGCTCCTATGGGATGCTGGCTCTGCAGGTGGCGGCCTCACCTGCTATACTACAGGGCTGGCTCCAATTCAGGCAATTTTTTATTCATATCCTTACCAGCATTTACTGTTGGTTGATTTCTACATGAGAATCATTCTTAACTGGGGTTAAGTGAAACTTCATTGTGGTTTGACTTGCATTTCCCTGATGGGTAGTGAGCCTGAGCATTTTTTCATGTATCTGTTGGCCATTTGAATTTCCTCTTCTGAAAAATGCCGGTTTGAGTCTTTTGCCCATTTCTTAATTGGATTTTTTGTTTTGTTGTGATCCAATTTCTTGAACTCATTATAGGTTCTGGATATTAATCCTTAATCAGTTGTTTAGTTTTCAAATATTTTCTCCCATTCTGTAGGTTGCTTCTTTACTTTGATGAATGTCTCTATTGCAGGGAAGTAGCCTCTCAGTTTGATATAATCCCATATGCCAATTTTGGCTTTGATTGTCTGCTTCTGGGGTGTTTCCTGAGAAATCTTTGCTTATGCCAATGTCTTACAGGGTTTTCCCAATGTTCTTTAGTAATTTGATGATACTAGGTCATAGATTTTGTCCTGAATCCATTTTGAGTGGCTTTTGTGTTAAGAGGAAATATAGGGGTCTTGTTTCATACTTATGCACAAAGAGATCCAGTTTTCTCAGCACCATGTATTGAAGATGATGTCCTTGCTTCAATAATTTATTTTAGCTCCTTTGTCAAAATCAAATTGGAGTAGATGCATGAATTGATTTCTGTAGTTTCTATTCTGCTTCATTGGTCCACACATCTGTTTATGTGCCAGTACCAGGCTGTTTTGATAATAACTGACATGTATTATGTCTTGAAATCTGGTATTGTGATGACTCTAGATTTGTTTTTGTTGTGTAAGATTGTTTTAGCTATTCAGATCTATTGTGTTATATTAATTTTAGCACTATTTTTCCCTAGATCTGAGAAGAATATCACTGGGATCACACCGAATATGTAAATTGCTTTTGGAAATATGGACATTTGATGATAGTAATTGTTCCAATCCTTTAACACTGAAGATTTTTCCATTTTTTGTCTTTCTATTTCTTTATTATTCGGCAATTTTCATTGTAGAAGTCTTTGAAATCCTTAGATAAAAATTATTCCAAGGTATTTAATTTTTTTAGCTATTGTGAGTGGGATGGATCTTAAAAGTTCTTTCTCAGCCATGGCCTTGTCCATGTATTCAAAGGCTATTGATTTTTGTGTTTCAATTTTGTATTTTGTAACTTTAGCAAAATCTTTTATGAGTTCCATTAGTCTCTTTTAAAAAATATTTATTTATTTACTTGAGAGGCAGTGTTACAGAGAGAGGGAGAGACAGAGTGAGAAAGATCTTCCATCTGCTGTTTCACTTCCCAAATGGTCACAATGGCTGGAGCTTGGCAGTTCCAAAGCCAGGAGCTTCTTCCAGGTCTCCCACACAGATGCAGGTTTTGGGACATCTTCTACTGCTTTTTCAGGTCATGAGCAGGCAGCTATCAGAAGTGGAGCAGCCAGGACTTGAACCGGCGTCAATGTGGGATGCCACTGCCACAGGCGGATGCTTAACCTACTGTGCCACAGAGACAGACCCCCAGTAGTTTCTTAGTGGAGTCTTTTTGTTCCCCTATATATAAAATCATGTCATCTAAAATAGGGATAGTTCTATTTCCTCCTTTCCATTTTTGTATCCCTTTGATTTCTTTCCCTTGCTTAATGGCTCTGTCCACAATTTCCAGGACTATATTGAATGATGATCTTAGTTGGAATGCTTCCAACTTTTTCCCATTTTATAAGTGGCTAGATGTGGGTTTGCAATAAATTACCTTGACTGTGTTGAATAATGTTCTTTCCATACCCAATTTGCTTAAAGCTTTCATCATGAGGATATAGTATTATATCAAATGCTTTCTCTGTGTTTATTGATATAATACTACAGTTTTGTTATTCAGTTTGTTAGTATGATATACCACATTTATGATTCATGAATGTTGAACCATTTCTACATATCAGGGATAAATCCCACTTGGCTCAGGTAAATGATCTTTCAGATGTGTTTTTTTTTTTTTTTCAGTTATCTAGTGTTTTGCTTAGGATTTTTGTGTCTATGTGCATCAGGGATATTGCTCTATAATTTTATTTCTCTGTTGTTTCTTTTTCTGGTTTGGGGGTCTAGGGGATACTGGCTTCAGAGAAGGAGTTTGAGAGAATTTTCTCCCTTTCCATTATTTTGAATAGCTTGAGAAGAATTGAAGTTAGCTCTTCTTTCACTGTCTGGTAGAATTCAGCAGTGAAGCCATCCATTCCTGGGCTTTCCTATTGAAAATAGAGTCTTTATTACTGATTCAATCTCCATCTTTGTTATTGGTTGGTTGAGGTTTCTTATATCTTCATGACTTAATTTTGGTAGGCTGTTTGTGTTCAGGAATCTATCCATTACTTCTAGATTTTCTGATTTGTTGAAATACAGCTCTTTGTATTAATTTCTGATAATTTTAATTTCTATGTTATATGTTGTTTATTTCTTTTTTTCATCTGTAACTCTATTGATTTGGGTCTTCTTCTTTTTTAGATTAGTTGGGCCAATGTTGTATCAATTTTGTTTATTTTTTTTCAAAATCATTTATTCATTTCAGGAATATTTTGTATTGTTTTTTCTTTTCAATTTTGTTTATTTTACTCTAATTTTAATTATTCATTTCCTCCTAATAATTTTAAGTTTGGTTTATTATTGTTTTTCAAGGTCCTTGAGACACATTGATAGCTCATTTATTTGGTACATTACCAATTTCTTATGTAGTCATCAATTGCTATAAAATTCCTTCTTAGCACTACTTTTGCTGTATTCCATAAGTTTTGACATGCTGTATTGTCATCTTCATTCATTTCCAGAAATTTTTTATTTCTTTTTGATTTCTTTCATGATCCTCTGTTTATTCAGGAACATGCTGTTCAGTCTCCCAGTGTTTGTATATATCCTACAGACTCTTGAGTTGTTAATATCCAGCTTCATTTTATTGTGGTCAGAAAAGATGCATAATATGATTTTGATTCTTTTTTAATTTGCTGAGACTTGCTTTATGGCCTAGAATAAGGTCTATTCGAGAGAAAGTTCCACACACTGATGAAAAGAATGTGCAATCTGCAACTGTAGGATGAAAGGTTTTGTAGATATGTTAGGTTCATTTAGTCCATTGTGTCGATTAGCTGTTTTTCTTTGTTGATTTTTTGTCTAGTTGATCAGTCCATTGATGAAAGTGGAATGTTGAAGTCCCCTAGTAGTATTGTATTGGAGTCTATGTCTCCCTGTAGGTCCATTAACATTTGTTTTAAATACCCAGGTGCCCTGACATTGGGTGAATATACATTTATTATAGTTACATCTTCCTGTTGAATTGATCCCATAATCATTGCAAAGTGTTCTTTGTCTCTTTTAACAGTTTTGCATTAAATGGCTGCACCACTCATTTCTTTTCTGTTAGCATGGAATATCTTTTTGCATCCTTTCACTTTCAGTCTTCAGGTATCTCTGTTGGTAAGGTGTGTTTCTTACAGACAGCAAACAGATGGTTGTTGCTTTTTAATCCATTCAGCCAGCCTGTATCTTTTAATTTGAGAGTTCAGGCCATTTTCATTATAAGTTGCTATTGATAAGTAATGACTTGGCCCTGGCATTTTTCCAATAATATTCATATTTTTGCTTTGGATTTCCTTTGTACATTAACTTGGATATAGTCTACCTTCACATTCTTTCATAATGATGACTATCTTCCCATGCTTCTGTGTTCAGCACATCATTAGCCATCTTTTGTAAGGTTGGATGATTGGTGACAAATTCTTTCAAATTTTGTTTATTACAGAAGGTCTTTATTTCACTTTCACTCATAAATGAGATTTTGTAATGTAAAAAATTTTGTGCTGACAGTTTATTTATTTTTTTCTCTTAAGATGCTCACTGTGTCTCTC
This sequence comes from Lepus europaeus, assembly GCF_033115175.1. Classification (NCBI taxonomy): domain Eukaryota; kingdom Metazoa; phylum Chordata; class Mammalia; order Lagomorpha; family Leporidae; genus Lepus; species Lepus europaeus. Next base: position 18,620,095 of record NC_084828.1, on the reverse strand, counting down.
CATTCTTTCCCAGCCTAAAGAGTTTCTGATAAGTCAGCTATGAGTCTAATTAGAGTTCCTCTGAATGTAATCTGGTATTTCTTTTATGCACATTTTGAATATTTTATTCATGTTTTATTGTTGAAGGTTTGAGTAAAATGTGTTGTGTTGACAATCATTTCTGGTCATATCTATACAGAGTTCTATGTGCCTCAAGTATTTGGACATCCCTTTTTTTCTCCAAATTAGGGAAATTTTCTGTAATTATTTCACTGAACAGGCCTTCTAATCCATTCTATCTTCCCACACCTTCAGAAACTCCTAAGACCTGTATGTTAGGTCATTTGCTATTATCCCATAAATCTCCAATACTATCTTTTATTTTTCTGTTTCCTCCTTCTCCTCCTCCTCCTCCTACTTCTTCTTCTTCTCCTTCTCTTCTTTTTTTTTTATCTGATATCTGATTGAAGAACATCCATAGAATTATACTCTAGCTCAGATATTCTTTCTTTTGCCTCAACAGTATTCTGTTATGGTGTTCCACTGTATTTTTATTTGACATACTGAATTCTTCATTTGTAATATTTCATTTTGATTTCAATATCTCAGTTTCATGGGAAAATTTTTCATTCATATCATGTATGGTTTTATTTAATTCATGAATTTCCTTCTTATTGCTTCTGAGTAATGCTATGATTAATATTTTGAATTCCATTTCAGGCATTTCATCAATCTCTTCATCTTGACATTATAATATTTAAGTGCTGTTGTATTTCCTTGATCTGGTCAAGTTGTCTTCTTTATTTTTGTTTCTTGAATTTCTGCATTTATTTTTAGGCATTTGTGGAAATACTTGGTCTTTTTTTTTCTCTGGTAGCTTTTTTCTTTGAACTATGCTTCTGTGGTGTAGAGGAATGTCTCCTCTTCCAGTGAAGACCAGAGGCCTGTGCTACTTATGGCTAGGAAGCTCTGGTCAGTGTTCCAGAGTGGGGTGTTTCCAGGGTAACACTCAAGCTGGGCATGGTATATCTCCTTTGTTTTCAGCAAGGGGTAGTTTATAATCACCTCTGTTGGCATAATCACATGCTCACCTCCTCTATTTGAAGACAATCAATGCCTGGGTGTCAGCTCACATTGGATGTAATACTCATCTGTACTGCCATATAAACCATACCAAGGATCTGTGCAGTCCTCAGTGTGAGCAGGAATCTTGTTGCCATGGCCCACTCCAGGCAATCAGGGAGCTCTGAACACGTGGAGCCATTCACAATAAGTGACCCAGCTACACCCTGCATGCTCTCTTGCAGTCATACAGTTCCCACAGTCCCAGCACACAGGGCTCCCACAATCACAAGGTACAGAGGATCTGCTCCACCCCATTATTCCGTCCCATCCACCATGAGTCAGAGACTTTCCCAGGGCTAGGTGTGCTGCCTGTGTGTGCTCCGCCGAGGTGGTTTGAGCCCAGGAGCTTGGGATATGTTGAGAGGCTGGGGACTCCTCAAAGTCTTATGTGGGTGCCCAACCCCCTTGTCAATACTCCCAGCCAGACTCAAAGTCAGTGGGGAACATGGATTTTTTTCCCTCTGATAAAATCTCTGGATCACATGCATGTACAACAGCTGCCGGGCACAGCCCCTGTTTGCTTCACAATGGTGCCTTCTCCCTGCAGATTGCTGGCATCAAACTGCTGTCACCACTGCTATTGACAAGCTGGCTGGGCACGTGCCCGGGAGCTGTTGCAGCTGCTACTTATGTCCAAAATGGCACCTGGTTTGTCTCAGCTGGTTGCTGGGTAACATAGCTGGGAAGATGGGGATAGAGAAACCTGTCCGCCTTTTTTTTCCCAGCGGAATTAGCAGGTACCTTATCCCCTTCAGAGCTCCAGGCCAAACTCACACCAAGTTCTCCCTCCAGCTATATCACCAGTGGCATAGGCTGGAGCAGTTGGATCTCACCTCACTTTCCGAAGTTGGTGCTTTCACTGGCTCTTGGCTGCTGAGTCATGTGTTGTCTCCATGCTCATGCAGCAAGTCCACACCTTCTACACAGATCTACAGAATCCCTCTTCCTTCTGTAGCATTTCCACTGCAGTTTGCTCTCCCCTGAGGACAAACTTCCTCCACTCACTTATTTTTTTCATTATTTCCCTTAGCCTAAAGCAATATACCCTTTCCCTTTTCTACCATCTTGGAATCTAAACTCTTGTGGCTTGTATTAAGGCCTTTATATGATTCCATTTACTTCTTTCAATTATATGATAACATATATCATTATTTGTATTGTTGTGCTAATTTCACATTTGAAGTATCTAAATTTCAGTTAATTTGGTTTTCTATCCCCATGTAAATTATTCCACAGAGAAGAAAATCTTAGCATTTTTATTTCATGATTTTGCATTTATTATTTCTCTAAATTTAACTCATAAAGATACAACCACCTTGTTTATTATCATTTGTCCTTTCTTTCTTTGTTTTCCTGTTTTTACTGACCTTTTAGCAATGTGTCTGTTATCATGTAACTCTGCTCTTTAATGCTTGTCTTTGGATTCCTAGTCCTTTCAAAATCAAGGTCGAAGTCATTAAAAGGACCCACATACATTCATGTGATGTTTTCTCCTTCACTCTAGATCTGAAATTTCCTATTACCTCCTTTCACCTGGTCTGATATTTTCTGCTTTCCAGTTATTTTGTCTTTTATTAAGTTTGGGGGCTTTCAACAAATAATTTCCAATGCTGTAGTCACGCTTCCTGGAATTCTACTTCTGCCCATTCTCGCATTCTCAACATTGTCTTTCAAACTTCTTTCTGATTTCCCATTAATACCACTTCCCAACATGTCCACAATTTTCTTCATGCATCTAGAGTATTCCTATAAATAATTGGTGGTTTCCTCACCCATGTAAACCAAACAACATGGTTTATTCTTTCTACAGAGTGAATTTTGAAGATGATATAATCTAACTACAGCCTCCCTTCTGATGATTTGTATTCCAGTCCATCACCTCAACTCTTCTGCCTACCACCAGTCTCTGTCTTGAAGAAATGTAGTAGCATACAAGCCAAGAGTGTACTATAGACATGTGTCCCTGCAAGGTGCAATGAAAACACTTTTATTTTATAAGCCAACAGGCTACACCATTTGCTCTGCTCTGTCCTTTTGTTTAGATGACAAATTATCTCTAGTAATTTGGATGTCAGATTTTTTAAAAAGTTAATTATTTTGAAGACAGAGTGACACACAGAGAGAAATAGATAAAGAGAGAAAAATCTTCTATCCTTGGCTTTACTCCCCAAATGGCCACAACCACCAGGGCTGGGCCAGGCCAAAGTAAGTAACTCCATCTCTGTTTCCTACATGGATTGCAGGGTCCCAAGTGCTTGGACCAACTCCTGCTGGGTTTATAGGTGCATTAGCACAGAGCTGGGTCAGAAATGCAGCATCCAGGACTCAGACTGGATCTCTGACATGGGATGCCAGTGTTTCAAGTGGTGATACAACTCCTGCCAGAAATTTTTGAAGTTCTGAAAAACTTGAGAGATATTGGTTTTTGTTTTTGTTTGTTTGTTTTTTACAGGCAGAGTGGACAATGAGAGAGAGAGACAAAGAGAAAGGTCTTCCTTCACCCCCCAATAGCCACTGTAGCTGGCGCACCGTGCTGATCTGAAGCCAGCAGCCAGGTGCTTCTCCTGGTCTCCCATGCAGGTGCAGGGCCCAAGCACTTGGACCATCCTCGACTGCACTCCCAGGCCACAGCAGAGAGCTGGACTGGAAGAGGAGTGACTGGGACAGAATCCGGTGTCCCGACCGGGACTAGAACCCGGGGTGCTGGTGCCGCAGGCAGAGGATTAGCCTATTGAGTGGTGGCACTGGCCGAGAGAGATATTGGTTTTTAAAAGCACTATGAAATTATATTTAATGAAAATATTTACACTCTGTAAACAATTACTTTGATGGCCTACATATTTCAAGTGGTTACTGATGCACAGAATGAACTCATATGTGATTTGTACTGTGTTTCATGGTGCAACTTCCTCTTGTTTGTGAATTTCAATATCATTTTCTCAACTCAGTAGACATTGTGTTATAGTTTCCAAATGAGTTTCCAAAACTTGTTGACTTTCACAATATATCTTTCTAACAACCTTTTTCTGGAAAGAATATTTCCTTTACCATTAAAAAAGTATGTATTTGCTGTTCTCATCTTGGCTGATTTCACACGTGTTTTTCCCTGTTGTACAATGACTGTAAACCTCAAATGTGGCCAAGGGTAAATGAACACTGGCCAACTTGGTTAGCTAAAATATAACTTCATATACAAAACTATATCTTTCCAAGGATTTCAGCAACTTTTTAAATGGTTTTCAATGATTCCTTTAGTAGGATGTGTGAATATTCAACAAACGCCATCAGTATTGTGGGTATAGATCACCTGGCACATTGTAAGTGGTAAATGAACTTTGTTGAATGAAATACCCAGGATGTTATGGAGGAATCTCAAAGGCATAATGCAACAATGTAGAACTAAAAAGAAACTAAACGCAAAAGAGTTACAAAAAGTTACAAAAAGTATAACAATAGGTAAAAGGAATCTATGCTGTGAGAAGCCACTATGACAGTCAAACTTATGAAGCAGTGTGTGATGGGAATTGAAGGAAGTGGTGGTGGTCTCTGTAGATGGAATCTTCTGATTCTCAAGTGTCACACTCAGGACACAGCTGTGCTCAATTTATAAAAATTCAAACTGAACATGTGCAATTTATCAAATAAATTAAGGCATGGTATTTTTTATAACTGTAATATCAGTAATATATATTCAACAATTTTTAAGGATCAAGCTAATTATAAAGAATTGAATAAGGATATCTTTGCACATTTGCAAAATACATTCAATTCTTGCATGCTGCCAATCTTTTAAAATCAAGTATGGAGATATATTACGACTTGGTCTCTTTGACATTTGGTAAGTGTTATTCTTTCTGTTGCACAATAGTTTGGACATGAAAATAGAAAGAAAAACCGTAGAGCACAACTATATTTTTTCATATTTTCTGCAAATATCTATAAGATCATATTGACTATTAATCCTTGCTCCTATATTTCTTGACGTCAGTAAATTGTAGAAAGAATAATCTGACATCAGCACCTTGGGCAATGTTGTATTCATGTTTTAGATAAGAATTATATAAAAATATGAATTTCTTTTTAATACTATGCTATCTGCAAGAATAAAATTCTTCCATATTTCATAACAAGAAAACAATTGCCCATATAGTATAACAAAGACCTAGAAAGTAAAATTTATTAGAAGTTAATTTGTTTAAAGCAAGTAATGGGTGTTAATCATAATAATGTGCATAGAAAAAAGGCTATGACCAACTCTGTTAAAGTAGCCATATGGCCAGGTAACTATGGGGCTGAGATATAATTCAAGAAGAGGAAAATCTGTGGACTCGGTTGTGGCCCAGACTCCCCATTCCAGATGGAAGCACTCACTCCCCTAGCTACTGGGAGTGTTGTCTGCTGAGGGCTCTGCACTGGGTTGCTCTTAGGAATTGCCCTCAGTTAAAAGCTCTACTATGCCTAAGTGACACTTCCTCCTGGAAGTGGAACAAATCTTCATCAATGACCGCCTGACAAAAGGACTGAAGGAAGTTGAAAGGCCTTTCTCCCTTGGCTTAGTGAATGTCAGTTGTGTAGGGCAGTTTATGGCTGGAGTGTGCCGCAAGATTGATGTGAATGCATGACTGTTCTTCATCTTCACCTTCTGCCTTACCCTGTTTCTCTCACCCACCTGGTGTGTGTTATTCTTCAACCATTGCCTCATTCAGTGGTTGCATGCAAGTCTCTAGTTCAGCCTCTGTTAAACTGGATGCTTGGTGTAAGACAATTATTAGTACTCAGAGTGCTTTAAGCATGAAGACTCTAAGGTGAAATTTTGGATCTGAATCTTTTTTTTTTTTTGACTATTTGCATCCAAAAACCTCAATCACAGGTGTATGCAGAACATGGATCATCCAAACTGTATGGGTATCATGAATAAAATGTGCCCCTTTCAAAAGGGATGAGATGGTGGTGGAAAAGAGTGTACTGTCAGGGTAAATAGGCTTTTAAGAAAAGCAGGTAAAAGGGCAAATTTAAGTACTGAAGAATTCCATGGCTGTTGCATAGTCCAATACTTGCTGGTTAATGAGGGAAATGGTTCAATGATAAGACATAGCTGCCATTTAAGATCCTAGGTAGCATTTAAGAAGTATCAACTTGGTAATAGCATAAAAAATAAAAACTAAGATTAAACTCTGAAACCTGTAACTGAATTTAATGGGAAGTCACCTGCACTATGTCATCATAATACTATTTACCTAGACACTACTAGCAATGGTCTGATTTTGTCCACTGCCTTCCAAATGCAATTCAGTGTGACAACCAAAAGTAGCTGTCAAGTAGAAGACACACACAACAGCCACATGCACCTCAGTTTTGAACTGCTTCGGGGTATTCAGTAATTCTCTTTGTGCCAACAGAAGGATGGTTCTGGGAGATGACCAAGAATGAAGTTCATTTTCTCAAACTAGCAGCAGGGGAAGACAAAGCCCTCATGTTCTGGTAAACCTTGCCATGTTTGGAGAAAATTTCTAAAATTGTACTTGTGACAGGAATTAGTTTAAGGAAAAAGCAAACTCAGTAAAATGGCAGAGGGAGTCTTCTCATGCTCAGAATAAATTATCTGTTTTAAAATATCTATTTGTAAGGCAGATGGCAAAGAGAGGGAGGGAGAGAGAGAGAGAGAAAGGTAGGAAAGTTTTTCACTGGGCCACTCTTCAAATGCTCGTAAGCCAGGAGCCATAATCCACAACTCCTACATAAGTAATAGGAATTCACTGACTTAAGCAATCACTGATTACTCCCAGGAATCTGGAATCAGGAGCCAGAACTGAAACTTGAACACAGGTATAAAGATATAGGATGTGAGCTTCTTAACCAACATCCTAACCAGTAGGTGCACTGACCCTGAAAGTACCTATTTTAGCATATCTGTTGACTTTTCATGGAACCCATCCAATACCAGGTCATCAGATAAAGAAAATTACATCTTTAAAAATGGAGGTGAAGGCTTTTAACATTGGTAGATGAAGGGGAATTGACAGAGGATGGTTGACAGTATAGGGCTGCAAATAAATAGAAGGAATAATGTCTAATGTTCTATAGCATAATAGCACAACCATGATTGGTAACAATTAATTGTATGTTAAAAAATAGCTGATAGAGATGACTCTGGTTGTTCTCAAAACAGAACAATGATAAATGTTTGATCTGATCATTACACATTGCATATATACACTGAAATATTATACTCTACCCCATAAATATATACAAATATTGTGTCAAAAACAAAACAGTAATTATTTCACCTGTATGCTCCAAAACATTGGAATTTTTGTTGATTCAGCAATTGTGAAAATACAGCATGTTTTCTTTGTTTTCCAACATCTTTTCCTGGACACATTATTTAACTTATGAAAACAAAAACACAATTTCCCGCATTGCAGCTCTTCCATCAAATAATTGCAAAGTTTTGGAAGAGATTTGTTTGAAAATCCATTGCTTGTGGATATTTTTCTAATGAGTAAACCATAGTTTTCTTAAACTCTATGGGTGAAACATGAGTATACTACTTTTTTTCTCTTTAGAAAGAATTGTATTTTTTCAATATAGAAAAGTCAAGCTATAACAATTGAAAATAATTTTTAAAAAGCTCTCAATCTCCATACTTCATACAATTTAATAAATTGTTTAAATTTTAGCATAGTCTCTATTTTGATAGTGGAATTTTATTCATTATATTTTGGTAGATTACCACCAAAAATTAATATATGTAGTGGCACAGAGTAATAATAGATATTTGTGATAATCAAAAAAATCCAAATTGAAACTTATTTAATTTATATGATTCTACCTCAACACAGCATAAAGTATACGCCTTTATATGATTCTACCTCAACACATCATAAAATATACTCCTTTGTTTTCAATGATTACACTTACAATTAGATAAGCTATATTAAAATAAAAACAGTCAGGAATGACCATCAAGGGTAGGCATTGTGGTACAATAGGTTAATCTTCCCTTGATAACTCTACATCCCATGATGAAGTTCCTGGTTTGAGTTAGCTACGCTGCTTCTGATCCAGTTTCCTGCTAATGTGCATACTGGGAGGTAGTAGATGATGGCTCACCTACTTGAGTTTCTGTCACCACATGGGAGATTTAGATGGGGCTCCAGCCTGGCCCAGCCTTGACTGGTGCAGGCACAGCTGATACAGACACTTGGGGAGTGAACCAAAAGTTGGAAAATTCTCTCTGCCTTTCAAATAGATAAGGATAAATAAATATGTAAGCATTTTTAAAAGAATGTCTATCATAAAAAGATGCATAGGAACAAGAAAACAGACATCTATTCACAGGTAAATTGGTTATCCTTGGAACCAGCATATGTGTCTCACATTGGCATCAAACAGATATCTTTCATATGTTTTGCCATAATCTAATCACAGTTCAAAACATGAAATGGAATGATATTCCTTAAGATCCATACAAACTTTGCTTCTTTGAATAAACGTTATTTTTGATTGGTCTCATAGAGTATTAAAGCATAACCAAGAGCTCCACTGGAGATTCTTATTAGGCATTTCTAGAAATATTCACTCTCATTGCAAAAGCATATTGCAGTATTTTTACACTGCATTATATATGCAGGAGCTTAGATACTTCTTTAGGTACAAGCAGTGATTTGCTTATAAATCAGACACTGAAAAGCATATGCAGTATAACCAGTTTCCTTTGTGTAAATATGAGGAGATCTCAAAATTCTGGTAGAAAATTGGAATTCAGGAATGAATTCATTTTGGTGCAAATGAATTTTGAAATTAAGGGCAGACACTTGCTCTAGCACTTAAAATTCTGATGAGGATGCCTTTGACCCACATCAGAGTACCTAGACTCAATTCCTAATTACACTCCTGACTTCAGTTTCCTGTAAACACATACCTTGGAAATCAGCAGCAATGGCTCAAGTAGTTGGATTTCTGCATCCCAACTTGAGAAACTGGATTATTCCATTGCTTTCTGGCTTTGGCACACTCCCATCCCCAACTTTTGCGGGCATTTTGGAAGAGAACCAGCAAATGGGAGTTTGCCTCTCTGGGCTCTGTTTCTCAATTTTTTTAAAAATTGAGATGCATATACAGTTTGTTCATTACATGCACTTTTCATGAATTTCTGAAGACTCTCTTCTTTAACAACAGTCAATTCCAAGCCACCAACTAGCTTGAAAATTTCTTAAATATTTAGTATTTGATTCTCATAAAACTGTATGAGATTATTATAATATACCACTGACCTGGGCAGAGATCTTAAGCAGACCACAGGATTATCTGTCCATCATTCCATGTCAGGAGGTACTTAGGAATTCATGCCCATCAACAACCATTATCGCTTCCCTGTGTGTTGTCTTATCTGTATTTTTCTGACTATATTTGGGGATAAGGAACAACATAAATTTGCTTCTAAACATGAAAATTTAGAGATTTGAACTGATAGTCCCACTTTCCTCTCAAAATTGAAACATACTCAAGTGGAAATCGCAATACTGCTACCATTTGGGACCTCTTTTCTATTCTGCCACAGGAAATGTTAACAGATCTCATTACTTTGGTGAAGTGTAGAATCTGGGAAGAAGCTTAATATTTCTCCCTGGAGGCAGTTAATAACTATTGTGTTTAGTATCTGGATTATTGAGTAACAAATTTTTATTTCCATTCCCAAATTGAAACATTTATAAAATATTTTGTAAATGGTAGATGAGCACTATCAATTGTATGTTTGTTTTCCACTCTCCATTCTCTGTTTGACAGATTCCCCTGTGAGAGTCCTGATACTTGTTTTGTTCTCTCTTTGTTAATAATTAAGCATCCATCAAGAATTGCTAAAACCCCAACTGCTATCACATTCCAGTGTCACTTGGATTCATCGATTGTATGTGTGGAAAAAGTTAACTTAAATTATTCACTTTCCTGACTTTATAGCTTTTAAATGGGAATTATATTAGCTATTGTTCACATGAGCTGAGAATTATAAAATAGCTGGATTTATTCAGGCTCTATGTTGAAAACATCTTCCAATCATCATCTTTGTCCTTAATTAAATTCAGTTGTTTTCAAATTTTTCAGCCAACTATACTTAAGTTGAAGTTGAAATCTGTTTTTATTTTTATTTGATGCTGAGAGAACAAGATATCAACATATGTCAGGTTTAAAGGGAAATACATCTATCAATACATACACGTGATTTTACAACATGTCCCAACTGTGCACATTCCTCAAGGGGAGAGAAAAGAGAATCTACAAAAATGACTTTTGCTGCAAGAATATAAACAAGTTGAAATCCCTTCATGATAACAAAAGTCTCACAAAAAAATAGAGACTGGACTTGGTCCATGTTTTAGGAATGTGCAGATAGCAAGAGTTAGTTATCTTTTACTTTGGTTCTGCAATATGTAGTCTGAAAATACTTGCTGTCAGAAAAAAAGAAAAAAAGAAATGTTGGAATGTATAGATTTCACTGACAGGGAAATCCCATGAAACGCTTCTTTATATTTCTGAGTTTTACTCAATGCCTGGGACATGACAAAAGCGTTGATTTTATCCACAACTCCATACTTTATTTGAGTCCTGAAAGTATTTTGTCCCCTTGGCATCAAATTCAGTATTAAGACATGTTGTAGGGGTTCTGCTTGCCTGTGTTCATAACACTAAGCAGTTTGATATAACATAGCTGATAGACTACTCTTTCCTCCCCCTCCCCCCAAGATGTCATCAAGTGTTAGGCAAAGAAGCACATGAGGTAATATAACACATATGCCAATGGGATATTAATTTCTAAAGAATGCATCCCAAACATTTGAGAGTTACAGGAATGCGTTCTCAGTTAACTCCCCAAAGGGTGTAACAAAAACTAAATGTGTCTGTAAAAAGAAGTTCATAAAAGAAGCATTACATTATGTTCAGATGAATGTAGTTTTGGGAGTGTTTTTGCACATACTGTGCAAATTCAACTCTCACAATCTCTGTGTTTGTCATGAAGGTCCACTCCTTAAAAGAAAACATTTCAAACACTCACATTTGTACCACTTAGGTAGTTAGAGTTGGAACTTAGAAAAAAAATGTGTCAACAGAAAATAGTTCAGCTCCATTCTTTAGCTTTAATGAACACAGCTTTCTCAGCATTGTTATTAATTCCTATTATGAAGATATAGGAGCTTAAGAAAACATACACAAGAGAGGTTGGAAAATCTTGACTCCATTAGACAAAGCAATTGGATAAGCAGACGCCTGGTTGCTTCTTAACTGCATTCCATAGTACATGGATTTTTAACTTTGAGGATGAAAGGATGGGTTAAAACCACAGATGTTATCCAGTGTGAAAACTACAGGGAGCAACGGTGAGTGGAGAGGATGGGTGGGAGGGAACTGGAATTGTCCACTGCTGTCTACACAGACAAGTAAATGAAAGAAATGCTCTACCAGTACGAGAGCAGAAATTTTACTTTCTAGCAGAGTCCAGAGACAAATTGTTTTCACACTTTCTTTTATGATATTATGATTTACGCTCTCATTAAATTGGATATTTCCTCTCATCTCAATGTGCAGCTCTTATTACCTGTCCTAATATTTTTAGTTTGTGAACACTTCTTCATGGTGATGTCGTTCATATGTGTTCCAAAAGGCAAGGCCAACATGACATTCAGTGCAATGAACTGTCCTTGTTTAATCTCCAACCCAAATCTACACCTATGTGAACTCTTTGTCCTTTGAGTTGTTGCTGTTAATGAAGTTCAACCAAATAAGGACTGACTGTTATTTCTTTTTTTCCATAGGCATTCAGAGTTCTTGACTGATCTCTAAATTGAATACCTTGAACTGGATGCTTTCTTTTGATTCAAGTGGATGCTTTTAGAGAGAAGTTGGTTCATAGTAACCAATATCTCTGCTGAAAAGATCTCCCCTCTCCAACCTGGCAATTTCCCAGGCAGAAGAGTAGGTGAGGGGCCAGCATTGTGGCACAGTGGGTACCACCACTACCTGCAATGCCAGCATCCCATGAGCGTGCTGATTTGTGTACTGACCACTCCACTTCCAATCCAGTTCCCTGCTAATGGCTTAGGACAGTAGAGCAAGATGGCCCAAGTGCTTGGGCCCTGCTACTCACATGGAAGCCCCAGATGAAGCTCCTGACTCCTGGTCCCTGGCTTCAGGCTGACCCAGGGCTTGGCCATTGCAGCCATCTATAACAAGTCTCTAATGCAGTGGTTAAGCCACTTATTGGGAAGCCCACATTCCATATCAGAGTATCTGGTTTGAGCAGCATCTGATACTAGTTTCTTACTAATGAGTACTCTGGAGGGCAGTGAGTGATAGTTCCAGGGGTTCAGTCTCTGCCACCCACTTGGCTGGTACAGACTGAATTTAGTTCTGGCTTCAGCCTGGCCTGGATCCAGCTGTTGCAAGCATTTGTGGAATACTTCAATGGATGGAAGATCCCTGTCTCACTGTCTTTCTGGTAAATAAAAGAAAAACTTTGGAAATATAGTCATAAAGTATAAAAGTAAAATATGCAATAAGTCTGCATGTATCAAATAATGATTATTTTTTGGTAAGGATATGGTAGTATGCAGTAGCCAAACAGGTTTGTCTTGTTTCTTAATTCTGAAAGATTTCTTTATAGCGTTCCTTAATTTAATCAGGTAGTTTCTAGATAGGATTAAGATAATGTACTCAGATATCTCCCTTTCAGAGAATACTGTCTGTATATTTAGTCTGTAGTAATGTATTTTTATTTGAACAGTATGTTTCCAGCTTAGGAATAAAATTCTCTAATTCCCTTTCTTTGAAAACTATTATATGTATGGCCGAATTTTAAGATATATTATATGAGAGCATCAAAAAGTTCATAGGCCATCATTTCATAATGAAATTTTGCATATATTTCAAAATTTTTTGCACCAAAACAAACTTAACATTAAATGTGATTTTCTGCACCTTTAATGCAGTTTCCTTATATCCTACTTTCCATTTCTAAATTGATACCAAATCTTATCACTAACATAAAAATGCATGATTCACAGAGCCCTTTAATTAAAGCCATTTTTGTACTTTTTTATTTTTGTAGTTAATAACATTTTTAGGAGCACAATAGCAATAACCATGGTATGCATACAGTTTTCATTTTCATGATCAAAAATGTAATTGTTAAATGACCTGGATAAAGATTTTGCTTGTAGTAGTTAAAAAACAGTATTGTATGAGGCATTTATAACTGTCACACATAGAAGGTTACTTTTGGAAAACTGATATTTCTTGTAAAATTGCTGCTTCTGATGATGAAAAAGATGAAGGTTCATCAATCCCAATGCTGTCCATAAGATTTTATTTATTTATTTGAGAGGCAGAGTTACAGATAGAGAGAGGGAAAGACAGAGAGAAAGGTCCATTGTCTGCTGGTTCGCTCCCCAAATAGCCACAATTGCCAAAGCTGGGCCAGACTAAAGCCAGGAGCCAGAAGTTTCTTCTGGGTCCCTCACGTGGTACAGGGACCCAAGCACTTGGGCCATCTTCTACTGCTTTCCCAAGCCATAAGCAGAAAGCTGGATCTGAAGAGGAGCAGCTGGGACATGAACTGGTATGCTGGTGCCACCACAGGTGGAGGCTTCGCCTATTATGCCACAGCATTGGCCCCACCCAGGATAATTAACATTAAACATCTACATAAGTTGTCATATCTCAGCTGAAAATTTTTCAAAACTTTGCTATCTTCTTTCTTTCTTTCTTTCTTTCTCTCTTTCTCTCTTTCTCTCTTTCTCTCTTTCTTTCTCTTTCTTTCTTTCTCTTTCTTTCTCTTTCTTTCTCTCTTTCTTCCTTTCTCTTTCTTTCTTTCTTTCTTTCTCTCTTTCTCTTTCTCTCTTTCTCTCTTTCTTTCTCTTTCTTTCTTTCTCTTTCTTTCTCTCTCTTTCTTTCTCTCTTTCTTCCTCTTTCTTTCTTTCTTTCTTTCTTTCTTTCTTTCTTTCTTTCTTTCTTTCTTTCTTTCTTTCTTTTTTTAACAGACAGAGTTAGATAGTGAGAGAGAGAGAGACACAGAGAGAAAGGTCTTCCTTCTGTTGGTTCACCTCCCAAATGGCTGCTACAGCCGGTGCTCTGTGCTGATCTGAAGCCAGGAGCCAGGTGCTTCTTCTGGTCTCCCATGTGGGTGCAAGGCCCAAGCACTTGGGCCATCCACCACTGCACTCCCAGGCCACAGCAGAGAACTGGACTGGAAGAGGAGCAACTGGGACAGAATCTGGTGCCCTGACTGGGACTAGAACTCGGGGTGCCGGAGCCGCAGGCAGAGGATTAGCCTAGTGAGCCACGGCGCTGGCTGCTATCTTCTACTTTCTATGCTAAGGATTTCAATGACTTTCAGATATTTTCATATATATTTATTCTGTTTTAGAAACCCTAAAATATTTAGCCCTGAAGAATACAATGTAATTCAAATATTCATTTCATTCATTCATAATATTTCCATTCATAGAATCACAGTACAATCTAAGGACCCACTCTAGATGTGGAACTGTCATAAAAATGAGGTCACAGGAATCACTAAGTGACATTCATTGTGATTAAGGCCCTGTCAGAGATGGGGAAAATCCAGAGGTAGGGGACCCATCATGTCAATTTGTGATATAAAGGAAGTGAGATGATACATTAGCAAAGCCATTCTTCTGCAGTAACATAGTGTGGAAGGAAGGGATGCATTTCAGAGAATGCACTGTCACTGAACCTGTTCTGAGTACTGAAAACAATGTGTTTTCCTGGAACCTAGAGTATGTGGGATGGAATGACAGACACAGGAGTGGAGAGAAGAGGTGAACTCAAATCCCAAGGGTCTTATGTCAAGCTATGAAGAAAGGGCAAGTTAAAGGTAATTCTCTGGCTGCATTTCCTTAGGTGTATGATCAATGCTTAGAAGGAATTACTTGGGCATGTTAAGTATCAATTCTAACTAAAATTGTGTACCATATTTAATCCACAGTCACCAAAAAGACCAGCAATTATTTAATAGTGGTGAGCACAGGTACACTCTTAGGCTAAAACAATTGTTTCAGTGTTTCATAATATTAATCAAGGTTGTCTTATAGAAATATGTTTTTTTTTTTTCTCAAGTACCGATTTCTTGCTCTGCCATGCTAGAATCCAGAGTCAGTTCTCTTGATTGTTCCTGCTAATGACAAAGAATTCAAAACCACTGGCACTTTCAGATGCATTCATATAAACCTAATATTTTATAAAATTGTCTCACCTGCTGAATTTCTGTCTTTGAATCTGGAAGAAATTTAAAGTGATCTCACATGTAATGGTACACAACCTCGATTTTGCCATTCAAGTTTTTCTGTACTTGCTTTGTCATGCAGTTATCCATGTGATTGTTTCGTTCTTACTTTTTGTCTCAAAGTAAGTGGATACCTCAGTATACCTTAGCCACAAATGCTTCAATACTACTTTTTAAAAATTAATAATTCCTGTTCATTTCAATGCTGCAAACTTTGATATACTTTTTAAAATTAAATTTGTGTTGATAATAACAATGATATGCAATTAATAATCATTAAAAATTAATTTCATGATTCTTAGAAGCCTCATTTGCATATGTGGATTCAGAACACCACAATCACTGTACAGTCTAATGATGACAGTTCGTGTTGTGAATATATACCAGCTGCCTCTCTTGCCTGTGATGAGATCAGAAAAGGTACTGTTCTAGGTGGTGGTTTTAATTTATTGAGATATCACTATTTATTCATTAGCAGATGTATCATGAGCTCTGCAAAGAAAAATATCTTAAGGATGTGAAAATACAATGAAGAGTGCAATGAATTATATCATTATAGCCACATTATTATTTTATGGACCTATAGAATTCATTCATTGTTGTTTTGTTCTAAGTGTTTCAAATTTACGTTCAGAACTGCATTTTCCTTTTATCCTTTTTTCTTTTTGAAAGGAATTTACTAATGCATTATTTTTAGGGTCACAGAAAAATCATGATAATTTTCAGCAATTTTCATGTTAATGAATATAAAAAGAGCAAGATTCCACCTAGCTCTTAGATAAAATTCTAATGTAAAAATACTTTTCTCTGTCTCCTCTCCCTCTTTTTTTCTTTCTCTTTCTTTCATTCTTTCCAGCTTTCTTTTTTTCTTCTCTTTAATTTTTAATTTTTGAGATAGCACATTTTAAACATTATAGTCAAAGGCTTAATGTTCCAATAAACAAAGAGTTCAATAAGTAAAAACATTTGCACATTGGGATATGAGGTGAAGGAACTAAAATTCAAACTAAATTTCTAACTTAATTTAATTCTCATTGAAGGCAGGTACAATTATCAAGGGCTTTCCATATTTAGTGAATCTTGAAAATGGATGGGGTATCATGGGAGAATCCTTCTACCTGTGAGCATGCTGTGTTGTTGTTGGCTCTGCATAACTGTTTTTATGTATCCATATGTTTTACCCATGCCAAATTTTTTTTTTATTTTTTTTTTGACAGGCAGAGTGGACAGTGAGAGAGAGACAGAGAGAAAGGTCTTCCTTTTGCCGTTGGTTCACCCTCCAATGGCCGCCGCGGTTGGCGCGCTGCAGCCGGTGCACTGCACCGATCCCATGGCAGGAGCCAGGTGCTTATCCTGGTCTCCCATGGGGTGCAGGGCCCAAGCACTTGGGCCATCCTCCACTGCACTCCCTGGCCACAGCAGAGAGCTGGCCTGGAAGAGGGGCAACCGGGACAGGATCAGTGCCCTGACCGGACTAGAACCCGGTGTGCCGGCGCCGCAAGGCGGAGGATCAGCCTAGTGAGCCGCAGCGCCGGCCCCATGCCAAAATTTTATCTAACTTGTATATCCCTGTGAATTTTGTCAAACACATCATTACCTGCTTTGTGACAAGCCAACAAGTAGATAATGAAGCCTCTTAAGATACTAGCAATATATTCTTGTGGCCAATGGCAATTTTGACAAAAGAGTCCCATAGAAAGTAGCTTAGGCTGGCACTGTGGCATAGTATGTTAAGTTTTCACCTGCAGCACAAGCCTCCCATATGGGTGCTAGTTCCTGTCTTGGTTGCTCCTTTTCCCATTCAGCTTTCTGTTAATGGCCTGGGAAATGGTTGGGCCCCTGCCTCCACATGGAAGACCTGGAGGAAGCTCCTGGCTTCCAGCTTAGAATCAGCCCAGCTCAGGCCATCACAGCCATTTGGGGAGTGAAACAGTGGATGGAAGACTTCTCTCTGTCTCTCCTTCTCTCTGTCTGTAACTCTGCTTCTCAAACAAGTAAATCTATCTTTAAAAAAAAAAAAAAACAACAACAAAAACTTGAGTTTGTGCAGAAGAGATTGTGTCATGAAAGGTTAGTTTGGAAGAGATAGATCCTTTTGCAGAATTTGTCTTCAATATAAAGGGGAGAGAAAGAGACAAGCCCCAAATGAAACAGAAAATTAAAAGAGAAATGAAAAAGATAATAATAAACAGGAGAAAAGGGATAATATGTTTAATGGATTGTTCAGCTACAGTGAAACATGCTCATGATAACTTAAGGATCCTGGTTGCACAAATCCAGGTTCTGACATTCACAATTACATACTCATCATTTACATAAAGTCGTCGTCAATTAAGTTTTCCATCAGGGTAAAGGAGACTGAGTTGGATAAAAGAAACTAGAATAAAAAGTCTTTAACCAAATGACTAACTTATGACAGTAGATAATATTGTACATATTAAGCACCCAATAAATATAATTGCTTGAACAAACAGATGAATAAATGAAGGAATGAAAGAATGATGGTTGGCTTCCTGGATAGTTGGATGGTATAATGGAGAAATATATCAGTAAAAAGGAATTTGGCCAAGTTAGCATGCAGAAGTGCAATTTGAACCACAAATGTTAAAATCAAGAAAATATGAGCATCTGGAAAAATATAAGATCAACTTGTATTTAAGCACAGGAACAGAGATTTTCAATATAATAGTTATAAGTTTAATCATTTCAGCATGTTAAATAATGAAAGTGTATTAGGAAATAATTAGTTACAGATCTAAGATCCCATTTATTTATCCATCCCTAATTATTTCTCTGAGGACCTGCAATAACTGTACTTTGTTTCCAACTACTGACTCTGTTAGTAATGCTTAACTTTAAACATAGTCAAACATTTAACGTAGTTCAAAATATTTTTATAAAACTTATGCACGTTCACTATAAAAAATGTGTTTACTTTATAAAACCACATATTCTGTAAAGAGGAGACTAAAGCAAGGTCAATCCAAAGTTGAAATATTTTTTGTTGCTAAAATCTTCTCCATAATTCTAATGTCAAGGAATAAGCCAAACACAATTAAGTTTGGTTTCAAGATTTGGTCTCAATTAGCAGCAAGACTCAGACATTCATTGAAACATACTGTGTCAACATGGTATTAAACAGTGTTGTAAATGATTACCTTTTCAAAATACTTTTCTGTGTGTTCTTTATGAAAACAAAAAATAACTCCAATATTCTCTTTTAGAAGAAGAAAAATAATTAGATGTGAAGTTGTAATGCAAATAACACTGGTTGTATTGGGAAGTAAAACCTCTTTTAGGATTTCATATCTTACATTTCTTTCACTTAGAAATAACTCAATCTGCAAATGTTGATTGAGTGTTGTCTGTGAGTAAGGTCCTCCTATTTTTCCCTATTGACCCATTTAAATGCTAACATTTTAAAAAATAGATTATTGAAATTTGATTTAGATGACATTTAGGTTGCATGTAATTGTACGTATCATGAAAAGTTTCCTTATAAAATAGAAATACAGGGGGTGGGTATGTGGCATAGTGGTTCACATGCCACTTGGGATACCTGCATCCCATATCAGAGTGCCTGTGTTCTAGTCCCAGCTACATTTCAGATTCAACCTTCCTGTTAATGCACATCCTGTGAGCCAGCTGGTGATGGCTTTGGTATTGGGTACCTCCCCCATACATGGTAGCCCTGGATTAAGTCCTGGATTCCTTGCTTTAATGTGGTTCAGTTTGGGCTTCAGTAATCAATTGTGGAGGAACCAGTTGGTGAAATATGTCTTTCTATATCTGTTATGTCTGTTTCTCTGCCTTTCAAAAATAAACAAACAAATAAACAAGTAACTAAAAAGAAATTTAAAGCAGAGTTACATTTTTCTTTTCCCAAAGAGAAGGGAATGTATAAGAAAACAAGCAAACAACAACAACAACAACAACAACAAAAAAAACCCATGGGGGCAGCCTTGTGATATAATGGGGAAAGCCATCACCTGCGGCGCTGGTATACCATATGGGTGTCGCTGGAGTCCCAACTGCTCCAACTCCATTCCAGCTCCCTACTAATAGCCTAGGAAAGCAGCAGAGGATGGCCCAAGTGGCTGGGGTCCTGGGCACACATAGGAATCCTGGAGGAGGCTCTTGGCTCCTAGCTTCAGATTGGACCAGCTCCTACCATTTGGGGAGAGAATTAGCAAATGGAAGATCTTCCCCTTCTCCCCACATAACTCTGCCTTTCAAATGAATAAATAAATCTTTTAAAAAAAATCACGATTCACTTTTCTACTTCCTTCTTAGTAGTTGATTTGAACTGGACAGTAGCTACTGGAAACTTTATTTTGTCATGCAAAAAAATAAACAAAATAAAAACAGACACAATTAATAATCTAAATACCTTCCATATTAGAAAAAAGCTCAGTCCACCAAAACAAAGAATCCTAAACATATTTGGAGAAATTACATTTCAGGGAAAAACATATGCCAAATAGTTGTTTACTTATTTATTTAATTATTTTTCAACTTTTATTTAATAAATATAAATATCCAAAGTACAACTTTTGAATTATAGTGGCTTTTCCCCTCATAACCTCCCTCCCACCTGCAACCATCCCATCTCCCACTCCCTCTCCCATCCCATTCACATCAAGATTCATTTTCAATTATCTTTATAGACAGATGATCAACTTAGTATATACTAAGTAAAGTTTCAATGGACTGCACCCACACAGACACACAAAGTATACAGTACTGTTTGGGTAGTAGTTTTAGCATTAATTCACATAGTACAGCACATTAAGGACAGGGATTCAGTGTGGGGAGTAGGTGCACAGTGATGCCGGTTGTTGATTTAACAATTGACACTCTTATTTAAGATGTCAGTAATCACCCAAGGCTCTTGTCATGAGATGCCAAGGCTATGGAAGCCTCTTGAGTTCACGAACTCCAATCTTATTTAGACAAGGTTACAGTCAAAGTGGAAGTTCTCTCCTCCCTTCTGAGAAAGGTACCTCCTTCATTGATGGCCCATTCTTTCCGCTAGAATCTCACTCACAGAGATCTTTCATTAAGGTCATTTTTTAACACAATTTCTTGGCTTTCCATGCCTGAGAAACTCTCATGGTTTGTTTTTTTTTTTCCAGATCCAAATGCCTTAAGGGCTGATACTGGGGCCAGAGTTCTGTTTAGGACATCTGCCATTCTATGAGTCTGCTGTGTATCCCACTTCCCATGTTAGATCATTCTCTCCTTTTTAATTCTATCAGTTATTATTAGCAGACACTAGTCTTGTTTATGTGATCCCTTTGACACTTAATCCTATTATTATGATCAATTATGAACTGAAACTGATCACTTTGATTAGTAAGGTGGCATTGGGACATGCAACCTTGATGGATTGATGAGTACGTTTCTAGCTCAACCATTAGGGGTAAGTCTGAGTGAGCATGTGCCAAACTGTAAATCTCCTCCCTCTCTTATTCCCACTTTTATATTTAACAGGGATCACTTTTCAGTTAATTTTAAATGCCTAAGATTTGATGTAATTGGAAAAATCAATATCATCAAAATGTCCATTCTCCCAAAAGCAATTTATAGATTCAATGTGATACCAATCAAGATACCAGAGACATTCTTCTCAGATCTGGAGAAAATGATGCTGAAATTCATATGGAGGCACAGGAGACCTCGAATAGCTAAAGCAATCTTATATAACAAAAACAAAGTAGGAGTCATCACAATACCAGATTTCAAGACATACTACAGGGCAGTTGTAATCAAAACAGCATGGTACTGGTGCAGAAACAGATGGATAGACCAATGGTACAGAATAGACACACCAGAAATCAATACAAACATCTACAGTCAACTTATATTTGATGAAGGATCCTAAACCAATTCCTGGAGCAAAGACAGTCTATTCAACAAATGGTGCCAGGAAAACTGGATATCCATGTGCAGAAGCATGAATCAATACCCCTACCTTTCACCTTAAACAAAAATCCACTCAACATGGATTAAAGATCTAAATCTATGACCTGACACCATCAAATTATTAGAGAACATTGGAGAATCCCTGTAAGATATAGGCACAAGCGAAGACTTCTTGGAAAAGACCCAAGATGCACAGGCAGTCAAAGCCAAAATTAACAATTGGGATTACATCAAATTGAGAAGTTTCTGTACTGCAAAAGAAACAGGAAAGTGAAGGGGCAAGCAACAGAATCGGAAAAAAATATTTGCAAACTATGCAACTGATAAAGATTTAATAACCACAATCTACAAAGAGATCAAGAAACTCCACAACAACCAAACAACCCACTTAAGAGATGGGCCAAGGACCTCAATAGACATTTTTCAAAAGAGGAAATCCAAATGGCCAACAAACACATGAAAAAATGTTCAGAATCACTAGCCATCAGGCAAATGCAAATCAAAACCACAATGAGGTTTCACCTCACCCCAGTTAGAATGGCTTACATACAGAAATCTACCAACAACAGAGGCTGGCGAGGATTTGGGGGAAAAGGGACACTAACCCACTGTTGGTGGGAGTGCAAACTGGTAAAGCCACTATGGAAGTCAGTTTGGAGATCCCTCAGAATATAACCCTACTATACAACCCAGCCATCCCACTCCTTGGAATTTACCCAAAGGAAATTAATTTGGCAAATAAAGAGTTGTCTTTTTGCAGCTCAATCCACAATAGCTAAGACATGGAATCAACCTAAATGCCCATCAACAGTAGACTGGATAAAGAAATTATGGGATATGTACTCTATATATCAAACAATGAAATCTGGTCATTTGCAACAAAATGGAAGAATCTGGAAAACATCATGCTGAGTGAAATAAGCCAGTCCCAAAGGGACATATATCATATGTTCTCCCTGATCAGTGACAACTAACTTAGTACCTAAGAGAAAACCTGTTGAAGTGAAATGGACACTATGAGAAACAGTGACTTGATCAGCCCTTGTCCTGACTATAGAGGAACAACTTACTACTTTATTCCTTGTAGTATTTTTTTTTTGTTCTTCTTAATACTATTGGTTGAACTCTTTAACTCTTTAACTAACACACAAATAGTTTTTTAGTTAGGGAATCTTTGGTAAAATAGTCATACATTTAACAGTATGTAGACAAATTTTGTTCAAAGTCTATAAAATAATTTGACTTGAGGATAGTATCCTATGCTACTAAGTTATCTCCGTTGAAGAAAGCATCAAAAAGTGTGTTAAATTCTCAAGCGCCAATAATGCTCTTTCTAATGGCTGACCTATTTTCCTAAGGACAATTTAGTTTCCCAAAAGGGCATCTGGATTTTGAGAGCAATAAAAATGTCACTTTTGGTTTCTGCTTGTGGTTACAGGCAAAACTGATAGCATCATGGATTTTTTTTCTCTTTTGTGTTTGTATTTGTAAAATAATGGTGTGGTAAAAAACACAAAATTAATGAGGAACAGCTTAGAAGTGTCAATATGCATTTTACATATTTAAACAGAGCAAACAATCTCACAATAATGCAAATAGATTCTTGGAAGGAAGGAAAAAGTAAATGTTATCTTACATAATAATGTTGTATATGTTTGTTATCCCTCATGATGCTATTAAAGCATACAGTAGAGACAATACTTTTAAAATTTCAGGCAAAAAATATGAACACATTGTATAAAAGAGATACCTACACCACCATGTTTGTAGCAGTACTGTTCACGGTAGCCAAAATATGAGTTCAACCAAAGTCCAGTCACCAACTACATGGATAAACAAAATATAGTGCACTCAATTTTAACTTTGCTGATTGCTACATTTAAAAATTAAAAATAGTGGCATCCCATATGAGTATCCATTGGAATCCTAGGTACTCCACTTTCCAATCCAGCTCTCTGCTAATGTGCCCTGGAAGGCAGTGGAGGATGGCCCAAGTGTTTAGGCCCCTGTGCCCATGTGGGAAATACAGAGGCTCCTGGGTCCTGAGTTCAGCCTGTCTCAATCCCAGCCATTGCAGCCATTTGCAGAATTAACCAGCGGATGGAAAACCTCTCTCTCTCTCTCGCGTGCGCGCGCACTCTGCTACTTCTGTAACTCTGCCATTCAAATAAATAAATAAATAAAAGAGTAAAAATAAAATAAACAATTTTTTAAACTTTTATTTAATGAATATAAATTTCCAAAGTACAGCTTATGGATTACAATGGCTTCCCCCCACCCCCATAACTTCCCTCCCACCCACAACCCTCCCCTTTCCTGCGCCCTCTCCCCTTCCATTCACATCAAGATTCATTTTCAATTCTCTTTATATACAGAAGATCAGTTTACTATATATTAAGTAAAGATTTCAACAGTTTGCCCCCACATAGCAACACAAAGTGAAAAAATATTGTTTGAGTACTAGTTATAGCATTAAATAACAGTGTACAGCACATTAAAGACAGAGATCCTAGATAATAATTTTTAAAAATTGATTACTTTTATATGCAATTTCCAATTTAACACCAGGGTTTTTTTTTTTCCATTTTCAATTATCTTTATATACAGAAGATTGATTCAGTATTTAATTAGTAAAGATTTCATCAGTTTGTACCCACACAGAAACACAAAGTGTAAAAATACTGTTTTAATACTAGTTATAGCATCACTTCACATTGGACAACACATTAAGGACAGATCCCACATGAGACGTAAGTACACAGTGACTCTTGATGTTGAATTAACAATTTAACACTCTTGTTTATGGCGTCAGTAATCTCCCTAGGCTCTAGTCATGAGTTGCCAAGGCTATGGAAGCCTTTAGAGTTCGCCAACTTTGATCTTATTCCAATAGGGTCATAGTCAAAGTGGAAGTTCTCTCTTCCCTTCAGAGAAAAGTACCTCCTTCTTTGATGGCCCCATTCTAATAAACAATTTTAATAGCACATTTTCATTTATCCAATGTGACCAAAAATCTGATTCCAACATGCAATCAATATAAAAATTATTAATGAGATATTGTGCATTCCTTTTTATTACTGTTCAAAATTTTTATCTGTTGTGTGTTTTATAGAGAACAGCACATCTCAATTTGAAGCACTTGAACTTCAAATGCTTTGTAGCCACTTGTGCCTAGAGATTTCTGTAACAACCAGCACAGCGATAAATATTGAATACAGCTCCATGTCTTCCAAGAAGACTATAATTTTAGTTAATGAAAAGTAACAGTAAATTTTCTCAAACTATTCCAGGGTTGAGCAACAGGAAAACTGTATGGTAAGATTAATATGATTAAATCAAAAGGAAAGAGTTTGAATGTAACTACAAAATAGTATTTTAGAAAACAGTTAATAATAGCCGGCGCCGCGGCTCACTAGCCTAATCCTCCGCCTTGCGGCGCCGGTACACTAGGTTCTAGTCCTGGTCGGGGCACCAGATTCTGTCCCGGTTGCCCCTCTTCCAGGCCAGCTCTCTGCTATGGCCAGGGAGTGCAGTGGAGGATGGCCCAAGTGCCCAGCTCTCTGCTGTGGCCAGGGAGTGCAGTGGAGGATGGCCCAAGTGCTTGGGCCCTGCACCCCATGGGAGACCAGGAAAAGCACCTGGCTCCAGCCTTTGGATCAGCGCAGTGGGCCGGCCGCAGCGCGCCTACTGCGGCGGCCATTGGAGGGTGAACCAACGGCAAAAGGAAGACCTTTCTCTCTGTCTCTCTCTCTCTCTTACTGTCCACTCTGCCTGTCAAAAAAAAAAAAAGAAAGAAAAGAAAAGAAAAGAAAACAGTTAATATTAAATGATTCTCATATGTTATGGCAGTATACTTATGTAGTTATGATTATAACTTCAGAGTAATGTATAAAGAACTTACTATATACTCAGTTTGAAAAAAAGTTATATTTCTTATGCATTTTTTTTTATTTGACAGGTAGAGTCATAGACAGTGAGAAAGAGACAGAGAGAAAGGTCTTCCTTCCGTTGGTTCACCCCCCAAATGGCCGCCACGGCCGGCACTGTGCCTATCTGAAGCCAAGAGCCAGGTGCTTCCTCCTGGTCTCCCATGCAGGTGCAGGGCCCAAGCACTTGGGCCATCCTCCACTGCACTCCTGGGCCACTGCAGAGAGCTGGACTGGAAGAGGAGCAACCAGGACTAGAACCCGGCACCCATATGGGATGCCGGCACCACAGGCGGAGGATTAACCAAGTGAGCTATGGTGCTGGCCCCTCTTATGCATTTTAATTCCATAAATAATAATTATCACCTGCAGGATATTTGGTCATGATGATACAATGGTGGATAAGCAGTGATCCTTCCCCCCAGAGACACGACATCAAATAGACAATGAAAATATTACAACAGGAACAAGTGTTCTGTATTTTTTGTGTTGAGTTAACCTGTTCTTTAAGGAGTGGAAGACAGAGCAAGGTAAAACAAAGGCTTAGTAGCCACTGTTTGATGGACGTCACTGTATCAGCCAGCATTTATTAAGGTAAACTATACTATAGATAATGCTTAGATTTTAATTTGTAATAACATAATTTTTAAGGAAAATATAGTACAAATACAACTGTATAGAAAAAGATTCTATAGCCCTGCCCAAAAAATGTTCATTGCCAGGAGAATTCAAAGCAGCCTGCATTATCCCAAACTAGAGAGGACATTAAAAAAAAAAGACTCCTGAGTTGACTGGGAAGGTGCTTTACATGATAGCTAGAATTCTTTCCCACTGTCTAATAGCATGATTTTATCATAATGAAATTTCATTAGAATTATTTTTCTAATGTAAATATATGTCAATTTCAAATAATTTGAATGCCATTAAACAGACACAATATTTTATTTATAAAGTGCTTATTAAGTATTACTTCAATGTCAGTAATTTAAGCACACATTAATAGTATTTATTAAAAGAAAGTTCATTTAAACTTTTTGTTTTCTTTAAAGCACTGTTCACCTTGACTCCATCCATTTGATTGACTGGTTTT
This sequence comes from Lepus europaeus, assembly GCF_033115175.1. Lineage (NCBI taxonomy): Eukaryota > Metazoa > Chordata > Mammalia > Lagomorpha > Leporidae > Lepus > Lepus europaeus. The sequence continues at coordinate 18,593,751 of NC_084828.1, read as the reverse complement.
CTTCTTTCAAACAACTGTAGCATTTTTGCATTAATTCCAGGCTTAGCTAAATGGACAACGAGAGTAGTAAGAAAGCATCCTCTGGGCCTGGTGTTGTGGTGTACTGGGTAAAGCATCCCTTATGGTCACTAGCTCGTGTCTTGGCTGTCCACTTCCAGTCCAGTCCCTACCTTTCTGCCTCGGAAAAGCAGCAGCTGACCCAAGTTTGGACCTCTGCCACCCACGTGGGAGACCTAAATGTTGCTCCTGGTTCCTGGCTTCGGCGTAGCCCAGTGTAGGTCATTGGGCCATCTAGGGAGTGAACCAGCATATGCAAGATCTCTCTCTCTGTCTCTGACTCTGACTGTGAACATAAATAAATAAATCGGAAAAAAAAAGCACCATCTGCTTTTACCAAAAACAGCCATATGATAGGAAAGTGGAATTTTCGACTACTCAGAATAAAAAGTCTGTCTTCTCACTTTTTTGTTCAAAATATCATTTAAATCCAGGAAATCAGGACCTTTATATATTAGTTTGCATTCGACATGAGTTTGTCAACATATGGACTAGCCCACATCAGTTTCTATTTAATATCTCAGACCATGACTCCATTAAAATGCTTCATCTGGAATTGTAACCTTCATTGCTACACTTTCTCCAGTTTGCTTTACTGAAAAGGGACTAGTACTTCCTCTTGCTTTGTAAAGCTAGGTTTCGATATTTATTGCTGTTGCCATGGTTTAAAAATGCCCTCCAAAATACATATTCAGAAAATTCAATTTCCAATAAAATGGCGCTGGCAGTTGGAGCCTTGCTGGCGATGACTAGGTCATGAGGGTTCCATGAATGGATCAATGATGATTTTAAAAGGGCTTGAGGTTGCAAGCTCACTCACTCTCTCCTCATGTGACACCCTCCACCAAGTTTTGATGCAGCATTGGGAAGGGTGTTTGATACAGTGTTTAAAATAACCTTGGGGGGCAGTACTCAGGAACAGGGGGCTAAGCTTCCACCTGTGGCTCCAGAATCCCACATGGGTGCCAGTTCGTGTCCTGGCTGCTCCTCTTTGATCCAGCTCTCTGCTATGGCCTGAGGAAGCAGTAGAAGATGGCCCAAGTGCTTGGGCCCCTGCACCTCTGTAGGAGATCAGGAAGAAGCTCTTTGCTTCTGCTTGAGATAGACCTAGCTCCAGCCATTACGGCCATCCAGGGAGTGAACCAGCAGATAGAAGACCTTTCTCTCTGTCTCTCCCTCTCTCTGTCTTGTAACTCTCCCTAATAAATAAATAAAATATTTTTTTAAAAAAATGAAAGTTGGGATGCCCACAGCCCATATTGGATCTTTTGATTCAAGTTCCAGCTACTCTACTTCTGATCCAGCTTCCTGCTGATATGCACACTTGGCAGTTGCAGGCGATGGCTCAAGTACTTAGGTACTGGACACACATGTGGGAGACCCAGATTCAGATCTGGGCACCTGGTTTTCATCTGGTCCAGCCAGAGCTGTTGTGAGTAGTTGAGGAATGAAACAGTGGAAAGAAGATCTCTCTCTCTCCCTCTCTCTTTCTGTCTTTCAAATAAAATGAAAATAAATAATTTAAAAGGTGACACATCAAGTTGGCCCTCACTAGAGGTAGCCTCTCTTTCAGCCTCCAGAGCCATGAGTCAAATAAACTTCTTGTTTCTAAATTGCCAATCTGCAGTAGTCTATTATAGCACCACACAAGTACCAAGGCAGTTGGTCAGCCTTAGAACAGTTCCCTAATTGGACATCACTCCTCTCCTCTGATGTTTTGATGTTACTTATATGAAATGAGTCAAGCAACATGTTTAATGGAATATAGTGAGCATTAAGAAGTTAAACTGTTTACATTATAGTAATAGTTTGCTTATGTGAATAGGAAAAGAATGTGGCAGACTGCCTACACCCAGTTGGAAATGCAAACAAGAAGACACTGAGATAGCCAGTGCTTTGTCTTAAAACTAATGGAACTGACTGAATATGTAGCAAGCAGAGGTGTTTGATGCAAAGCACAAACACAGTGGTTATTATTTAGGCATCATAAAGATCACAAACAACCATGAGTATTAAGGTTGCAATGAAGTTGAAAATCTTTTACATCCACATCATTGGGCAATGCCATTGCTTGGTCTATCATCATTATGTGGCCTGAGCTATATTTTTTTAAGATTTTATTTATTTATTTGAGAGGTAGAGTTATATACAGTGAGAGGAAGAGACAGAGAGAAAGGCCTTCCTTCTGTTGGTTCACTCCCCAGATGGACACAACAGCCAGAGCTGTGCCCTGTGCTGATCTGAAGCCAGGAACCAGGAGCTTCTTCCGGTTCTCCCATGTGGGTACAGGGGCCCAAGCACCTGGACCATCTTCTACTGCTTTCCCAGGCCATAGCAGAGAGCTGGATTGGAAGAGGGGCAGCCAGGACTAGAACCGGTGCCCATATTGGATGCTGGCGCCACAGGAGGAGGATTAACCTACTGTGCCACGGTGCCTGCCCCAAGCCATATTGATACATAGAAAAATAAATAAGATCTTGAAGGAGCAGAACACTGAAAAGACATAGGCAGTAGTGAGATCATTCACTAGGCCTTAATCCAATCTACTGTGTCACAAGTCAAATTCTTCTGCAAACCACTGGAAGATCATATTTCCATAGCTGTGTGTGTAAAAAGAAAGGATTTTTATTCCATTTGTAAATGAAGAAATCAGTATTTCTTTTGTTGCTTGGATATGGTATCAGATACTTCAGCAAAGAAAACAACAAAATTTTAGGTATCTGATGCAAGAACATTTAAAAAAGATTTATTATATATTTGAAACTCTGAGTTACAGAAAGGGGGGGAGAGTTAGAGAGAGAGAGAGAGAGAGAGAGACAGAGAGAGAGAGAGAGAGAGAGAGGTCTTCTACCCACTGGTTCACTCTCCAAATGCCTGACACAGCTGGAGCTGGGCCAATCTGAAGCCAGGAACCAGGAGCTTCTTCTGGGTCTCCCACATGGATGTAAGGGTGCAAGTGTTGGGCCATATTCTTCTGCTTTCCCATGTACATTGGCAGAGAGCAGGATTGGAAGTAGAGCAGTGGGACTGGAACCAGCTCTTATATGGGATGTGGGTGCTGCAGGCAATGGCTTTACCTGCTATGCCACAGTATCAGCACCAGTCACTTTATAAAGCAATTTTCTAAGTAAGTAAAAGCAAACATGTAAATCAATTTTAAAATCCAATATATGGATGAAAATTTATCCATTTTCAGATTTGCATACATACACATAACACACATATGTAAAAAATACTAATCTTAGTTTTCATTAATCTTTCAGAAATTTCTGAAATAAATATTTATTAAAGTCATTTGTATAGGATCTCATTTTAGGAATTGATTTTATATAAGTTTTTATTCTGAAAGAGGTAGGAGGTCAGTGTTTCCCAGTGCCAACAGTGAATTTGCTTATAGCTTTCTGCTCCATAGTCCATCTCTTGTTCTGTACTTTGATTTCATTCTCATATTTGTGGTCTCAGTTTTGCCAGATCTTCACCTTATTTACATTTGCACGCTCTCCCCAACAAAGATATATTAGTTTCTTATTCTGTTTGTGTTTCTGTAACCAAATAACATAAACTGCTGGCATATAAACACCAGAACTTACTTTTCACATCTCCAGAGACTGAGAGAATGAAGGTACCAGCAGATTAATGTCTTGTGAGGTTCTGTTTTCTGGTTCACAGACAGTGCCTTCCAACTGTCCTTACATGATAGAATGGGAAAATGTACTCCCCTGATCCTATTTTGTAAAGACACTAATCGCATTCATGAGGGCTCCACATCCATGGCCCAATCATTTCCCAAAAGTCCCTTCCTACCAGTACCATCACCTTGGGATTAGGATTTCAGTTTATGAATTGGGGGCAAGGGCACAAACATTCAGACTATAGTGTTTCAAGGATCTCAGAATGTGACCCTTTTAAACATAAATATTTTATTCATTTGAAGTGGAAATAGAGAGAAGTTGTCCCATTTGCTGGTTCACTGCCCAGATGGCTGCAACAACAGAAAGATGGCGTTATGAGCAGAACCGAGGGTCAAAGCTAGATATTACATCATGGGATTAAGCCAAGTACTACAATGAGAAATGTGGGTGTCCCAAATGGCATTTTACCCACTTCTCGATCTACCTCTCTGCTCACTGATTGTGAATGACAGCTAGGTTCCCTGGCATGATTCATCAACAGAAAAAAGGGATCCTGGAAACATTAGGGCAGCATGAGTGAAGTAAAGTTAAGGGACACCTTACTTGAGATTAAAATGTGAATTGGCTGCAAACCTCCATTAAGTTGAGCTTCAATCTCATCAATGTTTACAACGGATAGCCTTCCCTAAACAATGAGACTTTTTAGCACTATTTGTATATGAAGGAACTTCAAAAGTTCATGAAAAAGGGAATTAAAAGCTTAGTGCATTTTAGTGTTACAAATTTTGAAATCATGCATAAATTTTTTGGAAACACATTTTCTTTGAATTTCTTGAAGACCCCTTGTATTCATGCATTTCATGTTTGCATCAAAATAAGCATATCTTTTAGTTTCCTGTTCCATGATCTTCTTGAGGCACCCTTGAAGAAAACTCTAAATGATCAGTTCAGTGTTTTCTGGATCAATTTATAGAACTCCAAGTTGGAGGGTAACTTGTTATCTGCTATGACTAGCATTGCCTGTTGCTTTGGAATTGCTCGAGAAATGCTGCATGAATGAAGGAAGCAAACATTTAAGAATACAGTAAAAAATGTAGGTTTAGTTTTGCCTGACCCATGAACAAACATGGGTTCTTAGATGATGTCTAGTTCTTGTATTTCAACCCAACTAGAATGTTTCCCCTTGTGGCTTCCTGACAGAACATTCCCAGCTGTTTCAATGCTGCATAGCAAAGCTCTGACAGCTTTTAGAGCAAGAGTCAATATTAGTTAAGGTTTTGTCTGCAGTTGCAACTATTTTATATCATCACAGTGACAACTTATATTCCTTCTGCCACTATTTCCTTTGGGGTTAGTGCAGTTGAACTTTAGTATCAACAACTAGTGTCATAGCTACAACTATAAATCCTTTTGAATTATTCATTGTTAATTAGTACCCAAAGTATCCTAATTAACTCATAATAAATTCTCCAACTTGCTGTGTATTTTACGTGTTTCACTAATATCCCATTGGAAAGAAGTTGTGACACTTTCCATTCTGTAAACAAGTCATTTTCTCCTTATGTAGGAGCAAGCATTTTAGGTTGACACGTGCATTATTCAGTGCCATCCTTAATCCAAAATGTATCATTAATTCACTGACAGAACACATTTGTTAATGATGAAACTGCAACTTCAAGACAGAAGGTTAGCCAGCGCTGCGGCTCACTTGGCTAATCCTCCGCCTTGCGGCGCCAGCACACCGGGTTCTAGTCCCAGATGGGGCGCCGGATTCTGTCCTGATTGCCCCTCTTCCAGGCCAGCTCTCTGCTGTGGCCAAGGAGTGCAGTGGAGGATGGCCCAAGTGCTTGGGCCCTGCACCCCATGGGAGACCAGGAGAAGCACCTGGCTCCTGCCATCGGATCAGCGCAGTGCGCCGGCTGCAGCGCGCCAGCCGCGGCGGCCATTGGATGGTGAACCAACAGCAAAGGAAGACCTTTCTCTGTCTCTCTCTCTCACTGTCCACTCTGCGTGTCAAAAAATAAAAAATAAATAAACAAATAAAAATATTTATTTTTATTTTTATTTTTTGACACGCAGAGTAGACAGTGAGAGAGATAGACAGATTTTATTTTTTATTTTTTGACACGCAGAGTGGACAGTGAGAGAGAGAGACAGAGAGAAAGGTCTTCCTGTCTTCCTTTTTCCATTGGTTCACCCCCCCCCCCCCCAGTGGCCACTGCAGCCGGTGCACCGTGCTGATCTGAAGCCAGGAGCCAGGTGCTTCCTCCTGGTCTCCCATGCGGGTGCAGGGCCCAAGGACTTGGGCCATCCTCCACTGCCCTCCTGGTCCACAGCAGAGAGCTGGACTGGAAGAAGAGCAACAGGGACAGAATCCAGTGCCCTGACTGAAACTAGAACCCCGGGTACTGATGCCGCAGGTGGAGGATTAGCCTATTGAGCCGCGGTGCCAGCCACATGTCAATATTAAGTATTTTGTGTGTTTTAATGTGTATGTGCCTATATTGTGTTGGAGGTTTGGTCTTTTTGCGTTACTATTATTTTTTGATTTTTATTGATTTATTTTTTATTTACATAGGAGAGACACAGAGAGGCAAAAGGTGGGGGTGGAGAGGAGAGAGAGAGAGAGAGAGAGAGAGAGAGAGAATTTCCTATCAGCTGGGTTACTCTCCAGTAACAGTAGCCAGGATTGGGCTAGGTCAGAGACAGGAAACTTGAACTCTTATCCACATTACCCATGTTGTTGGCAGAGACCCAAGTAATTCAGTCATCACTTTTCTGTGTTAGTAGGAAGCCAGATCAGAACTGGAGGGATCAGGGACTCTAACTGAGGATACAGATAATCCCAGATGTCAGTTAATTACTAACCCAAATGCCCACCCTTGTTATTATTTTTAAAGGAATATTTGTATGATTAGAGAACCACAGAATCTGAGAAGTAAAAGAAACATTACATCCCAAATAATTACATCTCTCACTGTTGGAGGTATTTACACATGTGCATAAAGCAAAGTAAACTACCATGCTTCATCCTCATTTGCTGGTATTGTTAAATGGCTACCAGCCTTTCCTTCCTCCTGGGTGAACATTGTCATAGTGATGATCATGCTTGAAAGTAAAGATAAAAGCTTCTCGGGCCAGAGCCGCAGCTCAATAGGCTAATCCTCTGCCTGCGGCGCCGGCACATCGGGTTCTAGTCCCGGTTGGGGCGCCGGATTCTGTCCCAGTTGCCCCTCTTCCAGGCTAGCTCTCTGCTATGGCCAGGGAGTGCATGGAGGATGGCCCAAGTGCTTGTGTCCTGCACCCCATGGGAGACCAGGAAAAGCACCTGGTTTCAGATCAGTGCAGGGCGCCTGCCGTGGCGGCCATTGGAGGGTGAACCAACGGCAAAGGAAGACCTTTCTCTCTCTGTCTCTCTCTCTCTCTCTCACTGTCCACTCTGCCTGTCAAAAAAAAAAAAAAAAAGATAAAAGCTTCTAGAGTTATTATAAAACATTTGGAAGAGTTGAAATCATTTTCCAATTTGAAATTTTAAAAGTGAATATGTTTTGAAGTTGTCTGCAGTGTCTTAGAAACGTGTGTGCCCAAGGTGGAGTCTATGGGCAGATGTCAGATGCAGACAACAGTTAATGTCCCTGGCAATCCATACACTGCATCTCAGAGTTCTGGATCCTAGGTTTTAAAAGTGTGGTAAATAGAAAATTTATGTAGCTGTTAAAAACTTATAACCATTTTTTTAAAACCCTTCAGGTTTCTCTAAGAACTCAGAAATCCACAGTCCTTATATTTAACCTGTCATTTTTGTTTTAAGATGACAGAAAAGTGAAAACAATTTATTGTATATGCCATTCACTGATAACATTGATCTTTGATTTGGAATATCATAGTACAGGCAGAACAATGGTAGTAACTGACATATACTCATCTCATCTGGGACATCTTGTTTGGTAGTAACAACTAAAGTGGTCAATGTATATGCTAAAAAAATCAAGTCTGTGTCCAACTGTACAGAAGAATTCAAAATGTGTTGAAATTGAGTTGAAGGTCAAAATCCATATGCATACTCAGTGTATTCAGTCATCGTGATGTACAGTTTTCAAGAAGGATCATAGGCAAATGCAATGGTTTCACATCTTCCAAAGTAAATGAACTGACAGCATTTCACCAACGCTTCTCTTAATCAGTGGGTTTGTGATCAACAGCATAAGGCTGGCTTCAGAGATTAATGAAATTTGAAGCATTGGAGAGGAGTTAAGAGATTTCTAGTAATAAAAAATGACATTTGGGGAATGCTTTAAGGAGATTATCTTAGTCTTGAAAGGATGGGAATCTAGACTAGAGTGACAAGAGAGGAAAGATAAAGAAATGATGAGGCTCCTAAGCTGGAACACTGACAAGGCTTGCACTCAACTGGAAGTGGGGGAATGAGGAAAAGTAATGAATTAAAGAAGACAAAAAGTCAACTTGGAAAAGAAGAATGAGAGCATCCCAAAGATTTAGGAAGTTTGACAAAACACTATGCTTTCAGAATGCAAACTGAAAGGGGGAGCATTTCGTCTAGCAGTTCAGGTTTTCATGTTTTACCGTGGAGTGCCTGGATTTGATGTCAACTCCTAGGTCCTGACTCAAGCTAATGTAGACCCTGAGAGGGCACAGTAGTGATGCTTCAAGTAGTTGGGCACCTGACACCCACATTTGAGACCTGGGTTTCTGGTTCCTCACTTCTGCACAGTAGAAGACATTTGGGGAGTGAACCAGTAGATGGGAGTTTTCTTTATGTCTGTCTCTCAAATAAGTTTATTTTTTAAAAAGCAAGCCACAGCAAATTCAATATTTGTGTCTAGCTAATATTTCTGAAAACATGTTGTAAAGATAAGGAGACTTTTTCACCTTTCACCTTCAAATTAAAATCAACATATGGTCATCAGAATTATGTATTATCAGAATTACACATTCCTGGAAAAATATTATTCTCAACGGGTCGTCTGTAGAATCTGGAAAAGTTTTGCAGCTTGATTGAATTTGTCATACTTTTCATAAATTAAAAATTATAGAGAAATTATGTGGTAACTATGCTTAGAATCAAAATAACTACCAATACAAATCAAGTAAAAGCAAACTTTTAATTTTTATATTTTCAACTAATATGAACCTGAAATTTAAGCTCTACATAATTTTATATCTAGCTCATGTGATTAAATTGAGGGACAAAGATGTAGAGGAAAATATTAGCAATATTTCTAATCTAATACAAGTCTTCCTTTAGAAAATATTTCAAAACAAGTAACCACACAAAAAATCTGATTGGTGTAGGCTACTGAGTCTTAGTTGTTAACTACTCCATTTCTCAAGTGTTTTACAAATTGTGTTTTTCACTTCCACTCACTATTCAATTATGTAAAAGAAAATATTGGGGAAAAAGGAAATTAGTGGATGTTATTATGCATAATAAATGATGTTTAACGCATTAACTAAAATAAAATATGTACTTGTGCAAAAATCCTGTGATTTAGATCAATTACACACTTGGGAGGGGCAATTCCTGCTGATTTTAGTTTGCTGAAATGCTCAAGCCATTTTTCATGTTTTGGGCTGTTTTCTTTCTTTTAAAAATTTTCCCATTATTTGAAAACCCAATGGGACTGTAATGGAACTGGGAAATGTAATCCATATGTTTTGGATCCTTTTACAATTAGATCATCAAAATCCCATCCAAAATATTTTGACCATTTAAAATAAGAGGTCTTTCACAAGCATATATAGCCACATAAGAAAATAATGGAAAATTCAAAAGATCATTTTTGTTTAAATATTTTGTTTACAAATATTTATTTTCCTTTTTGTGTTGAATGGCATAGCAGTCAAGTAAATGATACTAAGATATTATTAGTTATGCAAAGTTTTTAAGTTATCAAGCACAATTCATCATCATCCAGCAGGAGAAACTATTATCATTCAGTCTCACCCTTCCATCAGCAATCCATAATCCAAGCATGTAAATATTGTTGTATACAAACTCAGGTAGGAATAAATGAGTTTCAACCACATTTAAATTCATTACTATTTTACTGATGCCCTTGATTAAAAATAGTCTTTGTAGGTAAACAATAGTAGCAGTCAAGGTTTGTTGTCTTTATTCAAATATCTATTGGATGAGTTCTTCAAGATATCAATTTGAGTTGGAAGACGATTATTGCATACTTTTATAAAAATATTTAAAAGTTGATTATTTTCTTTAATTGAGTAGAACAATCTAGTCCCATATTCATGGCTTTAAACAGGCTATTTTGGAGGTGATAGGGACTTATATTGTTGGGAAAATTATTTATTTTCTAACTGGCCACTGCACTGTGAATTATTTCTCTTCTGCGGGTGAAGTCAGTTAAATTCCATTCACCTAGTCAGTTGTAACAATGGATAGGCCTTTCCAAGGACCCTCTTCCTTTGCCTAATTTTACCTATGGGTACTGAAAAGTTTCTTGAAATTTTCTGAGAAGTAGTTTTCCTATTCTTGTTAAAATTAAAAGAATTTTATCAAATATTTCTTACATTAATGATTATTTATTCAAGTAACTCCAAATTTGAATGCTGCAACAAATTACAAATGGTAAGAAAGTGTTGCAGAGTTTATTATTTTAAAAAAATCATTAATGTTGGCTTGACATTTAAGAAACTATAAATTCGCCGATCAGGGAAAACAAATGATATTTGTCTCTTTGGGACTGGCTTAATTCACTGAGCATAATGTTTTCCAGATTCCTCCATCTTGTTGCAAATGACTGGGTTTCGTTGTTTCTTACTGCTGTATAGTATTCTATGGAGTACATGTCCCATAATTTCTTTATCCAGTCTACTGTTGATGGGCATTTGGGTTGGTTCCAGGTCTTAGTGAATTGAGCTGCAATAAACATTAATGTGCAGATGGCTTTTTTATTTGCCAAATTAATTTCCTTTGGGTAAATTCCAAGGAGTGGGATGGCTGGGTTGTATGGTAGGGTTATGTTCAGGTTTCTGAGGAATCTCCAGACTGACTTCCATAGTGGCTTAACCAGTTTGCATTCCCACCAACAGTGGGTTAGTGTCCCTTTTTCCCCACATCCTCTCCAGCATCTATTGTTGGTAGATTTCTGAATGTGAGCCATTCTCACCGGGGTGAGGTGAAACCTCATTGTGGTTTTGATTTGCATTTCTCTGATGGCTAGTGATCTTGAACATTTTTTCATGTGTCTGTTGGCCATTTGGATTTCCTCTTTTGAAAAATGTCTATTGAGGTCCTTGGCCCATCTCTTAAGTGGGTTGTTTGTTCTGTTGTTGTGGAGTTTCTTGACTTCTTTGTAGATTCTGGTTATCAACCCTTTATCTGTAGTATAGTTTGCAAATATTTTTTCCCATGCTGTCGGTTGCCTCTTCACTTTCCTGACTGTTTCTTTTGCAGTACAGAAACTTCTCAATTTGATGCAATCCCAAATGTTTATTTTGGCTTTGACTGCCTGTGCTCCTGGGGTCTTTTCCAAGAAGTCTTTGCCTGTACCTATATCTTGCAGGGTTTCTCCAATGCTCTCTAATAATTTGATGGTTTCGGGTCATAGATTTAAGTCTTTAATCCATGTTGAGTGAATTTTTGTGTAAGGTGAAAGGTAGGGGTCTTGCTTCAAGCTTTGGAAATTTATATTCATTAAATAAAAGTTTAATTAAAAAAACTATAAATTACAGGGTGTAGCTAAGGAAACATTCTTAATCTCAATGCATTTATTCATTTGTACAAAAATATTGGCATAATGTTTATTATAATGTAGTTTGTAATTGAAGCACAGTTTTTAACACTCAAGAAATTTGTAAGTTTTTGTCATTCTGACTCTATATTATAAGCAAAAATGGAAAAGAACATCACAGGTTCTTGCTGACTAGTTGGACCATTATGGCTTTCTGTTGGACAATAATTACTTCCTGAATCAACTACCCTGTGAGTATAAAATTACACATCTACTGCCACTGTTGTGGAGAGACAACTAATCTGTTTGTGCAAAGAATACGGCCATATGTTTTAGATTCTACAGCAACATATTATGAAATAATTTTAGTACTCCCCTGAACTTCTACAGAGGAAAGACAAAAGTCACACAGATGGGATGTACACGGGTATGGAAGTTTCAAAGCTCTTGGCAGAAAAAAATATAAAAACTTAGATAAACTAATAAGGCAGAAATATACTTCCTTCCCAATTGTAATTTCTATGTCCTGAAAAACACATAAACCTGGAGTTAGACTTGTGGCATCACAGTTTCCCCACTGTCCATAAACTTCTCTATTCTAAAAAAGAAATAAAACTATTTAACTTTTATGTGGGTCTGTCGGAAAATGGCTGGAAATTTGTGGGCATGCAAAAACTTATTGTTGATGTTTTTCGGTGTCTTCTAATAATCACAGTATCATATATAAAATGGCACTTTAATCTTTTATGCTGTTATACAATAAGTTAACTAAAATCAAAGTTATATATATAATTTCCTTTAATGTATCAAATTTCTTATTTGATAAGAAGTCAATATTAACTATAAGACTTAATTAATTTCAGAATGAGAGTTTTAGCTAAATTAATCTCTTTGTATAAGAAAATGAGAATATTACATCTTTAGTGAAGAGTTAACAAAATGTTAATGGTGATCCAACATCATATTCCTTAATATTTAACCAAATGAATTGAAAACTTATGTTTACACAAAACCTGCCCACAAATGTTTACAACAGCCTTGCTCATAGTTGCCAAAATTTAGCAGCAATCAAAACTCAATTAATTAGGAGAATGGGTACATGAATTATAATACATTGAAACAATGGAATATTATTCCTTGAAAAAAGGCACTTGCAAGCCACAAAAAGACAAGAAGGAAAGTTAAATGCATATTGATAATTATAAAAGCAAGACTGGTTGGTTACACACTACATGACTATCCGGAAAGGAAACAAACTATAGAGACAAAAAAGAATCATGGTTTTCAGGGAATTAAAGGGAGGGAGGAGTAGATAGCTGAGATTGGAGTACGCTTGCAGCAGTTACACTGTTCTGTATGATACTACAGTGTAGATATGTCATTACATGTTGTCAAATCCCTATAATATACAAATGCTAGGATGCATCCTATTTATACTATGAGTCCAGTTGGGTTAATGATGTGTTATTATTGGTTCATACATTTTATTTACTTATTTATTTATTAAAGATTTATTTATTTGGAAGTCAGAGTTACACAGAAAGAGAAGGACAGGCAGAGAAACAGAGAGAGGTCTTCCATTGCTGCTGTGGATTCATTCTGAGAGGAGGAGCGCGGTGAAGGCAAGAGGCAAGGAGTCACCACACAGACCCTGGGAGTCCGGTGAAAGCGGGCCAGAGGCGAGCAGCCCACAGACTCGTTTATTTCAGTTGGTACAGCAGCTTAAATAGCTAAGGTAGCCAATCTGGTCAAGGGGCGGTCTATGCCCTAACCAATCACAGACTGTTGCCAGGGAGGCTCCATTACTAGGTGGATTTCAAAGCCATTCCTGAATAACTGACACTCGCTTGCCAGTGTCCATCTTGGCATGGCCTTCTCATTCCACCACATTCCATCTGTTGGTTCACTCCCCAGTTGGCTGCAATGGCCAGAGCTGTGCAGATCTGAAGCTAAGAGCCAGGAGCTTCTTCTGGGTCTCCCACATGGGTGAAGGGGTACAAGGGCTCAGGCCATCTTCTAGTGCCTTTCCAGGCTATAGCAGAGAGCGGACAGGAAGTGGAGCAGCCCAAACTTGAACTGGTGCCCATATGGGATGCCGGTACTGAAGGCAGTGGCTTTATCCACTATGCCAGAGCGCTGGCCCCAGTTCATAAATTTTAGCAAATATGCCACTCCAGTGTAGATTCTTTTAAAATAATAATTGTTTTATTTATTTGAGAGATAAAGAGACTCACAGAAAAAGACATAGTTCTCATCCACTGGTTCACTCCTCAATTGCACATAATAGCTGGGCCTAGGTGAGGTCGAAGCCAGGAACTCAATTCGGGTCTCTCACATGGTTGGCAGGAACTCAATCACTTGGCATCACCGCTGCTTCCCTGGGTTTGCGTTGACAGGAAAGTGGAGTGAAGAGTAGGAGCCAGGAACACAAGTGCTGTGATAAGAAGTGAAGGGAATTTACTGGCATCTTGACCATCAGGCCAGAAATTCATATCATGGTGTGTGATAACGATGATGGAGGAGGTTTTAGATGTGTTGGGACAGGGAGCATGTGGGAATCTTGGAATTCCACTCAATCTTGCAGTGCCCCTAAAACTGATCTGAAGGTAGTCTAATAAAAGTCACAGAGAAAGTGGACATGAATTTTAAAACTTGCTATTTTCACAAGGAGAATCTATTTAGTTATTTCTCCTGGATATAAACTTAGTTTAAATTTCTTTTAAAAATAGCAGGGCCAACACTGAGGTATAGTGGGTTAAGTCACAGCCTGTGACACTGGCAATCCATATGGGCTCTGGTTCAAGTACCAGTTTTTCCACTTCAGAACCAGCTTCCGGATAATGGCATAGGAAAATCAGCAGCAGATCGCCCAAGTGCTTGGGCCTCTGCACCCGTCGGGGATACCTGGAAGAACCTCTGGGCTCCTGGCTTTGGTCTGGCACAGCCCTGGAGTTTGCGGTCATTTAGAGAGTGAACCAGGTGATGGAAGATATTTCTCTCTCTCTTTTTCCCCTCTCTGTGATTCTGCCTTTCACATACATAAACACAATCTTAAAAAGAAAAGTAATAGCTATCACAGTATAGAGGGGATTATGTATACAAAGAGGCAAGAAGATACACAGAGGAATTTATGCACACACAGATAGTACTGGAACCATGTGGCTCAATATCAAAATGAGTTTATTTAATAAAAATAAGTGACCGCAATGTATCAAAGGACATAAAATTCCCCAGCTCATGATGCCCCAATGTGCTCAGGCAGAGCCTAGCTAGAAAAATTAGATGAGGGAAAGAATGTTAGGGAACTTCTGCCCCCCTAGAGCTCTACGTCCATAAAGACAAAAAGTCTAGAGGGTAGGAATCTTAGCCAATCTTGTATCCAGGGGAAGCCTCAGGTATGAAACCTGCCTGCTGATGTTTGACCGTGGCTTGTCTCCTCTGAAACTCGGGTTGACATGTAAAC